>NC_052146.1:151468089-152068089 GCF_902713615.1 Scyliorhinus canicula
AAAATGTGTCAGAAAATAACCTATGAAAATCTTCATTCAACAATGTTAAGCCCCACATGAAGTCTTTTGGTCAAGGTCTTAGAAAAGATGATTTACAATAATGGTACCGGGTATGAAACGTTAAGGAATACAGGTATAAGTAAAACGCTATATAAGATAATCTAACTATAAATAAGGAGTTATAGGACTAAAAAGAGTGATTCTCCTATGAAGTGGGAATTAAAAATTAGAAGAAGAGTTCAAATTAAAAGTAGGATTTATCTGCTGGACAAAGAAAAGAGTTATAACGTTTATAAACATGTCTGGGCATAATTGAGTGCTGAAGGACATCAACATCCTGTAGAATTGAATATGGTATAGTCTTTAACATAAGGCAGTTCTGAAAAAAGAAGGAACCTGGTCTTTATATCATCTAAGCCAGGCATTGGTAAATTGTAGGAGACTACAATCTAATAATGGGTAGCTTTCAGAATGCCTCTAAATAACTTGTTAACTGAACCTTGGAAACAAGGTGTTACAGGGAAATGATCACTAGCTGCACCTCTCAGTATCACATTTGTTTGAAGAATGTTTTTTTTAAAGTACGTTGTCCAGCATGAGTGCTCAACATACTTCCTGCAGGTTTAATTATTCTAGGGGATCGATATTGGAAGTACACAGTAGGAATTTTAGATTCTTTCGATTCTCTCCAAAGTGTCTCAAGGTAAAGGCAAATGCTACACTGTAGTGAAGATAGTTCTTCCCTTAATTGAACTAAAGGTATCCTTGCAAGATTTGGTGGTTTTCTACTCAGGGATTTAAAGTAAATTCTACTTTAAATAGTGATGAATACCTTAAATATCTCTCTGCAACATCAATTAGATCTGGATTCTCCAAT
This sequence comes from Scyliorhinus canicula, assembly GCF_902713615.1. Lineage (NCBI taxonomy): Eukaryota > Metazoa > Chordata > Chondrichthyes > Carcharhiniformes > Scyliorhinidae > Scyliorhinus > Scyliorhinus canicula. Next base: position 151,468,967 of record NC_052146.1, read on the forward strand.
AGAAACAAGATTAAACTTACTTTTCCCAGGAGTGTCAAAGCTGTGATTGAATTACTATCAAAAGTGAATTGCATGTTTGGTTCTTCAATAAACTTTTACATAAGTTAGAAAATATATTCTCGTTTTATTCTGTATCCAAAATTGAAAACCCATCTCCACACACTCATCCATGGAGAGGCACATTGTAAAGGAGAGGCGCCCAGATCCTCATAATATTTGTATTATTATGATCCAGCTTGTTAAAACTTGTTAAAAACAACGTCTGGAGGATGGCAATATTCTCTGGTGGTTCCATCCTTCAGAAAGCATGGGACCAGTTCTTCAGACTCATTTAATTGTCCATGGGGCCTGTCTTTTTCAATGTTAAGTGAGATTGGTCATGCAAGGAGTATGCCTGATCCAGAAGAGTCCCAAAAGGGTGCTGAGAATTTTACTCCATTTCAGAAAGACTTCAGTTATGTTTCGAAATTAGAAAAACTAGGCTTGTTCTCCTTGGAGCAGAGAATACATGCTTGAAAGAATGCCGGATGCAGATTCAATAATAACTTCCAAAAGGGACTTGATCATGTACTTGAAGGGGAGAAATAAGGCTTATGTGGAAAGAGCAGGGGAATGGACTGATTAGAAAGCACTTTCAATGAATCAGCAGTGGTATCGTGGAGCAAATAGCCCCGATCTGCACAGGGTCATTCGATGATTTAAAGTTTGAAAAATGTATTTTTCTGCAGTTTACAATTTGGGGTTCATATGTGCCTTTGGGGTTGTTTGTGGTCTGCGCTACTATTGACTGCACCAACCGAGCCTTCAATGATCTAGATGAACAACTGTATCTGTGACTACTATATTATTCTGTTGTTGCCTTAGAGTAGACACACTAATCTCCTGAAGGCTGTGAGCTATAAACCCCTTACAGATGATAAAGATGACTTGCAAATTTCTCATCACATTTACTTTCCTTCTTACTTTCACTTTAGACTGTTCCAAGCTCTCACATTGCATGAGTAGGGCAGCACAGTGGTTAGCTTTGCTGCCTCACAGCGTCAAGGACACAGGTTCAATTCTGGCCTTGGGTGACTGGCTGTGTAGAGTTTGCACCTTCTCCCCGTGTCTGCTTGGGTTTCCTACTGGTGTTTTAGTTTCCTCCTACAGTCCAATGATGAGTAGGTTAGATGGGGTTATGGGGAGTGGGCATAGGTAGGGTTCTCTTTCAGAAGGTCAGTGCAGACTCAATGGTCCGAATGGCCTCCTTCTGCACTGTAGGGATTACATGATTCTATGAGCACATGTCACTTCCTCTTATGACATCACCATCCCTATTACAGGTAACCCTTTATCGGACTTAGGCTAACATTCTCCATTTTACTAAAACCATGGTCAATGTTGCTGCACTGACATGGATCCTTAGAGTGTAGTTCCTGGGAGCTAATTTCTTTTAAAAGAGATATCTAAGTCATTTGTTTCGGGAAATGTAGTGGACAGAAAATGTAATTGAACTTCATGTCATTCAACTGCTGTTGTCCTCCACATTCAGGAGTGATTGTGATGACCACAGATCTGTTTTGAATCTTCGACAATGACATCAAGCGGTATTTGAATACTTCGCTGGTAATTAATTGGTGTCATCCAAGATGGTCAATTTGGTCCTTAAACCTTGTGAGCGAAAGTATCTGGAAGACTGGTAATAACAGTAAAAAGGGATGATCCAACAACGGACCCATTACTGCATTCACCACTCGTGTTGCTCGGTGTCAAACTATGGTTGTCCATCCCTTATCCTGTCAAGGAAATGGAGAAAAATGGCTGCTGAACCTAATATTCTGATGCAAATCATGCGGGCATTCAGTATTCTGAACCTTCACATGTACATTAAATTTTGTGCTCTGGAATGCAGATAGCGTGAACATGGTAGTTTATTTTCACACTGTTTTACTTTGCATTTCTTCAATAACAACACAGTTATTTTCACAGGTCTGTGCAAAAACTCACAACTTTAAATTTGCCACTGAAAATACCCTTCACATTAAGAGAGATTTGTTTTTCACCTGGCATGTTCATATGTCTATGTGAGTATTATATCTCCTTCCTAATATTTTTAACAACTTAGATTCTAGTCAATCACCCTTATACAGCATGCACCACCACATTAAGGGGGTGCTTACTGTACCTTTGCATTCTGGATACTTTCTGATGGATCTTGTTAAGGGAAATTTACATTGGAGGTTATTCATTTAATCTCTTTATTTTATTATATTTAATTATTAGCTTATGTCTGCAATAGTGTGGACTGCTGAGTCATTCAACACTAGCTTATGCCTGCAATAGTGTGGAATGACAACCACGGCAATCTAATTCTGCAATGACCTGATAAGTAGGGTTAGTGGCGAGTCATTCTCTAACTGACCCACTAATACATCTGCAATGTTCCAATTAATTGCTGAGACATTTGTAGCTGACAAACTGACCGTTAACTATTGAGACACCTGTTATCCTTGTAGTTGTGAATCATAGAATATATAGTGCAGAAGGAGGCCATTCGGCCCATCGAGTCTGCACCGGCTCTTGGAAAGAGCACCCTACCCAAGGTCAACACCTCCACCCAATCCACAATGCTTCCGTGCTGAACAAGGAGGTGCGAGCATTAGATAACAAATGGTTTCAGAGGAATGTGATTGGAAGCTAATTGTTGCTAGGGGATTGGAATGTGATTGGAAGCTAATTGTTGCTAAGGGGGCGGAATGTGATTAGAAGCTAATTGTTGCTCGGGTGGCCTAATTGGTCATGTATGTAACCCCCCAAGCTAATTAGGAACTAACCCATGTACATGTATAAAAGAGGCTAATAGCCATTGTACCATTGAGAAGGCGACCACGAGCACTGCGGAGTACCTGGCTTTCTCCCAAAAGTTTTTGCCAATAAATTGACTTGACTCAACTCTTTGGTGTGAATACGTTATTTACCACTTCAATCTCTACCCCTTTTCAGTGACAAATCTAGGGATGATCCAATCTGTGAGGTATCCCCATACTGTGTTATGCCCATTGCAAAATGTGTGGATATGCACCTCCAACCATTTTTCACCTCTGCCCCCATCCCATCTCGCCACAGCTGAAAGAGTTTGTTATGTTTTGCAATGTATACAATCGTATTGTAATTTTGTCAGTACTTCTGAAATGCTCGTTTTTCCATTTGGGAGATAGTTCATCCACATCTGGATGAAATATTCATTATTTATACCAGTTAACTTGCAATTACTTTGCTTGAGAACCGTGAAAAGAGCTTCATTATGGAGGTAACATAGGACCAGTTAGTCTAATGATAGTTGTGGGCAAATTCTTAGAATCCTTAATCTGAAATCAAATGATTTAACATTTGGAGGTGCACAATTCCATTAAGACATGTGTAAGGCAAGGCCTGACAAATTGATTAGTTTCCAAAGAAATAACTTCATATCAAGTTTGCCCATCATGTACCTTTTTCAATAAAAACAACATATGAATTTTCAGAAGACACAGTTTAAACCCAACTCTTCGTCCAAACCTTCAACAAACACATTTTTGATCCTTTAACCTCTTCCTTTCACTCAGTGATTATTTTTTCTTTGAGTATGCTTGCTGAAGTACCTTGGGACTTTATTTTGCGTGAAAGGTGCTTCAGAGATGTGAACTGCTGCTGCTGTTAATCTTAAAGCTATTGAAGGATATGGGCAAAGGCAGAGATATGACAGATCAACCATTATCTCTAGTGAATGGCAGAACTGGCTCAAGGAACTAAATGGCCTACTCTCATTCCTCTGGGCAGAATTTTCCACCAGCCATGAGGGGAGGATTAACGGCGCTTGAGCTGCAGACTTAACTGCTGGCCAGCACAACCATTTTGAGGCCAGTCATTCAGAATGGCTACCAATGCAGAAGAGAGTCGGATAGCTGACTAAGGGGCCTATTTTCAGTTAGAACTCAGGCATTGCACTCGCAGCCAGGGCATCACGGCAATCCCGTGGTAGAGCATGGAGGTAAGCGGGTGGGGGAGGGTTGGTGAAGCTCTGATTAATCTTGAGAGGTTCCCCCACCCACTTTCACCCATCATGCCTCTTGTGCCTTGGTCATTAATTGGCTTCACTTTAAACATGCAGCAGGTGGACGTGTCAGGAACATATCATATTGTAGTGGGATCTGAAACTGGGCCCAATACCTGGCTCCCAAACCCAGAAAGGAAATCACATCTATTATTCTGATTTTTATCAGGAAAACATTCCAAAGGCATTCTCTGGGCAGTGGTGCTCTGAACTTCAGAATGATCAGGTCCCATATACTTGGGGAAATCTGTGATGAATCATTTCTTCCTTTTTGACTGCAGTATTCCTTCCTTCTCCTGGAATCCTGTCTGATATTCTGATTTCCTTTTATATATGCGTAGTGACAGCATGGTTGTGTTGTAATTCACCAACTGACCATTAGGAGTCTCATTAGTGTATAAGTGAACGTTAGAGTTAGGTGACCTCAGACTGACTGGGGAGCTGGGAGATCATGGTTTGTGCATGTTCACACTATTATTCATCGGTTGTTTTGTACATATTTGACCCACAGTTAATGTTAATAAATCATTTATGGCTTTAGCTAAAAGTGTTCTTGTAATATAAATTAGGCCATCCAACAAGAACATTGCAATATGTACTTATATTTTTGGCAGAAAGCGGTAGGCCAAAAGCCTTTCATGTGTACAGCATAGACCTGACTTCAAACTTTGGCCCAAATCTTCTGGTCAGTGGCCTTGCCGATGTGCATGCTGCTGACCATGATTAAAACTGCAGCCTTACCTTTTTTCTGCTGGATGTATAGGATCTTCCATTCCTAGTTGTAGGATTCAGCCTTCGGAAGGCAGCCATGAAGAGTGCGGGTGCAGATCAGAAGAACCAAGTACACATCCCCTTTGGGGTTATCCAGGGGAGGCAAGGCCCCCCTCTCTGTGGCAGGCAACTCATTTATTTACTTAACAACCCCTTAGGGTTGATACCCCACTGTAGAGTGGCTCCACCCTATCACGCCCCCTCTTCCCCACACCTCCCCCAGCAAATGTGGAGGCCATCTTTTTCATAGAGGTTATCAGAGCTGGAGGATCCATGCCCATAAAGGGGGCTGATAGACTAGCAAGGCAGCCCCCATGTCCCCAATATGCCAGCTAGAGGAACTCCCCCTGCCTGGCTACTCTAGTTTTAAATTTTTTATCATAACTTCGCGATCTTTGCATTCTTTGAGCTGCCTCAGCAACACCCAGCTGCCCTGGTGCAGCTGCTGAGGCGAGCGAGCCTCCAGCCCTCTGATTTTTCAGCAGCCCTTACTTTCCGCCTGCCATCCTTAATTGGATGGCAAGACCAGAAGTGGCCAACGTGTGGGCCGTCTCTGGGAAAATCGTTGAGGCGGCCTTACTGAAGTGGCAACTGTGGGCTCAGGATCACAAATCTTTTTCCTAACGTCCCGAAGCCCGTGGCATCATCAGCCTAAAGTTTCTCGTCAATGACCTGAACTCTATTTCTCTCTCCAGAGGGGTTGGCCTGACCTGTTGAGCATTTTATACTTTGACATCAGATTTCCAGCATCCATATTTGTGTTGCTCATGCTTAACCCCTGCTGGACAATGAAAGAGACAGAGCAAAGTCCACCAGCATTTTCTTTTTTCCTTATACTGGTATCTTTTTTTTCTACAAAATAACATAAACCATTTCTCCCACCAATTCAGCTTCCCTCACTGTTACATTTTCCTCCCAGTCGTTAAGACCTCCTTATTTAGATGTTTGTGTTTTTCTTTGAGAAATTCATTCCTCTTAATGTGGGAATCGTTTGGCAAATTCTGTCATCAATTTGCACTGAGAAAGAGCAAACAGCTAATTTTTTTATTTGTTCGTGGGCATTGCAGGCCGTGTCAGTATTTATTGCCCATCCCTAATTGCCCCTTGAGGGGACAGTTAAGAGTCAACCATATTGCTGTGGGTCTCGAGTCACGTGAAGACCAGATATCAGGTAAGGAAGGCAGATTTCCTTCCCTCAAGGACATGAGTGAACAAGATGCGTTTTTATGACAAATTAACAGTGGTTTCATGGTCATCATTAGACTTCTAATTCCAGATTAGTATTGAACTCAAGCTTCACCATATGCCTGGTAGGATTTGAACCTGGAGCAATACTTTGGGTCTCTGGTTTACTAGTCCAGTGACAATACCACTACGCCACCGCCTCCCTCGAGAGCTAATGAGATGAATGAACGAACAACCTGTATATTTTTGTGTTGGTGTTTGAAGGAGAAATATTGGTTGAGAGTTGTAGAAGTTTCACCTCTTCTTTGAGTAGAGGCATGGGATTTATAACATCCCATCTTAAGTGGCACACAGGGACCCTCTGTACAATAGCTCATTTCAAAGATATCACCTCAAAAATCCAGCGCATCTTTCAACGTTTATGTAGCTTGAACCCCAGGCTATCTGACATGGAGGATAGAGGGTGAGAGTCATGCTGATTCTTTGATTAGCACAAAAATGTCATTGGAAAACAAATTTGGATATGGTTCATTGTTTAAAAATAGTATTAACGCGAAAAAGATGTTTATGTTGAGGTCAATTGCGTCTGTCAGCAAATGGAAAATGGTGAACGAGTGCATGCTGGAGACTTTAGGGCACTTATTGAAACATTTGTTTTCAGCATGTACTTTTATGAATTCCCATCTAAATCTCACTGACAGACTGATGTTTTAATCATAATATTTTGTAAAATTTATGATGATGTGTAATGGTGTGTAACATTAGATGGCAGATCATTTTAATCCTGATGGAACAACAGGAGTAAAAAACCATCAATCACTGAGTGTAGGATGGAGGAGATTGATGGAATCATGTTCGGTTTACTGTCCTAGTAAAGTGCGCTGGAGAGGAGAATGATTCTGGTGGAACAGAAAATAGACATTGGTCAGAATTTAAATTCAAATACAACAGTCTGTTTGGGAGGTGACAAAATAAGAGAGCTCAGCCCATTTGCAATGCCCATTCTCCACTCTAATTATCCTGTTTGTAACATGCAGTCACACAATCTCATTCCCCAGTTTGTAACATACATTTATACATGCATTCTCCTGTTTGTAATATGCATTTGCTAATTCTATTATCTTGTTTGCAATATGCTTCACTTATCTAATTCCAATTTGTACCACACTTTCATTCATTGCCTGATTTGTTACATGCATTTATTAATCTCATTATCCTCTTTGTACAATTTATTAATTAAACCCATTATCTTGTTTGTAATATGCATTCGCTCACCTTGTTGCTTTGCACGTAACATGCATTTACTAATCCCCATTATCTTGTTTCTAACATGCTTTCACCCATCTCTTTGTCTGTAACATGCATTAATTCATGTGATTATGTTATTTTTAGCAGGCACTCACCACGGTCTCTGGAAAAAATTAAAAACAGAAAATGCTGGATGGACTCGGCAGGTCTGGCAGCATCTGTGAAGAGAGAAACAGGGTTGACGTTTTGATTCTTCAACAGAACTGAAGAAGGATAGAAACGTGATGGATTATATAGCTGGAGGGGGTTTGAAGAGGTGGTGGATAATAGAAGGTCAGTAATAGATCAGAGCTAAGGAGAGACTGACAAAGGTGCCAGAGGCACAAGGCAAAGAGAGTGTTAATGGTGGCATTAAGAACTAAAAGAGTGCTAATGGTAGCATAAAAGTAAGATAGGAGAACATGTTAATACTGTAGGAGAAAAAAGGTCAGTGTTCAGCGAAAACAGAACTGAAAATCAAGTGACAGATGGCCCTGTGGGGGTGGAGGTGGCAATGGGGAGTGGTGCTTATGTTGAGAAAAAACAAGGAAACAAAAAACATAAAGAGGGTCAAGATTGAGGAGGAAGCTCACAGTCTAACCGCTAAAGCGCAGACGTAATCTGCTGATGCACCCAGATCTTATAATGGTACTTTGTCTGGGAGTGTCTTCAACTGCTCACAGTGATCTGTGGGTTGTCAGTCTTGGATGTTTGCCTTGATTGTATCTGCGATCTTGTCCGCGATGCAATAGTTGAGGATCTGGAATGGATCAGATTTGTCCTCCTTTATGTCTCACTTTTGCCTTTGGGCGTTATGATTTCCTAATTCCTTGGTTCTGAACAAATTCTTGTCACAGCGGCTTGTTGACATGTGAGATCCTGGATGTGAACCTGTTGTCCCAACTGCAAACTTAGCAATTCTGTATCTGCATTTTCATCATGCACATTGGTCATCTTCGCTTACAGTTTCAGTGTGGCTCTCTTGTTTCTGAGAGAGTAGAATGGGTAAGAATAGATAAATTAGTACATACTGGTCTGTCAAAAATAAACTGTTCTGTGGATGGAATAGTTGCACATAAAGGTTTTCTCTCACATGTTTGGTTCATCTGGTTGTTTTAAAATTAAGTCTGCAGGCCTTAGAGGTTCAAACAAAGGAAGAGCTTTATTAGAAGATGTTAACACTACAGGCTGATATGCCCGCGCAAATGGCCGGTGATATCATCCCATGTTGTCACGTGATTGGTCTCTTAAAGCGCCCCTCTTCCACAAAACGCTTCTGGTGAGGAAACACTAGAAATACCAGGAGTACAAAACGTTTTCCTCCCCCTTTAAAGCAAACGTCCCTGACACAATAAACAATCAATGAACAACAACTGGCAATACGTCAGATGCTTTGGAGGCCGTCGTTCACTATGTGGTTGTCGGCGAACGTCAGGCGTCTGCTTTTTAGTCCTTGCTGCAAGCTCTGGTGTCTTTCGCTTGGTTTGGATGTTGTTCATGGTCGTCTTAACTGGAGTTGCATTACTATTCTGAGGTTGACTAGGTGTCTGATTTTCATCTGAGGTACTGCTTTCCCCAATTATTTTGATTATAGTGCCAGGTTCTCATGGAAGGTCTAGGTCATCTCTTGGCAGAGCTTGATTTGGACTCTCTGTCAGTTCTATCTCTGGTAGATTGGTTCTTGTCTCCAAAAGTTGATGCGTATGTCTCCTCCATATTGTATCATCTCAGGATTGTATGGTATATGAGACCTGACTGTCTGTGCTAAAGTGCTAGCAGGTGTTCACTTTTCATGGTTGGCATAGTTCCTTGCCAAAACCTCTTGAAACTGGCAAAATACAGGTTTCACTTGATCCCTCGCCATATGACCTAATCTTACTGCTTTTTCTCAACATTTCTTTTGTTTTGGGTGATTTTAGCAAATTGACTGCTGTGTGTAGATGACGTCTAACCATTAGTAACACCGGAGAACTTGGATTGTTGAGTGTGCGGTATTCCTGTATGTGAGCAGAAAGTGTCTCTAATGTTTAGACAATGAACCTTGTTCTTCAGTTACCTTCACCGAATATTTAATCATCTGTACAAAATGTTCTGCCAGCTCATTTGTGGCACGATGACATGGGACGGATCAGATATATTGAATTCCTTTCTCCCTAAAGTAGTGCACAAACTCTTGTGAGATGAATTGAGGCCCATTATCACTCATGTGTTATCCAGGGTAACCAAATCTGCTGAAGATTCCACCCAATCTCTCAATTGTTTTCTTTGCTGACTTTGCCTGTATGATGACAACTTAGTCCACTTCGAGTGAGCATCAACTAGAATAAGAAACCTACGCCCTTCATAATCAACATGTACCCATTGCCAGGCTTCTTCTGGCCATTCTCATGGGTGTAATGAGGCAGGTTCCGCACATGTGCGCAAGGCAAAAATATTCCTCCCTTCGCCTTGATTTCGCCATCTAGCCTGAGCCACCAAAAACAATTTCTGGCTTTCTCCTTCATCCTTACAATGCCAAAGTGGCCTTTGAGTAATTGATTTAATACACATTTTCTTTGCAGTGGTGGAATTTACCAGAGGGGATAACCTGGCTGGACAGATAATTCATGGCTTTAACTCAGAGTTTGTTCCTGATGTTTTTCCTCGAGGCACCATGTCCATAACCTCTGACAGTACTGCATCATTTCTTGTATGCTTCTCAACTTGCCCTGTGATTACACGAGTGTTAGCTACTTGCTCGAAGTAGAAAATATTTCCACATGAACTGCTTATTAATGAACTATTTGGTAAGGTTAGTCAGGAGAGGCCATCTGCATTCCTATGAATTACTGGAGTGTATACAGGATGGTTTTCTGGATCAACACATCGAGGAACCAACTAGAGAACAGGCCAACCTTGACTGGGGACTGTGTAATGAGAACAGAATCATTGGCAATCTAGTTGTGTGAGATCCCCTGGGATGAGCGACCATAATATGATAGAACTTTTCATCAAGATGGAGAGTGATCTAGTTGATTCTGAGACTATGGTCCCAAATCTTAACAAAGGAAACTACAATGCAAGTTGGCTGTGATGGATTGAAAAACGTTACTTAAAGGGATGACTGTGGACAGGCAAATGCAAACATTCAAGGAGCTCATGGGGGAACTGCAAAAATTGCTTATTCCCATCGAGCACAAAGTAAAATGGGAAAGGTGGCTAAACCATGGCTTACAAGGGAAATTAAAGATAGTATTTAATCCAAGGAAAAAGCACACAAATTTGCCAATAAAAACAACAGGTCTGAAGATTGGGAACAGTTTTGAATTCAGCAAAGGAGACCCAATGAATTGATTAAGAAGGGAAAAATAGTGTATGAGAGTAACCTTGCAGGGAACATGCAAACTGACTGTAAAAGCTTTTATGGGTACGTGAAGAGAAAAATATTGGTGAAGATAATTGTAGGTCCGTTACAGTCAGAAACAGAGGGCGCGATTCTCCGCAAATGCGGCGAGTTGTAAAGGCTGCCGTGAAACTGGCCGTGTTTCACGGCAGCCTCCGTGCCCCCCTCCCGGGACCCGATTCTCCCCCCCCAGGGCGGGGCTAGCAGCGGGGCCCCGTGAAGCATGTCATCGTGGGCTTAGCGACCGTCGCTAAGTCCGCGCGCCAAGCGTCACGCCGGCTGACGCGCATGATGACGTCAGCCGCGTATGCGCGGATTGGACGGCTCCAACCCGCGCATGCGCGGGGCCATCATCTCCCTCGGCCGCCCCGCGGACTGATCCTGTGGGGCGGCGGAGGGAGAAAGAGTGCGTCCATTACGGATGCACTGCCCACGATCGGTGGGCACCGATCGCGGGCCCATGCCCCCCTTGGCACGGCCGTGGTACTACCATACCAATCGGGGCCCTGGATGCCCAGAACGGGCATGTTGCGGCAGTTTTTACGACGGCAGCAAGCAGGTGTGTTTGCTGCCGTAAAAACTGCCGTAAAGGCCTGGGAACTCGGCCCATCGGCCTGGGGAGAATCGCTGTTCGCCGTAAAAAACGGCGAGCAGCGATTCGTGTCGGGGGGCGGCCGGAGGGTGGGGGGGAGAATAGCGGGAGGCCGTGAAAATTGTCGGGAAGGCCCACCCACTATTCTCCAACCCGTCGTGGGCAGCGGAGAATCGCGCCCAGAGAATTTTCTAAAGGGGGAAAAAGAAATGGCTGAGCAACTGAGCAACCTGATACTTTGGTTCTGTCTTCATAAATGAGGACACAAATAAGATACCAGAAATGGCGGGAAATGCAGGGTTTAGTGGGAGAGAGTAACTGAAGAATATCAATATTAGTAGAGAAATAGTGTTGGGGAATTTGATGGGATAGAAGGCTGATAAATCCCCAGGGCCTGATAATCTACATCCCTGAAGACTTAAGGAAGTGGTTCTAGAAATAGTGGATGCGTTGGTGGTCATTTTTCAAGATTTTTTCAACTCTGGGACAGTTCCTACAGCTTGGAAGATAGCTAATGTTTTCCCACTATGTAAAAAGGGGGGCAGAGAGAAAACAGGGAATTATAGACCAGCAATTCTGATGTCAGTAGTGGGGAAAATTCTAGAATCCGTTATCAAAGATTTTATAGCAAAGCACTTAGAAAACAGTGGCAGAATCGGTCAGAGTCAGCATGGATTTATGAAGGGGAAATCATGCTTGACAAATTTATTGGACTTCTTCAAGGATGTAACCAGTAGAGTTGATGAGGGGGGAGCCAGTGGATGTGGTTTATTTGGACTTTTAGAAGGCTTTTTACGAAGTCCATGTAAGAGATTAGTGTGTAAAATTAAAGTTTATGAGATTAAGGGATTGATAAAAAACTGGTTGGTAGACAGGAAACAAAAAATACAAATTAATAGGTCTTTTCCAAATGACAGGCAGTGACTAATGGAGTTCCGTAAGGATTTGTTGCTAGGACCCCAGTTATTCACAATATACATTACTGATTTGGATGAGGGAACAAAATGGAATATCTCCAAATTTGCAGATGACATAAAGCGGGATGGGAGGGTAAGCTGGATGGCGGATGCAGAGATCCTTCAATATGATTTAGACAAGTTGCGTTAGTGGGCAAATGTATGGCAGATGCAGTATCATTTGGATAAGTGCACAGTCATCTACTTTGGTACCGAAAATGGGAAGGAAGACTATTATCTGAATGGCCGTAATTTATGAGAGGGGGAAATACGATGAGACCTGGTGCATCAGTCACTGAAAATAAGCATGCAGATGTAGCAGGCGGTAAAGAAGGCAAATTGTATATTGACCTGAGATCCAAGATATCCCGGAGCTCGAGTTCGGCAATGAAACTGATTTACATCACAGCTGTCTCTACAACCCTTTCCCATCCAGAGACACTCACCTCTGTTGGACACTTTAGTGAAGAGGCTCCTGGGGCACTATCTGGTGAGCACCGCATGGCTGATTGGGTACATCAGGTGGAGGTAGAAACTCCTGAGGGGAAGATGGGCCGAGGGTGGGCTGACTGAGGAACTAGCAGCCGTACAGACAGATTTTGGGCTTCTGGAATGGACAGTTCCATCGATTGTGGAGATGCAGTCATAGTGCCAGGACTACATGAGGGTTTGTCGGGGAGCATCCAACATCTGCCAGGCATAGGTGGAGAAATCCAACCCCGTGCAGGAACAGTAGGGATTACCAACCATGCGTGACACCCAAGCCAACACTGCACGAGTGGCGTCCGCAGTGCAGGCATTGGGGGTGAGGGTTGCGGCTATGGATCAGCATGTCAAAGCCTGGGGCATTCTGTACAGGCACTGGCCGAGGCCCAGGACAGGGGTGCTGCCTTACAGACTTTCATGTGTGAGAGCCATCTGGAAATTTCAGCGGCGTTTCTAGTCACAGCGGGCCACGGCTGAGAACGTCAACAGCATTACACAGGCATTGGCCAATGGGGCGCTGACAAAGAAGGAGGTGACCCAGTCCCAGAGGGAGATGACACATTCCCTGGCTGATGTGACACAGGGTAAATACAAACTGTCTAATCGATTTGCCTTCTTCGTGGTGTGCTTTCGAAACCTAAACCCTTCTGCGCTGCCTAAAGGTTTAACTAAATAGTGGCCCTGCAATTTGTTCATAATTGTATTGTTGGTTTTCGTGCCTGGCTTTTCTGGCTGTACTAACCTCCTCAGGAACTTAAATGTTTTTCCCCCCCATTTAGGTTCAGAAAAGTTGGGACATTTATATCTGCTTTTATCTTGTTCGCCTGAACAAAATAGTTGAATCACTCTGTATATGAGCACCACCTCTCTCGTCAACCAGTCCACAGTGCCCAAAACTACTGCCATTTTTCACTATGGAAGGACCTGCATGTAAACAAGATGCCAATTTTCATGGAGAAAGGGGGGTGGGTAGGGGGGAGGTTGGCCTTTCCTTGCCAGTAACAAGGCTATTTAATTTTTATGGCATTAGATCCAGGATCCGGAGACAGTAACAGAAATATGGACCGAGGCCTCTTAGGTATCAGCTAGTGGCCTCCTCCTTCCTCCTCCATGGGAACAGAACCTCTGTCCTTGCCCTCACAGTCTCCAGTATTTGATGAAGGCTGACATCAATGAGCTGAAGGTCATCCCAGCCTCATTCTCTTTTCTTTGGTGCTGGAGCCATCTTTGGCATAAACTGTCACTCTCTTCCACAGGAAAACAAGCAACTTTCACCTGATCTTCACTCAACCAGGAAAAGGACTCTGCCTCCAAATCAATTTTTTACCAGAGACAGGATTCTGACCCAAAAATGGACTTGGCTATTGTTTCTCACCTTCATGGCGAAATTCAGTCCTTGGTCTGGAAGCCCCTCTTTGTACCGTAGCACCTCTCTCACTCCATCTCCTTTTTCTTCACCCAGAGAGGTCAGCCTGTTGAATTTGTTACTACAGGAAGTATTTGAGTACAAAACATTGCATGTTTTCAAGAAGCAGTTCGATAACGCACTTAGGGCGAAGGGGATCAAAGGATATGGGGCAAAATCGGGATTAGGCTATTAAGTTGGATGATCAGCCATGATCATAATGAATGGTGGAGCAGGCTCGAGGGGCCGAATGGCACCCTCCTGCTCCTATTTTCTAAATTTCTATGTTTTGCTTATTCTTTAAAACCTCCCTCTTTTGCCAAGCTTTATGTTATTTATTTTAATATGGCTTGGTGTCAAATATTGTTTGATAATATTCCTGTGCATTGCACTATGTTAAAAATACTGTTTAAATCAAGGTTGCTGTTGCTGCTGTAATGAAAGCTGGTAACTCACCAGGAATGGAAAACATGAAATAAAGCCAGAATCAAATCTAAAAAGCACAAGCTACATGCAAGCGTTCAAATTAATTTTAATGTAAAAATGAGGTTTACTGAGTTGCTGCACCAACTGCAATACAAGCCTTCAAAAGACTCAGTAAAGCCTCCAAGCCCATCAATTGGAATTGATGAGTATCAATTGCTTTTTCTCTTTCCATTTTCAGCTGAACATGTTGCTACGCATTTCAAATAACAGTGACTGATTTCCATTAAAGCATGTAACATAGGTCGCACTGAAAAATGGCACCTCTCAGGACAGGAGCAGAAGCAAACAAATTGGTCCCTTTGAGGCAGAAACAGGAAAAATTATGGAGAATGAGGAAATGCCAGAGACATTGAATAAATATTTGGGTTGGGATTCTCTATCCAGCGACGCCGGAGTTGTAAATCACGATTGGGCAGACAATCGCTTGCGAGCCGAAATTCATGGCCGGCAACAAGCGCCCGATGGAATGCCATGCTGTGGTGCCTTGACAGTGGCATCAATACATTCTACTCTGAAAGTACAATAAACGCCGTTGGCATATCATTAACGGAACCAACTCGGTGTTCTTCAGGGTGTCCTCGATGCTCCACCTCTGTCAAGAGGAATTATCGATGGCAAGTTTGACTTGTGGTTTTAAAAATCGGGAAACAGGTGCCTTGGCTGCTGAGGAAGAGAAGAGGTGTGACGTGATACGATAAATGTGACTGTGGGCTGCCGGTCCTGCCCTGGCATGACTGGCTGGGGGTCGGGAAGGCATCTACGAGGGATGGGAGTGACCAGGGGATAGGCCACTGCTCTGTGGTAATCCTGGACTGGGGTGGTGTCCAAGTACAGACTGCCATTATTGTGGCCTGCAAGGTAGCCATTTTGCTGCGCACTCAGGTATCGTGTGTACCGGCAATGCCTGTCCTTCGAGAACCTGATGGACCAAGCATGTTGTTGAAGACTCCTTCATCCCGGCACAGTGGACGGTCCCGGCACCTTCGTGGAGCACCCCCGGGTCAGGGGTTGGCTCTTGGGCGATGGAGGTTATCCACTGCGGTCAAGGCTGATAACGAATATCCGGAGGTAACAGACCAATGTGGAGACCCGCTACAATGATGCCCATGCCGCGACCAGTGACGCGAGTAAGCAGTGCTTTGGCATCCTGAAGATTCAGGTGCCTGGGCTACTCTGGAGGGGCCCCCCAGTATAACGCTCATAGCGTCTCTGCTGTGCACACCACAACACACGCAGCACAGGGGTGACATGCTGGAGGAGGGGGATGAACTCCAGGGCTCGTTAGACTAGTAATTCAGAGACCCAGGATAATGATACGGTGATCCGGGTTCAAATCGCACCACGGCCGGTGGTGGAATTTAAAAAGTCAATAAAATATCTGGAATTAAATGTCCAATGATGACTATGAAACCATTGTCGATTGTCGGAAAAACCTATCTGGTTCACTAATGTCCTATAGGGAAGGAAACCTGCCATCATTACCTGGTCTGGCTTACATGTGACTCCAGACCCACAGCAATAAGGTTGACTCTTGAATTCCCTCTGAAATGGCCGAGCAAGCCACTCAGTTGTATTCGACTGTTGAAAAAATACAAAAGGGAATGAAACCTGACGGACCACCCAAAATCGAACCAGGAACCGGAAACATCAACGGTAAACCCAGCCCTATCGACCCTGTACAGTCCTCTTTACTAACACCTGGGGTCTTGTGCCAATGTTGGGAGAACTGGCTCACACACTAGTTAAGCACCAGCCTAACATAATCATGCTCACCCAATCACACCACTATCACCAATCCTGGGTATATCCTTTCTCACTGGCAGGGCAGACCTAGCAGAAGTGGCGGCACAGTGGTATACAGTCGGGAGGGAGTTGCCCTGCGAATATTCGCCATCGACTCTGGACCCCATGAAGTCTCATGGATTCAGGTTAAATATGTGGTACTGCTGATTCCCACGTACCGGCCACCATCAGCTTATGAATTAGTACTACTCCTTGTTGAACACCACTTACAGGAAGCACTGAGGGTGGCAAGAACGCAGAATATGCTCTAGATGGGGGACTTCAATGTATACCACCAAGAGTGGCTCGGTAGAACAACCACAGCCCGAGCTGAATGGGTCCTAAAGGACATAGCTGCTAGACTGGGACAGCAGCAGGTGGTGAGGGAACCAACAAAAGGGAAAAACATACTTGATCTCATCCTCACCAATCTGATGCAAATGCATCTGCCGAAGACAGAATCAGTAGAATATAGAACATAGAACAGTACAGCACAGTACAGCCCCTTCGGCCCACAATGTCGTGCCTGTCATAATATACATCCAGGTATATGATAGTGCACAGACAGGCAGTGATTGACACACAGGATGACCAGTGAACACACAGAACACAGCAGCCAATCACCAGACAGGACGAGACCACTATAAAGCCAGAGGGCACCAGTTTTCCTGCTCTCTCGGGATCCAGCCTCTGAGACAGTCAGAGCTCGTGAGCAGCAATTAGAACAAACACCATGTGGCAGTAAGATAGTCTGGTCAGGTTAGCCTCAGGTCTCCAGTCAAGTCAGCATAGTGTCAACCCACAGTTAAAGCATGTATGATAGTTAAGAGATCAATAAAATTGAGTTGCATTTCTTCAAGTGTTGGAAGCCTGTCTCTCTCACCACTGCAGTAAAAGCAACCCTCGCAGACCCTGCCTACCCAACACATCAGTGCCGACCATTTATCTTAATCTAAGATCAACCTAACCTACACCCCTTCAATTTACTGCTGTCCATGTGCCTGTCCAAGAATCACTTAAATGTCCCTAATGACTTTGACTCCACTACCTCTACTGGCAGTGCATTTCACACATCCACCACTCTCTGTGTAAAGAATCTACCTCTGACATCTCCCCTTTCCCTTCCTCCATTCTTATTAAAATTATGTCCCCTCGTGACATCCATTTCCACGCTGGCTATCCACTCTATCCATGCCTCTCATTACCTTGCACACCTTTATCATGTCACCTCTCTTCCTTCTTCGCTCCAGTGAGAAAAGCCCTAGCTCCTTCAATCTTTCTTCATAAGGCATGCCCTGCAGTCCAGGCAGCATCCTGGTAAATCACCTCTGCACCTCTCTCCAAACCATCCACATCCTTCCTATAATGAGATGACCAGAACCAGACACAATTTTCCAAGTGTGACCTAACCAAGGTTTTATAAAGCTGCAGCAAAACCTCGTGGCTCTTAAACTCAGTCCCCATGTTAATGAAAGCCAACACACCTTATGCCTTCTTGACAACCCTATCAACCTGGGTGGCAACTTTGAGGGATCTATGTACGTGGACCCCAAGATCCCTCTGTTCCTCCACACTTCCAAGAATCCTGCCTTGAACCCTACATTCAGCAATCAAATTCGACCTTCCAAAATGAATCACTTCACATTTACCAAGGTTGAACTCCATCTGCCACTTCTCAGCCCAACTCTATATCCTGTCAATGTCCTGTTGTAACCTGCAACAGCTCTCAACATTATCTACAAATCCACCAAGCTTTGTGCCATTAGGAAACTTATAACCCACCCTTCCATTTCCTCGTTCAAGTCATTTATAAAAACCACAAAGAGCAGATTTCCCAGAACAGATCCCTGCAGGACACCACTGGTCACTGACCTCCAGGCGGAATACTTTCCATCCACTATCACTCGCTGCCTTCTTTCGGCCAGCCAATTCTGTATTCGGACAGCCAAATTTCCCTGTATCACATACCCCGTGACTTTCTGAATGTGCCTACCATGGAGAACCTTATCAAATGTCTTACTGAAATCCATTTCCACCACATCCACTGCCCGACCTTCATCAATGTTTCTCGTCACACCCTCAAAGAATTCAATGAGGCTTGTGAGGCATGACCTAGCCCTCACAAAGCCATGCTGATTATCTTTAATCAAACTGCGTTTTTCCAGATAATCATAAATCCTATCTCTCAGAATCCTTTCCAGTATTTTGCTCACCGCAGACGTACGACTGACTGGTCTATAATTCCCAGGGATTTCTCTATTCCCTTTCTTGAACAGGGGAACAACATTCGCCTCCCTCCAATCAACTGGCACTACTGCAGTGGAGAGTGAGGACTGAAAGATCATCGGCAACAGCACAGCAATCTCCTCCCTCGCTTCACGTAGTAACCTTGGGTATATCCTGTCAGGCCTAGGGGACTTATCTCTCCTGATGCTTTTCAAAATTTCCAGCACATCCTCCTTCTTAATGTTAACCTGTTTGAGTCTATTAACCTGGTTCACGCTGTTGTCGTGAGCAACAAGGTTCCACGCTCTAATGAATATTCAAGCAAAATATTCATTCAGGGCCTCCCCTACCTCCTCAGACTCTCGGCACAAGTTCCCTCTACTAACCCTGATCGGCCCGACTCTCACTCTGATCATCTTCTTATTTCTCACATAAATGTTGAACGCCTTGGGGTTTTCCCTAATCCTTCCCACCAGGGCTTTTTCATACCCCCTTCTAGGTCTCCTAAGTCCATTTCTGAGTTCCTTCCTGGCCACCTTGTAACCCTCCCGTGCCAGATCCTTGCTTCCTCAACCTTACATAAGTTTCCTGCTTCCTCTTGACTAAAACTCCACTTTTCTTGTCATCCAAGGCTCCTTCCATTCCTTCCTTGTCTCAGTGGGACAAAACTGTCCAGCACTCACAGCAAGTGCTCCTTAAACAACCCCCACATTATTGTTTTGCATTTCCCCAAGAATAATTGTTCCCACTTTATGCTCCTCACCTCCTGTCTAATAGCAGTATAATTTCCCTTCCCCCAATTAAATACCTTCCCATGCTATCTATTCCTATCCCTCTCCATGACTATGCTAAAGGTCAAGGAGTTGTGGTCACTGTCACCGGAATGCTCTCCCACCGAGACATCTGACACCTGGCCTTGTTTGTTGCCAAGCACTAAATCCAATATGGCCTCCCCCTAGTCGGCCTATCTGCATATTGAGTCAGGAGTCCTTCCTGTACACACCTGACAAAATCTTCTCCATCCAAACCATTGGCACTAAGGAGATTCCAGTCAATATTAGGGAAGTTGAAGTCACCTATGACAACAACTCTGTTAGTTCTGCACCTTTCAAGATCTGCCATCCAATCTATCTGTTCCTCCATTTCTTTGCTGCTTTTGGGGGGGTCTACACAAAACTTCCAATAAAGTGACTGTTCTTTTCTTGTTTCTGACTTCCACCCATACTGACTCGGTAGACATACCCTCCTCGACTACCTCTGTTTCTGCAGCTCTGATACACTCCCTAATTAACAGTGCCACTCCCCTTCCTCTTTTACCACCCTCCCTATTCTTCTTAAAACATCTAAACCCCGGAACATCTAACAACCATTCCTGCCCCTGTGAAATTCATATCTCCGTAATGGCCACAAAATCATAGTTCCAAGTACTGATCCATGCCCTAAGTTCATCTCCCTTATTTCTGACACCCCTCGCGTTGAAACAGATACACTTTAACCCATCCCACTGAGTGTAACATTGCCCTATCAACTGTCTATCCTTCCTCACAGACTTGCTGCATACTATTTCTGCCTGTTAAACAGCTACCCTATCCTCTGATCTGTAGCTCTGGTTCCCATTCCTCTGCCAAACTAGTTTAAATTCTCCCAAAGAGCTCTAGCAAACCTGCCACCCAGGATATTGATGCCCCTCTAGTTTAGGTGCAACCTGTCCTTCAGGTACAGGTCCCACCTTCCCCAGAAGGTATCCCAATGATCCACATATCTGAAGCCTTCCCTCCTGCTCCAGCTGCAATCCCTCTCTGTTCCTTGCCTCCCTTGCACGTGGCACCGGTAGCAATCCTGAGATTACTACTCTGCTTGTCCTGCTTTTTAGCTTCCATCCTAACTCCCTAAAATCACTTTTTAGAGCCTCATCCCTTTTCTTAGCTATGTCGTTGGTGCCTATGTGCACCACGACTTCTAGTTGCTCCCCCTCCCCCTTCAGAATCCTGTAGGCTTGATCTAAGACATCCCTGACCCTGGCACCCGGGAGGCAGCATACCTTTCGGGATTATCGTTAGGGACCACAGAATCTCCTACCCGTTCTCCTAATCATTGAGTATCCTATCATTATTGCTTTTCTATTCTCCCCCCTTCCCAGGGGCTGGGTCAGGGGCTGGTTTAGCACAGGGCTAAATAGCAGGCTTTTAAAGCTGACCAAAGAAGGCCAGCAGCGCGGGTTCAATTCCCGCACCAGTCTCCCCGAACAGACGCCGGAATGTGGCGACTAGGGGTTTTTCACAGTAACTTCATTTGAAGCCTACTTGTGACAATAAGCGATTTTCATTTCATTTTCCTTCTGCCCCACAGAGCCAGGCTCAGTGTCAGAGACCTGGCCATTATGGCGTTCCTCTGGTAGGTCCCACCCCCGCCCCCCCCACCCTCCCAACAGTATCCAAAACTTATTTTGAAGGGGAACGGCCACGGGGGTTCCCTGCACTGTCTGCCCGCTCCCTTTCTTTCCCCTGACTGTAACCCAGCTACAGGTGCCCTGAACCTTGGATGTGGTTACCTCTCTGTAACTCCTCTCTGTCACCTTGTCTGCCTCTGAGTCAACTGGATCCACCAGCCTTGGCGGCTCCCAAATGTCTGCACCATGGTGTCAATGCCGTCAGCAATGGTCCTCAGTGACTGTCACACGCTCTGGAGTGCAATGTCCTACTGTATCTGGCACATGTCCCTCATCGATTGGACATGGATTCGATGCCCAAAGCCATGATCATCACATGTTCGGTGACGCCTTGGATTCCATCACTCAAGGCGTGGTTGTTGAGCTCCAGGCTTTCCACCACAGTCGGCTCTCTAGCAGTGTTGGCCTAGGTGCCACATATTGCGGACATCATCACCTGACGGATTAAAGATTCCTCCATTTGGCCTTGCAGTCGCTGGAATGTTGTTGACACCCTTGAATCTCATGGCTCTGGCCTATCACCTGCATCAGCTCTGGGAGAACCTTGTCCAGAGGCTCGACATCTGGCTCGGACCCAGCTGTGCCCTGGATTCCAGCAGACCTCCAACTGCTGTCTCCCTTGGATGCCCCTGCCTCCACATGATGTGCATCAGCAGTGGTGAGGTGCTCACCAGATGGTGCCCCAGAAGCCTGTTCGCTAATGCCTCCCACCGAGGTGTGCGTTGGTGGAAAATGGGGG
Organism: Scyliorhinus canicula; assembly: GCF_902713615.1. Taxonomy (NCBI): domain Eukaryota; kingdom Metazoa; phylum Chordata; class Chondrichthyes; order Carcharhiniformes; family Scyliorhinidae; genus Scyliorhinus; species Scyliorhinus canicula. The sequence goes on from NC_052146.1 coordinate 151,490,785, forward strand.
TGATGGCTGTGATGCATTGATGGTGAGCACTCCTGCGAGGTCGTCTCTTGGGTGGCGGGAGCTGCGGGGGGGGGGTGAACAACTCTAGGTGCGCGGGACTCAACTCACTGGCGCAGGCTGACCTTGCTGTCGGTTGCTGCTCTCTACTCGGGAACCCCGCGATCTCTAGGGCCTGTTCCTCAAAGTAGGTGAGGATCTCCGGGACTCCTCCACCTGCTGTCTTCACCCTTTCCTTCTTATTATGGGCTATCTTCTCCTGCAGGGAAAAAGAGAGGGCATTGTGTGCCGCACGCTTGATAGGTCAGGGGGGTCCATAGCAAGTTGCATGTGTGGCAACGTACCTAGAAATGAGGGAGTTGTGCTCCTGGGTACCAAGTGGTTTTGAAGATAAGGGGCGGAATTCCCCTGGGGTTCTGGGGGGGGGGGGGGGGGTGCCCCCACGGTAGCCTGGCCCACGATCGGGGCCCACCGATCAGCGGGCGGGCCAGTACCATAGGGGCACTCTTTTTCTCCCGCCGCCACCACGGCCTCCACCATGGCGGAGGCGGAAGAGACCACCTCCACCGCGCATGCGCCGGTGGTGACGTCAGCGGCCGCTGACACTCCGGCGCATGCACGGACTCACGCCGACCGGCGAAGGCCTTTCGGCCAGCCCCGACGCCGATCGTAGCGCCAAAGGCCGTTGGCGCCAGTCAGCGGAGCGGGAGCCACTCCGGTGAGGGCTTAGCCCATCGAGGTACGAAGAATTCCGCACCTTTGGGAGGCCCGACGCCGGAGTGGTTGGCCCCACTCTGCTACGCTGGGACCCCCCGCCCCGCCGAGTAGGGGAGAATTTCGCCCAAGATGTTGAGGGGTTTGTGGGAAGTTGATGGGGTGGCAGGTGGAACTGATGCCAGGAGAGAGGTGGTAACCTACCCTTGCAGCTCAGTGTAGGTCGTTTGTCTTCTTTTTACATTGGACAGTGGGCCTCCTGGTCATGCTGCCTGCACTCACTGCAGCTGCCAATGCCTCCTCGGCAGCATTGATAACCCTGCAGTTGGTCCTCCAAACCCTTCGGTGAAACTGGGTGCCACACCTCTCATCGATGACGCCGAGAAGCCTGGTTCTGTTGGCATCACCAAAGCCAGGAGCAGGTGTCTGTGCTGCCATCCTCGTTTGTTGACTCAGAATGAATGGTGAAGGAGTATTTAAAAGCAACTCCCCCTTGTTAGTGACAAGCAGCTGAGGCATAAGTTGGGCGAATCAGACGGTGAGGGAGTCAGTGATGCACAATCAATTGCACAAAGACAAGAGTTGAATACAACTGGGGCTTTATTACACTAAGATGTGTGGCTTCCTGCAGCAGCTGGCGAAATGGCTGCTGGACAGGGAGCACACATATTTATACTCTGCCTACTGGGCAGAGCCAGCAGGCAGGGACTACCCCCGTACCTGTAGTACAGGGCCTTATCATACACACCCTAATATATACAGCAGTGGTTACTACCACAGTCAGGCATGTCGAGATTCATGTGGGGGCTCATTTTTGGAATGAAATGCAGTTAAATAGAGGCCGCGATCTCGCCAATGTGGCCAATGCGAAACATCACGACAAACCCACCCAAAATGACACTTCAAAATGTTTCTGCTGAATCACATCCCTAATTTGCTCAGCAAGCTAAATCCCTGAGGGTCTTACTGATTATAATTAATTTTTTGCATTCTGAAAATTAGGGCAAAAAACTACTGCTTCTAGAAGCATGATATTCCAGTAACACTTCTGTGATTTAAAAAAAAAAGATTTATTAACAAGAAGTAAAGAAAAGTTAGACAGTTAAAAACAATCTTACAAGACCTCCCAACTTAGTCAGTACACGTAAGGAGACAACGTTTTGGCAACACTGTCTATAGATTTTTAGATCTAAAAATGTAATAAGATTGCCAAGCAAAAACGGCTGTCAGTTCAGAGCTGGTTTGCTACACGACTTTTCAACCATATTCACTGCTGTGGAAATCCAAGAAAAATTCTGAAAAGCAACTAGGGTAGAATTCTCCGAACCCCACCCCTCTGCCGGGTCGGAGAATCGCCGGCGGGCCGCGCGAATCACTCCACGCTGCCCTGATGCCCGGACGCGATTCTCCGCAGAGTGGAGAATCGGCACCATTGGGGCCGACGTGGTCAGCATGGCACCGGTCACGGTATGTGCCGACTCTCCGGCCCGGGCCGGCACGTGCCAGCGCACCAATTCTTCAGCCTGGATGGGCCGAGCGGCTATCATCAAAAAGCCGTTTCCCGCCGCGCCGTTCTAACATCCTCTGAAGCGGCGGGACCTCGGCATTGAAGGGTCCGGGGGTGGCCTGGGGGGGGGGGGGGGGGGGGGTGGGTCCAACCCCGAGGGGGGCCTCCTTAGTGGCCTGGCCCACAATCGGGGCCCACCGATCGACGGGCTGGCCTCCCTGCCAGGGGGTCTCCTTTCCTCCGCGCCGGATACTGTAGCCCTGCTCCATTTGGCGTCGGGGCCAGTGCACGGAAGAAGACCACTGCACATACGCTAGTTGGCGCCGGCCCAACTGCGCATCCACGGACCCTGCGGCGCCGGGTTCAGGCCGGGATCGGCAGCTGGAGCAGCGTGAGCCGCTCCAGCCTGCGTAGCCCCCTGTGGGCCGCAGAATGGGATCCTGGAACGTGCTCCGACGCCGGAGTAAAACACTCCCGTTTTTACTCCGGTGTTGGCACTTAGCTGCCCGATGGGAGAATCCTGCCCCTGCTTTCTGAAATAAAGAATTTTCTGGTTTCTGGATGGCTGCTTCTCTCAGCACTGATCTGTTCCCAGGTTCTCTTCCCCACATAGCTTTTCCAAAAATATAAAACATTTTCATGTCTTCCGATTGTGTCCCCTTTCGGGTCAAATAAAATTTAATAACCTTCCCGTTACTTATGAAATTTGGATAGGTTGTAAAAGTTTGTTACTCTCCATTGAAATTTAACAGCTGAAACACAAAATCCTATCTTTCTCCTGATGCGATTTTCTAAACCTAACCCATTTAGTTTTAAATCCACTTTACCATGGCCTCTTATTATAAATGTATGCAATAGGCACATTTGCCCTCTCAAGTTTCCCAGACAAGTTGTCCCTATTAATCGTTCTCCAGCTTAATTAAATCATTTACACACAAACACACACAGCCTTCGTTACAGAATAAAACGATATTCCCAAAAATAACAGCCATCCAATAACAATCAACCTCACACAAGACCGATATCCAAAATGGTATGTCACCCGGGTACCCTAATGACTCATTTAAATTAAATATCTGGGGCGGAATTCTCTGACCCCCCGCAGGGTCGGAGAATCGCCCAGGGCCAGCGTAAATCCCGTCCCCGCCGTGGCCGGAATTCTCCGCCACCCGGGAATCAGCGGGGGCGGGAATCGCGCTGCGCCGGTCGGCGGGCCCCCCACGGAGATTCTCCGGCCCGCAATGGGCCGAAGTCCCGCCGCTGACAGGCCGTTCCCGCCGGCGGGAATCAGAGCACCTCTGGGGGTGGCGCGGGGCGATCTCACCCCGGGGAGTGCCCCGCGGTGGCTTGGCCTGCGATCGGGGCCCACCGATCGGCGGGTGGGCATGTGCCGTGGGGGCACTCTTTTTCTGCCGCCACAGCCTCTATCATGGCGGAGGCGGAAGAGACCCCCTCTACCGTGCATGCGCCGGGGTGACGTCAGCGACCGCTGACGCTCCGGCGCATGCGTGGACTCACGCCGGCCGGCGAAGGCCTGTCGGCCAGCCGTGGCGCCGGTCGGCGGGGCGCCAAAGGCCGTTCGCGCCGGTTGGCGGAGCGGGAGCCACTCCGGCACGGGCCTAGCCCCTAAAGGTGCAGAGAATTCCGCACTTTCGGGGAGGCCCGACGCCGGAGTGGTTCTCGCCACGCCGGTTCCCCGAGACCCCCCGCCTCGCCGGGTAGGGGAGAATCCCGGCCCTGAATCTTTCCCAGTGGGAGCAAGATCCAGATCATGACGTCTTGTTTTGACATTTTGAGATTGAGAACCTCACAAGAGATCTCTCAAGAGATTCAAAAGCTTCGTTCTGACACCAAGTCGGGCATATAAGGTCGCTGAATCGCGCCCGCAGTCTGTACATCAAAGAATTAAAATCACCATAACTTAAATTCATGGAGTTGTTCCAAGACCGGTGGCGTGCTCATTTGTTCTGCCATCTATTATATGAAAGTTAAGGTAGTTGCATTGTTAATTATAGAATTGGGAGAAATAGGTCAAATGAAGCAGGATAAAAGCTCCCTTCTTTCTGAACAGTATGAAAAAGAGATGTACTTTCTGTGTTACCTTCACAGCTGCCTGCATTTTGAGACAAATCTCTGAATGGAGGAAGTAACTTGTTAACAAAACTGAGGACAAGTTTAAATTATTTGATACATTTATTTAGGTAAAATAAATATTTTTTAAAAAAGAAGCCTGCAGGAGTTGCCAGTTAAGACAAAGGGGCGACAGCTGAAATATTAATTTGTCCAGTCTATCCACAGATTATGACTGGCCCGTTAAATGTTTTCTGCATTTTTACATTCTTGTTTCAGATATCCAGGATTGGTAGCATTTTGTTTTGCATTTTCTTTGATTCCTGTCACCCGTTGTGGTCCTTTTTGTGCTGAACAGCAGACGTTTTCACAGCTGCATAATGCCAACGACTCACAAACAACAAAATATATCCCAGCATCTTAAATGCCAATAGCGACAAATGTAAAGGACTTGTGATGTGCTTGTCGTCATGTGGCGATATGATCACGTTCTTTGTATTCTCGGTCCTTCATTTCCTTCATCATATTTTTCTATAAGTCAGAGTAAAGTAGAAAGTGTTTTCCGGTATTCAATTGTTAAGTGTTTGTTTATGTGTGTCTGTCAATTCTTCTCTGTACTGTGTGCTGTTAGTCAAGCCTGGGTGTGGTTACAGAGAAAGAGAAAAGATGTGCAGGTTAGGTGGATTGGCGATGCTAAATTGACCTTAGTGTCCAAAATTGCCCTTAGTGTTGGGTGGGGTTACTGGGTTATGGGGATAGGGTGGAAGTGTTGACCTTGGATAGGATGCTCTTTCCAAGAGCCGGTGCAGACTTGATGGGCCGAATGGCCTCCTTCTGCACTGTAAATTCTATGTAAAAAAAAAATGCTATGTAACTGAAGCCAGGAGCTTTAAGCCTGAGTGCAGACATTTTGAAAGCACTGCAAGTAAAACTCCCGTTCAAACAAAGCAACTGGTGTCATCACTTCATATCTCCGGGGCACAAAAGGCACACATTTAATTAAAGGAGCAATCAGTAGCTTTTTAAGGAGTATTGATGCAGCTCAAAAATGTCATGTGATAATCTCACAATGGCATTTTTGTACCTCTGTGACATTATTTGTAGTTTTAACCTGTAAGATTGCTCAGACACTTCTGCCATTGTCAACTCTCATGGAACTGTAATATAGCCAACTCTGGTGCAATTATTTTACTGATGTAACAGATGGAGTAATCCAGTGAGCATCAGCTAGACTCCTGGATATGAGTTGTGTGTCAGTCGTGGCTCAGTGGAACACTCTTGCCTCTGAATGAGAAGGTTGTGGCTTTGAGCCCTTCTCTGGAGACTTGAACCCATAATCTAAGCTGACTATTTATGGCATCACTGCATTGTCCGAGGTGCTGTCTATTGGATGACACTTTAAACTGAGGCTGTGTCTGCAGGAGGACATAAAAGGTCTTGGAACATTATTTGCAGAAGAGCGGTGGGGTGGGGATGGAGATTCTCCCCAATATCCTGGCAAATATTTATCTCTCAACCAATATCACCCACAGAGATTCTCTGGGTGTAATTTAATTGTTGTTTGCAAGAGCTTGTGTGCACCTTAACTGGCACATTCCCTAAATCACAACAGTCCATACAATTCAAACACACTTAACCGACTGTACAGAATCTTTGAAATCTTTTGAGGCTGTTAAAGGCAATACATGCAAACAAGTTTTCTTTCCTCTTCTTAAATTAGGTTTAACGTTTATTGGGCCACATTTATATATTTATATATATGGTTGGTTTATGGGCTGGTTTAGCTCACCAGGCTAAATCGCTGGCTTTTAAAGCAGACCAAGCAGGCCAGCAGCACGGTTCGATTCCCTGACCAGCCTCCCCGGACAGGCGCCGGAATGTGGCGACTAGGGGCTTTTCACAGTAACTTCATTGAAGCCTACTCGTGACAATAAGCGAATTTCATTTCATTTCATTTCATTCATTTCACATTTCAAACTTACTGGTGAAAAGCATCTTTGGAGTTTGTCCTTGGGAGGAGGATTCAAAAGGAAAGTCCTGGGAATTAATTCATAATCAGATGGGTTCTAAATAATTTTGGTTCTGTACTTTGGAGCATTGAAAGAAAATCTTTGAGTTGCGAAGCAGGTTCTATTTCCCAAATGCAGTGTTGCGCACAGTTATCTCTCTGCAGGGTAAAGCTCTGTGCTGTCAGACAAAGAATCACTGATGTTCAGATAATATCACTGAAGCAATTGTTTTGAGTTCAGTTGGTGAGAAATGCCAGTAATTTACAGGCCTCACCTGTGACCATTTGCTGTGGAAGATGGCCTCTTCAGTATATCAGATCATCAATGTTGAGAGGCTTTGTCACTCACTTCATGCTCTGGTGTCACAGCTATGGCCAAACTGGCAAAAATGTAGGTCGCACCATAAAAACACTTGGTTTACCCATGAGACACAAACAGGTAGTTGAGCTGCATTGGGGATTGTACGGTTTATTGAGAAAGTTACCAGAAGGTGAGGAAGGAATCAATTAATTCAAATGCCAGGAATTATTTAGATTCAAAGTCAAGCCATTTGGAAGTTTGCTCGTGGAGTGGAGGAGGAATGAAAGAGAAATTTGCCAGTTGATGCGTTGGCATTTTATTCAGTAAAGATGTCTGGGACTCATGGTTAAAGTGGTACTGCTGTTCTGGAGAATAGTGGTGCCCTTAATTGAACTTCTTGCCAGAATATTGTTTCCCATGACACATTCAGCTCACCTGATTTGATGAAATGGTTAGTAGGGCTGTATGTGCTTTTCACAAAGGTTGCATTATTTTGGAAAAGTCTCAAGTGCATAAAATCTCTTTGATATTCATTACAATCACAGCACATTGGACTGATCCATTGCAGGAATGACAATCGACGTTGGATTGTTAATCCACCCTATTTTGTAACCTTGCACTGGAGCTCCAGATTTCTCACCCGGACCGCTGAACCGGGCTTCCTGAAAAACCTGCAGCATAAGTTCCCCTGGATCATCATCCTTCGTTTTTTAAAAAGGTGCAATTTAGTGTGGCCAATCCACCCTGCACGTCTTTGGGTTCTGGGGGTGAAACCCACGCAACACGGGGAGAATGTCCAAACTCCACACAGTGACCCAGAGCTGGGATCGAAGCTGGGACCTCGGCGCCGTGAGGCAGCAGTGCTAACCCCTGCACCACTGTGCTGTCCTATCTTCCTTCATTTTTTCAGCGAAAGCACAGAGCCTTGGTCAGTGAGTGAAAATGGCCATCTACCATTTGAAAAGCTTTGTCAGATCCTCTGCCATCTCACCAACTCCCCTCAAAGTCTCTCTGTTTTACTGAAATAAGCTCCAATTTGTCAAACTGTACATATGTCTATTTATTGCAAGAATATGAGGTTATATTTATAAAAAAATGTTTTAAAGATTTTTCTTTAGACTGTGGTGCAAGGAATTACAAGAGGACTTCCGTTGTGGCCTAATCATTTTTTCACTTTCGTAGTCCAAGCCCTTGACACCAAGTCCAAGTTCATTTGCCTATTTAATGTAATTATTTTTCAACTTGCACTCCCCCCTTTAAAAATTCCCTCAATCTCCGGTTCCTCCATTCTAACCATCTTACATCTTTTCATATTTTCGTTCTCAAATGTACCGCCTTACACATCTCTGCAAGGAGCTACATGTGTCGCCTACCTGTTACCAAGTGCTACCAGTAGAAAACACCGATCCGTCAACCAGAAACATTCTCACTTGCCAGTAGAAGATGAATGGATGGTAAATAGATTCCTCCGTGAGATGAAATATCCAGCCGGCTAATCAAACAGCTCTTTCCGCAATCTGTTGCATTTCCTTCACTGAAGGTCAGGACACCACATTAGGCATTTTCGACAAACTGTAGCTAGCTAATTGGGAAGCTAGTTTGAAATAGTTTCTGAGGCTCAGCAGAACTGACCCATTATTGTTTATCAGAGAGTATAAATATAGAGCTCTCTGAGTTCTGCTTGAGTGCACTGTGTTGACTCAGGGAGTTTGGTGATTGAGGGAGTAAGATGAGTGCGGTTCCAACAACGCTTATGAAGCTCAATACCATTCAGGACAAAGCAACCCACTTGATTGGCATGCCATCCACAAACATTCACTTCCTCCACCACTAATGCACAGTGGCAGCAATATGCATCAATACAAGTTGCACTGAAGGAACTCACCAAGGTTCCTTCGACCTTACCTTCCAAATTGAACTTTACCATCTAAAAGTAAAAGGCAGCAGATGCATGGGAACACCAGCACCTGCAAGTTCCCCTCCAAGCCACACACCATCCTGACTTGGAACAATATTGCCGTTCCTTCACTGTCATTGGGTTAAAATCCTGGCACACCCTCTGTAATAGCACTGTCGGTGTTCCTACACCAGAGGGAGTGCAGCAGTTCAAGATGGTAGCTCATCATCACCTTTTTGAGGGCAATTATTGATGGGGAATAAATGCTGGCCTAGCCAGCAATGCAGGAAGGATGTTTCTCATGTATTCATTACGGCTAGTGAATCTTTGGAATTCTCTATCCCAGAGGGTTTTGGAGGCTCGATCGCCGAATTTGTTTCCGACTGATGTCGATAAATTTCTACATATTACAAGCATCAAGGGATACAGTGTCTGTGCAGGAAAAGAGTGTTGAAGTCCTGGTAGCACATGCACTTAATGGCAGTGATTCTAACTCATTCAAGGGCAGAATCTCCCCGTAATTTGTTTGAGTATCGGTTTCAGCAAAAACAGATACCGACATGTAGCTCTCCAGCTGCACAATCCAAATTTTCTCTCCAGATTCTCTGGCACTCTGGATCTCGCCAGTGATTCAACCATTGCCACCCGGATTTGCGCTGTGTCCGACGGGGTCACTGAACCGCGCCCTCTGGGCGAAATTCTCCGCCCCCCCACGACGGGTGGGAGAATAGCGGGAGGGCCTTCCCGACATTTTTGCCGCCCTCCCGCTATTCTCCCCCCCCCCCGCCGAAGTCCCGACCCGAATCGCTGCCGCCGTTTTTTTACGGCCGGCAGCGATTCTCAGCTGTTAGATGGGCCGAAGTCCCAGCCCTTTACGCCGTTTTTACGAACGGCAAACACACCTGGTCTTGCCGTTCGTAAAAACGGCGTGACTAACTCGCTATTAATAACCATGGCACCGATTGGCACGGCCGTAGCAAGGCCGTGCCAAGGGTGCCATGGGCCCGCGATCGGTGCCCACCGATCGCGGGCAGCGGGCCCGATGCCCGCGCACTACTTGTCCTTCCGCCGCCCCGCAGTATCCATTCGCGGGGCGGCTGAGGGGCAACCCGGCCCGCGCATGCGCGGGTTTCGCGCAAAAACGCAATGACGTCACCCGCGCATGCGCGGGTTGGAGTCTTCCAAACTGCGCATGCGCGGCTGACGTCATATGACGCGTCAGCCGGCGCTAACTCCGGCAAGCGGGCTTAACAATTTTCGTTAAGCCCGTTTTGCCGGAGCCTACAGCGTCGGGCTGCTAGCCCCGACTGGGGACCAGAATCGGTCCCCGGTCGGGAAGGGGCGCGCTGCCGTAAAACCCGCCCGGGTTTTACACCAGCTTTACGATTTCTCCCGTTTTGGGAGAATCGCGCCCTCTATCTTTTATAGAACATCATACTAGTCTGCGCAATGCTCTACAGAGAACTAACTCTCTCCTTGCTCTGTTATCATGTAATCTTGCATCACTGATGTTGTGGACTATATATTTATGTATTTAACATTAATGTTTTATCCTACAAGTAACATCACTGTTATATCTTCTCTATTGTATCGAGGTCTGGAGACTTTTTTTATTTTTCTCCTTTCATTTTCTTGTCACTAATTCAAGTGGACCACTTTCAATTCAAGTGTCCCTAAATGTTCTTGATTGTCCTCCTCTCAATTTCTCTACTTCTCTCTCCTCTGCTATTTAAGACCTATTTGATTGAACTTTTGTTACCTGTCATAATATCCATATGCCTCCGGGTGTAAACATTTGTTTGATAACGTTCCTGTAAAGCAGTTAGGGATGCTTTCTTATGTATCAGGCAATATATAAATAAAATTAGCTGTATTATGTTTGTAAAAGCTTTTTGGATTTCTGATCTTATATGATCCCGATTGGTCCTCCTAGTGTCTCTTTGCTTGCTCTTTATGGCTTTTATATTTTTATTTGGTATTTTCCTTCTTTCTCATCCATTTTATTTTTGAAATTTTATTTTTGCTGAAACTCATATTTGTATCTGTAGAACCACTGGGTTTGATTATTTCTGGTCAGAATGCGTTTAACCTGTACCACATTTATCCGACATCTAACTACCTCTTGATGCTGAGTAATGCTTTGATCTGCTGTTTTTTTCAGTGAATTAATCAAGGTTTAATTCTCCTTTAATGCACTGTAATTAGCTCATTTCTAATCCAGCACTTTTATCACAAATCTCTCACTTTAAAAAAGTTCTATTTTTAATGTGAACCTAATTTTGTGATGGAACTATTTTTAAAATCTTCTCAGGCATTACATCACTGACTTGTCCTGCATTGTTACACACAACTAGATCCACGGAAGCATCCTTCTCAGTTGAACGTAAAATGAGAGGATTAAGGAAACAATTCAGATGTATTTTAAGGACCCGTCCTGCAGTATCTTGAAAAACTGGGGACCACCAAGTAGATTAACAGATAAACGGTTTATTAAGACAAATTACTATTTACAGAGAGTGAGATAAAGGCTACCATACTCCACAAAAACCTGCAGTCAGCCCCAGGATTCACAAGCTCTGGCATGATTGGTCCGATGAGTCGCATGATCCTCAGAGAACGCGCCCCCTTACAGGGCCATGCTACCACATGTCTCAATTTCGACCTCAGATTTCAGTCTTATAAAATATCCTGTAAAATGTCACCTTTAAGCCTCTTAAAAGTCTCTACAAATCAAATCCTCCATTTCTTTCACTGTGGTCTATTCCGTGGTCTACAATGTAGTTCTAAAATAAAAGGAAAACAGAGAGATGTAGTATATTTTAACATAGAACATAGAACAGTACAGCACAGAACAGGCCCTTCGGCCCTCAATGTTGTGCCGAGCCATGATCACCCTACTCAAGCCCACGTATCCACCCTATACCCGTAACCCAACAACCCCCCCCTTAACCTTACATTTATTAGGACACTACGGGCAATTTAGCATGGCCAATCCACCTAACCCGCACATCTTTGGACTGTGGGAGGAAACCGGAGCACCCGGAGGAAACCCACGCACACAGGGGGAGGACGTGCAGACTCCACACGGACAGTGACCCAGCCGGGAATCGAACCTGGGACCCTGGAGCTGTGAAGCATTTATGCTAACCACCATGCTACCCTGCTGCCCCTATCATATCATAAAACATATCAGGACATCCCAAAGAAGTTTGCAGCTAATGAAGCTTTTGAAGTATAATCTCTTTTTTGAAGTGCAGGGAAATACTGCAGCCAATTTTCACACAGCAAGATCCCAGACATAGCAATGTGATAATGATCCGGTATCGTAATGTTGGTTTTATATGTTTTTTTTTATAAATTTAGATTAGCCAATTATTTTTTCTAATTAAGGGGCAATTTAGCGTGGCCAATCCACCTACTCTGCACGTTTTTGGGTTGTGGGGGCGAAACCCACGCAGACACGGGGAGAATGTGCAAACTCCACACGGACAGTGACCCAGAGCCGGGATCGAACCTGGGACCTCAGCGCCGTGAGGCGGTTGTGCTAACCACTAGCCCACCGTGCTGCCCTTTGTTGGTTTTATATGTTGATCGGAGCACCATGAGGCTGCTGCTCTTGGTTGAAAAATGCCACGAGATCTTCCATATGCATCAGATGCAACAGATGGGGTCTAAAATGGTAACTATGGTCTGCACATCAAAATCAATAAAAATAAATCATTTTCAGCCTGAGTGGGAATGCTGGCATGATGGTAAAGTCGCTGGACTGATAATCCAGCGAGCCCATGCTAATGCTCTGGGAGAATGCTTTCAAATCTCACCAGTACAAGTTAAGTTTAATTAAGGTAACTAACCACAGTCCATGATGGAACAACTGCATCGCTTTCTGTATTAGTGAAAGTTGGTTACATAGCTTGAAGGGCATCACTCCACATCCATCAAGCATGGGACAAGGCAGGCCTCCATCAACTGCCAAAGCAAGTATGGGGATTCATTCTGCACTGCAGTCATTCTGCACTACCATTGAACCAAATGAACTGTGTTTTTTTAACCAGTGGTTCTCATATTCCAGGAGTAAATAAACAAACATCTGACTGAAGATAGCTACAAATGCCTCCATTTTGCCCTTTGCACTCTTGTGCCAGTCTCCACAATCGTTGAAGATGAGTGTGAATTGGGGCTTCCACCTCCCTTTAGTTTTTAGTTTTTGAATTGTTCACCACTATTCGCAGCTAGATGAGGCAGACTGCAGAGCTTTGATATAATCCATTGGTTCTGGGATCACTGAGCTCTGTTTCTAGCATGCAGTTCCTGTTTTTAACATACTGTACCAGTGCTTTACTGAATTGTCACCTTGGATTGGTCCCTTACATTGATGGTGTTGGTAGAGAGAGGTATGTAATGGACCATGGCAAGGTAGTAGTGTAGTGTTACGTTTACTGGGCGAGTAATACATAGATCACAGCAGCTGGTGGAATTTGAATTTAATTAATAAATCTGGAATTCAAAAACCTCAATAATGGTGACCACGAAACTATCTTCAATTGTTGCAAAACCCATCTGGTTCACTAATATCCAGACCTCGTCTGGCTTGCATGTTACTCTGGGCCCACAACAATGTGGTTGACTTTTAACTGCCCTCTGCAATGGCCTAACAAGCCATTCAGTTCAAGAGTAATTAGCGATGGGCAACAAATGTTGGCCAAGCCAGTAAGGCCATGTCCCATGAAAAAAATAAAGAAATAAAAATAATGAATTTACAGATTGTGGTGAAATACATTTCTACAGCACCTCATGGATGTCCAATTTTTACTCTCTAGATCTTTTCTAAATTGATCCCAAATAGCATTGTGGTTATGTCACATAACATGATCATAAAACCATAAGATCATAAGATATTTAGGAGCAGAAGTAGGCCTTTCGGCCCATTAAGCCTGTTCCACCATCCAATAAGATAATGATTGATCTCATGATAGAGTGGGCAGAATTCTCCGGTCCCCCAGCCACATGTTTCTCGACCACGTGCCGCTCACTGATGGTTGGATCCTATCTTTCTGCCAATTGTCAATGGGATTCCCCATTGTAACCACCCCACACAGCTGCAAAATCCACTGGTGGAGGTGCACTGTCGGCAGGAAAATTTAATTGCAATGATCAGAAAACTCTGGCTAGCGTTTCCTTGTTGTCAAGGAATAATTGAGTGCACCGGATACTGCAAAGACTATGGGTTCCAACACCATCCTAGCCGTGATTTTGATAAACCAACCGTACCTCGAGTCAGGATATTCAGTGCAGCTACAATGCTAATATCCACTTGACATCGTGGAAAATTACCCAGACATATCTTGTCCACAAAAGGCAGGATTAATCCAATCCAGTTGGTTGCATCTGCATCAGTCCACTCTCAATCATTAGCAAATTGACAGCAGGATTTCCATTTTATTGGACAGGAGTGAGGGCCTAGAGAAAATGTTTGTTTTGAAGAGATGAGCTTTGAGAATAGCTTTAAAGAAGAAGTGAGAAGTCAAAAGCGCAGGGGGTTATAGACAGGAACTTCCAGTATGTTGGGCAGTGAAAAGGCTTCACCTCCACAGGGACTGTGCAGTCATCATTCTTACCGATATTGTCATGGACAGATGCATCTGTGCCAAGGAGATTGGTGAGGATAAGGCGAAGTAGGTATTTCCCTCATTTTACTACCTCCCTGCCATAGCCCAGTTTGACACGAACATCCTTCAGGACTCGGCCAGCAGAGTCATTAATGGTTTTGGTACCCCATCAAGAAGTTTTTCTGCACTTGCTAACCTCAGATTTTTTCCAAGTATTATTAAATAGAGATAGTTATATTTATACGAGTTAGTAGCTAGATATAGCTTTAAGATTAATTCTTAATTTTCCCATCTCTCTCACCCTCGCCCAGCCCCATCCATGGGCCCTGCCTGCAAGCGTGGCACCAAGCACGGGGAAGGTCAATGGCACACGATGATGCCTCCCACCCCATAACCAGGTGCCACCCTACTGGCAGGGTATCACACAGCCCAAACAGGGAGGACACCCACGGTAAATCCCATAGGAGGGCGCAAGACAGGGGTCGCAAAGTGTATCCCTGGCATGGGTGGTGCCAGCTACTAGTACCCCTGTCGGCAGTAATGGGTGGCAGGTTCGAGGCTCTCTGGCCCAGGCACCGATGGGGCTAGGAATGTGGTGCAGATGGCAAAGTGTCTGTGAGGAACGGCCGGGGGTGGGGGTGGGAATGGAAGGATTGGGGGTGTGGGGGGGGGAGGAGATATGTGGGGGCAGAGGCTGCAGTGCTATTCATGCCACGCTGTAACTATTGGACATTGATGAGCAAAGGGGTACTCACTATGCTGACATGTATGCCCTTTCGCCCCTGCAGACAATGGATTTTGGTGTTCAGCCAGGAATGGTTGGCACCTGCCTGGCCGCAGTAGCCCTTGCGGACGCATTGTGGCTGCATGAATAGGTGCTTCTTGGGGAGGACCCTGCAGAACATTTCCAAAATGAAATGCATGATGTAACATTAGGAATAACTGTATACTATAGTTTAGCACAGAGCTAAATCGCTGGCTCTGAAAGCAGACTAAGACAGGCCAGCAGCACGGTTCAATTCCCATACCAGCCTCCCTGAACAGACGGCGCAATGTGGCGACTAGGGGCTTTTCACAGTAACTTCATTTGAAGCCTGCTTGTGACAATAAGCAATTTTCATTTCATTTCATTTTTCAACAGGAGCCTGCCTCAGAGGAACACGAGACAGCCAGTGAGACTGAAGAGCCGGCTGTTCAGCAGCCCGGGGAGGAGGTGGGAAGGAGTTGATGCATTGAGCCTCATGTCAGCATCTTTTATTCGAGGACCTGATGGACCGAGCACGTCGCCGATAGCTATAGCTGTGGAGGGAGACGTGCAACATTTCTGCCAGATGATGGTGCACCAGGAACTGTGGGGGAATGGGAGAGGATGCCCACTCCCAATGGCAATCAAGGCGACAGTCGCCCTGAGTCTCTATGGTACAGGGTCCTTCCAGGTACCAAGTGGGGATCTGTCCAGGATCTCGAGACCTCTGTATGTAGGTGCAACGTGCCGTTACAGGTGCCAAAGATGTCCGAACAGCGAGCTATATAAACTTCAATGTAGACAGAGCCCACCAGGTCGCACAGGCAGTGGGATTCGCCGCCAAGTCTGGGATGGCCCATATCCAAGGGGTGACTGATGGGACACATGACCCCTATGAGCACAGCTGCATGAGAGGGTGCCCGCCATAACTGGAAAGACTTCCCCTCCATGAACGTGCAGCTGGTGTGTGACCACCGGATGCACGTCAAGCACGTTTGTGCCCATATCCAGGCAGCATACACAATGCATGCGTCTTGGCAGACTCGACGGTGCCTGACACTTTGAGGCACTCCCTCGGGGGAGGGATTGGCTCTTGGGTGATAGGGTTATCTGCTGTGGTCATGGCTAATGCCATCTGTCCAGAGGCCACAGTCCGACCCAGAGAACCGCTATAATAACACCCATGCAGCAACAGGAGCATCAGCATCGTATCGCCGTCCTGAAGATATGGTTCAGGTCACTGGACCGCTTTGGCGGAGCCCTGCAGCATAGCCCTTGAAGGCTCTCCCATATTGTTGTGGCCTGCTGCGTCCTCTACAACATGTAGTGGCGGTACATCAGATGTGGAGGCAAGTTACCGCGTAACCTGCCCTGTGACCTGGGTCCCCTTTGGCGGCTTTCATGGAGCACAGGGACTGTGCCACATCCCTCAGGGACTGTGTCTGGTTCTGCTGTGACTGACTCAGGCCAGCCAGCATCAGGCTAATGTACTTGCCACCCGCAGCCATGGCCCTTTGCCATGGGCCTTGCTCTGGAATATCGCAGGAATGCCCAGGTGGCCCTGGTACATGGCTGCCTGTGACATGGCTGCCTGTGACATGGCTGTCCTTCCTGTGCCCAAGCCACTGCTTGCACAGAGTGTCCCAGACCTTGGACATCCTGACCCATGGCCGTGACCTTCACACCGAAGGCTTCCACTGTGGATGCCATGCATATAGTGTTGGCCTGGGTGGCACACTTTGTCAGCAATGCCTCCTGCAGGTGATTAAACTCCTCCATCTGCACCTGCAGGCACTGGATGGTTGCAGACAACCCCCTCCTGTAGTCGACATCTCCAGCATTGATGGGATCACACTTTCCAGAAGCACGAGACCCGCCTGACGGTGGCTAGTCCCTGGGGCTGCCCACCAACTATCCGCCCCCACGATGGTTCCTAATACCATCTGATATACCTCAGCATGTGTGGTATGCTCTTTTCATGGCAGTCTTTTCCCTCTCCCGGCGGTTGTGGACTGCCTTCTCCTTCTCCTAGGCGGGGGACAGATAATGCACAATGTGTGACACTCGGGTGTGAGCAGCATAGAGGGTCTGCAGTTAGTAGCCAGTGTGTGCAGTGCACCCAACCATGGCTGGCGATTTGGATGTTGGCATGTGGTACAGGCTCGAAAATAGGAATTGGGAGCAGAAGTAGGCAATTTAACCCTTTGAACCAGCTCTGCCATTCAATCAGATAGATCAAGGCTGATATCGTCCTGGTCTCAAATCCACCTCGCCACCTATTGCCCATATCCCTTTAACCCATTTTTTCATCAAAATTACAAGTATGTCTTTCTTGAAACCATTTAATGACTCAGATTCCAACGCATTATGAGACAGCGTGTTACACAAATTCACCACCCTCTGCAAGAAGTAGTTCCTGCTCATCTCAGTTCGAAATCTACCACCTTACAACCTATATCCATTACCTCCCGTTCTAGATTGCCCCAAAAGGGGGAACATTTGGTCTACGTTACTTTATCAATCCCATTTTGTATTTTATACACCTCAATCAGATTCCCTCTCATTCTTCTAAACTCCAGTGAGTATAAACTCATACATCAATCCTTTCATCCCAGAATCAATCTGGTGAACCTCCTCTGAACTACCTCCAATGCCATGACATAATAATCTTTTATTATTGGTAGAAGTAAGCTTATATTAACACTGCAACAAAGTTACTGTGAAGATCCCTTAGTCACAACACCGGCGTCTGTTCGGGTACACTGAGGGAGAATTCAGACTATCCAATTCACCTGATAACACAACTTTCCGGACTTGTGGAAGGAAACTGGAGCAGCCGGAGGAAACCCACGCAGATACAGGGAGAATGTGCAGACTTCTCACAGACAGCGACCCAAGCAGGAATTGAATCTGGGACCTTGCTTCTGTGAAGAAACAGTGCTAACCACTGTGCTACCATGCTGCCCACTTTGCTACCGTTCTGCCCTCTGTGCTACCATGCTGCCCACTTTGCTACCGTTCTGCCCTCTGTGCTACCGTTCTGCCCTCTGTGCTACTGTTCTGCCCTCTGTGCTACCGTTCTGCCCTCTGTGCCACCGTTCTGCCCTCTCTGCTACTGTTCTGCCCTCTGTGCTACCGTTCTGCCCTCTGTGCTACCGTTCTGCCTTCTGTGCTACCGTTCTGCCCTCTGTGCTACCGTTCTGCCCTCTGTGCTACCGTTCTGCCCTCTGTGCTACCGTTCTGCCCTCTGTGCTACCGTTCTGCCCTCTGTGCTACCGTTCTGCCCTCTGTGCTACCGTGCTAACATCCTTCCTCAAATAAAAAGACCAAAACCCTAGATATTGTCTCACCAACACCCTATACAATTGCAACATTCCTCAACTTTAATATTCCAGTCCTTTTGCAATAAATGCTACCATTTAATTTGCCTTGTTGCTTACATGCTGTATCTGCATATCAACTTTCTGTGATTCATTAACAAAGATACCCAGATCCCTCTGCTCAGACACATTTGGAATCTGCATTCCATTTAGATAATAATTTGCCTTTCTATTTTTTCATCCAAAATGGATAACCTCACACTTACTTGCATTAAACTCCATCTGCCAAATTTTGGCCCAATGTCCAAGCCTATCTATATCCATCTGTAAAATCTTTTTCTCCACTCCCCTGCCTGTTTTCCCAACTCTTTTAGTATATTGCACAAATTTTGCTGTGTTACACTCTGCCCCTGTTTGCTGATCATTGATTTTGATTATGAACAGTTGAGGTCCGAGGACTGACCCCTGCGATAGTTACAGTTCGCCAGCCAGAGAAGGACGCATTTATCCCAAACCTCTGCTTTCTGTCAGTCAGCCAATCCTCAATTCGATCTACTACTCTACCCCCAATCCCCTGCGATTCCTCCTTCTGGATCAGTCTTTTATGCGGCACCTCATCAAATGTCTTCTGGAAGATTAGATATACCACATCCACACGATTTCCATTATCCACCTTGCTGGTTACATGCTCAAAGAACTCCTTAGTGATTGATTCCAAAAACTTCCCCACCACAGAGGTCAAACTAACTGGTTTATTGTTTCCTACCTTTTGCCTCTCTCTCAATTTGAATAGGGGTGTCATATTAGCATGTTCCAATCTACCTGGACCCTTCCAGAATCCAGGGAACTCTGAAATATCAAAACCAATGCATCCACTATCTCCACTGCACCTTCCTTAATACACTAGGGTGCTGACCATCAGGTCTCGGAGACATTGCTGCCCTTAATCCCATCAGTTTATTCAATATTGTCTCCCTAGAACATAGAACATAGAACAGTACAGCACAGAACAGGCCCTTCGGCCCTCAATGTCCCTAGTGCCGTTTATTGTACACAGTTCCTCTACATTAACTGTAGCTTTTGGAACATTTTTATTATCTTTTACTGCGAAGACAGAGGAAAAATATTGGTGGGGTGCGGCGGGTGGGATTCGATCACCCTCAAGTGAGGGGGGGTGGCGCCTGGGATGGGGGAATTGTGAGAGGAATGGAGGTGGTGACTCACCCTGGCTGGCCTGGGGAGTTGCCCATCCTCATGGCACTGCCTACCTGTCAGCCTGGTGGATGCTGCATGGGGGCCAGGAGGGGTGAGGGACGAGAGGTGGTGCCAGGGACATGGAGGTCCTGACTCACCCGGATGCCCTGAGGAGGTTGTGCAGCTTCTGGCCGGCCCTCGCGGTGAGGCCATGGCGCCCATCCCCTCTGCCAGACCTGCCCATGCCCTGTTAACCTCAATGGGCGGCGGCCTCCATTCAGCCCCGCGGAAAAGGTTGACCCACTCCTCCTCCACAGCATCCAGCAGCATCTCCTGCTCTGCGTTTGCAAACCCCGGGATCGCTCTCCATGGTGCTATCGTTGTGGCTGGTGTGAGAGCATGTGAGGAGTGGAGTGCTTATATGCAGCTCCAAATTGTCAGGCTCTCAAGTGCCAAACCATACCCCAGGGAATCCAGCGCTGGCATCGTTTGGAATTGCACTAGTTCCATGTGGTATGATTGCTGGCCCATTAGCATCTCCTGAATGGCTCCAACAAAGGCGTCCCCATCGGGATAGTGGAACACCTCCATTCAGTCCTAACATCAGGACTTACGACGGAATTCTCCATTTCAGAAACCAAGTGTCGGCGCCGGGACTCAATCGGTGGTGTTCTACAAAATCAAAATTGACTGTTTAGAGCAATTCATCAACCATCAATGGGCTAGCACTGGCTCCAAGTGAAATATGGCCGATTCCAATGTAAATTGGTGTTGGAGTCGGGATTGACACTCGAGGGGCTGAGAAGCTGCAGCTGCATATTCGAACTCCACACCCCACACCCGCTCAGCCCAGCTAACAAGATGGCAGCATGAAGAGCAGGACCCCGATTCATGGGCACTTATCTGGAGACCCAACTGGACACCATGGAGGAGAGGTAAGCCACTCTGCACCCAGGGGTGGAGGGGAGGTTGCCGCCCGCCGCCATGCACCAAGCCTGGGTGCAGGTGGGAGAGGCCATGTGCGCCGTGGGCAAAACTTCCAGGACCAGACAGCAGTGCAGCAAGAAACCTCACAACCTCCTTAGGGCGGTCAGGGTTAGACATAGACATAGAATTTGCAGTGCAGAAGGAGGCCATTTAGCCCATCAAGTCCGCACCGGTCCTTGGAAAGAACACTCTACCCAAGCCCATGCCTCCATCCATGCCTGTAACCCAGCAACCCCACCCAACCCCTTTGGTCACTAAGGGCCATTTATCATGGCCAACCCAACTAACATGCACATCTTTGGACTGGTGGAGGAAACCGGAGCACCCAGAGGAAACCCATACACCCAGGTGGAGAACATGCAGACTCCACACAGACAGTGACCCAGCGGGGAATTGAACCTGGGAGCTGTGAAGCCACAGTGCTAACCACTGTGCTAGCGGTAATAGGCGGTACTGTGCCCCTGGCACTCGCCACGGCTCTACACCCGCAACCCCCCTCCCACCCAGAGGGCTACTGAACCACCACCCTGCACCACCTGCCAGCACCCATACCGGCCGCCATGGCTGGGTGCCCTGGTCACGAAGGCCACCAGCTACCCACCCCCTGTGCTGCATGTGTCTAACTGTCTAACACTGTGCATTTTCTGTCACTCCCCCCAGGGGAAGTCGGTCCACAAACCCTGGGAGAGGGAAAAGAATGGAGGGCGACCGCCGGATCTGCAGCCCATCACCGCAGCTGAGCAGGGTGCACTGGACCTGATCGGTGGGCATGGGGAGAGCGCGGTTACCGAGGCGGAGGTCGCACGAGCAAGCAAGTGAGACACTGTTGAGTGCTCCATTGCACGTGTGCCACCACCCACAGTCCCCCTCCACCACCCTCAGCTCCTTCCACACTCCCTCCAACACCGCCCTCCACAACTACCACCCCCACCACCCACACACTTTTTCCTCCACCTGCACTACCTCCACCACCACCACCCGCCAACCCAATTATATGTCCTGTCTTGTGCCTTGCAGGATCTGACAGGCCCTCCTGGTGTTTCCCGACCCCAACCACAACCCCAGGAGGAGAGCAGTGAGGAGACAGAGGAGGAAATGGACACCGATGGGAGCCCTCAACGCACAGCACGAAACACCTCAGAGCACCAGTTCGGGGTTGACACTGACTTCCTGCCATAGCTGTCTTCAGCACCCTCCGCCATCCCAGAGACACTCACCTCGGTTGGACACTTTAGTGAAGAGGCTCCCGGGGCACTCTCTGGTGCACACCACACACATGCTGCGTGGTACAGCAGGTAGAGGTAAGAACCCCCGAGGGGGCGGAATGCAACGCGGATCGACCACAGGAATTAGCTACCATCCAGACAGGTTTGGGTTTCTGGAGAGGGCGGCCTCATCTATAGTGGAGATGCAGTCGCAGAGCCAGGGACTACATGAGGGAGTGTGAGCAACCATCTAGCGCCTGCCGGTGGAGTTGGAGGAGTCCAACAGCCGGCAGGAGCAGGAAGTGGAGCCGATCATGCACGCAACCCAGGCCAACACCACGCACGAGGCGTCAGCGATGGAGACCTTGGGGGGCAAAGGATTCTGAAATGGATCAGGATGTCCAAGGCCTGGGGCACTCTATCACAAGCAGCCGTGTGCCAGAGCCACCTGGACATTGCAGTGGCGCTGCTGAGCATGGCCCAGTCACAGTGGGCCATGACTGAGGGCATCAGTGGCATTGCCCAGGTGCTGGCCAATGTGGCATAGACCGAGAAGGTGGTGGCACAGTCGCAACGTGATGTGGCACAGTCCCAGAGGGAGGTGGTCCACTCCCTGTGCTCCATGGCCATGTGCATCGAGACCCTGGCCTTAGGGGTTAGCTCCGTTCGCACCCCTGCCCCATGGAGTAGTCTGGAGGCAATCAGGCATCCCGAGGGAAGAGGAGGTGATGGGGCTCGTGCTGGTGACTCCCAGAACACCGCAGCACCTCGGACTCCCCACTTCCTGTTCTTGGCGAATCTGGTGGTCTGGGGGCAGAAAAGGGTGGCACCACCCTACCTGGGACACCCGAGCAACAGCTGGGTCTACCCAGGCTCGGTCACCCCAGGAGATGGCCACCAACGTGGATCAAGGTCATAGGGCAGGAGTCACAGCAGGCCACCTCCACCACTGATGTACCATCTGAGAATCCACCTAGGCGTAGTATTTAGACAAAGGTAGACGTCTGTAAAGTTGAGTGGCACATAGGATAGTGATAGAAGCTGGGCTACAAAGCTGTGTATATATTTTAAACACCTGTTCACAGTGTTACAGCCTGCCTCGGTTCTCTGTCAGAAAGGTGTGAGGGATGCACTGGTCTGGGCTGGTCGCAGAGGAGGTGCTGGGGGCAGGGATGGTATGGAATGTGCGGATATTGGGGCTACTGCTCATAGGGCGCCATGTACCTCATCGATCACCCCCTACGCCCGAGGCATCTCAGTGATGATGCCGAAATCCGCTGCCCAGGCATCCTGGTGGGCTTGGTCCACATTGAATAAGATGTATTGTGCTGACTGAGCGTATCGGGCCTCCGTGATGACACGGATGCTGTTCTGCACCAAGGTCTGTGAGATTTCGGAGAGATCCCCACTCGGCCTGGAAGGACCCCGTTGCGTAAAAGTTCAGAGCGACCACCACATTGATGGCCATCAGGAGCGGGTGTCCTCCCCCATACCCTTGAGCTGCCAGGTGCACCATGATCTGGCAGATTGTTGCACTGTCCTCCTGCTCAGCCGGAGTCTTCAATCGCATGCCCGGTTCAGCAGGTCGTCGAATGACAGGCACCACGGCCGGTACACACAAGGCCTCATGCAGCGCCTCCTTCCCACCTCCTCCTCTTCGGCCTGTTGAGCGGCCTTACCAGCTGCCTCCTGTTCCTCTGGGGCAGCATCCCCTGCTGCAGAGACGCCCTGAAGCAGCTCAAGCACGTACAGCTTCAGCGCATCCCCCAGGGCTCCGGCGAGTAGGCCAAAGGCCATGATTTCTGGTTGAATTCTGAAGTCCATTATCTGCAGAGGGTGACAATCAGACTTGTTAGCATAATGCGTACCACCGTTCCCAACCAAGTCCAATGGGCTACATGGTGGCCCCGGTCTGCACTGCAGACCCTGCTTACACATGTTCTCCCCCCCACCCCATTGACCCCATCACCACACCCAACATTGGCTGCTCCCCCTGGCACTCTGCCCAGCCCTGCGGGACCTCGGGCCCTGCCGTCCATCCCTACTGCCAGGGGAACCGATGGCTGGGTCTACATATGCCAGCGGTAAGCTCCCTAGCCCACATCCAGCGCATTCCTGCAGGGGCTACTGTAGCCATTGCCCTTGGGTTGGCCACGTGCTGCCCTGCCAGTGGGTGGCAGCAGCTGGGGAGGTGGAGAGTTGGTGGGATGGAGTGTGAGGAATGGGGTGCTGGGGTGGGTGCACACATATGGTTGGTGTCACTCTAGACAACCTCAGGCCATGGTGGACGGCCAGTGGGGTGTACAGCAACATGGCAGAGGTGGAGAATCACGGCGGCTGAGGAGAATACCGGATAAGGCTTGCTAATGCTATGTCAACGATGTTTACTGTACGTGCGGAGTAGAACGCTTTGGCACCGCTGTCAAGGCACCAGAGCATGGCATTCTGGTGTGTGTCCATCACCTGCCATGATGTTGGCATCATGACAGTTTCTCCGTCAAATCGCATTTCGCGACGCCAGTGTCAGCCAACGGATTATCCCACCCTTAGTCTCTCAAACGCCGTGAGCTTTTGAGCCAGAGTTTCATTCTAGAATCTTCCAGTGCAGCAGTAACACCAACTGGGATCATAACACGCTGTACAGGAGCTATCCTCCACATTTCTAAACAAAAAATGAAAGTTAGTATCAAGCCGGGACCCTTCCTGGGATCTGACTTGTCCAGAAGTACCATAGAATCATATTATCCCAACAGAGTGGAAGGAGGCCATTCAGCCCATTGAGCCTGCACCGAAGCTCCGGAAGATCACCCCACCTAGACACACTCCCCCACCTGTAACGGCCCTGTAACCCCGTAACCTCTCCTAATCTACACCTTTGGACTGTGGAGGACACCGGAGCAGCCAGAGGAAACCCAGACAGGTACGGGAGAACGTGCAAACTCCACACAGACAATCATCCAAGACCGGAATCGAACCCGGCTCCCTGGTGCTGTGAGGCAGCAGTGGCAACCACTGTGCCACCGTGCCACCCATCAGTTAGGATCACAACACAAAGAAGTATTGATTCATCAACTGAAAAGGAATGGTAGGTGACAGGAAATTTCCTTTCCATGTTTTATCTGTTGCCGTGAGACTTCACAGTCTCCTGAGCCAAGGTTAAGGAGCCCCATAACCATTCCCTCCCAATGTTAGTTTTAGGGTCTTCAGACCCCATAGAATTACATACCTGAATCGTTACCCAGGAAATATTATGCAGACAAATCCTAGTTTAATTCCTTGGTGACTAAACAACTGACACCCCCCCCTCAAGCCCCTGAATCCTACCTTTATCCCAAACTCCCCCTCCATATCCCTGACTCCCCCAACCCAACATTACTAGCCCCCGCTACCTGACTTCTCCATAACTTGACCTGACCCAACCCGACCACCCAACTTTCACCTCCTGATGCATCCAACCCAACCTGGCCATCTCCCAATCCGAACTGACTGTCCCCCAACACTGTACAAGCCCCACAGCTTGATCTAACTAGTCCCTGACATGACAAGCTCTGCTGATCCTACCCACCTACCCACCTACCCCTGACTCACCTCACCCACCTCACATGCCACCATATCCAACTACCATTCTACCCACCTTCTATTGTATCTTACTTATCACCCTGCCACCCTATTCATCTACCATCTCACCACCTGTCACTTCACTTGCCACCCTATCATCCCACTCAGCTTCCACCGACCCACCTGTCACGCTACCCATCTGCAACCCTACCTTCTAACACACTTACCTTCACTTTTCAAAGAAGCTTTGACTCATTTAAATCCTTTGCTTGTCAGCGTATGAAAACAAGCACCATAAAAAGGTGGTGTGGCTTGTCTTCCCCAGCAGCAGTTCCATTTTAGGCAATAGAGAAGTCAAGATGGGAAATCCCAGGCAGAGATCTGGAACTCCAGCCTGCCTCAGAGAGGTAGGAGCAAATTGGCAATCAGATGGTGATCCTTACCCGGGGACGATTTGGGCCTATGTCAGGCTGTTGTGTTGGACAGCTCTCCCAAATTTGGCACACGTCCCCAGGTCTTAGTGACACAGGCTGGACATGCCTCGTTAGATCCAGAAAGTTAGAACACTGATTACACTTAAAATGTACCCTATTGGTTGTGAAGCATGTTGGTATGTTCTGAAGTTGTGAAAGGTGCTTTAGAAATGCAAGCCTGCCTGTCATTGTTTTCCTTTCTGGTTCAAAAACAATTTTCCTCACACCTATTTGTTAAATGCCTTGGGATTTATTTTTAATGTACAAGGCACCAAACCAATATAAATTGTTGTATTATTGAACCCATTCCATGGCAGCCGATTTGTAGGATGATTTTATTTGTCAAAACAGATTCATTTCATTACTGTATATAAAAACTTTGGCAAACGCTTTATGTGTTTTTTATTGCTGGTGATTTATCTGCCATGTAAAATATCATTATGTTGGTCTGTGGAGTCCATTCAATACCAGTTAGTCCTTTACACTTGTCAAGCTTAGCAGTAAATCCAGCTTTAATTTTATTGTCTCAGAATGAGAAAAATCAAACCTGTTTTCAGTCAGGTTGGATAATGTAGTTGAAGGGGAATGTTCTAGATAATGTGACATCAGGGTCTCAGCTCACCGGAGAGCATACTATTTGATTTCTTTCCCTGGTAAATTCACTGAAAATGTTGGCTTAAATACAAACAGAAGAAGATTTATTCTTGTGTTCAGATTGATTGTTCTTGGTCACGGTATTCACAAGATAGGTTTTTGCTCTGATAGCCTTTGACCTGAATTTCCCCACGTGACATCAGAACCATTTTTGGTTCTTGACCCTGATGGCGTCTAGCTTCCGTATGCCTCCACTCACCACCGACCGGATCTTAAGGAAGGCAGACAATTAAGGAACTGTCTCTGTGTTCATCAGCAAATTAAGAATGTCAGGCGGCCCATTCGGAAGACATGCAGCACTGTCCAGTGGGAGAGGTGAGAACGCAAAACTGAAGAAGGTTCACAGCTCTGAGTTTATCAGTGTGGAAGGGGTAAAACCTGCACAGGATTGATTCTGCCTGTATCTGTGGCACTCGCAACCTTGTGGTTCCTTCGCTGGGAAATTGAGAGGAAGGTTGCATGGACTCCACTTGCAATTGGGTGCCTGCCTCCGAGTAATCTTCAGAATTTGGATTCAGCTTTGGGTCAGTCTAACACGAGGAAAATGCTGGCAGGTTTTGAAAGTATATCCTAAGCAGGGCCTTAATTGGCCAAACTGGCTGCAATCTGGTGAGCAGGTTGCCGATTCCCATGGCACTCCATCCCTGGAAAGTCGCCCAGAAGCTGGATACCTTGAACAGCATCGCGGCACATCGTGGAAGAAAATATTGGCCACTGTTATTATTCAATGTTATTAAACACAATGTGGATATCTGGCGGAGATTATAATGAGTGGTCGATTCTATGTTGTGTTGCTATCTTTTAGTGGTTATAAATATGGCAGTTAATAAGGTCGCCTTTCTTAATCTTAATTATGAATATGCTTTCAGAGTGGCCAGGTATCTCTTGATACCGCCACAAGAATACCGATCAAAGAGCCAATACACCAGTTAGTTAGTTCAAAGTCAATGGTACTTTATTTACACACAGTATGATTTACTCATGCACAATAACACTACAGGCTAAACTATGGGTGGAATTCTCCACAAGGCCCGACGCCATCGTGAAACCTGGAGAGGTTCACGATGGCGTTGGAGCCTCTCCCGGCCCCCTATTCTCCCCTACCCGGGGGGATAGGCGGGCCGTACCGGGAAACTCGGCGGCCGGGCCTTGGCCCTGGCTTCAAGAATGACGCCGCGGCGGCGCCTAATGACGTCAGCCGCGCATGCGCGGGTTGGACAGCTCAAACCCGCGCATGCGCAGTTGCCATCTTTCCCGTCAGCCGCCCCGCAATACGTGGCGGCTTGATCTTGCGGGGCGGCGGAGGGGAAAGAGTGCATCCCCTTGAGTCGCCGGTCCGACGATCGGTGGGCACCAATCGCGGGCCAGTCCCCTCCCGAGCACGGTCGTGGTGTTCGATCCCCTATCCGCCCCCCCCCCAGGCCCCACACTTACCTGGCGCGCCATGTTCACGACGGCAATGACCAGGTGTGGTTACCGCCATCGTGAACAGGTCGGGAATGGCAGGCCGCTCGGCCCATCCGGGTCGGAGAATTGCGGGTCTCCGTGAAAAACGGCGGCCCGCGTTTCTCCGAGCGGCGTGTCGGAAAACCGGACATGGCATTTTTGGGGGGGTGGGAGAATAGCAGGAGGTGCGGGAGCGGACCTCCCGCTATTCTCCCACTCATCGTGGTTGTGGAGAATCACGGCCGATGTCTATCACTAACACCTATACTTAATTTTGGGTGCCCACTTAGGTCAGAGGAACAATGGCCGTTGTTCGGATCAGAGGCTGTTGAGTTCGAAGAGGTAGCAGGAAAACAGCTGAGGTCGTCCGTCTGGTAGCGAGCGTTGAACTTGAACTTATTTGCTTCTGGTGGTGCAGGTGGAAGGGTCTCACCGGTTGAAGCCAATTCCAACGGGAGAACACATGACGGGGTTCCTTCTTATACTCGGGGGGCTTTGCGCGCTTTTAGGCGGGCCTTAAATTTGGCCCCAATTAATTGGGCAGCTTCTCGATCACTGCTATCGAGCTGAGCCAATAAAGGGGCGGGTGCCTTGATGGCTGGGCCTGCCCTAAGTGACCGTTGGCCTTGCTTTGTTTGTTTCTTCTTGCTGAGGTAGTGGCGCCAGAATGTCTGGGACGGTATCGGCTACCTGAGCACTGCCTTTTGTTCATCGGAGATGGGCCATCAATATGTAAATCGGCCAAGAGTTTCTGTTCTGTCTGCATTCTGTCTTCCAAATACACATCCAGGCTCTGTGCCTGCTTGTTTACTTTGCATTGTCCATTTTTCCCTGTATGCTCTGCGAGTGTCCATTTTATATGCTGAAAGTGGCCATCCCAGATGGCTACAGTTGCATGTTGTGCACTATTGGCCAAGACATTCAACCCCATTGGCCCTGAAATTGTATGAAAATAATTTTGATGTCTTAATAATATTTATACCACAGTTCGAGATTTATAGCATAGAAACGATTTGGGATTGAATTGTGTTTGAGCTTTCCATTTGTTGAAAGAGCAACAAAATGAAATTTCACAGGTTTTGCAAGTCACACGATGCTTCATAACATGGCAGGAAACCTGGAGCATCATTAAAAATGTAATTATCCCACCTTCAGCATTCAATAAGTACTCTGAGGGTAATTCCGTGATATAATGTATGTAATATGGGCTCAGTATGCTGCTGCGGTGATGGCTCATTGATGAGATCTTGACGTTTGTTTGTTTGAACATAAGCACCTTTATTGGCAGGCTTTAACTCTTAACAGCTTCAAGTATGGTCTTGCATGGTATTGCTCGCACCGTGCAAGCCAGTTGCTTCCAGTTTCTGACCATGTGGCTACATACATCATACTGTGGACGATCAACTGTCCACTCCCATGTGAGACCTTGCTCGACTGAACATATTTTTCATTAAAATGCATGCAGGCACATACCATCAAAAATATTCAGTGGCATTTTCCGTTCCTGAGACGAAGCGTTGATGCCAGGTCAGGATTCATGGACTTCTGCGACAGCAAAACGCTCGCTGCACTTGGACCAATTAAGCGACCGTTGAGGGGCTAGCATGGGCGCCGTGTGAAAGACAATCTATTCCAATGAGAAACGGTGTGGGATTCACCAGATTCGCGATTGACACTTCAGGGACTGAAAACTGCAGCGGCATTTACACACTTCGCTCCCCGCACACAACATCCCAGCAAACAAGTTGGCAGTGAGGAAAGCGAAACCCCGTTTTACAGACGCTGTGCTTGAGATCCAGCTGGATGCAGTGGAGGAGAGGCGGGCACCACCATTTACCGTGCGTGGCTGCAGGTGGCAAAGGCCATATGTATCACAAGAAATACCACCCAGACTGGTCAACAGTGCTGTACAAAACTGCACAACCTCCTCAGAGCAGCCAGGGTGAGTAGGCAGCACTGTGCCCCTGGTTCCAACCCCCGTCACACACACCCGTAACCTTACCAACCCCTGCCCCACCAGGAGGGTGGCCAAACCCCCACCCTGCACCACATGCTAGCACCCATACTGGCTGTCACGGCCAGGTGCCCTAGCCACTGAAGCCACCAGCTACCCACACCCTGGGCTGCATGCGTTGGCCTGTCTAACACTGTGCATTTTCTGTTTCCCACCCAGGAGAAGGCCGCCCATAATTGCTGGGAGAGGGAGAAGACTGGAGAGGGACCGTCGGACCTGTGGCCCCTCACCGCGGCAGAGCAGTGGGCCCGAGAAAAGGGCAGTCGTCAACAGGGAGATCGGCCTCGGGTGAGGAAATAAGAGCACGCTAAGTTGAGGTTCCCCAAGACACGTGTGTCACATCCCCCACACTACCCTCACACCCACCCTTAACCCCACACCACTCTCACCTGCACACCACCCTCACACCCACACCACCACCATCATATCCATCCTCACCCCCACACCTACCCTCACCCCGACACCACCCTCAGCCCCACAACACCACCCTCTCACCCACCCTCACCCCCACACCACCCTCACACCCACCCTCAGCCCCACACCACACTCAAACCACCCTCACCCCCACACCACCCTCACACCTACCCTCACCCCGACACCACCCTCACACCACCCTCAGCCCCACAACACCACCCTCTCACCCACCCTCACCCCCACACCACCCTCACACCTACTCTCACCCCGACACCACCCTCTCACCCACCCTCACCCCCACACCACCCTCACACCCACCCTCACCCCCACACCACCCTCACACCTACTCTCACCCCGACACCACCCTCTCACCCACCCTCACCCCCACACCACCCTCACACCCACCCTCAGCCCCACACCAACCTCAAACCACCCTCACCCCCACAACACCCTCTCACCCATGCCATCCTTATCCTGAACCTCGCCCTTACACTCACCCTCACCCCTCTCTCATCCCCACACCACCCTCAGCCCCACACCATTCTCATCCTCACACCCACACCACCTTGAAACCCACCCTCAGACCCACACCACCTTCACACCCACCCTCACCCCCACTACACCCTCTCACCCACCCTCACCCCCACACCACCCTCACACCTACTCTCACCCCAACACCACCCTCACACCACCCTCAGCCCCACACCACCCTCACACCCACACCTACCCTCACCCCGACACCACCCTCAGCCCCACAACACCACCCTCTCACCCACCCTCACCCCCACACCACCCTCACCCCCACAACACCCTCTCACCCATGCCATCCTTATCCTCAACCTCGCCCTTACACTCACCCTCACACCACTCTCATCCCCACACCACCCTCAGCCCCACACCATTCTCATCCACACACCCACACCACCTTGAAACCCACCCTCAGACCCACACCACCTTCACACCCACCCTCACCCCCACTCCACCCTCACACACCCTAACCCCCACACCACGCTCACATCCGCCCTCATCCCCACATCACCTTTGCCCCTACACCACCCTCACACACACCCTCGCCGCCACACCACCCTTATACCCATACCACCTCAACACTACCCTGACCCCCAAACCACCCCCAAACCACCCTCACACCCACACCACTCTCACATTCCCCCTCCCCCGCACACTACACCCACACCAACCTCACACCCACCCTCACCCCCTTACCACCCACATACCACCTCCACATCTACACCACCCCCTCACCCCTGCTCCAGACACCATCACCAGCCTCACTTCCCCGGCCCGTAGTCTAAACATATTCTTTTTCTTGTGTCTTGCAGGACCTCCTGGTGATGGGGCGGGCAATTCTGATGTCCCCTGCCCCAAGCAATAACCAGAAACAGAGCCCCAGGTGCTGAGCAGCGGCGAGGACACCAAACCAGACGGGGCAGCACGGTAGCACAGTGGTTAGCACAATTGCTTCATAACTCCAGGGTCCCAGGTTCGATTCCCGGCTTGGGTCACTGTCTGTGCGGAGTCTGCACGTTCTCCCCGTGTGTGCGTGGGTTTCCTCCGGGTGCTCCGGTTTCCTCCCACAGTCCAAAGATGTGCAGGTTAGGTGGATTTGCCATGATAAATTGCCCTTAGTGTCCAAAATTGCCCTTATTGTTGGGTGGGATTGCTGGGTTATAGGGTGTGGAGGTGTGGACTTGGGTAGGGTGCTCTTTCCAAGAGCCGGTACAGACTCGATGGGCTGAATGGCCTCCTTCTGCACTGTAAATTCTGTGAAGTGTCATGAACCTGAAACCCAGGATACCCCGGAGCCCAAGTCTGAATTGACACAGATGGCCTGTCACAGCTGTCTCCAACACCCTCCATCATTCCAGAGACACTCATCTCGGTTGGGCACTTTAGTTAAAAGGTTCCGGTGACACTATCTGGTGCTCACCGCACAAATGCTCCATTACATCAGGTGGAGGCAGGAACTCCTGAGGGGGTGGACGATCGGAGGGAGGGCTGACCCCAGGAACTAGCTGTCCTCCAGGCGGATTTCGGGCTTATGGAACGGACGGTCCCATCGATTGTGAAGATGAAG
The DNA here is from genome assembly GCF_902713615.1 of Scyliorhinus canicula. NCBI lineage: Eukaryota > Metazoa > Chordata > Chondrichthyes > Carcharhiniformes > Scyliorhinidae > Scyliorhinus > Scyliorhinus canicula. Next base: position 151,522,993 of record NC_052146.1, read on the forward strand.
TCACAGAGCCGAAGATTATATGAGGGGTTGTCGGTGAGCATCCAGCACCTGTAGGCATGGATGGAGGAGTCCAATCACGTGCAGGAGCAGGAGGTGGTGCTGACCATGCGTGCCACCCAGGCCAACACAACGCATGGGTGGCATCCGGTGGAGGCCTTGGGGCCAAGGGGATTGGTTATGGATCAATATGTCCAAAGCCTGGGGCAATCTGTGCAGGCAATAGCCGAGGCCCAGGACTGGGCTGCCCTCTCCCAGGCAGCCATGTTCCAGAGCCACCTTGACATTGCAGCGGTATTGCAAAGCATGGCCCAGTCACAGCGGGCCATGGCTGAGAGCATTGGTGGCATTGCCCAGGTGCTGGCCGACATAGTGCAGAGAGTGAGGTGGACCAGTCCCAGAACATGATGGCACAGTCACAGCGTGATGTGACACAGTCCCAGGTGGAGGTGGTCCACTCCCTGTGCTCCATGGCCGTGAGAATGCAGACCCTGTGAGACAGAAAGTGCCAACCTCTGTGCCACCATGCTGCCACATGTACCTCCCAGCATATACACCATACTGAGCCAAAGGCAATTGAGATGGTTTGGACATGTGAGCCACATGGCAGGATGCCCAAGCGCCGACTCTACAGTGAGCTCGCCACCGGTTCCAGACCCACTTGCCGCCCATCCCTTCGCTTCAAAGATGTCTGCCAACGTGTCATGAAGTCCTGTGATTGCCAGAGCTGCTGGACAGCAGTGAAGGAAGGAGTGAAAAGAGGCGACGAGAAAGAGACGCAGCAGCTGGCCACGACACGAGACGACACGGCAAAGAGAGAGCCAGCGCTGCCAAACCAACCAGTGATCCACTGCACCCATTGTCTATCGAGACAGGGAGGTCAAGAATAAGTATAACATCTCAACTCATTTGTTTGAAATTCATCTTGATATTTTTTATTGAACAGGAAGCTTAAATTGTTTCAGTGAGGTGGGTTAAAGCTTACTGGAAATACAATGAGCTGATATTTCAGAAGACTCCAATTGTGTTCTTCTGGCTTGCAACTGAATCCCCAGCTTCTGCAAACTCTGCTGAATATTCGGGTCTCAGAGCACGGTACAGAAATAAAATAATGCCACTTACTAAAGGAATAAATACATTTTCTGTGGGAAGATGAAAACCGTGTGGAATTCATGGCACTCACTTTAGTTGCTCTGTCAGCAAGCAAAAGTCATGTTGTTAATTCAAATCAGCATACACTATGAAAATATACCAGGAACTTTTTTGGAGGCAATGTGATATCAGTTAAAATGTCTGGGTAATGAATCATGTGAAATATCAGCAGTGTTGCAAATGGTTTTCTTTGCAGACTATTAGTTTATTTTTTGAGGGTTCTAATAGAAGACATGCTTCATTTAGATACCAGCATGTCCTGCAGCTAGAGAGAATAAATTGTATTTTTAATGGCTGCCTTCTCCAATGTTCTTATCAAAACTATACTGTAATGTTATTGTATAGGTTATTACTTTCAACAACTGCTGCAGGCCTTTCACTAGAGTTACAATACTGAATCACTTCTTCATGCACTGCGAAAACTGGTGTGTTTTGACATCTGAGGGCAGCTCTCTATTTTCCTTTCCGTTATGCCATGAATTGTGGCTCGCTGTGAGTTCTTCACTTGCATAGATTTAAATCTGGGAGCTTTCACTGACATTTCAAAACTGGAGGTCTTTCCTGCACACTCTTCAGCAATATCCTCCAGACTTACCATGCAACCGGATCAATGAGAAGTTTAGACACATGTGCACGTGCACGCAATGTCTTAAACCACAATGAAAGATTATCTTCCACATAATTCTACTTTAGGAATTTTTTACACCTCCACGGGCACTCGTGAGGGTCCGTGGACTTATGACTGCTTTTGCAGAAACATGTGAATTCACTGTCTCCTACACGTATCCTGGGCTGGATTCTCCGTGACATTACGCCGAAATCGCGAAACGCTATCGGCCAGAGAATCGGCTCAGACGGCGGAATCGAGCTTGGCGCTGGTTTCGCACCGAATCGGAATTCTCCGGATCCCCGAAATCGGCAAAATTGCAGCGCCTGCCGCGCGGCCCGGTAGTACAATACGCATCTCACTATCTGTCCCGATGACCGATTCTCCAGGGCCTCAGCGATTCTGCGCCTCGGATGGGCCGATGGGCTGAGGCAAGAGGAGTTGCCGTGGGGGGACTGTGGGCTCCCGGATCGCACACCGACCATGCTCCCTGCGACAGGGGTGGTGCACACGCACCAAATGCCATTACAGTGGCCATATTGCTGGCCACCCACCCCAGCCCCTGAGTGGACACAGAGAAAATGGCCGTATGGGTGGGTGTTCCCCTCTCCCCAGCCACTCCACTCAGCCGCCGATACCCACCAGGGGACCACCTAGAGCCAAACCGATGGCAGCCCCCAGCGAGGGCAGTGCCATCAAACGGTGGCCCTGGGAGCAGGGATGGCACCAGGACCAGGGGCACCAATGGGGCCGGGATGCGGGGGTGGGGGGCATGCGTGGTTGGGATGCACGGTGACAACCGGGGCTACCATGCAGCCCATGGTACCTGGTTGGGCACGGGTGTATGCACCATGATGACATGTTTTCCTCTCACCCCCTGCAGATAAATCTGGCACTCGGTCATCGACCAGCAATGTTGGCCGCCGTGGCGATGGCCACTGCCCTGCATGCAGCCCTGTGGCAGCGTGAGCGGGGGGACGCTCAGAGAGGAGGTGGAGGCTGCAGCAGAGGGACGGGCTGCAGGCGGGCAGGTGGCAGCCGCTCAGGCTGGAAGACCGCCTGCCCAACAGGACGAGGAGGAGGTGGTGCCAAGGAGATGCCGGATGAGGCCGCGCGTCTACCGCGACCGCTTGTCCTCTGAGGGCCTCCCGGACCGGGCAAGCAGGAGGAGACTGCGGATGAGCAGGGAGACAGTGAGAAACATCTGCCACATGATGGCACATCTGGCACCGCAGGGGGATGGGGAAGGACACCGCTCCCGGTGGCCGTCAAGGTGATGGTCACGCCAAACGTCTACGCGACGGGGTCCTTCCAGTCGCTGAGTGGGGACCTGTCAGGTATCTCACAGGAATTCGCGCACAGATGCATCCGTGCTATCATGGACGCCCTGTATGCCGTTGCGGACTGGTAAATCCAGTACCCTGTGGATCGCAGTCACCAGGATGCCCGGGCAGCAGGGTTTGCTGCCATCACCAGGATGCCCCGGGTCCAGGGGGTAATCGCTGGTGTCCATGTCGCCCTGCAGCCGCCGGCGAATAACAGGCCACTGTTCACGAACAGGAAAGGATACCACTCCATGAACATTCATGTGGTCTGTGACCACCAAATGCGAATCATGAACGTCTGCGGCCGATTCCCGGGCAGTGTACATTACTCGTTTCTATTGGCACAATCTGTGATCCCCGACATATTCGTGGGACACTCCCCCCCCCCCCCCCCGGCTGCGGGGCTGGTTGCTGGGCGACAGGGATTACCCGTTGCGGGCGTGACTGTTGACGCCTATACAGAGGCCACAGTGCAACGCGGAGAACCGCTACAATGATGTCCATTGTGCGACCAGGGGTGTTGTCGAGAGATGCTTCGGGGTCCTGAAGATGTGCTTCAGGTGCCTGGATCACTCTGGAGGAGCCTGCCACTATGAGGCAAGGCGGGTCGGCTGCATCATTGTGGTCTGCTGCATTGCAGTATAGCCCAGCAGAGGGGCTGGAGGAGGATGATGGCAAGGCAGTCCTCATCAGACGAGAAGGTTGAGGGGGAGGGGGACAATGAGCGGGACATGGGGGCTGGCCATGCACAGGAGGCCGCACAACGCCATCACCAAGGCTAGCGCGCACGGGACACATTAATCAAGACACGTTTCACCAACTAGGGGGGAGGAGGGTTGCTGGGCAGGGGCACGGACACCCCAATACCACACCCTTTACCACCGACCACTCTCACCTCCAACACCACAAACCACCCGCTTGCACACCTCCCTCCATTACATATACCTGTGGCACTACGAGCTGGGGACACTGGGATGGCAGTGAAAGCAGGCCTGGTCTATGGGATGGCGGATGTTGACAGCCCGCTCTGCGATGAGCTCCGTGCTCCACATCATTAGACATTGTCTGACTCCTGCCCACAGTAGCACCTTCCACTTGGGTGATCCCTGCATGCGAGCTGGCCAGTCCATCACACGGTCCTTTCGAATCGCTGGGGACGGAGTAATGGGGACAGTCGGGCGAGGAGGGGGAGAAGGGGAGGGCTACATGGTCCACCCACTGGGCCTCACTCGTCCATCACCCCTCACTCCCAGTAGCCATCACTGACCACCCCACCCCCACACCCATCAGACAGAGCACAGAGGCAGGTTTCAACGATGTTAACATGTGTTTATTCAGAACAATAATATATAGTCTGTGCCCTAGCCCCTATTTCTAAGCTGTGCCCTGCAGCCGTGCCAACATAACTGGTGTCTAAATTTCTGGACTTACGGGCCTTAACACTACGCCTAGGTGGTTCCCCAGACAGTACAGCAGGAGTGGAGGCAGCATGCTGTGACTCCTGCCCTGCAATGAGGGTTCCCGTTGGTGCATGTCTCCTGGGGCGGCCCAGCCTGGAGGGGCCCAGCTGCTCCTCGGGCATCCTGCGTGGAGTGGTGCTGCCCTGTTCTGCCCACTGCCCGTCAGATACACCCGGGACAGGAACGGGGAGGAGTCCAAGATGCTGCAGTGTTCCGGGACCTCCCCTGCAGGAGTCACTGGCAGGGGCCCCATCACCTCCTCCTCCCTCGGGGTGCCCAATGGCCCATAGGGTACTCCATGGGATGGGGGTGCGAGCAGAGCCATCCCCCGAGGCCCTCATGCCACCTGGCGCTGCCAGTCCTGGAGTCCCGCTCTGGGGACAAAGGTCTGCACGTTCGCGGCTATGGAGGACAGGGAGTGAGCAACCTCAGTCTGCAACTGTGCCACCACCCTGAGGGTCTGTGCCACATCAGACAGTGAGTGGGTCACCTCCCTCTGTCTGTGCGAGCACCTGCGCTATGCCGCTGATGCTCTCAGCCATGGCCTGCTGTGACTGGGCCACGCTGAGGAGACCCGCTGCAGTGTCCAGCTGGCTCCGGCACATGGTTGCCTGTGAGAGGGCAGCCCTGCCCTGGGTGTCAGCCCCAGCCTGCACAGAATGCCCCAGGCCTTGCAACAGTTGACCCATTTCCGACACCGTAGCCCCAATGCCTCCACCACGGATGCCACCCATGCGGTGTCGGTCCGGGTAGCATGCATGACCAGCACCACCCCCTGCTCCTGCACGCGGATGGACTCCTCCACCTGCCCCTGCAGGTGCTGGAAACCGGCCGTCATCCCCTCCTGTAGTCCCTGGGCCTCTGCCTGCACCTGAACTGTGGGTGGGACTGGATGTCCTAGGAGCCCGGGACCTGTCTGGGTAATGGCTGGATCCTGGGGCCAGACTGCCCTCCAATCATCCGGGCCCTCGGCTGTTCCTACCTCCACGTGCTGTACTGGCCCGACTGTGTGGTGCGCACCAGTGAGTATCCCAGGAGCCTCTTCACTAATTTGCCCAACCGAGGTGATGGTCTCTGGGATGGTGGAGGGTGTTGGAGACAGCAGTAATGGAAAGTCAGTGTCCTCCTCTGACCTGAACTCCGTGGTGTCCTGGGTCGTCTCGGTCAGAGGGCTGGTGTTCCGGCTGCTCTCCCCGGCTGTCTGTGGGACCGGCTCTGGCACTGGCTGGGACCAGGGGCCCTGGATGGGCTGGGCCCATTGCCGGCTGGTCCTGTAAGACACAAGACGGCATGTATGGTTTGACAGCGTGACGGGGGTGAGGCGTGAGGTGGTGAGGTCTGGGGTGAGGAGATTTGCGGTGTGGGGTGAGCGGGGTTGGGGTGAAAGGGATTGAGGGGGATTGGGGTGGGCACACATTTCTCGTGGGGACCCTCAACCAGGCAGGGGGGGTCTCACATTGTTGCGTGCCGCAGATCTCCTCATCGCGCACCTCACTCTCCTCCGGGCTGCCGACAACGTCCAGTGCCCTCTGCTTGGGCACGGTGAGGGGACACAGGTCTGGTGGTCCCCCTCTGGTCTTCTCCCGCTCCCGGCGGTTGTACGTGGCCTTGTCCTGGAGGGGGGCAAACACAAACAGCAACAATGTTAGACAGCCCGACGCATGCAGCCAGGGGTTGGGTAGCTGATGGCATCAGTGGCCCGGGCACACGGTCATTGCAGCGGGCATGGGTGCTGACATTATGGGGGTGGGGGTGGGGTCCGGCCGTGCCCCGGGGCGGGGGGAGGGGGGGGTCACATGTATGTCGGGTGTAGGGTGCTTGGTGCCAGGGGCACAGTGTTGGGTACTCACCCTGGCCGCCCTGAGGAGGTTGTGCAGTTTTTTCCTGCACTGGTCTCCAGCCCAGCCCACTACCCCGACGGCGCTGTCGGCGTCTCTGACCTCCGCCCAGGCACATCAAAAGATGGTGCCTGAAGACCTCTGTCCCGATCCAGGGCACAGCACCAACGTCCTCTTCTCCAGGTAGTCCAGGAGGGTCTCAAGTTCAGCATACGGAAGCACGGTGCAGCTCTCCTTGCGGCCATGTCGACTGCGATGCTTGTGTGTGGGGGTTGGGGGAGAATGACTTAAGTGCAACCGCGGGGGGGCGTCAATCACGGAATCAGCGAATCGGTTTAACAGAGTGTGACTTTCCATGTTACGCCCGTGCTAGCCCCTTGGGAGTGGTTTATTGCTGCAACTGTGGACCTGATCTCGCCGTCGTGAAGCTCCACCGTTACCACGACAACATCAGCACTTAGGGCTGGATTCTCTCAAAATGCTGCTATGTCACCACACCAGCGTAAAAATGCTGGATTTTCACTCCCCAGTTTCCTGCAAAAACTAAAAGACTGAGCTGCAGGGGGCTAGCAGGGACTACCTGGACTACCACGTAGCTTTGGCTGTGGATACAGGCCCCCGCACTTCCATTTCTGAGTCCACGCATATGCATGGCGGCGGCCTCCAGTGACTGCGCCGAATGCCACGGCGGACTCGGACCGCGGACCAACACGCACAATCTAGGCCCCCCCGATCGGCAGTACACCGCTGCCCCAGCCGCCCATAAGGCCGCCCATAAGCCCCCCCCCCCCCCCCCCAACCCCTAGTTGCTCAGTCCCCCCGGCCGCAGACAGAGTCCGCAGCCACCGCGCCAGAACAAATACGAATAGAAAGCTCGACCTATCCTATAGTCTCCAAATGCTTGATGGCCAGATGGACAACCACTTGAAGTTCGATGGTTCTTCAAAAGTTGTCTCTCCGTTATAGTCGACTGCAGTGAAAAAGCTAGATGTTATTATATTAACTTTTATATTTGTTGTGTCCAAATTCCCTTTGTGATTTTCACATGTACATCTCAATGATTGGTTCCTTCAGGTTTGCCTATATTCCTGTTGTGCGTATCTGGTTCAAAGTTCAGTGAGGTTGCCTTATAATGTCTGTTATTCAGTGCTGCTCAGTGTTGTCTGATCAGCCTGATCCGCTCATCCCATAGCAACCCAAGATTTGGCATTGGTTACCAGCTGCCTTTGTCAGCTAATGTTGCTTTTTATTCCTGTTTCACTGCTTGCCATTTTAATGTGGCACAGACATTATTAAAGTTATCTTTTGTCTTAAAGTTTGTCTTGTCCTGGGGGTGTTTTAAACACATGTTTTCTTCACTTCAAGGGGGAAAATGAAAATAATTCAGCACTGATTGACAGGAAGTTATACATTCTTTTAAAGGGTCACTGTCGTCACATTTGCAAAGTTCTTCAGCTGGCTGCAAGTCCAAATACAATCAAAATGTTGAGGTCGAGCTCGAGTTCATGCAATAGTGCAAAATGGGTGATATCTCTCAGTTGTTATTTCCTTTGATGTCTCCTGCAAGAAGGAAAGGAATCTGTTACTGAGCGTCTTGTGAGGTGTTTGGAGAATATGTCTGCCAAGGTGGAACAGCTGGGAGCTGGTATGTGAGTTCTGTCGAAGTGGGTTTGTCCATCGATGATTCAAATATCTCAGCTAGGGAGCCAGCAATTTCCTAGCCTCCCACAACATCCTCGGTTACATTTCGTCAGGTCCCGGGGATTTATCTACCTCGATGCGCTTTAATACGTTTAATACATCCAGCACCTCCTTCTCTGTAATATGCACACTCCTCAAGATATCACTTTTTATTTCCACAATTTCCCTACATTTGTGCCTTTCTCAACAGTAAATACTGACAAGAAATATTCATTTTGGACCTCTCCCATCCCTTCTGGATCTGCACATCGATGATTGTGTTTATCCTTAAGAGGTCCTACCCTCTCCCTAGTCACCCTTTTACCCTTTATGTATCTGTAAAAGCTCTTTGGATTTTCCTTTGCCTTATCTGCCAAGACAATCTCATCATGTCCCCTTTTTGCGCTCCTGATTTCTCTCTTAACTCTACTCCGACAAGCCCAATACTCTTCAAGGGATCCACTTGTGACAATAATAAAGATTATTATATTGGGGCACCTGTCCTCTGGTCCTCATTTACCTGCAATTCACCATGAGGAGACCAAGAGGTTCGCATCCTTGTAACGTTTCCTCAGAGGCACCATCAAAAACGACTGAAAGGAATGACTACATCGTAAACTCACAATAAAAATATATTCCAGTCAGGAAGAAAGATTCTTATGAAGAGGATAAATCAACTATGGTTGACCAAGGAAGTGATGGATAGTATTAAACTGAAAGAAAATACATATGATGTGGCAAAGATTAGTAGGAAGCCAGTGGATGGGGAACATTTTAAACACAAATAAAAGATGACCAAAAGTTTTAAAAACCAACAAACGATGACAAAAAAATGATAAAGAAGGAGAAGACAAATTATCAGGGAAAAGGTACGAAGGAAATTAATGGGAATAAAGTCTCCTGGATTGCATCACAGGATATTAGAGGAAGTGGCCAGAGGGACAATAAATGAGCTGGTAGTAATCTTCCAAGAATGCTTAAAACCTGGACAAACCCCAGAGGATTGGAAAATTGCCAATGTAACAACGGACTGGATTCTCCATTAATGTCCCACACCAGTCCCTATGTTCCCACACCGGCATCAAAATGGTGGAGTTTCACATCAAAAAAAGGCGTGAAAGGACCACTAATTCACAGCCCTGCAGGGGGCTAGAAGGGACCCGGAGTAAATCTCGCTGCCGCCACTCTGCCTGCTCCCGACCAGGGCGGCCGAGGACTGAGTCCGCAGCCGCCACGCGAGTATCCTGACCGGCTGGAGAACATTAGTTCCACGCCTTCGGGACTTCGGCCGATCAGGCATGGAGAATTGCTGAGCGGGCCTCAGGCAATGGTCTGAGGCGGACGGGGTACTCCCCGAGGAGTTTTGGGGGCCCGCAGGATCGGTAACCCGGTGCTGGTCCCGATTTCGGCGTGAGGGTGTGGAGAACCTAGCCCAACATTATTCAAAAAAGGAGGGAAACAAAAGTTAGCTTAACTTCTGTCATTGGGTAAAGGTTTAAGGATATAGCAGAGCATTTAGAAATGCACAATATAATCAAGCAGTCGGCTTGGCTCCATGAAGGGAAATCATGCCTGACAAATTTATTAGAATGCTATAGGTAACAACAAGCAAGGTAGATGAAAGGAAACCAATAGATGTAATAGTCTTGGATGTTCAACAAATCTTTGATAACGTACCTCACAAAACGCTACTTAATAAGATAAGAGTCCATGGTGTTGGAGATAGGTGTTGGAGATAGTGGATGCGATTCTCCGATCGAGGGACAGAGGGACAGAGTTGGCACGGGCAGTAGCGATTCTGGCCCCCACCCGTGCATGCGTGGTAGCCTCACTGAACGCTCCGGCCCCGCGCAACATGGCGTGGGGGTTCAGGGGCTGTACGCGCAACAAAGTAGGCCCGGGGGGGAGAGGCTGGCCACCGACTGGTGGGCCCCGATCGCAGGTGAGACCCCATCAGAGGCACCCCCCCCCCCCGGGGATGGAGCCCCCCTCCACCCACAGGCCACCCTCCGACCCTTCGTGCAGAGTTCCCGCCGGCAGCGACCAGGTGTGGACGGCCACGGCAGGACTCTGCTTTTCCCGCGCGGCAGCTCGGCCCATCCAGGCTGGTGAATCGGCGGCCCTGCTGCCTACAGCGGCACGCGACCGGTGCCGCGCCAAACGTGCCGGTGCAAATGGCACTGATTCCTCGCACCTCGGAGAATCAAGCGCCGCCATCGGGGTGGCGTGGCGCGGTTGCGGCGATTCTTCGGCCCAGGGCGGGGCTGGGAGAATTGCGCCCAGTAAATTAGCATGGTTATAGGATTGACTAACTGGTAGAAGATGAAGAGTTGGGAAAAGTGAAGGTTTTTCAGGATGGCAACCTGGAATTAGTGGAGTGCCATAGGGATCCTTGCTGGGGCCACAATTATTCACTATATATTTTAATGACTTGGACGAGGTAAGTCAATGCATTGTTGACAAGTTTGCGGATGACATAAAAATAGATGGGAAGTGATGAGGATAACATAAAGAGTCTACAGAGGGATATAGACATGTTAGGTCTATATCCCTCTGTATGAGTAAATTTGCAGACAACACTAAAGTCGGTGGAGTTGTAGACAGTGCGGAAGGATGTTGCAGGTTACAGAGGGACATAGATAAGCTGCAGAGCTGGGCTGAGAGGTGGCAAATGGAGTTTAATGTGGAGAAGTGTGAGGTGATTCACTTTGGAAAGAATAACAGGAATGCGGAATATTTGGCTAATGGTAAAATTCTTGGTAGTGTGGATGAGCAGAGGGATCTCGGTGTCCATATACATAGATCCCTAAAAGTTGCCACCCAGGTTGATAGGGTTGTGAAGAAGGCCTATGGTGTGTTGGCCTTTATTGGTAGAGGGATTGAGTTCCGGAGCCATGAGGTCATGTTGCAGTTGTACAAAACTCTAGTACGGCCGCATTTGGAGTATTGCGTACAGTTCTGGTCGCCTCATTATAGGAAGGACGTTGAAGCTTTGGAATGGGTGCAGAGGAAATTTACCAGGATGTTGCCTGGTATGGAGGGAAAATCTTATGAGGAAAGGCTGATGGACTTGAGGTTGTTTTCGTTAGAGAGAAGAAGGTTAAGAGGTGACTTAATAGAGGCATACAAAATGATCAGAGGGTTAGATAGGGTGGACAGCGAGAGCCTTCTCCTGCGGATGGAGGTGGCTAGCACGAGGGGACATAGCCTTAAATTGAGGGGTAATAGATATAGGACAGAGGTCAGAGGTGGGTTTTTTACGCAAAGAGTGGTGAGGCCGTGGAATGCCCTACCTGCAACAGTAGTGAACTCGCCAACATTGAGGGCATTTAAAAGTTTATTGGATAAGCATATGGATGATAAGGGCATAGTGTAGGTTAGATGGTCTTTAGTTTTTTTCCATGTCGGTGCAACATCGAGGGCCGAAGGGCCTGTACTGCGCTGTATCGTTCTATGTTCTATGTAAGTGGGCAAAAACTTGGCAGATGGAATGTAATGTAGGAAAATGTGAAGTTACGCACTTTGGTAGGAAAAATAAAGGAGCTGAATATTATTTAAATGGACAAAGACTGCTGAAAGCTGCAGCACAAGGATTTGGGGGCCTTTGTGGATAAATCAGAAAAAGTTAGCGTGAAAGCTCAAGGGTAATTAGGAAGGCAAATGGCCGTTATTTTAAAGGGAATAGAGTATTGAAATAGGAAAAGCCTACTAAAACTGTACAAGTCACTAGTTAGACCAGGAATACGAAGAACAGTTTTGGTCCCCTTATCTATGGAAACCTATACTGGCATTGGAGGCAGTCCAGAGAAAGTTTATGAGCTTGACCTTGGGTATGGAGGGATTTTCTTGTGAGGAGAGTTTGAGTAGATTGGGCCTGCACTCATTGGAGGTTAGAACAAAGAGTGGTGACCTTCTTGAGATATAAAGGATTCTCAGCAGGCTTGACAAGGTAGATGCCGAGAGGATGTTTCCTCTTATGGGATAGTCTCGGATCAGAGGGCATAATCAAAGAGTAATTGGCCGCCCCTTTTAGACAGAGATGAGGAGGAATTTCTTCTCTCAGAGGGTAATGAATCTGTGGAATTCTTTACTGCAGAGAGCTGCAGAGGTTAGGTCTTCAAGTATATTCAAGGCTGAGATAGGCAGATGTTTAATTAGTAAGGGAATTAAGGTTTATTGGGATACAGTAGGTAAGTGAAGCTCATGATTATATCAGAGCAGCCATGATCTCATTGAATGATGGAGCTGACTCGATGGACCAAGTGGCCTACTTCTGCTCCTGTGTCTTATGGCCTTATGATCTTATAGTAAACTCACATACTGTTCTGAAATAATTTGTACCCGAAGCCAAGAATTTGTTCATAGCAGGCACTGAATGGCACAGGAACTGACCTTTGTGTCTGAGGACAGAGGGCCTGGCATCACGAGAAATTTTGGGCTGGATTCTCCTTTTCTGAGTCGAAGCATTGACGCCAACGGAGAATCCGTGGACTTTCACATCAGACAAATTGGTGGCACACCTGCACCGGTTCTGTTACTGGTGAGGGGCTAGCACTGATGCCGTGTGGAAAACCTTTCAAACCCACGAAAACGGTGTGGGAATCGCCGGGTCTGTGAGCGACATTCGAAGGGCTGACAAGCTGCACCCACGCTTAAACTATACCCCCCCCCCCCCACACAGACACACACACACACACACTGATCGGGGCCGAAAAGATGGGACAGGTTGTGCTGCAGCGCCCATACAGCTGATCGGTTGGCTGGGGCCAGAGGGCACCCAGGGGAGGGGTGCCCCGAGGGGTCACCTATATGACCCAGGGAACGAGGTTTAAAGTGGGCTGTCAGCGGCTGCGGTAATGGTGTACCCGTCCACCCCGACCCCACAGTCCACATCCTGGCCTCCTCCCACTACTCCCCCAGCCCTGGTAGAAGTCCCCCGGCAAGTGGCACGGCTGCCGGTGAAGTATGGCGGTGCTGAACCCTGTCCGTACATCCTCTTTCCCTCTCAGCAGCCACCACACCAGGTTCACAATCTGTGAGAGCACACGTGGACTACGTCGTCAGGAACTCGGCCCATCGCAAACGGAGAATCACGGGTGGGCCCACTCAAGATATGCAAACGATATTTCAGCTACGCGCGGTGTGTGTCACATTGATGTCGTTTTCGGAGAGGCGGAGAATCGCGATTCGCCGTCAAACCGCCGCCTGCCGCGATTTCGGCGTCGGGAGCTATTCTCCACCCGATTGCATGCCCCAATTTCAGCGTTGGCCAATGGAGAATCCTGCCAATCATCTTTGAACCACATCTAACAAGATTCCAAATAAAATGGAAAGCTTAATTATATCTGAAGTAAAAAGCATATTGCACTATTGTAGTATCCTTTACTGCAGGCAATTGTTGCCATAAATGGACAGCTTCCCACCACCGTAAGCTTAAAATTGTTAAGATTAAGTTTCAGAATCTGCTGTCGTCAAAGTTCACAAGAAGTCAAGGTTATTGCGTGGCGGTGACTAATGGAATATATTCTGATACAGGATACTTGGAAGCACTCACTGGAAATCAGTCACTTCATTGCTCACTCTAAATCTTATGGATAAGTGCATAAAATTATATAAAACCCAGTGGATTGCAGCAGTGCATTCATGCATGGGCACATGCAAGTTCCACATTCTGAAGATTTAATGGCTTTATCTTTGACAGGAATTGGTGGCAGAGGGGTGGTGGAGGTTGGGGGTGCATTATCAATGTAAAATACCCACAGAATACTCCCACCCGCATCCTTCCTCTGCCTGAAGTTAAGTAATGGTATTGAATGAGGTATCCTGACGGCGAATAGTTTTGCCACCGTAGTTTAATGTTAAAGGTTAATTCAAGGCAAATCAGGCACAACATGCTGCCATTTATTGACTGTTACTTTGTCCTTTGCTGTTCAGCTGAAAGCCATTCTCCAAGGTGAGCTCGTGTTCATGTGTTTCCTGCCATGAATTCGCCGGAGGGTTTAGCCCCGACCTTGTGAACCAATGAGACGTATGTTTGCTGGAAGTAAAAATACTTCAGTAATGTGGTGAATGCTTTGAGAAATTTGGAAGACTCTTTTCTTCTATTAAAATCTCAGTCATAGACTCCGGGCGACATTGGCCTCTCGCCTCTAATACAAGAAAAACATCAGCCTGAGTATAAATCAGGAAAGCCTCTTCTATTGGCTTCTGTGGCCAGCGGATAATACGCCCATCAGACAAGGGCTTATGACATGTAGAAATAAATATTTATTTCTGAGGCATTATATATAAATGGCATTTAAGACAGAGAACATTTTTAACAATGTTGTTTTGTTACCTGTATGGCAGGTAACATGTGCTACTCAATTCAGTTACAGCAAAGGCTTTCGGAAGACGGCTCAAAGTTTTTTTGAGTAACATAACTTAAATAACTGCGTGAGTTCTCACTTTAAGATCTGTACCAGTAGAAGGGTTACAACTTTTCTATACACTGCCGCTTGGCCTGACCACACTAGCAGCCCTGAGCTAAATCTCTGCCTTTGTTCTCCTCACAGTCTTCTCAGCCAAAGAGAGCTTGAGGGCTGCTTGCTTTCACTCGTTATCTCCTCTCGCTTGGGGATGGGGTAGTGTTTCCTGCAAATGTTTTTGTTCAAATCTTTGGGATCTAAACAGATTCTGACTTCACTGGCCGGCTTCTTGACACACGCCAACGAGCTGACCCAGTCAGTCGGCTGTGTGACCTGTGACATGATGCCTTGACATTGGAGGCGTTGGAGTTCTGCTTTTAGCCTGTCCCGCATCGGAGCTGGTACCCTCCTTGGTGCATGAATGACCGGTGTGTCATCGTCTTTGAGCAGGATTTTGTACTAGTAGGGTAAGGTACCCATGCCACAAAAGACATCAGGATACTCACTGAGAAGCAGCTGGATGGCATCAGCCAGTCATGATGAATCAATCATGTTCATGTATCAGCCGCAAATCCTTGCAGGCTTGAGCACCTAACAGCGACATTCGTTTGGCGTCCACAATCTCAAAGCATAGTCCTTTTGTGACTTTCTTATTGACTACTTGTAGGTGACATGATCCCCTCGAGGTGAGCTTCTTGCCACTGTAGTCTGTTATCTTGCATGCAGCAGGGATCATCTCGTATATCCCTGGGATGGATGCAAGATCTTTGCTTATCATCAAGTTCGCGGATGCTCCCGTGCCAAGCTTGAACGTAATTGGGGAGTTGTTCACTTGCACCATGGTACTCCATTCGCTTGTGGAGTCAATGGTATGCACGTATTGAAGCTGTGTGGTCAGCTCATGCAGCTCCTCCGTGGCATTTATGATTCCAACGCCGTATGTGTTCTCCCAGGAGTGGAAATCTTCGTGGTCGGAAAAATTTTCTTTGAGTGTCTGAGTGTCCATTACATCTACTGTGCGAACCTTGAAGTTTCCATGTCTTTGCGTTGGAGAGCAATATTTTGCTGTGGACTGACACTGGGAGGCAAAATGATTCATTTTGGTGCACTTTAGACATCTTTTCCCTCATGCAGGATATTTCCCTTTTAAGTGGGCGTTGCCACAACAGTAACACGTCATGACGTTTGTGACATCACATGTCGGCAGCGATCGCACATGCGCGACTCGCTTTTCAGGCTGGATTTGGAACTTTGCATCCTGCACATACGCAGACACTCTGAAATGGGCACCGGCGGCCGGAAAATGCCTGTGAGTAGAGGCCACCATTTTAATGTCTTCCACCTCGTGGAGGATTTTCTCCGCGATTTTTTCTTCTAGAAACTCTA
Organism: Scyliorhinus canicula; assembly: GCF_902713615.1. NCBI lineage: Eukaryota > Metazoa > Chordata > Chondrichthyes > Carcharhiniformes > Scyliorhinidae > Scyliorhinus > Scyliorhinus canicula. Next base: position 151,538,845 of record NC_052146.1, read on the forward strand.
GGTACTGCTGTTTTTTGTTCTTGTTGTAAGCATTTTGCAATGGTAGTTTTTAAAGTTAAATCATTTTGCTGCGTTAATGATTTCCTTCAATTTTCATTTGAGAGACCATCGATTAATTGGTCCCTGATGATGGAGTCTGTTACATCAGCATAGTTATAACCTTGTGCTAGCAATCAGAGATCTGTGACAAAATTAGAGAAAGTCTCCCCATCTCGTTGGAATCTGTTACGCGGGTTAAAGCGTTCCATTATTTCATTTGACTGTGAGTTCAAGTGTTCATCAAACTTTGCAATTATCACTTGAAAGCTATTTTTATCTTCATTGTCATCATACATAAAAGAGTTATAAATGTCTACAGCTTGCCGGCCCACCATTGACAATAATATCCCAATCTTTCTCTCGTTGGGGGCTGCATTTAAGGCAGTAGCTGTCATGTATATTTGAAGCTGCTGTTTGAGGCACCCTCAATTACGACGCGAGAGCGAGGTTGGTAATCAAAAGGCTTTAATCTACAGAGAACTGAACAGCATCCGAGAGAAGTGTGCTCACCACATGGAGCCTTATCCTATATACCATTTCCTGGGGGCGTAGCCAGAGGCGGAATCCCCCAGGGTTCCAAGTCTCTTAAAGGGGCAAGGTATTAAAGGTCAGGTACCGTTTACGGCAGTTATTAATACCGTTCATCACATTCACCCACTGTTTAAAAAACACACATAGTCCGTTGGGGGTGAAGTGGAGTTATAACTTCAGTCTTTGTGGTGGTCTGATCGTCCGTGCTGACTTTCGCTGCTCCGGTGGTGGCGCCGTGGATGCGGTCTGTTCCGATGGTGGTATATCCGGGAGCACGGTTGACTGAGCCTTTGCCCGCCTTGGAGGGGGGGTATCAGGGGTGATTAGGGTGATCGGTGCCGGCACCGGCTGGGGGGTAGGGGGCGCTATTGGGGGGGGGGGGGGGGCGCTGTCGGAGTCGGCGGTCGGTGCGGGGTGGGGAGCATTGGTAGAAGTGGGGGGGTCGGTGGGGAAAACGTCGGGGTCGGTGGGAGAGTCAGTGGGGTCGGTGGGAGAGCCAGCGGGTTCCAGTTCCCGCAGGGAGACGGTATCCTGCCTGCCGTCGGGGAACTCGACGTAGGCGTATTGAGGGTTTGCGTGCAGCAGGTGGACCCTCTCGACTATTGGATCAGTTTTATGGCTCCTCACGTGTCTCCAGAGTAGGACTGGACCCGGAGTCATCAGCCAGGGTGAAAGCGAGAGTCCAGAGGTGGACTTCCTGGGGAAGACAAACAAACGATTGTGAGGGGTCTCGTTCGTGGCCGTACAGAGGAGCGACCTAATGGAGTGCAGGGCATCGGGTAGGACTTCCTGCCAGCTGGTGATTGGGAGACTCCTTAACCGTAGGGCTAGGAGGACAGCCTTCCAAACTGTCGCGTTCTCCCTCTCCACTTGCCCATTTCCCTGCGGGTTATAGCTCGAGGCGATGCCCTTGCTGAGCAGGTACCGACGCAGCTCATCGCTCATGAACGATGTACCCCGGTCGCTGTGGATATAAGCGGGAAAACCAAACAGTGTGAAGATGCTGTGCAGTGCCTTGATCACGGAGGCCGAGGTCATATCGGGGCAGGGAACAGCCAAAGGGAAGCGGGAGAACTCATCGATGACGGTGAGGAAATAGATGTTGCGGTTGGTGGACGGGAGGGGCCCTTTGAAGTCCACACTTAGTCGCTCAAAGGGCCCAGAGGCCTTTATCAGGCGGGCCTTGTCTGGTCGATAGAATTGCGGTTTGCATTCCGCACAGATCTGGCATGCCTTAGTCATGGCCTTGACCTCCCCTGTGGAGTAGGGTAGGTTGCGGGACTTGATGAAGTGGGCAAGCCGGGTGATCCCCGGGTGGCAGAGGTCATCGTGGATGGATCTCAGACGGTCCAATTGCGCGTTGGCGCACGTGCCGCGGGACAGGGCATCTGGGGACTCGTTGAGCTTTCCCGGGCGATATTTCATATTGTACGTATAGGTGGAGAACTCTATTCGCTACCTCAGAATTTTGTCATTCTTTATTTTGCCCCGTTGTGCGTTATCGAACATAAAGGCGACCGACCGTTGGTCAGTGACGAGGGCGAACCTCCTACCGGCTAGTTAGTGCCTCCAGTATCGCACGGCCTCCACTATGGCTTGTGGCTCCTTCTCGACTGCAGAGTGCCGGATTTCCGAGGCGTTGAGGGTTCGGGAGAAGAACGCTATTGGCCTGCCTGCCTGGTTGAGGGTAGCAGCCAGGGCAACATCTGATGTGTCGCTTTCTATTTGGAAGGGGATGGCTTCGTCCACTGCGTGCATGGCGGCCTTGATGATGTCGGCCTTGATACGGCTGAAAGCCGACTGGGCCTCAGCCGTCAGGGGAGAAAACGTGGTCTTAATGAGTGGTCGGGCTTTGTCCGCATATCTGGGGACCCACTGGGCGTAATAGGAGAAAAGCCCCAAGCACCGTTTGAGTGTCTTGAGGCTACGGGGAAGGGGAAGTTCCTTAAGGGGATGCATGCGGTCGGGGTCTGGGCCTAGGACCCCATTGTCCACGACGGTAGCCGAGGATGGCTAGCCGGGTTGTGTGAAACACGCATTTCTCTTTGTTGTACGTGAGGTTGAGGGCCCTGGCAGTCTGGAGGAACGTCCTCAGGTTTGCGTCGTGGCCTTGCTAATCATGGCCGCAGATGGTGACGTTATCCAAGTATGGGAAGGTAGCCCGTAAGCCGTACTGGTCCACCATATGATCCATTATCCTCTGGAAAACGGAGACTCCGTGTGTGACACCAAAAGGGACCCTGAGGAAGTGAAACAGCCGACCGGCTGCTTCGAAAGCCGTGTAGGGGCGGTCCTGTGGGCGGATAGGGAGTTGATGATAGGCCGATTTAAGGTCGACCGTGGAGAATACCCGATACTGGGCGATTTGATTCACCACTTCTGCTATGCGGGGAAGTGGATACGCATCGAGTTGCGTAACGCGGTTTATGGTCTGGCTATAATCCACGACCATTCGCTGCTTTTCCCCGGAGCGGACTACCAATACTTGAGCCCTCCAAGGGCTGTTGCTGGCCTCTATTGGCCTCTATGACCCCCTCTTTTAGTAGCCGCTGAACCTCTGACTTGATGAAAGTAAAGTCTTGGGTACTGTACCGGCGACTCTTGGTGGCAATGGGCTTACAGTCGGGAGTGAGGTTCGCGAAGAGGCGGGTGGCGTAACTTTGAGTGTCGCCAGGCTGCAGACTGTGAGTGGGGGCAGGGGCCTGCCGAACGTCAGTGTCAGGCTCCGGTGGCTGCACTGAAAGTCGAGACCGAGCAGCGGGGGGCACAGAGGCGAGGGAGGATGAAGAATTTAAATCGGTTGTATTCAGCTCCTTGAATTGCGAGGTCAGCGACACAATACCCCGTGATTTGTACCGAGTGGGACCCCGAAGCGAGGGCGATAGTTTGGGAGTCGGGGTGGGTGCGCAGGGAGCAGCGCCTTACCGTGTCTGGATGGACAAAGCTCTCCGTGCTCCCGGAGTCGAATAGGCAGGGAGTGTCGTGGCCGTTGACTTGAACCCGCATTCCGCAGGTGCTTTGGCTGCTATTGATCGAGTGTGATCGCTCCTAGTTGCGGGCCGTCAGAGTCGAAATCACAAAATGGCCGCCCGGAGTCACAAGATGGCCGCCGCCGCCGGTCGAACGTGTCGGGTTTCGAAGATAGCTGCCGCCAAGATGGCCGCTCCCATGACTCGCACGAGGTCGATGACGCATCGGGAGTGGGCATGCCCGGCCGCAGCGCAGCCGCGTTGTGGGGTCTGTGAGACCGGGAGCTTGATTTCTGGGCCTGGTGAGGGTTTTGTTTGTGGCCTTTGGGCCCAGCCAGGCAGACTTTAGCGAAGTGCCCTTTCTTCCCGCAGTCGTTGCAGATCGCGGAGCGGGCCGGGCAACGCTGACGTGGGTGCTGGTCTTGCCCACAGAAATAGCATGGGGAACCCCCGGAGTGAGCGGATCGCCGAGCGGAGGCCTGTAGCGTGGCCGAGTCTGGAGGGGATCGAGAGTGGTTCGCAAGGTCCGCGGAGTACGTACGGAGGTTACGGTGGGCCGTTTCGAGAGAAGAGGCGAGCGTTACCGTGCCCTGGAGATCCTTTGCCCCGTCTTCTAGGAGCCGCTGCCAGATGTACGAGGACCTGATACCGGACACAAGGGCGTCGCGAATATGTAAGTTCCTGTGGTCTTCTGCCGTCACTGCTTTGTGGTCGCAGTTCCTCGCGAGCGCGGTGAGTCTTTCCACAAACGCGTCCAGCATTTCCCCGGAACGCTGGCTGCAGGTTGAGAGCAAATGTCTGGCGTGTACCTTGTTAGTAGGTTTTATGAAGCGTTTCTTCAGTATTTCGACCGCCGCATCATAGGTCGTAGCGTTCTCGATCACGGCGGAGAGTCGGTGGCCCACCCGGCCATGTAGTAAACGCAGCTTGCGAGTGCTGTCTACATCAGTCGTTGAGGAGTCCAAATAGTCCTCGAAACACCGGAGCCAATATTTAAAAATTTCCGGGGCTTCCGGCGACCTGGCGTCCAGGTTGAGTTTCTCCGGCTTTAGAGCGCTGTCCATCTTGATGTGTCTGTAGATTAAATTGAGGCACCCTCAATTACGATGCGAGAGCGAGGTCGGTAATCAAAAGGCTTTAATCTACAGAGAACTGAACAGCATCCGAGAGAAGTGTGCTCACCACATGGAGCCTTATCCTATATACCATTTCCTGGGGGCGTAGCCAGAGGCGGAGTCCCCCCAGGGTTCCAAGCCTCTTAAAGGGGCAAGGTATTAAAGGTCAGGTACCGTTTACGGCAGTTATTAATACCATTCATCACACTGTTTATACATTTTCCAGTTACGATTTAAATTACCTGTAGTTTTTAGCAGCTCTGGAAGTGGCGTGTGGTCCCTTGCTTCGGTTGATTGTCTGGAATCCAAATGCTGCGAAGTCTTCCACAGTCGAGTGGCCGGCCTGTTACTTTTTCTGCTTATGTTGGTTCTTTCTGGTCTCTAACCAAATCTATCTAGTACTGTTCGATTAAAGTCAACCTGGTACCATGTTTTGTTACCTGTATGGCAGGTAACATGTGCTACTCAATTCATTTACAGCAAAGGCTTTCGGAAGAAGGCTCGAAGTCATCCAGAAGTTTTACATCAAGTTTATTGAGTAACACAATTAATTAACTGCGTGAGCTCTTACTTTAAGAACTGTACTGGTGGAAAGGTTACAACTTTTCTATACACTACCACTAGGCCTGACCACACTAGCAGCCCTGAGCTAAATCTCTGCCTTTGTTCTCCTCACAGTCTTCTCAGCCAAAGAGACATTGAGGGCTGCTTGCTTCCCCCTTTATACCCGCCAGTGCTGCCCCCTAGTGGTCTTTCCATTTCCCATCAGCCCCTTCTGTACATACCCATGTAAAGATCACGACAACACGTATTTCATCTTTTTTCAGAAAACAGTACAGAATAGGTTATCCACGGTAAGATGAATACAAATGATCATTGATTATAGGACCCGGAGCTGTGCATGAAATCGCAACACAGAAAGCAATGAAGTCACGTGTATTTGATGAATTAAGGTAGAAGCAAACTTTTTATAGATAAATGACTGCAGTTGGAGAGATCAAAATAGCGACACGGTGTCAGCTCATCTAAGGCTCACTTGCTGCTCTGAGAAAGATTTCAGGAAGCCTCTCCGCCCGATTGCAGCAAGGGAAGGGATTAGACAGTGAGCATGAGCAACTCCCCAGTTATCAGAGAATGACTGGCCAAGGTGAAAATCCAATCACGGACTCTGTTCCCAATGCAATGCTGAAAAGGTGAACTCATCCCCAGTGCAACAGAGTATGGGGCTGGAGCCAGACTTTGATCTCTTCTAGTCAGTTGATGAATGTGCAACTTTTTGGAGGTGGAGCTGGAATGGGCACAGGTAAACAAGTGGAGTTGAATTGTGTTTTTATCAAATCAAATATCAGGCAGAACAACAAAAGGATGATATTTTTAGCTGGATTTTTTCCTGATAGATGATGAAAACTCACAAAAAATTTCAAGAAGCCCTTTGCCTCAATAAAATGAAACATGGAAATATTGGGAAAATAGAACAATTTCCAATTTAAAAAGAACCATTCGATCAGCAGGTGGGGCGAGTACGGGGTCTATGTGTTCCTACAGAAGGTGTTTGTAAGGAGTTGATAGCAGTCGCAGATTAGAGCAGCTCTGTTGTATCTTAGTGTAAATTAGTGAGAGACATTTATTTCCAACTGTATTCTTCTTAGACATTTTAGTTATTCAGTAATGTAGTGTTAGTGATAAATAGCTTTGCTGATAAAACAAAGTCTAATGTTCTTTGTTCACATCAGCTCAATCAAAGAACATTACACACGCCACTCGTGGGTCGGGCTGCACTGCCAGCCAGAACAGGGAATCCCAACAGCCTGTGATTTCTGGCCAGTGTCATCATCCTCAGTATTAGGATCACAACTGGTTGCAAAAGCCCATGCTCTGCACAGAGATCGCCGCACTCAATCCCCATTGGCTCATTGGGTCCCATGATCCTTCTGATTCACATCCCCTAAACGGGATTAGCTACTATAGTGGGTACGTGGTCACATCTGTTAGCATGGGGCCAGGAACTGCAATTAGGTAACCATGAGCTGAGTAGGGATGGGGGCAAGGGAGAAAGTCACGAGTAAACTGTGGAAAGATGAAAATTCCTGGCTGGAGTGTGTGAGAAATGGGGACATGAACGAGAGGGAGGGAAGGGTATAACAGAAGGGTGTAATGAAGCAGCCCGGTTGATTGCTTCTCCTTCCACAAACATTCAAACCCTCCACCACTGATGAACAGTGGTAGTCGTGTGCACCATCCACAAGATGCACTGCAGTAACTCACGAAGGTTCCTCAGACAGAACATTCCAAATCCAAGGCCACTACCATCTATAAGGACACGAGCAGCAGATATCTGGGAACCCCACCACCAGCGCCGGCCCTAGGGTTGCTGGTGCCCCGGGCAAGCTGAACGTCGGCGCCCTTGGGGGGGGGGGGGGGGGGGCGAGGTGGGGGGGGGGGGCCGAGGGGGGGCGGACCCGAAGGGGGGGCGGGGGGGCGGACCCGAGGGGGGGCGGGGGGAGTGGACCGAGCGGGGGGGGCGGACCCAAGGGGGGGGCGGACCCGAGGGGGGGGGGCGGACCCGAGGGGGGGGGGCGGACCCGAGGGGGGCGGCGGACCCGAGCGGGGGGCGGGGGGGGACCGAGCGGGGGGGGAGCGGACCGAGCGGGGGGGGCGGACCGAGCCGGGGGGCCGCCCTGGGGGAGGGCGGCCACCGCGCATGCGCTGGTTGGCACCGGCCCAACTGCGCATGCGCGGGACCCGAGTCTCTGGCGCCCCCTAGCACATGGCGCCCCGGGCGACTGCCCGAGTTGCCGGTGCCTTGAGCCGGCCCTGCCCACCACTTGGTGGTTCCCCTCCAAGTCTCTCACCACCCTGACTTGGAAATATGTCGCTGGGACAAAATTTTTGAACTTCCCCCCCCTAACAGCACAGTTGGTGTACCTATACCTGAAGGACTGCAGCTGTTCAAGAAGGCAGCACACCACCACCTTCTGAAGGGCAACTAGGGATGAGCAATAAATGCTGCCCTAACCCACATCTACACCCACATCTCGTAAGTGAATTTTTAAAAAGAGGCAGCCACACTGATGACGTGATGACTAGAAAATGTTCAAAATAAACACAACACAGAATTAGAAAGTTAGTACTGAAGTAGAAACATAAAGGGTTAAAGAGGCAAGGTAAAAATAACATTAAATAAGAACAGAAATTTGCTAAGCTTTTAAAAAAACATGAGGGGTGGGGGAGATTAGAGAATGTGCAAAACTAAATTAAAAATTGCCAAAAGGACGATTTAGACTGATAAGAGATAATTGGAAAATAAATTGCGAGGGGATTAAAAGGAATAAACAAAGAGTTTTTGTGGATATGTTTATAGTAGGTGAAGCATTAAACAAGGATAATGGAGCACTTAGGAAAAAAGAACTCGCATTTGCATCGTGTCTCATCATGTCTAAAATTGCTTCACTTACAACAGCCTGCTTTGAAGTTCTGTAACTGTTACAAAAGGTAACAATGGTTCAGTACGCAGTAAGATCCCACAGCAACAACACAATGAATTCAGTACTGGATGAGCAGAGATTTGCTTCAACTAAATACCAGGAAGCCCTCGTCTTTGGTTTCTGCCACAGACAGTCTGGTTGCTGACTCCACCCTTCTCCCTGACAACTATCTCATGCTGAACCAGACTTTTTGTGGCCTCTCTATTGCTTTCAACCCAGAGGTGAATTGGTGACTACATATCTGCACCATCATTAAGAATGCCTATTTCCATCAACACAAGAACACCTGGCTTCATGTGCCTCAGTTCATTTGCTGATGAAACCCTGATCCATGCCCTTGTTACCACTTGATTTGACTATTTCAATGTTCGGCTCACCAGCATCCCATCCTGCAGAAAACCTGAGATCGTCATGGCACCGTGGCTGGCTCTGCTGTGCAGCAGGGCAGGAACAAAAATGGCAGGGCTATAGTGATAGGGGACTCGATCGTAAGGGGAATGGACAGGCGGTTCTGTGGATGCAATCGAGACTCCAGGATGGTATGTTGCCTCCCTGGTGCAAGGGTCAAGGATGTCTCGGAGCGGCTGCAGGACATTCTGGGGGGGGGGGGGGGTGAACATCCAGCTGTTGTGGTGCACATAGGCACCAACGATATAGGTAAAAAATGGGATGAGGTCCTACAAGCTGAATTCAGGGAGTTAGGAGTTAAACTAAAAAGTAGGACCTCAAAGGTAGTAATCTCAGGATTGCTACCAGTGCCACGAGCGAGTCAGAGTAGGAATGTCAAGACAGATAGGATGAATGCGTGGCTCGAGAGATGGCGCAAGAGGGAGAGATTCAAATTCCTGGGGCATTGGGACCGGTTCTGGGGGAGGTGGGACCAGTACAAACCGGACGGTCTGCACCTGGGCAGGACTGGAACCGATGTCCTGGGGGGGAGTGTTTGCTAGAGCTGTTGGGGAGGGTTTAAACTAATGTGGCAGGGAGATGGGAACCGATGCAGGAAGTTGGAAGGTAGTAAAACAGGGACAGAAGCAAAAGGAAGTAAAGGGGAAAGTGCAAGGCAGAGAAGACAGTCAAAAATCAAAAAGGGCGACAGTACAAGGTACAGTGACTGAGGGGAGCTCAGTGAATAGGCCCACTAAAAGGAATAAAATTGGAGATGTTAAGATTCAAAACAGAGGTAAAAAGTGTACTTTACCTGAAGGCTCGGAGTATTCAGAATAAAATGAATGAGTTGATGGCGCAAATCGTCGTGAATGACTATGATTTAGTGGCCATTACTGAAACATGGTTAAAGGATGGTCACGACTGGGAGTTAAATATCCGAAGGTATCAAACTATTCGGAAGGACAGAGTGGATGGTAAGGGAGGTGGTGTTGCTCTGTTATTTAAGGATGACATCCGGGCAATAGCAAGGGATGACATCGGTGCTATGGAGGATAAGGTTGAATCCATTTGGGTGGAAATCAGGAATAGTAAGGCGAAAAAGTCACTGAGAGGAGTAGTCTATCGGCTACCAAATAGTAACGTTATGGTGGGGCAGGCAATAAACAAAGAAATAACTGATGCATGTAGAAATGGTACAGCAGTTATCATGGGGGATTTTAATCTACATGTCGATTAGTTTAACCAGGGCGGTCAAGGCAACCTTGAGGAGGAGTTTATAGAATGTATCCGCGATAGTTTCCTAGAACAGTATGTAATGGAACCTGCGAGGGAACAAGCGGTCCTAGATCTTGTCCTGTGTAATGAGACAGGATTGATTCATGATCTCATAGTCAGGGATCCTCTCGGAAGGAGCGATCACAATATGGTGGAATTTAAAATACAGATGGAGGGTGAGAAGGTAAAATCAAATACTAGTGTTTTGTGTTTAAACAAAGGAGATTACAATGGGATGAGAGAAGAACTAGCTAAGGTAGACTGGGAGCAAAGACTTCATGGTGGAAAAGTTGAGGAACAGTGGGGAACCTTCCAAGCGATTTTTCACAGTGCGCAGCAAAGGTTTATACCAACAAAAAGGAAGGACGGTAGAAAGAGGGAAAATCGACCGTGGATATCTAAGGAAATAAGGGAGAGTATCAAATTGAAGGAAAAAGCATACAAAGTGGCAAAGATTGCTGGGAGACTAGAGGACTGGGGAATCTTTAGGGGGCAACAGAAAGCTACTACAAAAGCTATAAAGAGGAGTAAGAGTATGAGAGTAAACTTGCTCAGAATATAAAAACAGACAGTAAAAGTTTTTACAAATATATAAAACAAAAAAGAGTGGCTAAGGTAAATATTGGTCCATTAGAGGATGAAAAGGGAGTTTTAATAATGGGAGATGAGGAAATGGCTGAGGAACTGAACAGGTTTTTTGGGTCGGTCTTCACAGTGGAAGACACAAATAACATGCCAGTGACTGATAGAAATGAGGACAGGTGAGGACCTTGAGAGGATTGTTATCACTCAGGAGGTAGTGATGGACAAGCTAATGGGGCTAAAGGTAGAGGGATTTGGATAGGTTAAGTGAATGGGCTAGGGTCTGGCAGATGGAATACAATGTTGACAAATGTGAGGTTATCCATTTTGGTAGGAATAACAGCAAACGGGATTATTATTTAAACAATAAAATATTAAAGCATGCTGCTGTGCAGAGAGACCTGGGTGTGCTAGTGCATGAGTCACAGAAAGTTGGTTTACAGGTGCAACAGGTGATTAAGAAGGCAAATGGAATGTTGTCCTTCATTGCTAGAGGGATGGAGTTTAAGACTGGGGAGGTTATGCTGCAATTGTATAAGGTGTTAGTGAGGCCACACCTGGAGTATTGTGTTCAGTTTTGGTCTCCTTACTTGAGAAAGGACGTACTGGCACTGGAGGGTGTACAGTGGAGATTCACTAGGTTAATCCCAGAGCTGAAAGGGTTGGATTACGAGGAGAGGTTGAGTAGACTGGGACTGTACTCATTGGAATTTAGAAGGGTGAGGGGGGATCTTATAGAAACATTTAAAATTATGAAGGGAATAGATAGGATAGATGCGGGCAGGTTGTTTCCACTGGCGGGTGAAAGCAGAACTAGGGGGCATAGCCTCAAAATAAGGGGAAGTAGATTTCGGACTGAGATTAGGAGGAACTTCTTCACCCAAAGGGTTGTGAATCTATGGAATTCCTTGCCCAGTAAAGCAGTTGAGGCACCTTCATTAAATGTTTTTGAGGCAAAGATAGATAGTTTTTTGAAGAATAAAGGGATTAAGGGTTATGTTGTTCGGGCCGGAAAGTGGAGCTGAGTCCACAAAAGATCAGCCATGATCTCATTGAATGGCGGAGCAGGCTCGAGGGGCCAGATGGCCTACTCCTGCTCCTAGTTCTTATGTTCTTATCCAAATCTTTACCCTCAATATCCTGACTCACATCAAGTTCCATTCACACATTACTCCTGTGTTTGCTGATTTACATTGACTCCTGGTTAACCTGTTTGTGGTTTGGTTGCAACTTTGAATAGTGCTTGGCTCTCTCTTTGGGTAACTTGTGACCTTATCAGTTTTGGGACGATATCCCACGATTTATGAGTGACGTAGGTCTAACTCCAATAGGTTTCTTCAAAAATGACTTTATTTATACTATAGTGCATCTGCAAGCTTCTAGATGAGCACATCTCTCTCTTGGAGAGATTATCTTCTTTGTCTTAGATACATGACTGCTGATATCTGTCAGATTTTACCCTAAAAATTAGTAGAATTGACAAAATCTTTCATGTCACTGGGCAGCATGGTAGCATAGTGGTTAGCACCGTTGCTTCAGAGATCCAGGGTCCCAGGTTCGATTCCCGGCTGGGTCACTGTCTGGGCGGAGTCTGCATGTTTTCCCCGTGTCTGCGTGGGTTTCCTCCGGGTGCTCCGGTTTCCTCCCACAGTCCAAAGATGTGCGGGTTAGGTGGATTGGCCATGCTGAATTGCCCTTAGTGTCCAAAAAAGGTTAAGTGGGGGTTACTGGGTTATGGAGATAGGGTAGATACGTGGGCTTGAGTAGGGTGTTCTTTGTAGGGGCCGGTGCAGTCTCGATGGGCCGAATGGCCTCTTTCTGCACTGTAAAATCTCTGTCTCATTACCAGAGTAATTATCTGTTATTATCTGAACAAGGCAGATCACAGAGTGAAGCATGATAGCTTTGTTTTGTTTTTAGAAATCATGGAAGAATATCACTGAACAAATTCACAGGAGTCTGCTGATGAACTTTTAACACAAAGAACAAAATATTTATTTTATTATTTTTAAAATAAATTTAGAGTAACCAATTCATTTTTTCCAATTAAGGGGAAATTTAGCGTGGCCAATCTACCTGCCCTGCACATCTTTGGGTTGTGGGGGTGAAACCCACGCAAACACGGGGAGAATATGCAAACTCCACACGGACAGTGACCCAGAGCCAGGATCAAACCTGGGACCTTGGTGCCGTGTGGCAGCAATGCTACTCACTGCGCCACCGTGCTGCCTATAAAAGATTTATGAAATGAGAAAAATGAATTATATTGCAACAGACAAAACGGTTGGAAAGATCTCAATGCCAACACAAGAAAATGATTCAAATATTCATGATCTCTTCACCCCAGCAATATCTTTATAGACACAAACAAATTCAGAACATTAAAACAATTTACCCTATCTATTTTACACTCTGATATTCAGGGTAAGTATGTGGGATGTGATCCAACTGGTGAACTGTGGTCAGATACATGACACTCAAAATTAAATGAGAGATGCAACTAAAGCAGATTCCAAAGATTTCTCAACAACCCACCCAGACATTTACCACACGGTGAGCCAATCACTCTCAACGAAACTCTGGGTGCACTTTAATGCAGGTTGTTTCCCGGAGCTTGCAGCCCTGAGAACGACCCTGCTATTAAACAGGGCTCTGCGAGGAACAGTCAGCCGAGGCCGCACTTAGATCCATTTCCTGCACTAATGAGCTCAGCTGGCCAGTACAGGAAAATATCCGGGTGCCATCTAGAATCACCATCACGACTCTGGACCAACCAAATGCTCCCCCGCTTTGGGTAACTCCAGCGCAGACATATTCAAGTGGGTCTAACGGCTAACTTGAATATGCAAATCTGGTTCACACTCAGTGAGGGCAAGATCCAGATCGTGATCCCTCATGAGATTTTGTTATGTCTCACAAGGCATAAAGAGTGTCGTAAATCTCGGAAGAGGCCTCGCACGAGAATAACCAGCCTCATTGTGTCCCGAGTCACACAGTTAGATCGCGCTCTCTGACTTTCTCACAAGGTTTTTCAATCTCTACAGTTGAAGAGCTTGCCTTGGATTCTCTCCAAAAGTCACTTCCACACTGGGATGGCTTCAACAAAGATTCACGTCCAGGATTTTGATCGCATTTTCCAAGATTTTTCTCCCCTGAATCTCCAAGAACATTCAAGCTTCACCTTCCAAGCACAACTTCAGGTTTTCAGCCTTACCAAGCAGAATATCACTGTTCCAAAAGGCCTGGAGTAAAGTGTTTGCAACCTTTGGCTGCCGCGTTGGCTCTCCAGAACTTCTCTGAAGCCTGCTTTACTTCAAGTCTGCTACTCCCTAACTCTCTCTCTTTAACCTAGAGCCTATTTGTCTGCTCTTTTTTCTTAACTTTACTTGATAAGATCTTCTCTTGATCCCTGACCTGTCTCTTCCCGGGGCCTTCTGCTGGGACCTCTCTCTGTCCCTATTTTTGGTTTGGGACTTTATCCCTGTCCTCCTCCCTGTGACAAGCACCCTGCAACACACTCAGCAGAATGGCACTCCAGTTCATCTGACCTGACCTCCAGTTTTGCACCTTTCTTTTTCTTTACTTCTGTTTCTTCTGAGCAACGTGCGCAGGGCTGGTTTCAGGCCGAAAGAATAAACGCTAACTGCGCACATGTGGCCATTTTCCAGCTAATGCATGCCTGAAAAAATGAACTGCGCATCAGCCGCCATTTCCTGGCAAGCGCATGTGCAGAAGTCCTCAGGATCACCGGCAATTGTAGTTCCTGGGCTCCAAAATCCCGATCTTGACTTTTCGTTAAGGAAGCTCCTCAGGGTTTGTCACATGACCCATTATTCTCCAAACCAAAATCTTGATTTGAATGAAAACTGCATATTATGGTAAAACCCAGCAAATCTGGCAGTATCTGTGGAGAGAGGTACAGGGTTAATGTTTTGTGTTGAATGACTGTTTCAGAATTCCAAAGAGTCATTCGACTTGAAACATTAATTCGGTGATTTTCTGTCCATGGATGCTATCAGATCAGCTGAATTTGTCCATAACTTGCTGCTTTCATTTCAGATTTACAGCATCTGCAGCATTTTGCTTTTATCTCGATTTAAATTTTCTTATTTTGTTTTCAAGTTCCTCCCTACCCTACCGTACCACATTCTGAGATGACTCTGATCCTCCAATTCACACCTTTTGGCCAACCCTGATTGCAATTACTGTATCATTGGCATCATATTTTCAACTGTACAGGCCCTAAGTTGCAGAATTTCCCTCCCTAAACCTTCCCGCCTGACTAATTTTCTTTCCTCCTTGAATAGATTCTCTGAAATCTATATCCACCTGCTCTAATGTCATGTCATGTGGCTCAGTATGAAATGTTGTTTGATAGCAATGTGGATGGCATGGTAGCACAGTGGTTAACACTGTTGCTTCACAGCGCCAGGCACCCGGGTTTGATTCCTGGCTTGGGTCACTGTCTGTGCAGAGTCTGCACGTTCTCCCCCTGCTTGAGTGGGTTTCCTCCGGATACTCCGGTTTCCTCCCACAGTCCAAAGATGTGCGGGTTAGGTGAATTGCTAATCACACTAAATTGCCCTGTAGTATCCATCAAGTTTGGTGGAGTTATATGGCACAAGGAAGGTTTTTGGTCAAAGGTGGTATCATGACCAGTACAGAATTGGAGGGCCGGAGGGCCTGTCCCTGTGCTGTATTGTTCTTTATTCTTTGTTGTTGGGTTCCGGGGATTGGGTGGAGATTTGGGCTTATGTCGAATGCTCTGTCAGAGGCCGGTGTAGACTCGATGGGCAAAATGGGTTCCTTCTGCACTGTAAATTCTATGATTCTACTCTATGAACACTCGTATGAAGTGGAATGAGACACTTAGCAATTTTTGGGTGCTGAATAAAGACAAATTGTTGAATCTCGGATTAATTTGTTATTGGCGTATTGATACGAGAATGCACCAAAAAATTCCTTGATCGTCTATCAATCGTGTCATGTGACCTTTAGCATTCAGAGAGAAGACAGGCGCACCCTTGGTTTAACATGTTACCTCAAAGACAGCATTTGTAGCCATCTTACATGAGAGAGAGAGAGAAAACAACGGGAAATCGATGTGTATTATCATTTTTTGAGCCATTTCTGCCACTGAGATGGATGTTTTGTCCTTTCAAATTGCAGAAGAGCTGGGATTTCAAAACATTGTTTGATTTTCAGTCAGGGGAATTTTGCACTGCTATCTGCAAAGGATCACTGAACATATAGGTTTTCACGTAAAGCAGGCTGGGCTGCAGAGGTAGCAACAGGCAGTCCATCCGCCAGTCAATCCCTCCAGGTTTCATGTATGTCCTGGCAAAACAGTGAAAATGGCCATGGCAGGAGGATAGGTGGCAAAGGGAAGAATATCTCTATGTTGAATGCATATATGACGGCAAGGTGGTAGCAGTGTTGCTTCACAGCTCCAGAGTCCCAAGTTCGATTCACTGTCTGTGCGGAGTCTGGACGTAACTTGTGACAATAAAGATTCTTATTATATGCAAAGACCCCATTCTCAGTCCCTCGGAGTGGCAAGCTTTTCCTTGGCTTTCAGTGGCTGCCGAAAGGGTTGCCAAAACATCGTCAAGCCGCACTTCTTCAAGCTGCACTTTCTCTACTTTCCCTTCTTATGACACAAATAGATTTGCATGTCATCACTCTGGATAAAGGGAAGTGTTAAGTGTTGAAACACCATTGAAAGTTGGGAATCCAACAAATCTTTCATCAAACTCAACAATCGGTTCGTAGAATCAAAGTTACTCACAAGGAATATAATTGTCTCTTCCAAGTGCTTAATCCCACAGAAGCAGCATGACCAGATGGCATACTCCTCGGGCTCTCAAATCGCTATCTGAAGAAGTAATCAATTTTATCTGTCTCTGTCAAAAAGTGTTGTCTCAATCAAGTAGAAAATGTCCTGCAAAGTAGCATTGGTACATTACAAAGTGCCAAAGTCAAGACTTGGTACCTAAAGACCAATGAGCTGTGTGACACCAACACTGCAAAAGCTCATGAGCATTATTGTTAAAAATGTAAAGTCGTCATAGTCCCAGATGACCATTGGCTGCTTTCCCCTTTGAGGGGGAGAGCTGACTGGTGGTGAATTCAAATGAGGATCACCACACCTCAGGCGAGGGTCAAGGTTGAAAAGGCAGGATCCTCAACAATAACCTCAGCCATCTGGGAATTGAATCAGCGCTGTTGACCTCGCTCTACATCACCAGTTACCCAGCCAACTGAACTAAAACAGCCCCCTCTACTGTGAATAAGAACCAATATGATAACCAATATGAGCACGGTGGCGCAGTGGTTAGCATTGCTGCTTCACGGCACCAAGGTCACAGGTTCGACCCCGGCTCTGGGTCATTGTCACTGTGGAGCTTGCACATTCTTCCCGTGTTTACGTGGGTTTCACCCCCACATCCAAAGATATGCAAGGTAGGTGGATTGATCACGCTAAATTGTCTCTTAATTGGAAAAAAATGAATTGGGTATTCTAAATTTATTTTTAAAAATCCACCTTTAATTCAGTGATGGTTAACTCTCTTGAGGCCGAATGTAATGGGATCAATCCCGATTTCTGGGTACCGAGGTCATGATCTAGAATAGTGACTCTTTAATGTAGTACCGAGGCGGTACTGCATTGTTAGAGGCTTCGAATCTTGGAGGTGACATTAAACTGTTGTTATGAAAGGTTTGTCACACTAATTGAAGATAAACAGGACATGCTCTCAATGTCCAGGCTTCCCTTTATCCTTCACCCAAGGCAATCAAAATAAATTTATTTGGCATTTGTCCCATTGCTGTTTATGAGAACTCGTTTGAAAATTGTCTAGTGGGCTAGCTGCAAAATCCTTTGGGAAATTCACACAATGTGTGAGGTGCTATATAAATGAAAGCTATTGATTTCCATGCATTATCGGACGGCTGAACCTTCTAAGCTGAACTCACATAGCTAGAATCATAGAATCCTTACAGTGCTGAAGGAGGCCATTTGGCCCATCGGGTCTTCGCCGGCCCTTGGAAAGATCACCCTACTTAAGTCCACATTTCCACTCTATCCCCGTAACCCAGTAACGCCACCTAGCCTTTTTGACACTAAGGTGTAATTTATCACGGCCAATCCACCTAACCTGCACATTTTTGGACTGTGATAGGAAACCGGAGCACCCGGAGGAAACCCATACAGACATGGGGGGGAAAGTGCAAACTGCACACAGTCACCTGGGCCTGGGATTGAACCCGGGACCCTGGAGCTGTGAGGCAGCAGTGCTAGCCACTGTGCCACCGTGCCGCCCCTAAGCTACCACCAGTGATGTCTTAATAAGTATTTGCTGCGAGGGGCTGGAGTTACCATAGGCTGATTCTATGTTTGGCACGCAACTTCATGTGTAATTTATGTTTTTTGATTATATTAGACTGCACCTTACCAACGCGGTTCGCCATTGGCCACCTGTGGGATTTTCCAGTCGTGCCAATGTCGATGGCATTTTGCATGGCTTGCCCATGCTGCCACCGGGGATTCCGCTATGGGGGAGTCACCTTCATCAGTACTGAAACATCTCGTCGGTGGGAAGGGTCAGAAAATCCCACCCCCATGCTTTGTGAATAAATCTGGATCAAGAATGTAGTCTATATAAAGCTGTCTGCTTGAAACAGAATTTGCTATCATTCTCAGTTAACAGGAGTATTTACTCTCACCTCTGCAAAATAGCGCCATGGATATAAAAAAATCATTTAATTTCAATAAATGTTCCACTAATAATCAAAATACATACATTTATCTCTGTCCTGAATGATATAAACTTTAACCTTGGTATGATGACATTTAGTTTCAAATGGGTTGTATATTTAACAAGATTGTGCGAACACAGAAAGGACTGTGGCGTGACAAACTCCTGCAGGAATTATGCAGCTACTTTGAGGCAGTCATTCACTGTTTGGCTTCAAAGTATTTTCAGTATGCATGCTGACAGTTGTTTAGTTGTCTCTTATTTGGGATCAATGTTGGCTCAAGTGTTAAATATGAAGTGACAGGAATTTTAGGTGCATTCATGCAGAACTATATTAGGCCCCTTTTCAATGTATTTTGATACTTGTCCCATTCCCTTAAAAATAGGCCAGCTATTAATCATTCACATTATCTATCGAGCTGAAAGCATTGTAATAAGGTTATGTTCCCCTGTTTTCACTGCATGTTGAGAATCTTTACTGGTAAAATGGAATTCCTCTTATCACTAATAGAGCTGTAAGGTAGGGACACTGTGATGTCAAACACTCCTTGTGGGGTGTGGGTAAATGTCTTCGGTCAGTGGGCAAGGCTTCATGCATTCAGGAAATTGGCCCCACAGTGATGAGAAAATGTAATTGCGTTGCCCCTGTCATTGAGCTTGACTTCCAAACTTCAAGTCTCAAGAAATTCATAAAAACTTAGAACGATAGAATTATATAATACAGAAGGAGGCAATTCAGTCCCCTATCGCCTAAACTGGCTCTTGGAAATAGCTATCCAATTAATCCCCTGTCATAATATACATCCAGGTATATGATGGAGTGCAGACAGGCAGTGATTGACACACAGGGTGACCAGTGAGCATACAGAACACAGCAGCCAATCACCAGACAGGGCACGACCACTATAAAGCCAGAGGGCACCAGTTTTCCCGCTCTCTCGGGAGCCAGCCTCCGAGACAGTCAGAGCTCGTGAGCAGCAACTAGTACAAACACCATGTGGTAGTCAGATAGTCTGGTCAGGTTAGCCTCAGGTCTCCAATCAAGTCAGCATAATGTCAACCCACAGTTAAGCATGTATGATAGTTAGTTGATCAATAAAATCGTGTTGCATTTCTTCAAGTGTTGGAAGCCTGTCTCTCTCTACACTGCATCAAACGCAGTCCACGTAGACCCAGCATACCCAACACATCATCCCCCTCCCCTGCTCTTTGCCCATAACCCTGCATTTTATTCCCATTTTTGCGTATTTATCCAATTCCTTTTGAATGTTATTATTGAATGTCCTTCTACTTAGTGAGTGGCACGGCAGCACAGTGGTTAGCACTGTTTCTTCAGAGCGCCAGACTCCCAGGTTCGATTCCCGGCTTGGGTCACTATCTGTGCGGAGTCTGCACGTTCTCCTCGTGTCTGCGTGGGTTTCCTCCGGGTGCTCCGGTTTCCTCCCACAAGTCCCGAAAGACGAGCTGTTAGGTGAATTGGACATTCTGAATTCTCCCTCAGTGTACCCAAACAGGCGCCGGAGTGTGGCGACTCGGGGCTGTTCACAGTAACTCATTGCAGTGTTAATGTAAGCCTACTTGTGACAATAATAAAGATTATTGTTACCATTCCTTCACACAGTGCCTTCCATATTTCAGTAACTCAGGGAAAAGAAATGTGCTCATCTCCCCCCCGGTTCCTTTAACCAATTATCTTTAAACTTGTGTCCTGTGGTTCCTGACCCTGCTGCTAGCAGAAATCATTTCTCTCCATATATCCTGTGAAACCACCTCAACATTTTTGAACACCACTAATACATTTACCCTGAGCCTTCTCTACCCCTTATTTTCTCCACATAATTGATGTTCTTTACACTCTGGACCAACTTGAATGCATAGTTCTATCATCTGTTTGACAATGAACTGTTTTCCACCAGATATTTGTGCTCTGCACTTCTGGGTGCTTTGCGTGAATTGAAACCAGCCCCACTTCAGTCATGTGGCATCAGCAATGGTCAGCTTCAGGTCAACCTGAGTAAAGCCAGCACAGTCCTGCTCCAACCTCCAAAGGTCTCCATCTACTGCACTGACATCTTCCCTCTTCCGATTTCACGGAAGGAATTTGCTTATTGGGGCTAGCAATTGGTTTGGAACTGTTTAATCTCATTTGATCCTCGAACCCTGGATGGCAGCAGATGGGCGGCCTTCACGCCTTAAGTCCGGACTAAAGCACGAGTTACCCCGTTAATGTTAACCCGCTGTTTAGCACCCAGTCCCATTGAAAGAGTGACTTTTATCTTTAAGTGATATCAGCTTACTACTCGTGGAATCACACAACACTGCCGGGTGTTATGATTGAAACATGGTGTGCCTCTGCTCTGCAATCTCTACCATATGCTCACTGCCATCTGTTGTTGTAAAGGATGTTTCATAAGATTGCCATCAAAATGATGGCAATAACTTTGAAGGTTTGACATGATGTAGCAGGAACATAAAGAAAATAGCAAGGAAGTTCTCTCCACTTCCACTCCAAATCCAACCATTATTTTTTAAAAACAGAACTCAAAACTGCGATTCTTTAAAAACGAGACCAGCAAAATGTTTGGCCACCTCCTCTGAAATGGTAGAGAGAATTCAGATATTTTACTCACTGCTGCTGGTGAATACAACATCAAAGCACTGATCATAATTTCCTGAGATGCCGGGTTAGCATCAAGAACAGAACTAAAGTCAGAATTGGAGTGAGACTATAGATTCTCACAGTTAGCAATGGAACATGACCAGAGCATGATCTAGATGGTGGAATCAAATTGGGACTCTGCAAAAATCTTACTTTCCATATCAGGTGAATGAATGAGGTTTTTGAAGCTTTGTTCAAACGTTAACATCATCCACACACTGAAATATGAAAACATAAGCCATCTAAATAAATAATAATAATAATAATCTTGATTGTCACAAGTGGGCTTACATTGCAATGAAGATACTGTGCAAAGCCCCTAGTCGCCACACTCCAGCTCCTGTTCGGGTACACAGACGGCTAATTCAGATAATCCAAATTAACTAACAGCACATCTTTCGGGACTTGTGGGAGGAAACCAGAGCCCCCCGAAGATATAGCTAATTAAGTTTACCTGTTGATTCAAAACAAATGGGGTGGGATTCTCCATTGCTGAGACTAAGGGTTGGATTCTCTGATTTAGCGGCTATGTCTGGAGGAAACATCTGGTCTTACGACAAAAAGGTTGGCGCTGCCCCAGCACCGATGCTCTGCCCGGTGGGGAGCTAGCAGCTGCGTCACGTAAAGCCCCCGGCTCTTCTTGCAGATACGGACACAGAATGGCCGGGTCTGTGGCTGCGCATGTGCACGACGGTGGCCTGCGGCGGCTGTGCCATACAACATGGTGTGACCGCGGGCAGACCAGGCCTACCAGATAGTGCACCCCTGTAACCCCCCCCCTCGCCACCCGTGGACCAGCCCCCACAAGTCCCCCCAGTCCCTGCTGAAGCGCCCCCTGCCAGCCAAAGGGCTCCCACCCCGACTGTGGCGGCACGGGGGGGACACAGTCCGCAGCTGCCATGCGAAGTCCCCGAAAATTGCGAGGACATGCGACAGACGCTGTCAGGAAGTCGGCCCATCGGGGGCGGAGCATTGGTGGAGGGCCTGAGGTAACGTCCAAAGGCCATCCCAATGGCGTGTGACATATTCAAAACGAAAGAGAAAATGCTGTAAAATCTCAGCAGGTCTGGCAGCATCTGTACGGAGAGAAAAGAGCTAATGTTTCGAGTCCAATGACTCTTTGTCAAAGCTAACAGACAGAGAAAGTGGGAAATATTGATACTGTGGAGTGGAATGAAAGATAAAACTGTGGAGTGAAAATGAAAGATGAGTTTCAGATTCCAGCATCCGCAGTAATTTGCTTTTATTTAGGAAGGGACAGAATGCATATGCATCATATTTCACCAAGGAATCAGACGTGAGTATGGAAATTTTATAATGGAACAATCTTAAAGGCTTTGTGCCTGAATGCGTGAAGCATTGTGAATAGCAAAGTTACACCACCTCCTTTTCCTTTCTGTCTATCCTTCTGAAATACTACGTACTGAAGCCACCGAAGTTGGCCACTTCCCGCCCCAAAATGGCGATTTACAAAGCACGCAGGGAAAACTGGACAACTATAAAGAGACAAGCAGTTTGCAGAAGTTCACGTATATTCTGTCTGCAAAGAATACAGACAGCACCGAAACCAGCAGTTTGCATATTAATGAAGCGATCCCCGGGAACAATGGATACAGCGATTAGCTACAATTGGGACATTCTATAGCAGGTCAGACTTCTCGGCGCCAACGGGAGTCTGAAACAAAGGAGACAAACAAGCCAGGAAGAACCGCCCCGCAATCGAGGGACAGCCTCAGTATTGGGGGATTCATACCAATCGATTGGTATGAGATCCAATCGATTGACAGTAAGCTTGGGGTCCACCCAAAAGGACACGAAGCCCCTGGACCTATAAAAGTCAGGTCCCAAGTTCAGCTCCCTCTCTTAGCCGGCCCCCTCAGCATAACATCTCAGCCGCTCTCGACGATCTTGGCCGTGAGAGGAGAGGCCTGGCCAACAGCTACACCGACAAGTAAGTGTCCAACCAATGCTCGCTACGAGAATAGACACTCCTGACCCCTTAGCCTGTACCAACTGGGAAGCCTGCAGGCTCAGGACAGAACAAGAGGCCATTGTTCCCTGATCCAGTGGGTTCCCTTATCGAAGATAAATATTGCCTTATAGTGGTAGGAATAGTTTAGTCCATTAGTATTAGTTGTATGAGTATCGATTTACTGTGTAAATAATAAACGTGTTTGATTGAACCTTACTAACTGGTGTATTGAGTCATTGATCTGAACTTGAACCTCGTGGCGGTACCATAAAGATACCTGGCGACTCTAGAGCTAAGGAATAAAACAGAGCCAATTGAGTGTAAAGAACACTTACCAGAACAAGCAACAGTACCCTTGCATAATCATCTCCAGACCTGGTATCCTTGTAACCATATCTCAGGACATAACCATGTCTCAGGAATTACCACCGAATCATACCACTTTCTCTATCTGTGCTGTTAACTCATTGATTTTGTTCACAATGCTTCGCGCATTCAGGCACAAAGCCTTTAAGATTGTTCCATTCGAAAATTTCCATATTCACACCTGATTCCTTGGTGCACTTTGAATAAACGGGGGTTTTCAGTTCAAACTAGGTTTCTATGGTTCAGTGAGAGCTTGCAATGGGAACAATAAATACAAGCTTGGAGAAGGATTGAGATGTTGCTTCACAATCAGGGGCACTTTTAGGTAGAAGAAACGTCTGAGATTAGTTTTAAACTGAGTGGAAGGAGCTTCGCAGTTGCAGAGAGGGAACAGTTCTATCAGTTCTGGTGGAAGAAAAGCTATACTGCGTAAGGAGCCAGGAAGGCAAGGGCCAGAAACCCAAAGAATTGTCAGTTAAGGAAACGATAAAAATTAAGATAAGTTCCCAGGAAATCTGATGGTAAAGGAACAGAGAAAACTGAAAGTAGAATAGGGTACTGTTCATTGAAGCCACTGACAGAGCTGAGAAAGAGTTGGTTAGTGATAAGCCAGAAAGATATCTGAAATTGTTCTGAGGTTTGTGATATTTTACTAAACTGTGAAGTGATACCTGAATTAATTATGGAGTAATCGGTGGCTGTAACTCCAGAGTTTGTGTAAAAGCATTCAAGACGAAGGAGTCCTGAATGGAGAATTGGAATAACTGGAGGCAGATCCTTGATGAAAATAGCTGAGAGGAAGGATTGGTTTTTAAGAAGATTTTAAAGCGAGCTTTTTCGAGAGTGGACTTCGGAAGCACTTCTGGGGAAAATTTGGGGAGAAATCCACAGAAGATTGATAAAGTGGCCGCTGTCACTTACTTTCAGAGTGAGGTGTTGCCTGACCACAGTCCGCCTATGGATTTAAAGGGACTGTGTGTTTACTGAGCGCATCATAGAATAAGATGTATTTTGTAACTGGTGTTATCCTTATAATCTGATGGGCAGCATAGTGGCACAGTGGTTAACACTGGTACTACGGCGCTGAGGACCCGGGTTTGAATCCCAGCCCTGGGTCACTATCCATTTGGAGTTTGCACATTCCCCTCCGTATCTGCGTGGGTTTCAACCCCACAACACAAAAGATGTGCAGGTTAGATGGATTGGCCACACTAAATTGCCCTTTAATTGGAAAAAATAATTGGCTACTCTTAAATTTTTTTTTTAAATCCTTATAATCTGTAATGACCTAGCAAGTCACTCAATTATATTCAACCGCTGCGAAAACACAAAAAGGAATGAAACCAGTCGGACCACCCAGCATCGGGCCAGGCACCGGAAAGGACAACAGCAAACCCAGACCTGTCAAAACTGCAAAGTCCTCCTTAGTAACATCTGGAGGCTTGGGCAAAAGTTGGGAGAGCTGTCTCACAGACTAGTCAAGCAAAAGCCTGACATAGTCATACTCACAGATGCATTCCTTTCAGACAATGTCCCAGACATCACCATTACCATTCCTGGGTATATCCTGTCTCATCAGCAGGTCAGGCCCAGCAGAGGTGGTAGCACAGTGGTACACAGTCAGAAGGGAGTTGCCCTGGGAGTCCTCAACAGCAAATCTGGACCCCATGAAGTCTCATGGCTCCAGATTAAACATGGGCAAGGAAACTGCCTGCTGATTACCATGTACTGGCCACCATCAGCTGTTGATTCAGTATTCCTCTATGTTGAACACCACTTAGAGGAAGCACAGAGGGTGGCAAGGGCTCAGAGTATGCTCTGGATGGGGAACTTCAATGTACACCACCAAGAGCGGCTCAGTAGTACCACCACAAACTAAGCTGGCCGGGTCCTAAAGGACATAGCTGCTGGACTGGGGCTGCAGCAGGTGGTCAGGGAATCAACAAGAGGGAAAAACATACTAGACCTCATCCTCACCAACCTGCCTGCCGCAGATGCACCTTGTCATGACAGTATCGATAGAAATGACCACCACACTGTCCTTGTGGAGACAAATTCCTGTCTTCACATTGAGGATACCCTCCATTGTGTTGTGTGGCACTACCACCATGCTAAGTGGCATAGACTTCGAACAGATCTTGCAATTTAGGACTGGGCATCCATGAGGCGCTGTGGGCCATCAGCAGCATCAACCACAATCTGCAACCTTTTGGCCCGGCATATCCCTACTCTATCATTACCACCAAGCCAGGGGACCAACTCTAGTTTAAGGAAGCATGCAGGAGAGAAGCCAGGAACAATACCAGAAATACCAAAAAATTAAATGTTAACCTTGTGAAGCTATAACACAGGACTACTTGTGTGCCAAACAGCAGAAGCAGCAAGTAATAGACAAAGCTAAGTGATTCCACAGTGAACACATGAGATCTCAGCTCTGTAGTCCTGCCACATCCAGCCGTGAATGCTGGTGAACAATTAAACAACTCACTGGAGGAGAAGGTTCCACAAATATCCTCATCCTCAATGATGGAGGAGCCCAGCACATATGTGCAAAAGACAAGGCTGAGGCATTCGCAACAATCTTCAGCCAGACGTGCAGAGTGGATGATCCATCTCTGTCTCCGTCAGAGGTCCCCAGCATCACTGATGTCAGTCTTCAACCAATACGATTCATCCCACATGATATCGAGAAATGGCTGAAGGCACTGGACACTGCAAAGGCTATAGGCCCTGACAATATTCTGGAAATAATAATGAAGACTTGTTCTCCAGAACTTGCCGTACCCCCCAGCCAATCTGTTCCAGTACAGCAGCAACACTGGCATCTACCCGGCAATGTGGAAAATTTCCCAGGTGTGTCCTGCACACAAGACAAAGGACAAATCCAACCCAGCCAATTACCGCCCTATCAATCAACTCCCCATCATCAGCAAAGTGATGGAAGGAGTCATCAACAGTGCTATCAAGGGGCACTTACTCAGCAATAACCTGCTCTGGTCACTCAGTTTAGGTTCCACCAGGGTCAGTCAGCTCCTGACCTCATTATAGCCTTGGTTCAAACATGAACAAAAGAGCTGAATGCCAGAGGTGAGGTGAGAGTAGCTGAATCATAGAATGTACAGTGCAGAAGGAGGCCATTCGGCCCATTGAGTCTGCACCGGCCCTTACAAAGAGCACTCTACTCAAGCCCACGTCCCAACCCTATCCCCATAACCCAGTAATCCCCACTTAACCTTTTTGGACACATGCAGAAAGACCTGGACAATAGCCAGGCACGGGCTGACAAGTGGCAAGTTAAGTTTGTGCCAGACAATTGCCAGGCAATGACCATCTCCTACAAGATGGATCTAACCATCGCCCCTTGACATTCAATGTCGTTACCATCATTGAATCCCCCCACAATCAACATCCTGAGGGTTACCATAGATCAGAAACTGAACTGGACACTAGCCACATTAATACTGTGGCTACCAGAGCAGGTCAAAGGCTAGGAATCCTACGGTGAGTAGCTCACCTCCTGATGCCCCCCCCCCCCCCCCCCCCCCCAACCCTCAAAGCATGTCCACCATCTACAAGATGCAAATCAGAAGTGTAATGGAATACTCTCCACTTGCCTGGATGAGTGCAACTCCAAAAACACTTAAGAACCTCGGCACCGTCCAGGACAAAACAGCCCGCTTGATTGCTCCCCCTTCCACAAACATTCAAACTTTCCACCACCGACGAACAGTGGCAGCCACGTGTACCATCTACAAGAGGCACTGCAGTAACTCACCAAGATTCCTTAAACAGCACCTTCCAAACTCCCGACTGCTACCATCAAGAGCAGTAGATACTTGGGAACCCATCCCTGGAGGTTCCCTCCAAGTCACTCACCACCCTGACATGGAAATATATCGCTGTTCCCTCACTGTCGCTGGGTCAAAATCCTGGAGCTCCCTCCCGAATAGCATAGTAGGTGTACCTACACCACATGGACTGCAGCGGTTCAAGAAAGCAGCTCACCACCATCTTTTGAAGGGAAACCATGGATGGACAATAATTGCTGGTCTAACCAGTGACACCCACATCGCGTAAAATGAATTTAAAAAAGATTTGTGAAGTTAAGTTGGAGTTATTGTATTATTGTCAAATGTTTCATGTTTAAAAATGTTTATTTTGTTGCTGAAAACGAATTGGTCGCCCTGTGACTCTGTTCATCCACATTTTCTAAAATAAAAGTAACAGTTACAGTGTTTTGAGCCCGGATTACATTGTGGGATCTTGCCACCCAGTTGTCACATCAATTGGGATCATAACGACCCTTGTAAAAGGACCAAGAGGGCGGGATTCTCCTCTACCCGGCGGGGCAGGCCTTACCGGCGCCGAGGAGTGGCGTGAATCACTCCGGCGTCGGTCAGCCGGAATCCTCCGCACCTTCAGGGGCTAGGCTGACGCCGGCGGGGTTGGCATCATCCCAGTGCATGCGCAGGGGGGTTCTTCTCCGCGCCGCCCATGGCGCAGGTTGACAGCAGCCGGCGCGGAGGGAAAGAGTGCCCCCATGGTACAGGCCCGCCCACCGATCGTTGGGCCCCAATCATGGGCCAGGCCACCATGGGGGCACCCCCCCCCCGGGCCAGATCCCTCCCGCCCCCCCCGAGGACTCTGCAGGAGTCTTCATGGACCTAGTTTGATTTACGCCGGTGGGACCAGCCGAAAACGGGCGGCCGCTCGGCCCATCGCGGGGCGGAGAATCGCCGGGGGTTGCTGCCAAGTTTCCTACAATGCAATGAATGCTCTTCAAATGTACTTCAATTCTGAAAAGCACTTTGCAACATCCTGAAATCATGAAGGGTTCCAAACAAGCATTTAAATTTTATTGCTTAAAGATAAAATGGACAGAATTTCCCGAGGATGTCAGCGATGTGTTTGGGACGAGAAGGTTGGAAAAGTCACAGAAAGTGATTCCAGGACCTGATCCAGCATGGTCTTGCCCTCTTCCGACTTCCACCAGGGTAGCACTGAAGCCGAGGCAAAAACTCCCTTGCATCTGTTGGGTAAGTAATTAAGAGCTTGCTGAGGATGTTAAGAAGTACAGTGTAAAGTTCTTTATCCCTGAATCCTGGATTTTCCAGGCATGGGGCTATGTCCCCAAGCCGGCGTGAAAAGCGGTGCCAACGACTCCGGCGTCAACGGCCCCGAAAGTGAGGACTTCTCACCTTTCCCGGGGGCTAGGTTGCCGCCGGAATTGTCCGCGCTGTTCCAGCCGGCAGGAAACGGCCGGCGTATTTCCGCGCATGCTCGGGGGTTCCCTTCTCCCCGGGCAATATGCCACCACCAAACCAGAGCAGGATAAGATCCTCCCGAATAAGTTAGAACGTAGCTTCACTTGAAAAGCTAAAAAGTGCTTGTTGACCCAGCTGTGCATCTAGAGTTACCTGAACCATCAGTGTCTGTAAGCCCATTTCTTTCTTTCAGTTCCCCGAGGCTAGCCAACTGACCTTCTAAAAATAGGTCTCCCACTTTCTCAAAACCTTTATTCTTCCATTCCCTAAATTTCACATCGGACCTAGCAGGTTAGAATAATTGGTTCGCATAGATGGGGGTCAGCCTGGAGGCAGCCCCCAAGATAAAATGTTGGCCGAGTAGCCTCTAAATTTTTTATGTGGCCACTGCTACCGAGTTTGGAGAAGTGTTTGTTCAATACCACCGGTTACAAAGCTGTTATGAACACCGTTAGGCTTGTTCCACTCACAGTCTCTGCTTCCACCAGAGCTTATCCGAATCTCCAAACCACTCTAGCACCTTTTCAGCATTAGCCGCCAAGTAATAGTATTGAAAGTTTGGCAAGGCCAAGCCCCCTATTTGGACCTCCCTCGAGAGCAACGTCTCTTCTGATCCTCGGGTTCTTACCCGCGCAAATGAACCCGGTCACCAGTCAGTTAATCGCTCTGAAAACAGCCTTGGCCAAGAATATCGGAAGGCACTGGAGTAAAAATAAAAATCTCGGCCAGATATTCATCCTCACCGATTGCGCTCGGCCTTTCAGAGATAATGGGAGACCGTCCCACCTCTGTAGGTCCGCTTTGCCCTTCTTCACCAGATATATCTAACTCAGCCTCCAAAGTTTCCCCTAGTCCCTTGCTACCTGGATTCCCAAATACCGAAAATGATTTCCAGCTAGCCGGAATGGTACTCCCCCAGCCCCCCTCTCTGCCTCTGCATCCCAACCGAAAAGTAGTCCCTCTTTCCGATATTTATCTTACAGCCAGAGAAGGCCCCAAAATGCTGCAAAATCCCCATCATTTTGTTTACATAAATTTAGAGTACCCAATTCATTTTTCCCAATTAAGGGGCAATTTAGTGTGGCCAATCCACCTAACCTGCACATCTCTGGGTTGTGGGGGCGAATCCCACGCAAACACGGGGGGAATGTGCAACTCCACAAGCCATGATGTGGAGATGCCGGCGTTGGACTGGGGTGAGCACAGTAAGAAGTCTTACAACACCAGGTTAAAGTCCAACAGGTTTGTTTCAAACACGAGCTTTCGGAGCACGGCTCCTTCTTCAGGTGAATGATTCACCTGATTCTTCAGATTCACCTGAAGAAGGAGCCGTGCTCCGAAAGCTCGTGTTTGAAACAAACCTGTTGGACTTTAACCTGGTGTTGTAAGACTTCTTACTGCAACTCCACAAGGACAGTGACCCAGAGCCGGGATCGAACCTGGGACCTCAACGCCGTGAGGCAGCAGGGCTAACGCATTGCGCCACCGTGCTGCCCCTCAAAATCCCCATCATGTTACCCATTGACTCCTCCGGATCCCGCACATACAATAGAAAGTCATCGGCGTACTGCAAGAGCTGTGTTCCACCTCACCTCTAGCTATTCCGTCCCATGTATTCGATTAACTCAGGGCCATGGCTAGTGGCTCTATTGCTAATGTAAATAGGAAAGGGGACAGACATCCCTGCCTGGTACCCCGGTAAAGACTGGGAATGGGGCCTTACACAACAGCCGCACCCACACTACAATTTTTTCTAATATCGCTTTCTCCACTTCAAGTGGGACTATGATCTCCGGAACCCGTCACCCCACGTCCCCCGGAGTAAGCACCACATTGAACAGCCATCTTGATGCGCGATCAATGAACACGGAAACATAGGAGTAGTCCGAATCGAAGGCTTTAATCTACAAGAAGTGTGCCCAGCAGCAGGAGTACAGAAATGATCTGGCTGCTGGGAAACACGGGTTCTTATACTCCGCCTCATAGGTGGAGCTACCTTCCACTCGACCAATGAGAAGACAACACTTGGACCAATGGGCAGTGAGCCTTCTACACCAATAGCAGCTCACACTCCCAGGTACCATAATACCCCTAGTCATACTACCACATTCACCCTTTGTTGAGAAAGGAACCCGGGAGGGGGGGGGGGGGTGCCTTTGAGAAGCCGGGGAATGAAGGGGGGGTGTCCCGTGCGAGTGGGATAAGACATTGGTAGTATGACTAGTGATGTGAGATCATACCTCTCCAATGGTGGCTGCTATATACAGGGACGTGTTAGAACACGGTAACTATTTACAGAGTTGGAAAACAAGAGAACAAGCAAAAAAACTACATTAACAGTTCATATCGACTCGATCAGCCGATTGGGGGCCTTGGACGTCCTCTGCGACCTGCGGAGCTTCACTGGAGACGTTGGAGATGCAGGCGTCCATGACACCGGTCCTCGTGGCTGCCACCGTATCCCTAGGTGGAGCTGGTGAGGGCCAGGCGGTGGGGGGGGGGCATTTGCTCCTCTAGGCAGCACGGGTGAGGGGGTTGGCGGGCCAGGGAGCCCCTGCGGGAAGCAGTTGCGGCTGGAGGGGGGTGGGGGGCTGATGCCGGGGGCGGTGGCGGGTGCCAGGTCCAGTAGGGAGACCGTGTCCTGTCGGCCCTCGGGGTACTCCATATACGCGTATTGCCCCAGCTGGACCCTCTCGACCAATGGGTCTGACTTGTGCGCCCGCACGTGTTTCCGGACCAGGATGGGCCCAGGGGCAGCCAGCCAGGTCAGGAGCGGGGTCCCTGAGGAAGACTTCCTGGGGAAGACAAGAAGGCGTTCGTGAGGTGTTTGATTGGTAGATGTGCAAAGCAGTGACCGGATTGAGTGGAGGGCATCTGGGAGGACCTCTTGCCAGCGGGAGACTGGGAGATTTCTGGACCGTAGGGCCAGCAGGACGGTCTTCCAGACCGTACCGTTCTCCCTCTCGATGTGTCCGTTACCCCGGGGGTTATAACTGGTCGTCCTGCTTGAGGCAATTCCCTTGCTGAGCAGGAATTGACGCAGTTCGTCGCTCATAAAGGAGGACCCCCTATCACTGTGTATGTCGGCGGGGAATCCGAACAGGGAGAAAATGCTGTGGAGGGCTTTAATCATGGTGGGTGTGGTCATGTCGATGCAGGGGATGGCGAAGGGGAAGCGGGAGTACTCGTCAATCACATTGAGGAAGTACGTGTTGCGGTTGGTAGAGAGGAGGGGACCTTTGAAATCCATGCTGAGGCATTCAAAGGGGCGGGAAGCCTTTATCAGATGCACTTTTTTGGGGTGGTAGAAGTGTGGCTTGCACTCCGCGCATATGTGGCAGTCCCTAGTGACTGTCCTGACCTCCTCGATGGAGTAGGGCAGGTTGCGGGTCTTTACAAAGTGAAAGAAGCGGGTGACCCCCGGGAGGCAGAGGTCCGCGTGGAGGGCTCAGAGGTGGTCCACTTGCGCGTTGGCACAGGTTCCACGGGACAGGG
The DNA here is from genome assembly GCF_902713615.1 of Scyliorhinus canicula. NCBI lineage: Eukaryota > Metazoa > Chordata > Chondrichthyes > Carcharhiniformes > Scyliorhinidae > Scyliorhinus > Scyliorhinus canicula. Next base: position 151,570,744 of record NC_052146.1, read on the forward strand.
CGTCGGGAGGCTCGTTCAGCTTCCCAGGACGATACAAGATGTCATAGTTGTAGGTGGATAACTCTATCCTCCACCGCAAAATCTTGTCGTTCTTTATCTTGCCCCTCTGTGCATTGTCGAACTTGAAGGCCACCGACCGTTGGTCTGTGAGGAGGGTGAACCTCCTGCCGGCCAGATAGTGCCTCCAGTGTCGCACAGCTTCTACTATGGCCTGTGCTTCCTTCTCGACCGAGGAGTGGCGGATTTCGGAAGCATGGAGGGTATGGGATAAGAAGGCCACGGGTCTGCCAGCTTGGTTGAGGGTTGCTGCTAGAGCTACATCGGACGTGTCGCTCTTGACCTGGAAGGGGAGGGACTCGTCGATAGCGCGCATCGTGGCCTTTGCGATATCCGCTTTGATGTGGCTGAAGACCTGGCGGGCCTCCATCGACAGGGGGAAAGTGGCTGATTGGATGAGGGGATGGGCTTTGTCGGTGAAATTGGGGACCCACTGGGCGTAATATGAGAAAAACCCAAGGTAGCGCTTGAGGGCCTCATGTGTTCCGGGTCGGGGCCTATCACTCCATTTCGCACTACGTAGCTGAGGATTGCTAGGCGGTCGGTGCTAAACACACATTTGTCCTTGTTGTAAGTCAGATTCAGGAGCTTTGCGGTTTGGAGGAATTTGCGGAGATTGGTGTCATGGTCCTGCTGATTGTGGCTGCAGATGGTGACATTATCGAGATACGGAAAGGTTGCCCATAATTGGTCGACCATTCGGTCCATCTCCCATTGGAAGACCGAGACCCCGTTTGTGACACCGAAGGGAACCCTTAAAAAGTGATAGAGCAGCTCGTCTGCTTCGAATGCAGTGTACTTGCGATCGCTCGCGCGGATGGGGAGCTGGTGGTAGGCAGACTTGAGGTCCACCGTGGAGAGGACCTTGTACTGCGTGATCCTGTTGACCAGATCGGATATACGGGGGCGACTAGGATCTCCGGAACCCGTCACCCCACGTCCCCCGGAGTAAGCACCACATTGAACAGCCATCTTGATGCGCGATCAATGAACACGGAAACGAAGGAGTAGTCCGAATCGAAGACTTTAATCTACAAGAAGTGTGCCCAGCAGCAGGAGTACAGAAATGACCTGGCTGCTGGGAAACATTGGTTCGTATACTCCGCCTCGTAGGCGGAGCTACCTTCCTCTCGACCAATGAGAAGACAACACTTGAGCCAATGGGCAGCGAGCCTTCTACACCAATAGCAGCTCACACTCCCAGGTACCGTAATACCCCTAGGTCACACTACCACACATCTCACGTTTGCCATCAACCTCCGTCCCTTAACAAAACCTGTTTGGTCTTTCCCCACCACCTCCTGCAGACAAGGATCCAGTCTTAACGCCAACACCTCAGCGAATAGCTTTGCATCCACATTTAACAGGGGAATAGGTCGATATGACCCACAGTCTAAGGGGTCTTTGTCCTTTTTTAAGAGCAGAGAAATCTGTGGCAGAGCACCTCTCTCTCTCCCATTCCAGGTGACCACCCTTGCTGGGGGCTGATTAACCATTCCATCCCCCCACTCCACCCCCCGACCCCCTCCCCCAGCCTCAAGTCAGCCATTGCCACTGCAAAAAGTAATTTCTTCGCCGATGATTTCCAGGTCACAGGCCAACCTAAATGGCGATCTGCCCCACCTAAATGGTGGAGCTGAGAAAGATAACTCAGTTTCACTCTCTCCTCCAGTCAACAGCCTATCGTCTCTTCTAACCCTCTCCCCATCTCACCCCCCTTCTAGACCCATCAAGCTTAACCAAACTAGCCAGATACGTCACAGTCCCACCCCGATTTTACTTCTGTTAACTAGCTTACCTTCTAGTATTAGTGACTACCCCATCCCAGTCCCCACCTATCACCTTGACTTCATCCCCAAGTTCTCCTCTTTCCCCTGATCTTCTTTCGCGCCCATGTGTGGTGAACCACTGTGTGCATCTGTATTAGGGGATGTAAGGTAGGACCTGCACTACAGGTTCGCCGGTAGCCCCTGCCAGCTGGCTCCGCCCACAAGAAGCCGTATAAATATGCGTGCCCTTCTCTGAGCTGCCATTTCGCCAGCTGCAGTAGGAGGCTACGCATCTGACTGCAATAAAGCCACAGTTGCACTAATCTGAGTCGTTTGTGCAATTGATCGTGCATCACCATGATAAACAAAAGCCTTAAACTAAGGAAAGATACTCCCATATCCTCGCCCTCCCAGCAACTACTAAACCTGTAAAGAAGGATAATCATACAAACAGAACAGAGGAAATGACCCCATCCAAACAACTCCACCATTACCCCAGCTCAAATCATAACAACATGAACATGAACAGCAAAACAGTAACATCCCAACCGTCCAACTGCCCACTTGCATCCCTCAAACCGAGCCCAGTCCACGGTCTCTGATAAAGTCCTCAGCCTGCTCCGGAGTTTTGAAACAGAAATCTTTCAAGTCAAATGTGACTCTTAGCTTTGCTGGGTGCACAACACCAAATCGCACTCCTCGATTGAGCAGGAGCGTCTTCACCTTATTGAAGACCGCCCGTTGCTTCGCCAGAGCTGTGCCAATGTCCTGGTAGTTCTTTACCATGTTACCATCCCAGTTAATGTTCCATGCTTTCTTGGCCCATTCCAGGGCCCGCTCCTTTCTCTGGAAACTATGAAACAGAATGACCACCGCTCAAGATGGCTCATTCAGTTGCGGTGTCTGCCTCAAGGCCTTGTGTGCCCTGTCCAGCTCCGACACAGCAAATACCTCATCACCACTTCTCAATGGGAGAAGTATTTGGTTGGTTTTGAGCCCTCAAATCCCTCCAATAGACCCACCAGCCTCATTTTCAGGCATCTGGATGCATTTTCCATATCGTCCAATTTTGCCTTGAGGCCCTTATACCTGTCCCAACGATCGCCATTTTAGCCTGCGAAGTCTGTCCTCAGGTTGAGACATGGCTTCCTCCACACCTTTCACCTTCTCCGCCTGTTCACCTACCGCCTGAGTTGTCTTTAGATTTAGAACAGTACAGCACAGAACAGGCCCTTCGGCCCTCGATGTTGTGCCGAGCAATGATCACCCTACTAAAACTCACGTATCGACCCTATACCCGTAACCCAACAACTTCCCCTTAACCTTACTTTTTAGGACACTACGGGCAATTTAGCATGGCCAATCCACCTAACCTGCACATCTTTGGACTGTGGGAGGAAACCGGAGCACCCGGAGGAAACCCACGCACACACGGGGAGGACGTGCAGACTCCGCACAGACAGTGACCCAGCCGGGAACCGAACCTGGGACCCTGGAGCTGTCTTGTGGGGCCTCCCCTGCCCATAGCCCACCTCAACTGCTCATCTTTGGATACTCAGGGAAATGTTTTTTACTCTGCCCCAACAGTCTCTTTAGATCTCATGTCATTAGTTGCTCCTCTGCAGAACAGCAGAATGAATGCTGGAGAAATGGCAAAGCTTGGTGCAATTTGTGTTTGATGTTCAAAAGAAATCTTAACTGAAATAGACACCAAACCGAGAGGAAGAAACTCACTGATGCGCCAGAATTATAGATTATGACCCTTGTCAAGCAGTATTACATAAATCAAAATGCAATAAACATAATTTACTGTATAAATGTTGAATTTACTTCTTCTTTTCTATCCGCTAAGAGTATGTCAGCATAAGCAAGTCAATGCTTGTGGAGTGGACAAGCGCCAATCCGTATTGTCCTCAGTAAACAAATTGCTCCATCTCGCCCTTCCTGTGTCTGTGTTTAAAAAGGAAGATTCTTGGCATGTGTCAAAATGCTGAGCCCATTCCCTTAGCGCTTGACAGCTGAAATTAAATTCAATGGCAAAAGACGCTCATATATTTTGCAGACACTTCCTCAGAAGTGTGTGGAAGATCACAGAGCACTTAGGACATATATCAGCGCAATTATTGTAACACCACTGAACTAGTTTGTTGTCTACAATTTCGAATTAAATTCATTTTGTTGCCTGACAGGACAGATTAGAGAGTGTCTTCCTGAAAGGATGGCTTACTGCTGCCACTGTTGGTGTTTAATTGGCTGGTATCTCTAACAGAAGGTGCTGGCTCTTCAAGCTGCCCTCGAGATGAAAGACAAGTGACCATAAGCTGCTGGAGAGAGCATTGTATCATTTATAAGACTGGGGATTAAGAGAGTGTGTTAAGCACCATGTCAGATAAGATAAATTGCATTATTTTTTATTAACCAGGATTACGAAGTGAGCACAATATTGCTGCAATCATTACATTTCCTTCCCTTGTGTTCTCTCAGCTTTCCCTCTATGTTTAGAATTTTATTTTCACCTTGAGAAAGCACTTTGTTTTCCGTTTTGAGGTAGCTTACAAAATATAAAAGAGAAAGAGTACAGATGTGAGAAATAAATTTATATTATGCTTTATCGCAACTCGCAGAACATGAACGGCTGATTATGATATTGGTAGGAAGACTGTGGAGATGACAATATAAAATTAAGGTTTACAATTCTAAAGCGGTTGGTGGTAGCTGGGCATATATGTGCATGAATCACAGTGGAAGGACAGATTGAGGGAGCAGTTAATAAAGCAACGGCATTCTAGGCTTTATTAATAGGATGTAGAATACAAAACAAAGAAGGGATGTTAATGTCAAACTTGTGAAGTTTAACATCTGGTTCTGTGTACCACACTTTAAGAAGGTTGAGAAACAATAGAGAGAAGGTTGTTATAGACAGGAGGGAGTTTAATTTAAACAGCAATAATCACCACCCATCTGTAAACAGAGGCTTCCCTCTTTTTAAGGGCTGGTGCCTTTTACAACCTATCATTTTTGTTGTGATCTCAATTTCTGTTAATAACGCCACAGCAAACCCAAGATAGTATGAACTCAAAAGGTTAGTTTTTTTGCACACACTCAAAACTCAAAAAGAGGGTTTACAATGTCCACCTCCCCTTTGCATTCATACAGTAAAAGAGGCATAGAGAAAAGAACGCTTTACAGTGCAGAGATCCACAGAGAAGGATCAGTCTTATAGGTGATGGTACAGAGTTTCCAGCAAAAGTAGTGCAGAATAGGCCAGGGAACAAACCTGGGTTAGAGCTCCTTGACTGTGAGGCTGCTAGTCAAACGATATAAAAGCAGACTTAGACCTTTCAGTTCACTGGTTCCACAAGCCAGGGGTCCATGTCACATGACTCCCACCTCGCTGCACTTTCTTTGGGAAAGAATGTTTATCCTTTGTCTGGGTTGTCGAGATTGTTAAATGCCTCAGCCATTAAAAATGGAAATGAAGGTTGTGGGGCCTTTTGTCTCAGTAGACAAACAGACTCCTGTTGGCCAGCCTGCGTTACAAAATACAGATGGTCTTTGTATGAAACGCGCTCTGCGATGAGCTCTGGTGCTCCCCATCATTCGAGAACGTCTGACTCCTGACCACAGGAGCACTTTCCACCGTCCGCTGGGTGATCCCTGCATGCAAGCTGGCCATTCCAATACACGGTCCCATTGAACCTCTGGGGGGAGGGGGGGTGAAGGTAGGGGTGGTGGGTGGAGAGGCAAGGGAGGTTGGGGGAGAGAGACGGGGAGGGACAGGGTGCAGGGGTGGTGAGCGCTGGCTGCACTCAGGTTCCTGGCCTGAGATCACCCCAATGTCGGTCCATCTCCACCTCCCACCCCCCCCCCCCGCCCCGTCCCACAGCCAGCCCAGCCCAATCCATCCCTCACACCATTCTGACAGAGCACCGAGGCAGGTTGAAACGTGAACAGGTATTTATTGTGAAAGGGTGAACATTTTTTCCAGGTTTGTGCCTTAGCCCCTAACACTGTATTGTGTGCTACACCCGTGCTAACTTAACTTGTGTTTACATTTCTGTCCATACAGGCCCTCACACTAGGTCTAGGTGGATCCCCAAGCAGTACATCAGAAGTGGAGGCGGCCTGCTGCAGTTCACACCTTGTTACCTGGGCCCCCTTTGATGGCCGTCTTCAAGAGCGACTGGGCCTGGATGGGCCCGGCTGCTGCTCGGGTGCCCCAGGTGGCATGGTGCTGCCCTGTTCAGCCTGGTGCCTATGTGATACACCAGGGACAGGAGGGGGGTGTCCGAGGCGTGGGATCCATCACCTCCTCCTCCCTCGGCATGCCCAATGACCCTCTGGCTACTCCTTGGGATAGGGGTGTGAGCGGAGCTAACCCCTGAGGCTCCCCCACCACCTGGCGCTGCCAGTCCTGGAGGTCCGTTCCCTTGTCAACCAGGATGTCAATGCTCACGACTATGGAGCAGAGGGAGTCGACCAGCTCCCTCTGAGACTGTGCCACATCCGACATTGACTGTGCCACCACCCTCTGGGTCTGTGCCACATCAGTCAGTGGCTGTGCCACCTCCCACTGTGACAGCTCGTGGATTCCTACCTCAATCTGATGTACCACAGCACTTGTGTGGTGTGCACCAGATAGTGCCCTAGGAGCCTCTTCCCTAAAGTGCCCAACTGAGGTGAGTGTCTCTGGGATGGTGGAGGGTGTTGGAGACAGCTGTGATGGGAAGTCAGTATCATCTCAGGCTGGTGTTCCGAGGTGTCTGGGGCTGCGGTTCGAGGCTGCCATCACTGTCCTTTTCGTCTTCCTCGCTGCTCTCCACTTGGGGTGGGAGTGGGGGGTTGGGGACACCAGAACATGTGAGGGTGATGGTGGGGGGTGGTGGTGGATGATGGGTGGTGGTGGGGGGAATATGGGTGTCGTGTGGGGTGTGTGAGGGTGGTGTAGTGGGGTGTGGGGGTGCTGTGGGTGTGCAGTGAGGTTCCTGTGGGGGTGGTGTTGGGGGGGGGGGGGGGGTGCCACACGTGTCCTGGGGAACTGCAATTCAGCGGGGTCTCACTTGTGTTAGCCCATTAACCGTTGTTGAATCGCTTTGGGACCAGCGGAAATTTTGCTGTCACTGAACTCCATCGATTCTGTCCCGCCGTCATCACTTAGTCTCTGAAATTGAGAATCCCAACCGTAATGTTTTGTTGTGGTGGCAATATGAGAGCTCAAAACAAAGTCTGCTTTCAGTGAAAAATTGGCTGGATTCTCCCGAAATGGGACTATGTCTCCATGCCGGCGTAAAAACGCTGCAGTTTTATTCTCAAGATTCCTTGGAGAAAGGTGGGCCAATGCACGGACCTGCAGGGGGCTAACAGGGACCCAGACGCAGCTTTAGCTGCGGATACAGGCCTACGCGGTTCCGGTTTGGAGTCCACGCATGCACAAGCCAGCGGCCTCCAGCAGCCGCGCCAAGCGCCATGGCGGACTCAAACCGCGGAGGCAGGTGAAGAATGTAGGCCCCCCCAATCGGCCACGCTCGAAGATCCGGCCACCCCGAGGGAGTGTCCCCAGATGCCTATAAGTCCCCCACTGGTGTCCAACCCCCACTCCCCACCAGGGCGGCCGTGGACTGAGTCCACAGCCACCAAGCGAGTTTCCCGAACGGCAACAGGTGGTTAGAACCACGCCGTCGGGAAGCCGACCGGTTGGGAGCGGTGGATCACTGGGCGGGCCTGTGGTAGTGGCCCCCAGCCATGTAGAATACTCCGCGAAAACGGCGATTCCCTGGTCCTGGAGAATCAGCGGACTGGCGCCGGGCCCGATTTCGATGCAAGATTGGATTCTCCGCCCCGCGCCAAACGTGATTTTGACGCGGGGCTGCAGGGAATCCAGCAATATCTCCAAAGCACAAATTTGGACAACAAGATAAGAAAGTCAAAGAAAACTCTTTTTATTACAATTAACATGTGGAACAGGAAATCCTTCCCTTCACTTATTTTAATTAATCGTGTTTTTCAAGAATTTTCCAAACTGGTGAGGAAATTAATTAGCTGAATTATTTAACATCTGACTGAAAGAATGTAATTTCAAGATCTCTGTATTGCCTCCTGCATCAATAAAAGCAGAGTAGCATTCTTTAGGATTGTGTGAGAGGAAGAGTAGCAGCAGGTAACTTATCAAACACAAGAGGATTAGATTTTCCTCAGCTTAATATTTATTGTATATAGAAAAGTAATTTCCCTGATAACATGAAGCTCTGCTGGCTCACTGCAGGACTTGTTGTTGGAAATTGTAATGTGCCATTGTCATTTTCTTTCCTTCCATTTTATCAAGTGAAATATCTGTAGCTGTCAAACTCAGGGGAGCCTTCAAACAGTGTCTGACGTGATTCACCTTGCCAAGAGACGACTTCTCCATGTTCTGAGAGATGAAATGAAAAGCATGGATATTTTCAGCACTGCTTGATTGACAGGCCGATCCAGTCTATACATTATTCCAGCCTCGTAAAAGACGGCAGAGTGGGACATTGGGGAGGCAGGAACAGATCAAAATAAGACGAGAGCGTCTGGCAGCGAAGGTTATTACAAACAGTAACTGTCTACACAGTGTAGCTTGCTATAGCTTCAAGGGCAGCGCTTGTGTCTGAAATATGCATGGAATATTTTCAACTTGGGAACATTCCGCATGTCAGATCCATTTTTACTTTGCACTCAGCATCTTCATGCTCATCGGGGGATGGATTTCCTCTGTTTGTTATTTGCAGTACGAAGGCACACTGGAGGATTAAAAATATGCTTTTGCTTTGTGGTTACTGACAGTAAATGGTGAGGTGTACAGGGTGCCATCGTCCCATCTCACCCATTTCTGTATCCTGCCTGGCGAGAGATTGTGATCCCATTGCACAAAAACATGTTTTGTGCTGTGAACTTGTGCTCACACAGAGATGATTGGGTTCATTCAAAACTTCGGGACGAACCTCCCACAGGCACTCTCCCTGCTGCAACCACCACCAGAGTCACAGAAAGGGAGCCACAATGAAATTCAACGCCACCTCCCGCCATGCTTCAAGCAGGCATCTTTTTACAGACACGGGAGGCAGCTACGCAAAAATTCAAATTCAGACCACAGACACAAATAGGCGTTGTAACTTTTTTAAAAATAAATTTGGAGTGCCCAATTAATTTTTTCGAATTAAGGGACAATTTAGCATGGCCAATCCACCTATCCGATATATCTTTTGGGTTGTGGAGGCGAAACCCATGCAAACACAGGGAGAATGTGCAAACTCCACACGGACAGTGTCGCAGAGCCAGGATCGAACCTGGGACCTCGACGCCGTGAGGCAGTAGTGCTAACCACTGCGCCACCATGCTGCCCTAGGCATGGTATCTTACTGTTCCACCCATTTCCCTCTGTGTGCCTCTGCTGGCTTGATATCAAGAAAAGAGTTCATTATAGATTTAAAGTTTAGCAAAGTTTTAAAATTCGCAAGACTTCTCCAATCAACCAGACTTTTCGGCGGACCCACAGGCTTGAAATCACTTTGTAGAGTCGGTGAGGTGGGGCATTTTCACTCAAAGTCAGCCTTCAGTTCTGTTGGCACCAAATGAGATTAACGCTGTACCATCCACATTGTGATCATTGCATTTTTATAACTGACGATCAGCAGATGATTACAGCATATAATTAATATTTAGACAATATGTTTTTATTTGAGTGGTTTTCTGGAAGTTAATTATTTTGTGGGGTCGATTGCTTTATTTCAGCATCTCCCCACCACTGCCTGCAGCCGATTTACAAACGGCCACAGGAACAGGAGTGTGCTGTTCAGCCCCTCGGGCCTGCCCTGCCATTTATTGAGATCATGGCTGATATGTGGCCTAACTTCATTAACCTGCCTTTGGTCCATATCCCTTAATCTCTTTGTTTCACAATTTATTTATCTCAGATTAAAAATTTAACAACTGATCATAGAATCCCTACATTGCTGAAGGAGGTCATTCGGCTTATCGCGTCTGCACTGACCCTTCGAATGAGAACTCCACCCATGTCCACTCCCTCGTCCATCCCGCCCTATTGTTCTACCCCTGTCAGCCCCATAACCTAATCTACGCATCCCTGTTCACTAAGGGGCAATTTATCATCGCCAACCCACCTAACCCGCACATCTTTAGACTATGGGAGGAAACATGAGAACCCGGAGGAAACCCAGGCAGACACGGGAGAACATGTAAACTCCACACAGAGAGTCACCAAAAGTTGGAAGCGAACCCGGGCACATGGCGCTGTGAGGCAGCAGTTCTATCCACTGTGGCACCGTGCCATCCGAGCATCTAGCATTGTTTGCCGTTTTTGGAAGAGAGGTCCAAGCCACGCTGGAGGGGCTCCCCCTCGATGAGAAGAGTGTGGCCCTTCTTAAGTTGTAAGATGTTAAAATTATTGAGAGGGTGCCCCCATCTTGAATCCCCCTCTCACTACCTTACCTTTAATTAGACACTGGAGGTCGCCTATTGGCCTCCAGCATTGGCACGGCACCCGCCACCCTAATGCTCGATGATGAGCACACCCTCTGGCCATTTATTACAAAATGTGGAGGGCATGCTTGCTACGCCCACACCATCGGGGTAATGAGACAGAAATCATCTCATCTGATGTTTGTGCAACGGAAGAGAACAAAGAACAAAGAAAAGTACAGCACAGGAACAGGCCCTTCGGCCCTCCAAGCCTGCGCCGTCCATGCTGCCCGTCTAAATTAAAATCCTCTACTCTTCCGGGGTCCGTATGCCTCTATTCCCATCCTATTCATGTATTGGTCAAGACACTTCTTAAACGTCACTATCGTCCCTGCTTCCACCACCTCCTCTGGCAGCGAGTTGCGGGCACCCACGACCCTCTGTGTAAAAAACCTGCCTCGTATATTTCCTCTAAACATTGCCCCTCGCACCTTAAACCTATGCGCCCTAGTAATTCCACGCATGAGCAGAACAGCCAGCATAATTCCGCGCATGCGCGTGGGTTCCCGTCTCCGTGCTGGCCCCCGGGCAACATGGCGGAGCCCTACAGGGGCCGGCTCGGAGGAACATAGGCCCCCATGGAACCTGCCCGCCCGCCGATCTGTAGGCCCCGATAGCAGGCCAGGCGACCGTGGGGACACTCCTGGGGTTGGATCCCCCCCCCCCCGACCCCCGTGGGTTACTATGCGCCCTAGTAATTGACCCCTCTACCCTGGGAAAAGAAGATACATGAAAGAAAATCTACTGATTCGATCAGTTCGGGATTTAAAACCTAAGAATTGTACTACAAAGAAAAGGCTAAGGAAGTTTCACTGTTTTTCAATCATTGGGGAAGAATTAATTGTTGCAAATGCCATAGAGGCTAAGGAAATTAAGCCACAAAAATTAGTCTAGTTTCCTCCAAAATGAATCACTATTTTCCAAAGGCCATTATGAGTAGGCTGGCTGAAAGACACTTCAATTCTAAACTCAAAAGGGCAAGATTCTCCAATAATGGGGCTATGTCCCCACACCAATGTGAAAAGTGACGCCACCCACTCTGGCGTCAATGGTCACCCACTCTGGCATCAACGGTCCTCAATAATGGGGAATGCTCCCCTTCCTCAGGGGCTTGGTCAGCGCCAGAGTGGTCCCCGCAGCTCCAGCTGGCCCAGACGGCCGGCGTGATTCCACGCATGAGCAGAACGGCTAACATGATTCCGCGCATGCGTGTGGGTTCCCGTCTCTGTGCTGGCCCCCGGGCAACATGGCGGAGCCCTACAGGAGCCGGCTCGGAGGAACATAGGCCCCCACGTAACCTGCCCGCCCGCCGATCTGTAGGCCCCGATCGCAGGCCAGGCTACCATGGGGACACTCCTGGGGTCGGATTACCCCCCCCTTCCAGGACGGCCCCCGCAGACACATCTTCCAGGTCCCGCCGTGTGGGATGCGGCCGAACTCAGCCCGCCGGGGCCCAGAAAATCGCCGGGGGGTTGTGCTTTCAACAGCCCCCGACCGGCGCAGCGGGAATCCCACAGGCGCCCGAGAATCAGCGGGAAAGAATCGGGAAGCCGGCATTGGGGCGGCGGTGTGCATTTCCCGCACCCCCCTGGGGATTCTCCGACACGGCACGGGGTTGGAGAATCCCGGCCAAAATGTCAATACAATGCTATGGCAAACAACAAGTCTTTTTTTAAAATATAATTTTCGAGTATCCAATTCATTTTTTCCAATTAAGGGGCAATTTAATGTGGCCAATCCAACTAGCCTGCACATCTTTGGGTTGTGGGGCCGAAACCCACAAACACGGGGAGAATGTGCAAACTCCACACGGACAGTGACCCAGAGCCGGGATTGAACCTGGGACCTTAGCACCGTGAGCCTGCAGCGCTAACCCACTGCACCACCGTACTGCCCAAACAACAAGTCTTTTAACTGGAAGCTGGTAAATGGAGAATTGTTTCACCCTACTCATGTTCAATCATCACCTAAACGGTGTGAAATTAAAAAAAAAATCAGTTGTTAGTAAGCAATTTCCAAGTATAAACCATTGTATCTAGCAATAGTTCACGTTAGTCATGCAGTCTGACGTTATAACAACAGCAACTTGGACTGTTGTTTTTTTTCCCTGACAGAATTAGGACTGGCACAGCTTTGGTTTGTCCTCAGTTTGATTTTTGATTTAGCTTTATCGCAATTTATCCAGTGGAAACGAAACACCAAACATAGGTTTTCCTGCCCCAGTGCCAACATTATCTCATACCTATTGCTTGGCCAGCAGGTCAACTTCATGGGCTTCCTCATGCCTGACCGATTTTAGTTATTTAAATTTATCCAGGCAACTTTCAGCCCTTAGTAGCCTCCCACTGGGAGCTTGCCACTGCGATGATGGGAGGTGGAGGGAGAAGCTTGTATCAGCTCTGTCTCTTCCAGTTGGATGCTGCACTGAATGGAGATTAATATTGTGGGTCATTTGTTTCAGATTTAATCTTCTTTAAGGACATGCTTAATCTAAAGAATTGTCTCTCTGCAGTCATCTTCACTTTGAAGTTCATTCTGCTCCTTGTCTCATGCACAAACATGTCAACTGACGTGTATTTTTTCAACAGATGCTCCAAGACTTGCTGAGTGCCTTCAACATTATTTCAGATTTTCAGTGTCAGAACCTTTATCGTCAAAATAGACTTGTATCTGATTAGGCTGAGTTGAACTCAAAACCTGAAGCTGGGGAATGAAAAATAGCGCCCTGATCAGCCATGCTTCCTCGGCACTGCATCATAAACCCATGACCTCCTTTACCTGGAAGTAGAAGGTGCAAGAGAAACAATTATTTCCAGGCTTTCCTCCGAGTCATACATCATCAGGATTTGGAGTGCGATTCAGCAACCGCATTGCGCCCGGCACAGATCCGGACGGGCCAGGTGAATAGCGGGACGGAGCAAAATCGAGGTTGATGTCAGATGCAAACAATTCTGTGATTCCTTCGACCTGCTCCCATTAGCGAGTTCCGCATCTCACCCATAAATGGCAAGATTATCATTAACACTCATTTGCATTCATTTCAGTCTCATTGACGAGATTGAGAATGCAGCGGCTATGCTGTTCTTTGTGTTGCTTATTTCAGGATGGTTGGCATAGTGTTCACAAAGACCACAAAATAGTTTTAACTTAAAGCTATAAATTTATTAACACTACTAACTTGGATTCGACATGTACTCCTTAAGAATACACAGTTGATTAATAACATTTAAACAACACTCATCTACATCTAACCTCACTATTGGTTTAATCTTTCACTTGCACTATCTACTCTTCTGACCTTCACTAGCTAAACTCCTGCGTGTACTCCTCTCCTAAGGCTCAGCATCACTGCCTGATATAGTTGTAACTGTAGCTCCTTCTAGTGGCTACTCTCGACACTGCATTAACCTTTGTAATGCTGATAGTTATGATAATGCCACAGCGGCTTCCTGGAATTTACCCAACTCCCAAGCGTGAAGTCATGTGGGTGTTGTTTGGCACTCCTTTTAAAAACGTGAAGCTGGAGCAATGGCTGCTGAGGATGAGTGAGGAGCTGATCAGGCATTTCCATTTTCTGGCATGCACCTCAAAGGCACCAGAGCTGCTGTCCCAGGGCTCAGGGAGGGTGGGGGTCCTGAAGGAGGGTTGGGCTTGGTAAGGGTGCTGAATCATTCCAGGTCAGTAGTTACCCCTGAGCCAGGGGATTGAGGGGCTTTGTGTCTGTGAGGCCTTCAAACAATCTTTAAATATTGTGGAGACCCATAACACGGGTAACCTCAGCTGCGGCCTGTCTGTCCTAACAGACACTTCCAGGACAGAGCCCTGCTGCAGCTTCTCTCCTGAAAGTCCATTTCACCCCATTGGTCTGTGAGCAGCATCTAGCTTCACAGTTAAAGGCTGTTTCAAATGAGGAATTAGCCTTATTAGCTGTGATAGAACTTCACACTCCTCAACTCTCAAGTGCCTCCTTGAAGGCACACGTGCCATGTATCACAGGATGATTAGTGCATACTTGCTGGTGTGGATCCTGCGGAGGCTTTCCTTGCTTTGTTTGTGGCAGCCGAGGTAGGCACGTGCCGGAAACGGCAGCAAAACTGGCACAGGCAAGAGCCGGCACCACATGTGCAGGGAGCCGCCGCACAATGGCACCCCATAGAGGAGGAGGAGGACACCTGCTTCTGGTTGTCATGAAGTTCATTGTAGCCGTGATTTATGCCACTGGATCATTCCAGGACTCAAGTGGGGACCTGTGTGCCATATCCCACTTTTCCACCTACAGGAGCATCTGGGAGGCTACGGGTTTTCTGTATGCCCAGGCATCCAAATATAAAACCTGCCTGCTGGACCAGGCCTGAGATGCAGGATTTGCTGCCATTGCCTGGATGCCAGGTCCAAGGGATGACTGATGGCCTGCATTTCACCCTGCAGGCACTGGGACATGAGGGAGTGCTCTATATTGATAGAAAGGGCTTCCTCTTTCTGAATGTTCAGATCACGTGCAACCACTGTCATAATATACGTGTATGTGTATAATGGAGTGCAGACAGGCAATGATTGACACACAGGATGACCAGTAAGCACACAGAATTGAGTAGCCAATCACCAGACAGGACACGACCACTATAAAGCCAGAGGGCACCAGTTTTCCCGCTCTCTCGGGACCCAGCCTCTGAGACAGTCAGAGCTCGTGAGCTAGCCAGTGCAAACACCATGTGGTAGTCAGTAAGTCTGGTCAGGCTAGCCTCAGGTCTCCAGTCAAGTCAGCATAGTGTCAACCCACAGTTGAACATGTATAATAGTTTAGATGTTAAATAAAATCGTGTTGCATCTCATCAAGTGTTGGAAGTCTGTCTCTCGCTACACTGCATCAAGTGCAGTCCACATCGACCCAGCCTGCCCAACACATCAACCACCACCTCGGAATCATGCATGTGTGTGCCAGCTACCCTGGAGCCTGCATTATAGCTAGTTCCTGGGGCACTCAGGTTCCCTGGTGTCTTCGAGAACCACTCTAGGGTGACAGATTGGCTTGTGGGGACAAGGAATACCTGCTGAGGTCATGGCTGAAGACGCTGGTGCGGAGGCCTGAGACCCAGGTGGAGAACCAATATAATGAAGCCCACATTGCTCCCCATGTTGTCAGCGACCTGCTGAAAATGCAATTCCATTGCCTGGACCGCTCTGGGGGGTGCCCTGCTGTACACTCCACAGAGGGTTTCCCGTTTTGTTATGGTCTGCTGTGCCCTCCACAACTTGGCACAGCAGAGGGGCAACTTGCTGTAGAGGGAGGAGGTGCAGAAGGAGGTGGAGAGTCACGCAGCCTTTTCTGAGGAGGAGAAGGAGACAGTCCAGGGGGAGCTGGAGGATGAGCCCGAGGAGGAACTGGAGGCTGGAATGCAGGTGGCAGCAAGGGTCCAATATGCAAGGAAGACCAGGGAGACCCTCATCATCTCCAGATTCTCCTAGGAACAGGCTGTATCCATCAGTTCAACCACCCTCCCATTTCCCTTTCTCCCCCATGAATCCCCTATCCCCCCATTTCCCTCCCTCACCTTTTATTCCCACCTGCAAACCCCATGGACGGGATTCTCCAATAATGGGGATGTGTCCCCACGCCAGCGTGAAAAGCGGCGCCAACCGCTCCGGTGTCAATGGTCCCCGCTAATGGGGAATGCTCCCCTTCCTCGGGGGCTAGGTCAGCGCACGAGTAGTCCCCGCCGCTCCAGCCGGCACGATTTTGCCCATGCGCGGTACGGCCGGCGTGATTCCGCACATACGCGGGGTTCCCTTCTCCGCTCCGGCCCCCGGGCAATATGACGGAGACTTACAAGGGCCCGGCGCGGAGGAACATAGGCCCCCGCGGAACCAGTCCGCCCACCGATCGGTTGGCCCCCAACGTGCGCCAGGCCATCGTGGCGCCCCCCTCCCCTCCTGGGGTCGGATCACCCCACCCCCCTTCTAAGACGGCTCTCGCAGACATCCTTCCAGGTCCCGCCATGTGGGACCTGAGTAACCCACGCCGGAGGGACTCGGCCGAACTCGGCAGCCACTCGGCCCGTTGTGGTTTGGTGAATCGCCGGGTGTTGGGGGGGCGTTTTCAACGGCCCCTGAACGGCACGGCGGGAATCGCGCGGGCACCCGAGAATCGGCGGGGGAGAATCGGGAAGCCAGTGTCGGCGTGTCGGGACTTCAGGGCAGCGGGGTGAGATTCTCACATTCCCCCCCGGGGATTCTCTGACCCGGCGTGGGGTCGGAGAATCCCAGCCCATTTCTCTCATCCTCATTTACAATCCTCAGCCCCTAATCAGCCCTTCCTCCCCATTTGACTCGCCTGAAATTCCCCCGCCCTCACGCTTTTTCTCATCTTCCCCACAATTCCCTTCCCTCCTCAATTACCCTCTTCCCTCCCCACATTCCCCACTCCCCATCACACCATCCCCTTCCTGACCACTCTGTTCCCCCATCCAAGGGCCTGTGTAACATCACTCCAGGGTGATGGGCCTGTGTTGACGCTGTCAGTGGGTCACCATACAAGGCAGGAGAGTGATGATAATTCACTGTGAGGAAAGCTCTGGTTCCCCTCAGTTTCTTAATGTTTGACTCCTCTCTTTCGGCTGACAGCATGCTCACACCCAGCCTCTGAAAAGGGTCTGTATTAAAGGCTTGAGATCTTGGACCATTATGCCCTCAGACTGTGTGGAGGGAGTGGGGGGGGGGGGGGGGGGGGGGGGGGGGGGGGGGACTTTGCTGGCAGGCCTGCTGTGAAGATTTACGTGACAGAGGATTCACATGTATCAGGAGTGGCATGTGTTAATACAGGTTGAGCATCCCTTATCCAAAATTCCGAAAAACGAAAAATTCCAAAACCACACTTTGTCTCGAGCGCCAACGTGATGTCACAAGTGGCAAATCCCACAAGGCTTTGGGAAGGTTCCCAGGTGATGTGTGGGTCCCAACTCGCCACAAACGCGCAGGTCCCAATGTGGTGCACATGCACAGATCCTGGGAACAGGTCACTTCATCCCCTCGAAAATTGTATTCCAAAATCCTAAAAATTCTGAAATCAAATACACCCTCAGCCCGAAGAACTTTGGATAAAGGATGCTCAGACTACAGTGAACATTTTACTAAGACAGATTTCTACTGCCCTTAGCTACAGATAGTGGCCTTTCTAGTGGCCGCTCAGTGCTCCTCACTCTTCTTGACCTTCCGTGGTTTAGTGCTACATCACTGTGTGTCCCCAGAATACACATTAAAGGTGGACACAACTTGCTGCTCACCACACCATGTGGCCTTCGATGCACTTGGTGGACATCCTCTGGAGGGCCTGGATTCGAGGGACACTGTCTGACTTACTGGTGTCACTGGCATTGGCGTGCCACCCTGTTCTGGCTGCTGTTCTTGAGATACATTGGTGCCAAGAGGTGGGGGGGGGGATTCAGTAGAACTGGAGACCGCCATTGTCTCCTTAGTGGCAGGCTCTGGGTTGGTCTGCAGCGCTTCCTCCTCCCTGATGGTGCCTGCAGGGCCTTGGGGTCTCCATGGGATGGAGGGGCAGCTGGAGTGAGCTCCAGAAACCTCTGAGTCATCTGGTGCTACAAGTCTTCGAGGCTCCCCACTGTCTGCAGCATAGTGTCAAGGCCTTCATCGATGCTTCTCAGTGACTGCTCTGCAGTGCCTCGGCAATGTCGAACTGCATCTAGGAGACATCCCTCAGCAACTGGGACATCATGTTGAGGCCCTCAGCCATGGTCACCACAGACTGAGCCATGCCTATGACACCACCACTCAAGACGTAGAAGTTATGCTCCAGGGTTTCAACTGTGGTCGCCAACCGAGCAGTGTTGACCTCTGTGCCACTTAATGTGGGCACAATCTCTTGTGCCTGCAACCTTTGACACTCCTCCAATCGGTCTTGCAGTCACTGGAATGTTACTGATACCCCTCCTGAATCTCTACAGCTGTGTTCCATCATCTACATCAGCTCTAGGAGAACCTTGTTCAGAGAGACATCTGGCTGGGGCACAGTTGTTTCCTGGGATCCAGCAGATCTCTGACTGTTGTCTACCTTGGATGTTCCTGCCTCCACCTGATGTGCATCAGCAACAATGTGGTGCTTACCAGATTGTATCACAGAAACCTGACCACTAATGATGCCCACTGCGGTATGTATATCAGTGTTGATCAAAGGTGGGGGTGTGGGGGCCTGCCGATGAAGCTCTCCTCCGAGCTGGGCCCTTGAGTGGCCTGGGGTGGTGGTGCAGGGGGAGGGGGGTAGGAGAGCAACTCTGGATGGCCTGGCCTCATCCGATGGAGATCCTGTGAGACAATAGACATGTGGTCAGTAAGAGGGAAATATCAATTTGTCTGACATGAACAACTCACTTGAGTCAGGTCATCTGGGTTAAGGGGCATTGGATTCTCACCTCTTTGGCGCAGGCCAACCTTGCGGATAGTGATTGCTGACTCCTCAGGAAATCCTGCGATTTCCAGGGCCTGTTCCTCAGGGGTTGAGGACTTAAATCTCTGGGACACCTCTCCCCATCTTGACCCTTTCCTGCTTATTATGATCTATCTTCTCTCGCGGGGACAAAGAGAGGGTATTCTGAGCCGCACGCTTGATGGGCAGGTGGTCCATCGAAGGGGGCATGGGTGGGCGCCTGGACGGGTTGTGCTGGTGGCTGCCAAAGGGTTCTGAGGAACAGGCATGAAGATCAGATGTGGAGAGGTTGCAATGTGTCAGCCAGTCAATTGGGGGGGGGGGGAGTTTGGGAATATGAGATGTGACAGGCGGAGCTAATGCCAGGAGCATGTTGAAGATTGCTTTTCTTCTTCCTACATTAGACGCCAGTTCTCCTGGTCATACTGTCTGCACTAACAGCCACTGCCACTGCCTCCCAGATGGTATTGCTGACTCTGATGTTGGGCCTCCGACCACCTCCTGCCTCTCATCCACAGTACGAGAAGCCTGGCCAGGTCACCATCCCCAAAGCGAGGGGAAGGTCTGCGTGCTGCCATGCTTGTGTGTTGAGTGGGAGTGAGTGGTGAGGGAACGTTTAAAAGCAGCTCCCCCTTGTTAGCAGCGATCATCTGAGGTGCGAGTCGGGCAAATGAGGCGTCAAAACAGCCAGTAATGTCGACTATCTTGTGGGGGCTTATTTTTGGCTCTAAGTGCTGTTTTGTTTGGTTCTTTGTACTTCAGAAAGGAACTCACCAAACATTTCAACTTGTCCAAACCAGAATCTTTTATTGAATCTCGTGTGGTAAGATAGCAATCTGATGCAGAGCACGTTATCATGGAGTCTGCTTATTACTCCTCTGGAACTTGCACCCATCATTGACCATTCACAGCTATGTCTTATTACCCTCTCAATCTTCTTCTGCTGATGGCTGGATGTGCCTCCACTTATATTCGAGTGCCTGGTCATATGACATTGCGTGCCAGTACTGCCACGTGCTGGTTGGAGGTTGAATGATCAGTTACTTGTGGTGTTCTATACAGGCATATCACCACATGTGCTGTTAAATATGGGCCGGGATCTCACAACGGCTGTTGCGAAACACCCTGGCAAATGCAGCCAATACCGGACTTTGACATTTTTCTGTTGAATCGCACCCAAAGAAAGATATCACACTTCCTTCATCTTTGCTGGGTCAAAATCTGAAACTTCCTACCTTGCCAATGCCCAAGAATGAAAATAAGAAAACTCAGTCTCGACATTGATCACATAAAGTTTATCATAAACCTATATTCGCTATCCGGATTATCATGTATTCTAATTTTTTTCGATTTTGAACATCTTTGAATACTGCAGTGGCAGAAAACAAAACCATGGTTTTCCTCTCATGTTCCTGAAGCAATTTATCTGTTCATTCTGTGAAGAAAAAAACATTTTACTGCTTGTATCAAGGTCAGTTTTATTTCATAGTCTTACATTGTTTCAGAAAGATGAAGATGGAAGTAGTTTACATCCGTTGTTTGAAATGGGTTCTTGGTGAATTGAAGACAATGGGAAAGGGAATGGCGCACATGCAAAACATGTAGTTGATTTGCTACAAACCTACTTTGTGCTATTGACGGAGATCAATTTGCTAACATTGAGTAAAATAACACAAAGGCACCTGAAACACTGACCTTGGAAAAAAAAACTACCATATAAAATGTTCATGCATCAAATAGAATAACAAAATATGTGGCACCTTCATTTGGCAATTTTGTCACATTGCAATTAATTTTTAATTGAACACAAAGGTAATGAAATAAAAGCCCGTGGAAATCTACGTTTACCTCTGCAATAACCATGCACTTGTTTGAGAACGAATATTTATTGACACCTCACTGATAGCTGTTAATTTCTTCTGCAAACAGATGGTAAAAGCTTTCAATTTTTTTAGCACTGTGTATAGTGCAAGCTTGCTTCATGCATGCATGTCTTCCTTTTACTTATAAATTCACCATTTGGTTTTATTGACAATCTAGATTATTTTTTCTTTCAAATGTTGTTCCTATTAAATTGCACCAGAACGTACTGGATTCTTCAGGTTGAATGCAAAATGAGGTTGGAACCCAGCCAATAACTCTAGTCGTCATTTCTAGATTCATACATTCTTTTGAAAAGTCCATGCCGAATGCATTTGCAACGTTGCAAACTGTTATGAAGTACAATTTCATGCTTACCAAATAGGTTGCTTGGGGGTAAATTATCTGTTCCCTGCTATTAATGTACTTTATCACCAAATTCAGAACTTAAGAACTCGGGGCCTGCTCTGCCATTCAATACGATCATGGCTGATCTCCTCTTGGAGTCAGCTCCACTTTCCTGCCCGTTTTCCATCAACCTTCAACCTTTTACTAATTCAAATCTGTCTATTGCCTCCTTAAAATTACTCAATGTCCCATCATTCACCGGTCTCTGGGGTAATGAATTCCACAGATTCATGATCCTTTGAGAGAAGTAATTTCTCCTCATCTCGGTATTAAGTCCGCTACCCCTTATAGTAAAACTACGACCTCTCTTTCTAGATTGTCCTACAAGAGGAAACATCTTCTCTACATCTACCTTGTTAATCTACTTTATCATCTAATATTCCTCATTAGGTCCCCTATCATTCTTCTAATTCGAGAGAGTATAGGCCTAAAGTGCTTAATCTCGCTTCATAAGACAAACCCGCTCTGGAGCCAATCTAATGAACCTCCTCTGAACTGCCTCTAATGCAAATACATTCCTCCTCAAGTAAAGAGACCAAAACTGTACACAGAACACCAGGCATCGTCTCACAAATGCCTTGTACAGCTGCAGCAACACTTTCCTACTTTTACATTCTATTCCTTTAGCAATAAATGATAAAATTCAATTTGCCTTCCTTATTAACTCCTGCAACTGCATACCAGTTTTCTTCTATTCATGCAGCAGGATGCCTAGATCCCTTTGCACCAAAGCACTCTGAAGTTTTCTCCCTTTAGATAAGAAGTTGCCTTTCTATTTTCCGACCAGAATGAATAACCTCATACGCATTCACGTTAAACGCCATCTGCCAAATTGTGGCACATTCATCTACATACAATTTTCAATGCAGAAGCAGGCCATTTGGCCCATCGAGTCTGCAATGGCCCTTGGAAAGAGCACCCTACTTAAGCCCATGCCTCCACGCCATCCCCGTAACCACACCTAACCTTTTTGGACACTAAGGGCAATTTAACATGGCCAATCCACCTACACCGCACATCTTTGGACCGTAGGAGGAAACTGGAGCACTCGGAGGAAACCGACGCAGACATGGGGAGAACGTGCAGACTCCGCCCAGACAGTGATGCAAGCCAGGAATCGAACCTGGGACCCTGGAGCTGTGAAGCAACTGTGCTAACCGCTGTGCTACCATGCTGCCCACCCACTATGCTACCGTGCTGCCCACCTGACCTATCAATATCAATTGTTATGTTCTTATTTCTTTACTGCAACTTACTATCCCACCTATTTTAGGGTGTGATTTCCCCACCTCCTTGTACCCAGCTATTGAAAGAAAGGGAGGTGGTATGAAGCCCTCTTCATTGACCCGCATGCAGCTCAAGGCCACCAGACCAGCTGTCCCAGGGCTCTGGTGGCGGGGGGGGGGGTTATTGGTACTGATGTTGGGAGGTCCTTCAGGAGGGCTGGGGGTCTTTGGGAGGCTGTAGGGGACCAGGTGGGGGTTGCCCCTCAGTCGGAGGTGGTTTACTCTGTGAGACTTCAAGCCATCATTAAATATTGAGGAAACCCATAACAGGGACAACCATTGATACAGCCTGTCTGTCTCTACCAGGACAGAGCTCTGCTGCAGCTTCTCTCCTGAAAGTCCATTTCACTCCCTTGACCGTGAGTAGCCTCTCGCCTCACAGCTGAAGGCTATCTCAAAGGAAGCATTTGCCTTGTTTGTTGTGATAGCAGTTCATGCTCCTGAACTCTCAAGTACCTCCTCGAAGGAACCAGGTGCCCTCTCTGAGTGGATGGTTAGTGGACTGGATGTCCTGTAACCTTTGATACCTGAACAGTGAGCCTGAACTCTAGGAGTGTCCACACCATAGAGGCAGCTACCAACAATCAAACACTAAAGAGCTGGGATTCACCTCTGTGGACCCTCTCGCGGCTAAAGGGTAAGTGTCTAGATGAGCGGAGAACAGATGAGCTCGAACTCCCTAATGGGGCAGACATTTGGGGTCTAGGGGTTCCTGATCTGGCCGGGAGTGAATGTGACGAGCAACGTTTGCCAGCACAAATGGCTTGCTGGATGGCACTCTGAGAGAAAGTGGGACGGTTATGGTAAGGGTGGGGGAAGCTTGGAAGGTATAGAAGACCTAACTGATTGTCAGTCTCCTTCTCCAGTTACATCCATAGACAAAACTAAATGCTAGTGTTAATCCCACGGAGGTTGCCCTTGTGCTTGCCGCAGCTGAGGGGGGCAAATGGCGAAGAAAACAGCAAGTCCAACACATGCTGAATATGGGCAGCAGGGTAGCATGGTGGTTAGCATAAATGCTTCACAGCTCCAGGGTCCCAGGTTCGGTTCCCGGCTGGGTCACTGTCTGTGCAGAGTCTGCACATCCTCCCCGTGTGTGCGTGGGTTTCCTCCGGGTGCTCTGGTTTCCTCCCACAGTCCAAAGATGTGCAGGTTAGGTGGATTGGCCATGCTAAATTGCCCGTAGTGTCCTAAAAAAAAGTAAGGTTAAGGGGGGGGGGATTAGGTTACGGGTATAGGGTGGATACGTGGGTTTGAGTAGGGTGATCATTGCTCGGCACAACATCGAGGGCCGAAGGGCCTGTTCTGTGCTGTACTGTTCTATGTTCTATAAATGAGTGCCTGGCTCGGCATTCTTGAAAGATAGTTAAGAGTCAAGCAGATTGATGAGGGCTTGCAACCACTTGTATAGAATCACACAGCATTTGCAGCATAAAGTGTGCCATTCAGCCCATCTCGTTCATGCTGGTGTTTATGCTCCACACAAGCTTCTTCTCATCTCTCTCTACCTTAACCTCCATTCTATTCCTTTCGCCTTCATTTGTTTATCCAGCTCCATCTCTTCCATTCAGCTCAACCAGTCTCTGCAAATTTCACTTTCTCATCACTGTCATGGGTAAAGTAGTTTTGAATTGCCTTTTTGATTTATCAGTGTCTACCTTACAGTTTGGTGGCCTTTGGCTGTGGTCTTTCCCCCGAATATCGGCCTCGGCTATTTCATGTGCGTTTATATTTATAACCACATGGATAAAATGTTACCATTTATGAGGGGCTGATAAAAACTAGTCGTCTTAAATGTAAAATAGCAATTAATTACTCCAAGAAGAAACACAGGAAAAACCTCTAAGAATGTTGAACTTGCTACCACATAGAGTGTTTGAGGCAAATAGTACAGGTGCATTTAAGAGGATGTTAGATACGTACATGAGGAAGAGAAAATAGTAGAAACATGTTCTGATAGGGTGAGATGAAGAAGGATGGGAGAAGGATTGTGTGGAGCATAAACGCTGTCAAGATCTGTTTGGGTGAATGTTCTTTCCGTGGTCTAAATTCTACATCATCCGATGTAATCTGTATGGTAATGTTGCTCAGCTGCAAAGAGCAAAAATTACTTGTAGTTATGGAATATCTGTCAGAATGTATCAGAAATAATCAAATCAGGATGATTCATGTTATATTAAATGGACATGCAGTGAACAGCTTCTTGGTTTAAGAAAATCCCACAAGTGGAAAAAAATACACAATACGAGCGGAATTTAATGTTTGTGGTGTTGGGCCCGCCCACTCACTGGCAAAGGAGTGGCAACACCCCTCTGGCCATTCTGTGACACCCCCCCCCCCCCCCCCCCACCCCCCACCGGCAAGCCAATATAATGCCCGTCAGGTACTTACCGTACTGCTGTCGTGGTCCTCATTGTGGTCAGGGCAGGTCTTCTACCTTTGAAAGCTGACAATCAATCAGAGACCAGAAATTGTCCAGCACCGGCAGCGTCGCTGGGAGTGGTATCTACTGCCATTCCTGCAATACGGTCTCGGTAGAAGATCACTCGTGGAGCCCCAGGATTAAGGTAAGTGGAGCGGGTTCGCCAGAAAGTGAGAGCCTGAGAAAGGAGAGCCTGGGGCATTAGCATTTAAGTCAAAATGGGGTTATTCATCCAAGGGCATCAAAGTAGAAGGGATACCCCCATCAAGCCCCAGGCATGCCCAGCAGGCCTTATCTGGACTGTTCACATGTTCCTGCCAGCCACTAGTTAATATCAGAAGTACGATGAGCTCCTTAAATGTTATTAAACAGCCTCTCAAAAACCCCAGTTGGCTTCTGGGTGGCAAAGAACCTTGCCATTCCACCTTGGTTGTAATTAGGAGGATTTGGGAAGGTCTCCAACCTGCACCTTTCCAATGATTAAACACCCACACCCTTCACTTCCCAGCCTGCCTCCACAGGGAAAAATAACATTCTGCTTCCCATTCTGTCTGCTGGTGAAAATTACTAGGTGTTGCTGCCTTCCAGTGATATATTACTGCCATTCGCTTCCTATAAACAGCCTGATCAAAACATGACTATGCATCTCTGCTCTTTACTGTCTATGAACAGTTTGAATTTCTTTGACCTAACACTTTTTGGGGGAGATTGTACATGAATATGTGATGGTCGAATTGAGGTGTTTAAGATGATAAAAGGCTTTAATCAGTTGATTTAGATCAGTTATTTGTGTTGGTGATTCCCAATGGAGTCCTGAACCCTGGGACACAATATAAGAAATGGAGTACGGCTGTTCAAATGTGATGGCAGGAATATTTTTGAGACTAGGGGTCAATTGGAGGGTGTCAAGTTTCTTGAGCGTTGTTGGAGGTGCACTCATCCAGGCAAGTGGATAGGATTCCATCACGCTACTGACTTGTGCCTTGTAAATGGTGGACAGGCTTTAGAAGTCAGAAGGTGAGTTACTCGCTGAAGAATTCCCAACATTTGACCTGCACTTGCAGCCACAGAATTGATATAGTTGGTCCTATTCAGTTTCTGTTCAATGTTGATACTCAGAATGGTGAAGGCGAGGTTTCAGCTATCATAATGTCAATGAATGTCAAGGGGAGATAGTTAGATTTTCACTTGTTGGACATGATCATTCCCCGGCACTTATGCAGCACGGACATCACTCTTGTTCCTAAGTAACAGAGAGAAATATTCCAAGGTGCATCATTTGGGCATAACCAGCAGCAAATAGAGTCCAAGCCAAATAAGGACATATCAGGAGGGGCTCGTAAATGCTTGATCGTGGTTAGCAATGCTGTCTCACGGCACCAGGGACATAGGTTCGATTCCAGTCTTAGGTGACTATCTGTGTAGATTCTCCCCGTGTCTGCATGGGTTTCCTCTGGGTGCTTCAATTTCCTCCCACAGTCCAAAGATGTGCAGATTAGATGGACTGACCATGCTAAATTGCCCCTTAGTGTCCAAAGATGTGTAGGTTAGGTGGGGTTCCAGGGATAGGGTGAGGAAATGGAATGAGGTAAGGTGCTCTTTCAGAGGGTCGGTGCAGACTTGATGGGCCGAATGGTCTCCTTATGCACTGCAGGAATTCTGTAAAAAAAAAAATGTCTTCGATGGAAAGTGGATTTTATAGAGATTCATGAAGATGAAAAGAGAATTTGAGAGGCACAGTGGTTTAACGGAGGGGTGTCCTGAAGGTACAGCTGCCAATAGTGGCATGACGTGGGGTGGGGGGGAGGGAATGTATCAAGTATCAGAATCGAAAGAACAAAGGAAGTAAGGAGGGTTTGAGGACTGGAGGAGATTGCGGATAAGGGGTAGGGTGAAATTGTTTACAATTGCAAAAGGAAGCGATTTTAAATTTGTGGCCTCCGGCAATTGCACATCAGTGAACAGAAGAGAAATGGGCAGCATTTGGTGTGGGAGAGTTTATGACCAGCCTCACTGGTTTAGGTAAAGTTTACAGAGTGTGGAGGAGGGAGAGGCTGGTGAGGAGACAATTTCAACAGTCAAATCTGAAGATGGAAAAGACATGGATGAGTGTATCAGCAGCTAAGATGTGGGCACAGCTGGCACAGAATGTTGGAGAGCAGAAGTACGTGATCTTTGCAATGGAGGGCATGTGGGGCTAGGAGCTCAGCTGAGGGTCAAGCAGGACCGTGTGGAAAATTTAGAGTACCCAATTCATTTTTTCCAATTAAGGGGCAATTTTAGCGTGGCCAATCCACCTAGCCTGCACATCTTTGGGTTGTGGGGGCGAAACCCACGCAAACACGGGGAGAATGTGCAAACTCCACATGGATAGTGACCCAGAGCAGGGAGCAAACCTCGGACCTCGGCGCCATGAGGCTGCAGGGCTAACCCACTGCATCACCGTGCTGCCCTCAAGTTATGTATAAATAATGGTTATATGAGGAAGAATATATCAACAGGATGACCAAAAACTTGAACAAAGAGTTGGATTTTAAAGAAAGTCTTAAAGGGAGTGGCCCTGATCAAAAACAAGTAAACTGTTCCAAACTCCAGGCAAGGTCACTGTAATTCGGGTCACTAGAGGACACAAAAGGCCAGGGTAGGACCCTGAATCTTCCTTTCCTTTTCTTGGAAGGGGATCCAATTCCTGCTAGTGACACAAACTTCAGGATCATGAGGAGCAATAGATAATGGGGTTAAATTTGAGCACGCACTAGCCGTGCGTGAGAGTGGCGGCGTGGGTGGAAAATCCCGCGGCATTTGGGAAACACGATTCTCTCTGGAGAGATTGCATTTCCTGATTTTCCCTGTCCTATGCCAGCGATGTCAAAAGGTTCACGCTCACAAAGGGCGTGAACCTCAGTTGAAGACATTTCCTTTCATTTAAATACTATTAGTGAGTCCACCGCCACATTATCCCCGCCTCACTAAATATTCATACCTTGCTGGCATGACATCACATCGGCAAGGGTTTAGCCAAACTGCAATCGGTTGAGGGCAACCCTCTGGGGGAGAGGATCATGCCTGGGCAGTGCCTTCGTCGTTCCAGATTGGCATTGCCAGGTTGGCAATTCTTAACGACATTCAACCACCACCCCCTTGCACGCACGCACACACACACACACACACGCACACACACACACACAGCCGCCCCCCACAGGCAACCTTCAACATCAATCCACCTCCCCTTCAACATGACGGATGTATCATTGGCAAACTTCCCTCCCCTCTTCATATAGACTCCCCCCCCACCCTGATCATACTAAATACACTCCCCATGGGACTTACACTGGGGCTCACCCCTGGCATAGGTTGGCACTGCCAGGTCGACACAGTGCCAACCTGGTAGTGCCAACATGTGCCAGGCAGAAACATCAGGGCCTTGTCTGGGCATGGCTTCTCCCTCCGGGTCCTATACTTACCTCTGCTGCCATGGAGGGATCCCTTTGACTGATTCGTGTTTGGCCAAACGTGTTTGAAACCTCGCTGATGTGATGTCAAATTGGCAATGTATGAATATTTAATGAGGGGTGATCACGTAATGGGGCACTCACATCGTCGCTGCTGAGGGGTGGGGAAAATTTGGAAATGTGAATTCTCTGGAGAGAATCCTGTTTCCCAATTCACACAGGATTTTCCACCCACGCCATCAATCCCGCGAATGGCTAGTGCAGGATCAAATTCAGCCCCGGTCACTTTGCTGAATTCTGGTAAGATTCCAGCCAGTGAAACAATCTGGTATCTGAAGAGTCATAGCTAGAAAGGCCTTCGTTATACTGACCAAACCAATTAATTTGGGCGGCACAGTGGTACAGTGGTTAGCACCGCTGCCCCACAGTGCCAGGGACCCGGGTTCAATTCCGGCCTTGGGTGAATATTTGTGTGAAGTTTGCACTTTCTCCCTGTGTCTGTGTGGATTTATCCGGGTGCTCCCACAATGCAAAGATGTGCAGGTTAGGTGGATTGGCCATGCTAAATTTCCCTTTAGGGTGGGATTGCAGGAACAGGACGGGGGTTTGGGCCTGGGTAGTGTGGTTGTTCAAAGAGTCGGTGAAGACTCAATGTGCCAAATGGCCTCCTTCTGCACTGTATGTATTCTATGTATATTGACAACATCAGGACCAACCAAAACTACAATGGAATTCAGAAAATAATTTTTGTCTTAATTATGGAAATTGAACCCAGTGATAAAGGAATAGAGAAAATTAGTGTTTACCTGGTGTGCCTGCTGCAGACTTCAAACTACTGATTACCTTTCAGCCCCCAAAAAAGAGATGCCAATCACTTGTAACTGAAATCTTGAGGGAATCCTCCCCAACTGTTTGTATGTAGCTCATGGCAAAAGGTCATCCATTGAGCTATTGTTGCTCACTTCCAAGTTGCTCGTTCAAGCCCACAACTGCATGTGTGTAAACGCATACATTGTGCTCTGTCTCCACGTTCGTGGTAAAGAAAGTGAAGTGTGCTACTTTAATAATGTAAGTTAAGCAACCTCAATCATCGAATCACAGCACAAAAGAAGGCCATCATGTGCTGGCTCTTTGAAAAGAAAAATCTATCTCCCCACTCCTCCCCCCACATCACCGACTGCTCACTGCCAACCCGCCTCCGCCCCTTGCTCATTCCCCAGAGCTGTGCAACCTTCTCAAATATTTATCCAATTCCCTTTTTTCTCTTTTGAGTCTGTGCCTACCGCCTTTTAAGGCAGTACACTCCAGCACGCTAGATCATAAAAAATTGCCATGTGAAGAATTCTCATCGTCTCATCTCAGATTCTTTTGTTCGTCCTTTTAGATTTGTGTCCTCTGGCTCACAACCCTTTTCTAGTGGAAGTCTTCTCGTTCGGTTCTCCTTTCAGGAAAGTTGTTTTGCGGGCGTTTGGGAGACAACTTTACTTCAATGTATCTTACAAAATGATTCTGATGGGTGGCTATCCATATATTTTGCTGGTCTGCTGGCCAACGCCTCGATTTGCCTGTCCATTGAAAGGAAGGATGGTAAATTAGAGAGTACTGAGGATGAGTGAAAATTCCAGATCAATTACTTTAAAAAATATATATATATTTTCACATTATATTGGAGACAATGGCAGATTGGACATTCATTTAAGGCACTGTCATATTACTTTTTCAGGACCATTGCTGTTCTGTTATTGGGAGTGAAAGGTGGGCCATCATACTGTCAGCATTGTCAAGGAGCTGATTGATGCTTCGTCAGGCAGGATTCTGCTGATCTGGAGTGGTACCTTGTCCATCGTTTAACATCAGCATCAGACATGTTGGGCTGTATTTTGATACCAGATGTGGGCAGCGAGGGTTGGGAGATTTCCTGGCACAGCCTGTCCACCTCAAGGGGACGTGCCCGTGAAGGTGGGATTTTCATTCGGGGGTTGCAGGGGTGCAGGTTGTTTTCTGTTGCCAGGCCCACCATCCCCAGAAAGAGTTCAGAGGCAGCCAGAAGGTCTGCACTATATAATAGGCCCTCCTCGATGCTCTGCGACTTGTCCAAGTTTTAATAATGCGGCAAAACAAGTAACAGCTCCTCCAGTTCTCACTCCTCACACTCTCTCATCCCCCACACACTCCCTTATGCCAACCCCCCCCCCCCCCCCCCACCAAACCTATGTGCCCCCTCATACCCTCCACATCAAACTTTGCCAGCAAAGTGAGAATTGGGGGCACTGAGAATTCCAGAATCGGCTTCTTGCCACCGTTTTTATATCTCTGCCGAGTCTCTTCAACTTCATGAAAATCCAACTCCATATTGTTAGCGAATCATTCATCTCCACAAGATAAACTGATTCTCAAATTATTTAACTTTGGTGGAAACCGGGAGCGCAATTCAGTGCACTCAAGCTACAGTCCGTTGAACACCGAGTTAGGCTGGGTGTTTCTCAGCAGCAGCAGGGCCGAGAAACACCCCTCTACCCAACAGCAGTTTGCCGTTTCATTTGGGCCTCTGGGAGAATGTCTCTGCTGAGGCGGCATTTTGATGGATTCTCTGCTGGCAAGCTGAAGATCGGCAGCAGGAAAGGCTCCTCAAGGATCAGAGTGCCATTTTGCCCAACAGCCCTGATCCACCCCCCCCCCCCCCCCCCCACCACTTGGAGGGGACTCGAGGAATCCCCCCTCACCCTCCCTGTACCTGGCAAGGTGCCCCTGAGCCTGACCCTTGGCAGTGCCAAACTGGCATCTGAGCACACTGGCACTGGCATACTGGCACACTGGAACTGCCACTTGGCATTGCCAGTGTGCCAGACTGGCAGTGCCAAGGTGCCCTGGTGCTGGGGGGAGTTCCAAGCTGTCAACCTGCGCTGTCCCCGACCACCCAGGGGTCTCCAATGGCTTGGAAGACCTTCCAGTTGCCGTTATCACATTTGTGTGGACAGTACTAAATGGCGCCCTGCAGGGCCACTCAGGCACAGCTGTTAAGTCCGGACACCGGGTCAATCTGGTGTCCGGGTATTTAAATGAACCGTTAGGATTCTGCTGTTGCAATTTACACCTCCCCTGGACCCATCTTTATTTGCTTGACTTGTCTCATCACCCATGTTGTCTTACACTATCAACCCTCTTATCATTTTAACTTTTTGCCTTTAAAAGGGCAGCACGGTAGCATGGTGGTTAGCGTAAATGCTTCACAGCTCCAGGGTCCCAGGTTCGGTTCCCGGCTGGGTCACTGTCTGTGCGGAGTCTGCACGTCCTCCCCGCGTGTGCATGGGTTTCCTCCGGGTGCTCCGGTTTCCTCCCACAGTCCAAAGATGTGCGGGTTAGGTGGATTGGCCATGCTAAATTGCCCGTAGTGTCCTAAAAAGTAAGGTTAAGGGGGGGTTGTTTGGGTTACGGGTATAGGGTGGATACGTGGGTTTGAGTAGGGTGATCATTGCTCGGCACAACATCGAGGGCTGAAGGGCCTGTTCTGTGCTGTACTGTTCTATATCTATGTATGACTGACCTTTCCTTTGGTTCTTTCTTCCACTCGCCCCTATTTATGTAAAAGAAGCATATTTATTCCTTAATTCTCCCAAAGAAGAAATTTGTTGTGTTGTTTTCTTGAACATTAATTTTGCAGTTTTCTTGATTGATCTGATTAGCACAACTTACTTCAAGAAATCTCTCAATTCTCCAAAAACTATATTGTCAGATATTCAACATGCGGAAATTTAGCCAAAAGTAATTACACTAAAAATGTCATTGCGCTAATGCTTTTCTGAGGAAAGTCCAGGCTTCTCATGTAATGCATTTAATTCCATTTGACAAAGTACGCAACTCAAAACTTCTGGATTTTAAGTTCTAATTTTAAAATGTCATTAATTGCGATTGCAAAGACAACATGTTGCTACTAATAGAAATCTGCCTTTATTGATTTTCTTGATGTAAAGCAGTTGTGCTGTGGGATTTCTGGAGGCAATGGGCTGGAATGTTCTGCTACCATATCTGATGTACTTTACAACCATGTCAACAGCTCTCGGGATCCATTTGTTGTCCACTCAATTGGCAAGAAATTAGTGACCACTTGAATAACAAAGGATGCAGATACGATATCCCATGATAGTGGAAGCACCATTTGTTCATTTTAAGTAAACAGAACAGGACCAATTTTACAAAGCAATATGGAAAAAGAGGAGGAAAAATCAGCTGCATTCTTGATGTAGTGTTGGCATGTGAAGAACAAACTCACTGAAGAATTATACTGAAGACACAATACAAAATTCCAAATCTTCAGGCCCACAGGACAAAACCCACCTGTAAAAACTGGGTGAGTGTTTTATCACAGAGCCTTGCCTCTTAAAGCAATCTTCTTAAAGGAAGATGATTTCTGTTCCAGGTTCAAAATTGCATCTTCAAACACATTTTGCTCTCTGCTTCACTTACTCTTGATGAATAGCCCTACGTTCTTTATTTTTGGCCGTCTGAAAAAATACTCAGGTCTTTTTATTTTACCGTTATCACAAAGGGAAAGGGCAAAACTTTTTAATAGCTGAGGTGTTGTTGGATTCAGCCACCCCTGTCTCCCGCCCCCAACAACATGCACACCACACACTCACGCTCTCTCTCACATCCAAACACATACACACATTCACACTCTCTCACACACACATACCACACGCACAAATACATACACACCCCTTCACATTCATACACTCACACTCTCTAGCACACACATACCACACATACAAGTATATACACACATTCACAATCTTGGCAGAATTTACCGACCACCCCTGCATGTTTTTCATTGCGGGGAGGCAGCCTGCCAGCAGGATCTACCGGTCCCGCCGTTGTCAATGGGATTTCCCGTTGACAACACCCCTCGACACCAGGAAACCCAGCATGGGACCCAGGAAACCCGCTGGGGTGAACAGCCAGTAAATCCCTCCCTTGTTCTCACATACACTTAGTCATACAAATTCACACTGTGTACATATGCATATGTAAGGTGAAAATTATTCTTCTGTCTACAGTCCAGACACATCATTCCATACATGAAAACATACGACATACAATAGATACACAATGTAAATACATAGACACAGGCATCAGGTGAAGCATATGGAGTGTAGTGCTGCTCAGTAGAGAAGATGTGTGAAGAGATCAGATCAGTCCATAAGAGGATTGCTTAGGTGTCTGGTAACAGCGGGTAAGAAGCTGTTTTGAATCTGTTGGTGTGTTCTCAGATTTTTGTATCTCCTGTCCGTTGGAAGAGATTGGAAGAGAGAATAACCCAGGGGTCTTTGATTATGCTGCCTGCTTTCCCAAGGCAGTGGGAGATGTAGACAGAGTTAATGGATGTGATGGCGGGTTTGCACGATGGACTGGGCTGTGTTTACGACTCTTTTTGTTTAACACATTAACTATTATGTACAACTCCAGTAGTTCACTGAGTCTTCTCTAGCCAGTGCCTGACTGGCCGACTCTATTAATACAAAAGCACATGAACTTCGTTAAGGCCCCCCCCCGCCCCCTTTTCGGGTTAGCTCATATTCTACAAGCTCCATGGGATAGTGGATCATCCCTACTCCATAAGGCCGGTGTGGGTTATAACACAAAGACACACTCACACACAAAGGCACAATCATACTAGCTCACACACGTACTCTCTCACAACACATGGTCCCACATAGAAACACACACGAACTTTCACACCCTCATACACACGCACTCACACAAACACACAACCCTGCCATCTGAAGAGTCTGTGGGGAACAATTGCCCACTGACCAACCATTTTACGCTCCAAGAAACATTTACTGGCATAAGCTGCCTCATTCAGGAGGAAGTCCCACCTTGGATAGCAGCTCACCAGTTCCTCCAGGCACAGCACTACAGTGGCCAGAACAGGCACTGCAGGGAGCTGGCTGGCACAGAGTCCCAGACCCGGAGAACAATTGGCCGGGATCCCAGAGCGGGGAAGGTAAGCAACATCTGGATTGTGAAGGAGATAGGCCAGGATCATGCCACGCCGATCGGCGTGCTGGCCGAAAGGCCTTCGCGGTTCGCGCATGCGCCGGTTCGTCAGCAGCCACTGACGTCACCACCGGCGCATGCGCGGTGGGGGGCCTCTTCCGCCTCCGCTACGGTGGAGGCTGCGGCGGCGGCGGAACAAAAAGAGTGCCCCCACGGCACTGGCCCGCCCGCCGATCGGTGGGCCCCGATCGCGGGCCAGGCCACCGTGGGAGCACCCCCCGGGGTCCGATCACCCTGCGCCCCCCCCAGGACCTCGGGGGCCCGCTCGCGCTGCCAATCTCGCTGCCACCAGAGGTGGTTGAAACCACGGCAGCGGGAGAGGCCTGTCAGCGGCGGGACTTCGGCCCATCGTGGGCCGGAGAATCACCATGGGGGGTACGCCAATCGGCGTGGTGCGATTCCCGCTCCCGTTGATTCCCGGATGGCGGAGAATTCCGGCCACGGTGGGGGCGGGATTTACACCAGCCCCGTGCGATTCTCCGACCCTGCGGGGTGTCGGAGAATTCCGCCCCTTTGGGGAGGCCCGACGCCGGAGTGGGTGGAGCCACTCCGCTCCGCCGGGACCCCCCGTCCCAACGGGTAGGGGAGAATCCCGGCCATTAACACACGCACTCTCTCACACTCACACATACTCTCTCTCACACACACACTCACTCACTCTCTCACACACATACTCTCTCTCTCTCTGTCCCTCTCACACACGCACACACACAAACACATACATATATGTGAGACATGGGGTACAGCTGGAAGAAAGCAATAAAGAGAAAAGTTCTTCAGCTGAAACCAAGAAAAAAGTAGCATTTGAATGGTTTGAGCTGCAAACTTTCATGAGCAGGTACCTCAGTGATTCCTCCAGGTTTTTAGCCACCAGTGTCTCCAACAATGACGACTGTTTGGGGTTGCAGACTCAATGGGAAGTCACCTTATTTTAATGGGATCCATTGAAAAGCCCCAGTTTCATACCCTGCTGAAGTACTGACATTAAGAATCTTTACCAAAACATTTCTTCTCCTGACCTGGAAGTTACCTTATGCCATCCAATGAGTATCTGCAATCCCATTGCCATTCATCTGAGGAAAGAGCAGAAAACTTGAGGATGTCCCCACTGCCCTGAAAAAATTTGTGGTTGCATGGTGGACAGAGTGGCATGTGTCACTTCAATAGCAAAAAAAAGTAATCTCCTTTTGATAAAAGACAGCCACTGCACAATGCAGTCAGCACATCATGTTTAGTCTTTATTACTTGACCCAGTAAAAAGCCTTTAGAACATAGAATATAGAACGATACAGCGCAGTACAGGCCCTTCGGCCCTCGATGTTGCACCGACATGGAAAAAATCTAAAGGCCATCTAACCTACACTATGCCCTTATCATCCATATGCTTATCCAATAAATTTTTTAATGCCCTCAATGTTGGCGAGTTCACTACTGTTGCAGGTAGGGCATTCCACGGCCTCACCACTCTTTGCGTAAAAAACCCACCTCTGACCTCTGTCCTATATCTATTACCCCTCAATTTAAGGCTATGTCCCCTCGTGCTAGCCACCTCCATCCGCGGGAGAAGGCTCTCGCTGTCCACCCTATCTAACCCTCTGATCATTTTGTATGCCTCTATTAAGTCACCTCTTAACCTTCTTCTCTCTAACGAAAACAACCTCAAGTCCATCAGCCTTTCCTCATAAGATTTTCCCTCCATACCAGGCAACATCCTGGTAAATCTCCTCTGCACCCGTTCCAAAGCTTCCACGTCCTTCCTATAATGAGGCGACCAGAACTGTACGCAATACTCCAAATACGGCCGTACTAGAGTTTTGTACAACTGCAACATGACCTCATGGCTCCGGAACTCAATCCCTCTACCAATAAAGGCCAACACACCATAGGCCTTCTTCACAACCCTATCAACCTGGGTGGCAACTTTCAGGGATCTATGTACATGGACACCGAGATCCCTCTGCTCATCCACACTACCAAGAATTTTACCATTAGCCAAATATTCCGCATTCCTGTTATTCTTTCCAAAGTGAATCACCTCACACTTCTCCACATTAAACTCCATTTGCCACCTCTCAGCCCAGCTCTGCAGCTTATCTATGTCCCTCTGTAACCTGCAACATCATTCCGCACTGTCTACAACTCCACCGACTTTAGTGTCGTCTGCAAATTTACTCACCCATCCTTCTGCGCCCTCCTCTAGGTCATTTATAAAAATGACAAACAGCAACGGCCCCAGAACAGATCCTTGTGGTACGCCACTCGTAACTGAACTCCATTCTGAACATTTGCCATAACCACCACTCTCTGTCTTCTTTCAACTAGCCAATTTCTGATCCACATCTCTAAATCACCCTCAATCCCCAGCCTCTGTATTTTCTGCAATAGCCGACCGTGGGGAACCTTATCAAACGCTTTACTGAAATCCATATACACCACATCAACTGCTCTACCCTCGTCTACCTGTTCAGTCACCTTCTCAAAGAACTCGATAAGGTTTGTGAGGCATGACCTACCCTTCACAAAACCATGCTGACTGTCCCTAAACATATTATTCCTATCTAGATGATTATAAATCGTATCTTTTATAATCCTCTCCAAGACTTTACCCACCACAGACGTTAGGCTCACCGGCCTATAGTTACCGGGGTTATCTCTACTCCCCTTCTTGAACAAAGGGACCACATTTGCTATCCTCCAGTCCTCTGGCACTATTCCTGTAGCCAATGATGACCTAAAAATCAAAGCCAGAGGCTCAACAATCTCTTCCCTGGCTTCCCAGAGAATCCTAGGATAAATCCCATCCGGCCCCGGGGACTTATCTATTTTCACCTTGTCCAGAATTGCCAACACTTCTTCCCTACGCACCTCAATGCCATCTATTCTAATAGCCTGGGTCTCAGCATTCTCCTCCACAATATTATCTTTTTCTTGAGTGAATACTGACGAAAAGTATTCATTTTGTATCTCGCTTATCTCCTCAGCCTCCACACACAACTTCCCACCACTGTCGTTGACTGGCCCTATTCTTACCCTAGTCATTCTTTTATTCCTGACATACCTATAGAAAGCTTTTGGGTTTTCCTTGATCCTACCTGCCAAATACTTCTCATGTCCCCTCCTTGCTCGTCTCAGCTCTCTTTTTAGATCCTTCCTCGCTTCCTTGTAACTATCAAGCGCCCCAACTGAAACTTCACGCCTCATCTTCACATAGGCCTCCTTCTTCCTCTTAACAAGAGATTCCACTTCTTTGGTAAACCACGGTTCCCTCGCTCGACCCCTTCCTCCCTGCCTGACTGGTACGTACTTATCAAGAACATGCAATAGCTGTTCCTTGAACAAGCTCCACATATCCAGTGTGCCCAACCCTTGCAGCCTACTTCTCCAACCAACACATCCTAAGTCATGTCTAATGGCATCATAATTGCCCTTCCCCCAGCTATAACTCTTGCCCTGCGGGGTATACTTATCCCTTTCCATCACTAACGTAAAGGTCACCGAATTGTGGTCACTGTTTCCAAAGTGCTCACCTACCTCCAGATCTAACACCTGGCCTGGTTCATTACCCAAAACCAAATCCAATGTGGCCTCGCCTCTTGTTGGCCTGTCAACATATTGTGTCAGGAAACCCTCCTGCACACATTGTACAAAAAATGACCCATCTAATGTACTCGAACTATATCTTTTCCAGTCAATATTTGGAAAGTTAAAGTCTCCCATAACAACTACCCTGTTACTTTCGCTCTTTTCCAGAATCATCTTCGCCATCCTTTCCTCTGCATCCCTAGAACTATTAGGTGGCCTATAGAAAACTCCCAACAGGGTGACCTCTCCTTTCCTGTTTCTAACCTCAGCCCATACTACCTCAGAAGAAGAGTCCCCATCTAGCATCCTTTCCGCCACCGCAATACTGTCCTTGACTAGCAGCGCCACACCTCCCCCTCTTTTGCCCCCTTCTCTGAGCTTACTAAAACACCTAAACCCCGGAACCTGCAACAACCATTCCTGTCCCTGCTCTATCCATGTCTCTGAAATGGCCACAACATCCAAGTCCCAGGTACCAACCCATGCTGCCAGTTCCCCTACCTTATTTCGTATACTCCTGGCATTGAAGTAGACACACTTCAAACCACCTACCTGAACACTGACACCCTCCTGCGAAGTCAAATCTGTGCTCCTGACCTCTATACTCTCAATCTCCCGTACCCCAAAACTACATTCCAGTTTCCCATGCCCCTGCTGAATTAGGTTCCCGCATGATGTACGGTTAAACAATCCAATACCTCCCTGGGTATGTTCTGTGTTATGGTAGAACATGAAGATATTAGGACAAATGACCAAAAGCTTGGTCAAAGATCCAGATTTTAAGAAGCATCTTAAAGGGCAGTGGAGTTTTGCCTAATGTCAAGTTTTTGCAGTGTGGAAAATGGAGGGGCGATCATGAAGGCATTGGAATAATCAAGTCGACAAGAAAGAAAGGGCTTGGCTGAGGGTCTCAGCAGCAGATGTGCTGAGACAGGGGCCATCTGAGAGTTGTATTGCAATTCAGGGCTGATTGTTCATCAATGTTTTCGCCAGATGTGGAGGAAACCGGAGTGAGGGCAGGTTGGGTCGGGGGGACTGGGGAGAGGAGTATCGGTAGTTTAGGTTTCAAATATGCCATGCAGGAGCCAAAGTAAGTGTTAGGTTCACGTGACTGTGTGGTCATGAAACCCTGGTCTCTTGGACTCCTGAGCTCCTTTTTCTTTATTCTAAATGACACATTACCCAAAGTCAGCAGGAGAAGATAGCATGCAGGAGAGTAAGAAATGCTACGGGCAGCAGGTCAGAGATCCACAAGAATAATGATAGGGGAGCTCTGTTAGAGGGACTCAGTGTCCTGGATGCAGTGAAGGCTCAAGTTTCTTTATAACATCACAGCATTTCCTCTTGACTCGCAAGGAAAGCAAGAAAGGCAGGTAAGTAATAAGCCATAGAAGTCCACAAGGGGCACTGCCCTCTATTAGAGACAGACTGCTTGAGGGGCATCATTCCACATAAAGCATGGGGTAAACAAGGAAACAGATCCCAAGTCTCCCTCAGCCAGAGCGGGAATTGAACCAGTGCTGTTGGCATTTTTCTGTACCGTACACCACCCTTGAGCTAATTGAGATAACAAACCCCTTTTGTAATTCTGTGATGAATGTAGGAAATTGTTATATATTATATTTTATATTTGTTGCATTAATGTGATTAAAAACCCAGGTTTAAAATATATGCAAGGAGCATATCTGCTAATGCTATGATTGAGGGCTCATAAAGTGAGGTAATCATTGATTTTAAGCATTTACTTGTTTACAGGTAGATGGCTAATGGAACACTGTTTTGATTTTGGAGGATCCCTGGGGTGTAGATAATTTATAAGGGCAATAATTTAAGGTGCTTAGTCCTAGTAAACAGGTCATGGGACATCTTAGTGGAAGGAGACCACAGAATGCCTTATGATGCCATTAAGGGTAGGAACTAGAGGCTGAATTGTCCACCCTACCACATCACATTTCTGCCTTGACCTACCGGCGGGATTCTCTGTTGCGCTGGTCAGTCAATGGGGTTTCCCATTGTGGGGCAGCCTTACGCCGTCGGGAAACCACTGGGCGCCGGCAAAATGGAGAATCCGGCCGGCGGAGAATCCTGCCCTCGGTCTCTGTAGTTTTGCAGTTTGTCATAGGTTTTTAGTCTGACAAGACAGGACTTCAGCTGACACCTGGAAAGTTTTCGCCAAGGTCTTTTCACAGAGAAATGCAGGAAATTTTTCAGTGGTCTTTGAGCTATATTGGTTTGCTTAATTGGTTTATATATATAGTTGCAGGTGTAGGGAGCAAGTTAATTTTTTCTTTTTATTTAAGAATTGCTTGAACTGTTAACTGTATAGGTGTTACTTCATTGCTCATGTGGTTGATTATGTGTTTAAATTAAAGTTTGTTTTAACATAATAGATACCTATTGGTCAGTATTATCAGTCCTGGGACAAAGTATCCTTTCCACACAGTTTTGCAAATTGCAATTGTTGGGTTTGTCATCCAGGATGCTAACAAGCCATTAAAATATTGAATAAAACAGTTCATTCAGACCATGGATCACACCTCACATCAGCTTTCCCTGGCACTGTGAGCAGTGCATTGAACTCAGACTAACATCACATTAGAGTCCGAATGGCATCATCGGACCTTTACTTCTGAATATTCATGAGGCCCTCATCTCTCTGCTTTATTTTGTTTTATAAATTTAGAACACCCAATTCATTTTTTCCAATTAAGGGCCAATCCACCTAGCCTGCACATCTTTTGGGTTGTGGGGGTGAAACCCACGCAAACACAGGGAGAATGTGCAAACTCTACACGGACAGTGACCCAGGGCCGGGATCGAACCTGGGACCTCGGCGCCGTGAGGCAGCAATGCTAACCACAGCGCCACCGTGCTGCACATCTCTCTGCTTTCTTTTAAAAAAAATAAATTTAGAGTACCCAATTATTTCTTACAATTAAGGGGCAATTTAGTGTGGCCAATCCACCTACTCTGCACATTTTTGGGTTGTGGGGGCGAAACCCACGCAAACACGGGGAGAATGTGCAAACTCCACACGGACAGTGACCCAGAGCCGGGATCGAACCTGGGACCTCGGCGCCGTGAGGCAGCAGGGATAACTACTAGGCCACCGTGATGACCATTCTCTCTGCTTTCTTGATGGATACAGGGGTAAAACCAGTACTGAGATTTCAGATTTTATACTCTTCCTCACGCTCCTCGTTGAGTATGTGCACACAGCCATGAAATTGTAATGCCACCAAAACCACGAACATGAAACCTGAGCTGTCAACCCTAAAGCTATTTCTGACATTATCTCCAGATTTCAACAGAGGCCGAAGGCTCATCTACTACAGAACCCAACATTTGAAAATCCTAATGGGTCCTTCAAATGGAGTTGTTCCCCATTAATTTTGATACGATCACTCCAGCCACACGTGGCTTGCTAATAGTTCCACATCTCAATAGTGATCCCAAGAATTACAACATTTTCTGAACTCTTTGAGGCTGCCTCTGGATGTCCTAGAGACTGGCTTATATTTTTGATTTTTGCCAGCTACTCATTTAGGATGCAGTTACTGTCAGCCATGATCTAACTGATGATTAGGAGAGGCTCAGACCAGACTGCCAAACAATCACTGTGTAAATTCACAAATGTAGTGTCGGCAAAAGGCCAATATTATTGAGTCTACCAATGTCAGTGAAATGAAACACAACTCACCGCCTTCAGGAGAGGAAGAAAGACATTTGGAGAGACAAAAACACACTAAAAAAATAAACAATGCTCAAAAGTTAGGTGGATTGGACATGATAAATTGCCCTTGGTGTTCAAAATTGCCCTTAGTGTTGGGTGGGGTTGCTGGGTTATGGGGATAGGGTGGAGGTGTTGACCTTCGGTAGGGTGCTCTTTCCAAGAGCCGGTGCAGACTTGATGGGCCGAATGGCCTCGTTCTGCACTGTAAATTCTATGATAATCTAAATTCTATGATAAAAGGCACCAGGAAGTGAAATCTTTGCCAGAACACCAACTCCCGTCTGTAAAGGGCATTTTATTTCTTGTAACACACATGTCACCGTCTTTAAATTGGATTGATGTGCATTGGATCCTGAAGTTGATTGAATTAGGCCTTTTGCACCAGTACCAGTTAATTCATTAATTACTTCAAACCCTCAGTTTAACAATGGATGGTGCCTGACATTGGACCTCACCATCCATTATCTGCCTCGAAAGAACCCAAGTTAACATTTCCAGTTATATTGCAACAAAAGTGCAGCTGCCAAGAATACAACAGAATTCAATTCTAATCAATGCACTATTACAGCAGAATCCATTTCAATAACAAAGTGATGATTGGCTCATTCTCAAGACAGCATTGATCACGTTAGATCTGCCGTCTCAAGATAAACTGCCTTTTTTGTTTTAAGTGACTGCTTCACGTTGATTTTAAATGTGACCAGACTATTGATGGGAAAACAGATGGGAAATCAATAAGGAACTGGAGTGCCGTGGCTGAGATTAATGAAGGGGAATCTGCCTGGGAACAAACAGCATCCGCTTCACTGCGGATTGTATACATCAGGATCATGAGTCCTTCCAATGAGTCAAGACCTGAAGAACTTACACCAGCCCGAAAAGGGGATTATTAACTTAGACTGATTACTTGCAGAATGTGAGCTGCTAAAGGCTGTGGGAATGTATATTTAACAATAGCTGACAGGCGGAAAATGAGAATTATTGACAAATGCTCCATTGTTCTCTGTCTGCTCATTTGCAATACAATGTGGTAACTCACACTCCATTAAGATGTAAAAATACACTTATTTCATATTGCCCAATGTAGTTGCTTCTCCTACAATGCCTTTTATATGGACACAAATATAAAAGGTAAACCATACAGCATTGCTGTTCCGGGGAATCCTTTACTGAATCTTCACAAACACACACACACCTAATAGAGAATCTACTGATTTATGTACAATTCT
The DNA here is from genome assembly GCF_902713615.1 of Scyliorhinus canicula. NCBI lineage: Eukaryota > Metazoa > Chordata > Chondrichthyes > Carcharhiniformes > Scyliorhinidae > Scyliorhinus > Scyliorhinus canicula. Next base: position 151,613,541 of record NC_052146.1, read on the forward strand.
GTGATTTGTGAATTTAACAAGAATAGTAGCAGAAGCAGCAGTACAATGGTATATATTTAAAATGGTGAGGGAGACCGAGAAACAAGAACAATATTTTGTACTTTGTTTTTAAAATTTAGAGTACCCAATTCATTTTTTCCAATTAAGGGGCAACTTAACGTGACCAATCCACTGACCCTGCTCATCTTTGGGTTGTGGGGGTGAAACCCATGCAAACACAGGGAGAATGTGCAAACTCCACTCGGACAGCGACCCAGAGCCAGGATCGAAACTGGGAACTCGGCTCCATGAGGCAGAAGTGCTAACCACTGCGCTACGATGCTGCCTTCCAATTTGTTGTACTTTAACCCATCCTAGATGGGGTGATTTGTGGTAATTATCTTTTTCAGGGCAACACAGCAGAGTAAGGGTCATCCAGCTTGGGGGACAATTTTGGGCTCAGACTGGGTAATCATCCAAGTGGGTGGAGTCCTCTCTTAGGCAAAAGATGTAGGAGACTAAGGGCAGCCATGTAGCTGCTGTACTGATGAACCTTGTGAAAGAGCACCATTTCTCTAGTATCAAAATTTGCCAAGAAAAGAAAGTAGATGATTTCTGTTCTCCATCCTTGTTCCAAGAGATCCTCCACTTTGGCTCCAGCAGGCTGTCACTCAGCATGACAGTAAGTGTTTCACATTAATGTGCCCAGCATCAAGATTGCTTGTTGTGTACAAATATCAGGAATTCAATTGGCCCCCACTAGACCCTGAAACTCCTAGAGGCCCAAACGTATAAATTAACCTCCCTGCGTTTCCGCAGTGACAGGTATAGCATGTTACCTCCCCCAAACTTGGGAATGGATCGAAACAGGGAAGGGTTTCAATTCTGCATTGACACTTGAACCCACAGCCTAATTCTGCATTGATACTTGAACCCACAACCTATCAGTTCAGGGGTAGGATGCTACTGTTGAGCCAAGGAAAGAATGAATCTAATCATTTCAAGGCCCTCAATAGAATAAATTGGAGTAAATGGTGCTGATGTTTCGTTATTTTAATAGAGAACAGAGGTAAGGATGAAGGATGAGTGGCAGGGTAAATTTGGAGCTTTATGCTTTGATGACTGTCAGAGCCATGAGGACCACTGGGGAACCATTGTCAATCTCCCCGTGGGACTCGTGGAGTACGAGTTTCCTAGATAGGGGACGGAGGCCACCCAACTGGAGTTTGTTAAAGACTACACATAAAAGGTGGCCCAAGCAGTGCCTGCAGTTGTTGGCTGTCCACCAAGGACTGGTTTGGGAGAGAGTTACTGCCATGGGCAGAGACCTGTACATAGTTCAATAAATCCTTGTTCCACTACCGCTGGCTTCCTCCAGATGCTAAAATGGCTGAGCTGCACTGATAAATATCCAAGGTACAGAGATTATCACGTTCATCGAGAGTTGGTTCCCAGGAGAAGACACAAACTGTATGTATGATTTGTTAGAAAAAGTAAATGCTGCACACTGCATTCTGTCCTCCACAATTTAATATTAAATGCTGCCCTAAATTGTTTTTAAAAATCTTAAAATATAGAGCTTACCAATATATCAAGAGCTACCGTAAAATACAAAAGGACAAACAAGTGAAATTAATGTGAATGGAGCCATTCGGGATTAAAGAAGCAGCAATAGAAATGGAGAATTGTTCCATTTATAATGAACAAATGGAAAGAGACTGAGGACTGGCTTTTGGCAGTGAACCTTCCACTGCTAAATCTCTTGAGAGTTTGTTTCCATTTAATTTTCGATACATATATATTAATACATTACGTATTCACTCAGACAGCAAATGTTCCAATGCTAAATATTCATTGCTAACATGTTTTGATTTAACATATTTATTCTCTGGCAATGGCAAAAAAAAGAGAGAATTTGGTTTTGTCAAATCGCAACATCAAAAACGTTCAACTTTGTGGAAACCTGCTGGATATGTTAATAACATGATGCTGCGCAGCCAGTGTTCAAGTATTTATTTGTATAAATAATTAAAAACCAATAAAACCAAAGACCAAAAATGCAACCAAAGTAACTGGTGACAGACTCCTTAACAATCCTGAAGAATGTAAGCAATAGGAGCAGGAGGAGAACATAAGGACCGTCAAACCTGCTCCACCATTTAATACATTCATGTTCGATCATCAGCTTCAACTCCGCCCATTCTCCGTGATCCCTGAGAGGCCAAAGATATGGATGAAATATATTCAATGATGAAGCATTCACAATCTTCGAGCACAGGGAATTCCATAGATTCATAACCCTTTGAGTAATGGAGCTTCTCTTCATCCCATCTCAGAATAATTGGCCCCTGATCCCGTGACAGTGTTCCCATGTTCTGCATTCCCCAGCCTGAGGAAACAGGCTTTCAAGTCAGGATGGCGTGTGATTGACTTGGATAGGATCTTGCAGGTATTGTTGTTCACATGCGTCTGCTGCCCTTGTCCATCTCAGTGGTAGTATTTGTAGGTTCGAAAGCTATTGCCAGGTGATTCCTGCAGTACATCTTGTAGGCAAGAGCATACAAAATAGGAGCAGGAGTTGACCATAAGGACCATCGAGCCTGCTTCACCATTCAATAAGATCACTTTTAATCTTCGGCCTCCGCTTCACTTTCTTGCCTTTTGCCTATACCTCTTGATACCCCAAGGAGCCAAAACCTGTCTAACTTAATCTTAAATATATTCAATGATGGAGCATTCACCACCCTCTGGGTGGATAACGCCACAGATTCACAACCCATAAAGTGAAGACATTTCTCCCTATCTCAGTCCCAAATGATCAACCACTTGTCCTTTAGAAGAATGAAGGGTACCCTCCTTGATCCATACAAGATTCTGAATGGGATTGACAGGGTAGGCTGGGAATCTAGAACACCGGGGCACAGCCTCAGGGGGTTTGTTTGTTGAAGGAGGCACATAATGTGAAAACAGTGAAATTGAGAGAGGCCTCAGCCCTGAGTAAGTGACCTGCCAGGTCTAGCCCCCCCCCCCCCCCATCAATACCACCACCACCAACCGGGCCCTGAAATCCTCCCACCACCAGCCCGAACAATGAGGCCCTGCAGTGGGCCACCCAAACCTCTGCCACACCCAACATAAAATTGTGGATGTATCAGGAAAGCGGGAAGGCAGCTGGAAGGCTACCCAGGGGAATTTTGGGCTACCCTGCCTGTAAACTAGTGGGGGGCCATAAAACTCAGTTTTGGCGTGCCATCATTTTAACATTTTTGTGTTTTGTGTATAAGGGCATCCAAATCTCTCCATTCACTGACATTTATAAATTACTCATCATTTCAAATGGCAAGGAGTTAGAGTAGAGTCCTCAATTGTTACCAATGCAACAGTGAGTTGTTGGCCTACTCACATTAACTCTGCTTCTGATTCAAACACATTTTGTTTCTATAACTTGTTTTATTACAGTGTTTGATTTGGTTCCCAGTTATAATAAATGGCATTCAAATAATATAACCTGGCTCCCAGACTCTGGCTACTGTAAGGGCTCTTCCTGTTAATACATTTATATGCTCCCCTTTCTTTATTTTTGCTGTTATCATTTTGATCCATGGATGCTCACATACATCTTTAAGTTAAGCAGGGAATGGAAGGTACTCAAAAGTTACAAACTAGTACACTGCGCTAGCTATGAACAATAGAACTCAGACTTTGTGACACCCCAGAGATGGGTGGGAGTCGGTTCAATTGGTTGGCTGTTGGTCAATGAATTGCCCAGTAACAGATGGTGATTAGATCCTGCCTGCGTGGGATGAGAGCCAGGGAAAGACAGCTGGAACCTTTGACACTCAGAGGAAAGAAACTGTGCTCTCTTACCCTCGTGTTTCTCCAGAGAAGCTGGAGTATAATGGTACACAGAATCTGCATAAACCTATTGTGAAAACCTTGAATTGAAAGCTTAGATTGAAGGAAGATGTGCTAGGAGACAACCATCTGCAACAAAGACTTTTATCCCTTTTACTTATTATTTTACCCCCTTTCTCCCCTCTGTGTTTGTCTGGTGTTTGTGTGTGTGTTTGTATTTGTGTGTATAGAGGGTGGGATGAGTTCAAGTGTGTGGAGTTAGGAATTAGATAATAGCTAACCTGTTATATTTGCTTAATTAATTATAGTTCCTGCTTGTAACAAAATTAATTGTGCTTAAAATACAAATCTGGTGTCTGTAGTTATTGGGCAGCTCAGAGCTTAAGACTTTGGGCGTTTTTCTAAGAAATACTTAGTACTTTCAATTGTATTACAACTCCGGGTCAAGTGGGGCTGGAATTGACTGCGCGCCAGCCCAGGCAGTTGTAGCACTACCTCCAAGAGTGTTTACTGATATCAGAGTACAACACAATTCCCACCATGCAGTCCCTTTGTGTAATTTAATTTCTCTAATGCTTGCGAACAATTTGCATCAAAGGAGCCCTAGTGCTCATTTTATGCTATAATACTGCTTTAATATTTACTTTGCACATTTAACTTAAACTGCAGTTCATAATCGATCGCTTCAGCCTTTGCCTTTGTGCAATCAGCTTTGTTTGTAGCACAGTAAGTGCCGAGGCTTCAAGTTTATCTCTATCCTGAGATCTGGTGTTCATAGAAGCAGAACTACATTTACGTTCTCACAGTTTTGTTCCAATGCAATTAATGCCAAAATAAAAGAATGCCGGCCTTCTTAAATCATTTTAAAACATTTTGATACTAGATAAAAGTGAAAAGAAAACAGGGCAGTTCTATTGAGCTCAACAATGGGGATGTGTCAGAGAAAGATGCATGATCCCAGGTCAAAGGTTGCAGACTAGATCAGAAAGAATAACGCTGTATGGTTAGAATCACTAAGACTGGTATTTATGACTTTGGATAGTGTTAGCTTAGGAACTGTGGAAACCTGATTGAAATAATTGAACCAGGGAGCTGCAGGAGATATGGGCACAGACCTGGAAGGTGACAAGATATGCAGAAATGTAGGAGAGGAAGGAGCAAGTAGAAATGTATCGGTAATGAATGAGATCAGTAGGATCACAAAGCTTTTTGATGAGGGGAGATGATACAAAAATTGAAAGAGAGGGGGACAGTGCCTTTGGAGAGGGAACCATTTACAATAACGGGCAACGCAGGGGCTAGGAAAACAACTTGTCTCCCAACAGTTGAGCCAAAATATGACCAAGAATGCACTTGGTAGGTCTCACGGATAAGGGGCTGGATTCTCCGATTCTGAGGCTGTATCCCACGCCAGCGTGGGAACGATTCTCCATTTTGCTGGAGAACAGCGTGCCACCAGCATAGAGCACCGCGGCGACCTGCAGCAGCTGCGACATGCTTCATGGCAGAGGCCGCTCGCGGACCCGACCCGCAAAATAGTGCCCCCCATTTGGCCATCTCGCGTGCCCTGGGCCACCCCCTCACAGTATCCCCAGTCCCTAATAAAGTCCCCCAGCCCATGGATCGTCCCTCCCCTGACTGTGTCGGCACTGGACTGAGTCCGCAGCCGCCACGCCGTGTTCCCAATGGATGAGACCACACGTGACCGACGCCGCCGGGAACTCGGCCAGTTGGAGAGGAGCTTCGGTGGGTGGGGGGGGGGGGGGGACGGAGATCAGGCAATGTCCTGAGGCCGTCTATACTCTGCAAGTACACTGCTTTGGAGGGGGGCGGAGCATTGCGAAAGTGACACCGCCCCCCGATTTGGTCAGGAACTGTGATTCTCCAGCCGATCACCGAACATGATTTCAGCATCAGCGGCCGGAGAATCCAGCCCGAGAGATGAGCTGGGGTTTCCCAGACCCTGTCTGCAGCATATTTTCAGGTGGCGGAGGCCCTTGGTCGGCAGTGGAGGATATTTTCCACTATCACCGATGTCTATGGGGTTTTGCACGCCCCGTGGCCTCTGCCGCCAGGGAATGTACCGCAAGGGGGCGGTCACCATCAGCGAGTCCAGAAGATCCCGCTAGTGGGAAGGGCCAGAACATTTCAGCCATGGTGTCAGATGCAGGAGAAGTTAGAGGGTAGATAAGACTTGGTATCAGAGTGGCTTGGCGAGCAAGGGAAGCACAGGCGTCTGTTGAACAATCGGATTTGTCCTCTTATAATGCTTATAAACCAGGAAGTTCACGTCTTCAAACCTGTGTAAAGTTTTACAAAAAGAAAATTGCTCTTTGCAGTAAATGTGACTTTGATGTGACACATTTAAATTTCAATCAACATAAAGATTGTTATCTGAGTTTTAAAGCCGATTTCTAATGATCCTTTTTGTGTCTGCTAGAATTCACTAAAATAACAAGATTTTAAAGAGGATGTTATCTCCCTTAAGCTGTTTGAAAATGTGTTTGAAATGTTTTACCTACCACTCAATTTTCTTATTTCACTGCGCATCAATCGATTAACCGTTAAGAATATGTGTCCATTCTTCACTGAATACTGAAGGAAACAAGCGGATTTATAGCAACAGGGAACATTTGACAGAACTTAAAGGTAAATTCGCTGATCACATGCTCTCACCAAGGAACTACACGTGCAGAGTGAGTGAATTAAGAGATACTTCAATGATGATGTATGCTTCAATCGAATTCAGTCAACCACATTGTGGTGGAGTCACATGTAGGCCAGATCTGGTAAAGACAGCAGATTTCCTCCCCTTAAGGGACATAACTGAACCAGATGGGTTTTTACAAATATCGACACTGGTCATCATTGGACCTGTGGGGGGGGGGGGGGGGGGGGGGGCGACATGGTAGCACCGTGGTTAGCTCTGCTGCCTCACAGCCCTGAGGACCCGGGTTTGATCCCAGCCCCGGGTCACTGGCTGTGCGGAGTTTGCACATTCTTCCCTTGTCTGTGTGAGCCTCACCCTCACCACCCAAAGATGTGCAGGGTAGGTGGATTGGAAACGCTAAATTGCCCTTCAATTTTTTCTTAAATCATTCGAATTGTAATTCCAGATTTTTTTCCTCTAAGTATATTTATTAGGATTTTACATTTTAGAAATTGACACAACAAAGTTACAAAATAATTCCATACATTAAAAAAACCTAAACACATGACTTAACATACAGGGCACAGGATGGCGCAGGAGAACGGCAACATAGCTGGCTTGATGCAATCATTAAACAAAACTGAATTCCCTCATGGCCCTACCAAGGAAAAACAGAATGAGGTCATAAAAATACATAACAAAACGGTGGACACCATCCCATGCTGCGTAGGACTGCAACCATTATAACAAGTCAGAATAGATTTTTCGCAGCCAGCTCGGGTGCACACCAACATTCAATTCCCTCGGCACCAGCAGTCCCACAGGCATCAGTAACCCAAATTAGCCATCTCCTTCGGATATCAACTCCAACCACACTCATGCAGAAGCCAAAAGTGAATTCACCAAAGTCAACTCCACAAAAAAAGCACAGAAATCCATGAGAACCCCAGTTCTAAGGGAAAATTACATCCATACCTTAATCACACAACAGAACCAATGTCATTTCCATCATTACAAAATTGTTACGTCAATTCCAGCCCCAAATGCCCAGAGTCACAACACAAGTGAATTAGCCAGTAATTCTGATAAAAATTCCTGAAATGTTTGCTTTGCCCTTGGCTGCCCAATAATGTCAGTCACCAGGTTTGTAAGTTGGTTGCAGATCGGGTTTTCCTCGGCCCTTGCAATATTTCAGCGGGTAATAGAGAACATCCGGTGGGGTCTGGCCAAGGTGTCCATGTATTTGGATGATGCGAGAAAGTGGAGCTGAGTCCACAAAAGATCAGCCATGATCTCATTCAATGGCGGAGCAGGCTCGAAGGGACAGATGGCCTACTCCTGCTCCTAGTTTTTATGTTCTTATATCCTGACTGACGTCCTCAGGCAGTTCGAGTAGGATAGCGTCTGCCTCCAGAGGGACAATTGTGTTTTGAATGCCCCCGAAGTCACCTATTTGGGGCGTTGGGTGGACTGACACAGCATACACCAGGTAAAGTACAAAGTGCGGGCAATCAGGCAGGCACACATTCCAGGAGGTCACCTGGATGGTCTTTCTTAGGACTGGTCAATTATTATGGGAAGTTTATTCCTAACTTGGCAGCAATGTTCAGCCTGCTCCATCAGCTGTTGAAGAAGGGGAACCTGTGGGAAAAGGACCTCCTGCACCAAATGGCATTCACGGAGGTGAATTGTAGATTGTCCTCCGAGAAATTGGTCACCCATTTGGATCCCACCAGGCCACTTCTACTCACAAGTGATGCTTCTCCTTATGGAGTGGGGGCCACCTTCGCACACTGAATGCGAGACGGATCGGATTGACCTATCTCACTCTTGTCCCGCACATTCGCCGATGCAGAGCACAATTATACGCAAATTAAGAAGGAGGCCTTGGCTGTCATCTTTAGGGCTCACAATTTCCACCAGTACATCTATGGCCACGCATTTATGGTCCGCACCAATCACAAGCCTTTGCTCGGGTTAATTAAGGAAGATCAAGTGATCCCCCTCCCCCAATCACATCAACCAGGGTTCAACGGTGGGCTCTGCTATTAGCCACTTATGAATACACCCTAGAACATCGCCTGGCACACGGTTCCTGCATGCCGACGCATTGAGCCAGCTCCCTCTTTCCATGAGGCCACTGGCACCCGCCTGGGTCACGAAGGTCATCGCCACACTCCATTACATGAACTCTCCACCGGTCACGACAACCCAAATGGACCCGCAGTTATCCCGGGTCTACCACATTGTTCAAAACGGAGCCTAACACTGGGCTTTGCCCAATGACCTGAAGGCCTGTACAACAAAACTCCCTGAGCTCAGCATGGAGACGGCATCTTATTGTGGGGGATGAAGGTGGTCATCATAGAATGCAGAAGCGTGCTGTTACTACAAGACCTCCACAATAGACACCTAGGGGTGTCAAAGATGCTTACCTGGAGCTACAATTGATGACCTGGAATCGACTCAGACATTGAGAAGGGGGCCATGTTCCTGATCATCACGGATGTCCATTCTAAGTGGCACGAGGTCTACAAAATGCAGGCCACAACCACAAGGGTGACTGTGGACCTGTTGCTGCACAGCTTCAGCACTCATGGCATCCCTGAACTCCTGGTGTCCGATAACGGCGCTACGTTCACCAGCGGTGGCTTTGAATGCCATCCACCACGTGCGGACCACCCTGTGCCACTTGGCCTTGAATAGTCTCACTGAGTGGGTGGTCCAAACATTCAAGCCCAGAATGAAGAAGCTGACCACTGAATCCTGGGACACCCGGTTGGCCTGGCTTCTATTAAGCTACAGGACCACTCCTCATGATATCATGGGAGAGGCACCAGCAGAACTACTAATGGCACAGTGCCTCAGGACATGCCTCAGCCTGGTCATCCGGGACATCAGAGAACAGGTCCACCGCAGGCGGGACCGCCTGGAAGTGGACGCTGGCAGACGCATGCCGCTGAGCTGTTTCAAGCCTGGGGATGGTGCCTACATCTGGAACTTCGGCATCGCTGCCACATGGATTCCAGCCACGGTACTTCAGCCTGCAGGGCAGGTGTCCTAAGCCATCCGGGTGCAAGGGAAGGAAGCCTGCTATCACACGCACCCATTCCACAGCATCACCACGGAACCACCGGAGCCGGCCCAGAATTTTCAGGTCCCGGAACATCCTGTCCATCTTTTGATGTCCTGGAGGCTGAAATGCCTGATGCCATCTGGCAAACCCTAGATTTGGATTCTTTTATGGATGGTTGCCCGCCAGAAGACATTGTGCCGCCGTCGCCCATGCCAACCTCACCAGTCCAGCCTCATTGCTCTGCATGCAAACGATGGTCACTGGTGTGATACATGCCTCCCGGCCCTGCTCCGTCGACACCGAAACGCAGCCCCCTCCACATTCAGCCGAAGAGACCTCCTTCACCCCACAGCCGATGGGTGTGGCCGTCTCTCCAAACTTCGGGGGAGGGTGGGGAGGTGAGATTTGTTATGAACCCCTCAGAGGTCACGGACTCTGCACCACCTGTTTCCCCGTGACCCACCACAGATTATGAACACCCCCGGTAAAACGGGGTGGGGATTCCCTTAACAAGGGGGACCTCATTGTATAAAAATTGTGACCTGGGTGCAGGTCGGGGAGCGTGACCCTTTGTTTGGGGCGGGAAGAGCGAATTGTGTGTACCAAACAAAGGTGTGTTCATTTTACATCCCACCGTGCGTTCCTATGTGTCACTTCATCGAATTCTAAACTAACCATCGGGAAAGAGAAGGCTGAAAAGATTGAACATAGTTTTTTTAAATTATGGAGCATTTTGCTTGACTGAATAAGGAAACCTTACTTCCTCACATTGGGGAGTGAGTGGCAAGGGATCTTCATATAAAATTGCCACGAGGAGAGTGCAGAGACGATTTAGGAATGAAATCTTTACACGGGATTGATGGATTGGGGAAAGCACTTGAACAGAGAATGGCTGATACAGAACTGTTGCAGCCCTAAATGGCAATATAGATTAATCTTTGAAGCAGAGGGACGGGAAGGATCACCAGGAAGGAGTGGGCCCTAGTGGGATTGGATTGTACAACTGCAACTGACATAATGGGTACAAAGGGTCTCCTGTGCAGCATCTTATGTGACTTTATGTCCAATGGTGATGGCCGCAATGAGTTGAGGAGAAAATTTATTACACAGCAACTTGGTTTTTATTTACAAAATGGGAAAAGTGTGATAGAAAGTAAGTGAAACTCTTACATTTCAAGAACTTTAATGCCCATTTTAATATCCTATGACCTTTGGCGTTGCTCATCTATTCGTCGTTTTTTTATAAATGCAAATGCACAACCCATAATTGTTTGTTTTGGTGTGTGTGTGTGTGTCCAGTGTCATGTTCCTGGAAAATCCTGGCTAGATTTTGGCGATAAGGAGGTGTGTTTGTTTCATTGGAGAAGTCGGGGGTTGCCGGGGTGAGGCCCAGCTTGCAATGGTGGTTTTGCTGGTGAACAGGTCTGCACTTTGACGGCACTGTTGGCATCAAGGTGATGGCTGCCATTATGAAGAAGTCAGGGACAATAATATCAGCTCCTTGTCACAGGTTGTTGGTGCGCATAGTCATGAACTTCGAGATATCCATGAGTGAATGAATGAGGCGGAAAAGCGAATCCTGTCAGTCGTTAGGGCTGTCTCCCTTGGGCCTGCTTCAGTCCTTGAAAATCTTGCTGCATGGTTCCAGGCCGAATATCCTGATTGATTCAGGGAGGTGGGGCCGTACAGGGTATGTTTGTCTGCCTGGTCTCCTGAGGGGAGCTGGGAGCGAATTCCCAGCCGGGTTTTGAGAACTGATTGCCATGCTTTGGTAATCTTGGCTTGAAGGCTGGGCATTTCGAGTTCAATGGAGCACATTGTACCTTCGGCGACTGGGGTCAGTTGGAGATCCTGACCAATGGTTTTGAGGTGTGCCACCTCGGTGCTCGTTGGGAAGGGGTGGAGGTGGCTATATGCGATGGGTCCTCACGTCCCGCCAGGGTCTAGATTTCCCAAGGACTGGGCTTTGGAACAACGACATGTTGGAGGTGTGGGTGCTTCGATGGAACTCCGGAAGGATCCTGAATGTGGCTCGACGATGATTATCATGTAACGGCTTTGGCCGTTTTCTATGGATGGAGATATTATCTGGCGATTCATCAATAATTCTGAACTTTGTTCCCTTGTGGTTATGTTGCTGATCTTATGTCATTGGTTTCTCCTATAAGGATGTGCAATATACGATCACAGAGGTCGCCTGTTATCCTATTATTTGGCAAATGTCTAGCTATGCTGGTCGTGTGTACTTGTGTGTTTTTCTTTTATGTGCTTGATTTGGCTGCATGGTCGCTTCATGGGTGGGGTCAGAATACGAGTGGGAAATTTGGCTCCAATTCTGCGTGCAGCTTCTTTGCCTTGTGGAGAAGGAAGAGCACCGTAGGGCCAGGTGCTCATGACTATATCCTGATATCCTGAGACCCCCTGCTCTTTATAGTATCTTCATATCCTGTCATTGTTGATGTGAAGGAGATGCCAACTGCAATAATTTCAATCAGGACCAATCATTTCAATATTTACTGGTCTTCGGTTCAAATATGTAGAATGATGATCATTCTGTACTGTGCTCATTCAGGGCAATTTGATGCATCATGTGTGTGGTGATCTTTGTGAGGGGTTTCCAGGATGGAAGGCGGAGTGATCACAAAGATACACAAAGCTCTTTGGAAGAACTAAACTAATTTTATTAATGCTACTAAGTTTTAGTTTGATACTTATTCTGAATGGCAAGCATACATGTAAGAATTAAACTACACTCACTAACACTATCTCTATCTACTAATTATAACTATTATATCTTAAATAACTCTGCAATACACTATGAATCAGGGGCTGGTGTAGCACAGCTAAATCGCTGGCTTTGAAAGAAAACCAAGACAAACCAGCAGCATGGTTCATTCCCATACCAGCCTCCCCGAACAGGCGCCGAATGTGGCGACTAGGGGCTTTTCACAGTAACTTCATTTGAAGCCTACTTGTGACAATAAGTGCTTTTCATTTTCATGAATCTTATCTTCGTCAGCTCCAGTCTAATCTCCTCCCATTAAGTTAAGAGTCAGTGCAATTTATAGTACTTCCTCAACCGTTCCCACCTACAGTTGTTGACAGGGCCCTTAACAGTGTGCGGTCCATCTACAGCACTACTACCCTTTCCCCTCCCTCCCTCCCAGAACAACGATAGAGTCCTCCTCAATCTCACATTTCACCCCACCAGCCTCCAATCCTCCGCCATTTTCGCCAACTCCAGCGTGATGTTACCACAAAGACATCTTCCCTTCACTCCTTCTGCCAGCATTCCGCAGAGACCGTTCCTGCCGAGGTAATCTAGTCCACTCCTCCACCATACCCAGTACCTCTCCCATCATCCATGGCACCTCCCCATGCAATCGCAGCAGGTATAACACCTGCCCCTTTACCTCTTCCATGCTTAACATCCCAGGCCCAAAATACTCACTCCAGGTTAAGCAGCGTTTCACTTGCTGTCAATTTGGTCTATTGCATTCGCTGCTCCCAATGTGGTCTCCTCTATATTGGAGAGACCAAAAGCAGACTGGGTGATCACTTTGCTGAGCACCTTCGGTCTGTGTGCATTCAGGAGTTTCCCCTTGCTTGCCATTTTAACACAAGACCCTGCTCCCATGCCCACATGTCTGTCCTTGGACTGCTGCAATGTTCCAGTGAAACTCAACGCAAACTGAAGGAACAACATCTTCTGGTTAGGCATGCTACAGCTGATGTGTTGGATAAGCTGGGTCTGTGAGGACTGTGTTTACTGCAGCAGTGAGAGAGACAGACTTCCAACACTTGAAGAAATGCAACCCGATTTTATTGAACTCTTAACTATCATACATACTTTAACTGTGGGTTGATATTATGCTGACTTGACTGGAGACCTGAGGCTAACCTGACCAGACTATCTGACTACCACATGGTGTGTGTTCTTGTTGCTGCTCACGAGCTCTGTCTGTCTCAGAGACTGGATCCCAAGAGAGCGGGAAAACTAGTGCCCTCTGGCTTTATAGTGGTCATGTCCTGCCTGGTGATTGGCTGCTGTGTTCTGTGTGTTCACTGGTCATTCTGTGTGTATATTATGACAACAGCCTTTATCTCAACATCAAATTCAACAACTTCAGATGATTAGCTCTACCCCACCTCGACTCCTTTGTTTTCATCCCATCTCATTTTAATGTCTTTCACCATTTATTTCTTTTTTGTCTTTCTTTATATATATATTCCCCCATTCTATCGCCCCTTTCCTTACCCTTTCTCCCCTTTGCTTCCCCCTTCCCTTCCTCTCACATCTAAATCTGTCACAGGTTACCCTCTGATGTTAGTTTTGCTGCTGTTTGGCCTTTCACACCTTTTGTTCTCTGCTCCCTTGGTTCCTATGGCTATGACTCATCTTTTATTCTCTCACCCCACGGTATAAATATCCCACTTTCTACGTCTTTTTGCTTTGACAAAGGGTCATCTGGACTGAAAATGTTAGCTCTTTTCTCTCCCGATAGATGCTGCCAGACCTGTTGAGTTTTTCCAGCATTTCTCTTTTGTTTCAATTTATAGTATTGTTCCTTAGCTCCATCTAATGGCTAGCCTTAACATAACATTAACATTTCGATTCCCCGCTGGGTCACTGTCTGTGCGGAGTCTGCACGTTCTCCCTGTGCTCCAGTTTCCTCCCACAGTCCAAAGATGCGCAGGTTAGGTGGTTTGGCCATGATAAATTGCCCTTAGTAACCAAAAAGGTTAGGAGGGGTTCTTGGGTTATGGTGATAGGGTGGAAGTGAGGGCTTAAGTGGGTCGGTGCTGACTTGATGGGCCAAATGGCCTCCTTCTGCACTGTATATTCTGTTCTATGCTCACATGCTGTACATTTGTATAATGTCACAATGTGGTCATATGTAAAATATCCTTTGAGTACTATGGGGCGGCATTCTCCAGCCACGTTCACCCAGCGACCGGAGAATCCCACCTGAGGTCAATAGATTTTTGAATTTTTGGCGTCTCGCCCATGGCGTTCTTGCGGCGGGCGGGGAGGAGGGGGGAAAATCCACCCCATGTTTTCGTGAATTTTTCTGTATTTCTTTTTGTTACTTTTGGGGTTAAAGAATCGTTGACTCGCTGCTGCAAAGGTGCAGGCAGTTTTTTTATCCAAGAAAGAGGCATTATAATGTGTTACTGTTGCCTTTGGTGTGATTAGATTTGGGGGATGGTTGTCCTGGTACGCGCCTGAACATGGCGCAAAAATCTTTTCCGATATTAAAATTTTACACCCGTAATCATATCACACTGAAGTTGAGATACAGATTTCATCCTAGCATATCTTCGATGTGCCTAGTTGAGGGTGACTACATACACTGTGTTTGACTCTGTCAAATTTCACACCTACTGGTACGATGTGTCTAAAGAGCTAGAGAGGATATTCAGTGTGGTCTTGGAATTTGATCCTTTCTCATTGGGTTTTTGCTGCATACAAAGCGATGCACCAGTTTACTTTTCCCTCATTCGCCAGTTTATCCGTTTGCCATTTCTCCTAGTATGAATGGAGACATCAGGTTTAATAATTGGCCGGAACCAATTGTACTGCCCTTTTCTGTATTTTTCTATGTTGAAGCATATATGTTGTACTGGAGTAATCCTGAAGGTTTTGTTGTGTTAGCCGTAAATATGGAAAAACCTTCATAAAAAATTAATCAAGCCTCATTTTGAAATGCTCAAACTTTGTTTCTTGTGGGTTGCTGATGCAGCCACAAGTATAATCATGTTGGTGTAATAATGAATTAATCGTTTGTCCAGGCAGAACATTTCCTTTGGGAACAGACTGCTATGCACATCTTTGGTGATTGTGAATCATTAACACCCAATTAACAGGACCAAAAATAGCAGGGGAAGACTGAGGGAATATTGAACCATGGCTCAAACATTTCCCTTAAGAGATGACCCAGATGGCACATGAGTAATGTGGTATATGAATTTCAGTGCCAGGTCAATGCCAAGTACGGAGGCGGATTACATCAAACAGAAAATTATCTTCGTTGTTCACAATAAGCAGAGTACTGAATGTACTCAACCAGCCTGTGGTTGCAAAACTCAAAATATAATATCTAACATTAGGTGCGATTCTGTGACTGGACCATGCTTGCTGAACAACCCCGAGTGCGCCAAGAATGACATTAACAACCAATTTAAGATTATCAGTCAGGCTTGCAATGTTCTCGTTTATACTTGTTAGAAATAATATTTATTCACACGCAGGAATTCATCAGGAAATAGGAACATATGCAGGCATTGCATCTTTTCAGAATTAAACAGAATTAAACAGAAACATGCGGGACAATAGTTTCCCGGTGCAGCCTCGATGACAACTCTTCAACTAATCAGAATCGACATGCCAACTTTCCCATGCTCTAAAATTGTTGCTCCCTTTGAAATTTGGTATTCTTGCCTCTGTCGTGGTGAGTGCAAGATGAAAAACTTTGACAGTATGTCTCTTATTTTCAATAATAGGTAAGGTGGAGTTTTTTTAGAATTAGAATTAGAACAGTACAGCACAGAACAGGCCCTTCGGCCCTCAATGTTGTGCCGAGCAATGATCACCCTACTCAAGCCCACCCTATACCAGTAACCCAACAACCCCCATTAACCTTATTTTTTAGGACACTAAGGGCAATTTAGCCTGGCCAATCCACCTAACCCGCACATCTTTGGACTGTGGGAGGAAACCAGAGCACCCGGAGGAAACCCACGCACACACGGGGAGGACGTGCAGACTCCACACAGACAGTGACCCAGCCGGGAATCGAACCTGGGACCCTGGAGCTGTGAAGCATTTATGCTAACCACCATGCTACCGTGCTGCCTCTGTTGTTACCGTTTGCCAAATTTTAAACTGGTCACAGGGCAGAACAAGGTCAACCATGGGGATGAGATCAGGCTTTGAGTTCTGGAGTGTGTTTTTCCGCTGCTGAAAATCCTTTGTGTCCCCCAGTCACCCCAGAAAAACAAGGAAAGAGAAACTTAATTTTAGAATATGACACCTTGGTGTTTCTTTTTCACTGCTAATACATTGGGCGTGATTCTCCTAACGGGAGACTGAGTTCCGACACCGGAGTGAAACCCGGAGTGTTTCACTCTGGCGTCGGAGGCCGCTCCTCGCCCCCTATTCTCCCCCCCCCCCCCCC
Organism: Scyliorhinus canicula; assembly: GCF_902713615.1. Classification (NCBI taxonomy): domain Eukaryota; kingdom Metazoa; phylum Chordata; class Chondrichthyes; order Carcharhiniformes; family Scyliorhinidae; genus Scyliorhinus; species Scyliorhinus canicula. The sequence goes on from NC_052146.1 coordinate 151,630,279, forward strand.
CCCCCCCCCCGGGGGGCTAGGAGCAGCGGTGCGTGAATCCCGAGAGCCTGGTCTTGACGCTTGCATCAAAGCGGCGCGCCGGGAATGATGAGGCCGGCGGCACGGAAGTGACATCAGCCGCGCATGCGCAGGTTGGCCGGCTCCAACCCGCGCATGCGCGGTTTCCGTCTTCCCCTCCGCTGCCCCGCAAGACATGGCGGCCTGATCTTGCGAGGCGGCGGAGGAAAAAGTGTGCGTCGTTTACAGACACCGGCCCGATGATCGGTGGGCACCAATCGCGGGCCAGACATCTGCTGAGCACGCCTGTGGTGCTCGATCCTCCCTCCACCCCCCACAGGCCCCACACTCACGTGACGCGCACTGTTCACGCCGGCAGCGACCAGGTGTAGTTGGCGCCGGCGTGAACCGGTCAGGTTCAGCAGGCCGCTCGGCCCATCCAGGCCAGAGAATCGCCGCTCGCCGTTCGAAACGGCGAGCGGCGATTCTCCGAGCGGCCTGTCGAAAAATGCGACACACCATTTTTTGGGGGGTGGGAGAATCGCAGGGGATGCCAAGGCGGCGTGGCGTGATTCGCCCGGCCCTTCCGTGATTCTCCCACCCGGCGTGGGGTGCGGAGAATCGCGCGCATTATTAATGGTTTCATTTAAAGCTCTTTAGTCTATGTTTATAGCTCATGGTAATTCATTTAAAGCAAATAGACTTATAGCTATTAAAATAGAGTTCAAATAATTTTACTTTCATGCAGAAAGTATGAGTAAAGAGCTGGCTAAGCACGGCACAGTAGCACAGTGGTTAGCACTGTTGCTTCACAGCACCAGGGACCCAGGTTCGATTCTCGGCTTGGGTCCCTGTCTATGCAGGAACTCCCCGTGTCTGCGTGGGTTTCCTCTGGGTGCTCCAGTTTCCTCCCCTAAGTACTGAAAGACGTGCTTGTTAGTTGAATTGGACATTCTGAATTCTCCCTCAGTGTTCCTGAACAGGTGGCGACTCGGGGATTTTCACAGTAACTTCATTGCAGTAAGCCTACTTGTGACACGAATAAAGATTCTTATTATTATTCCGGTTGACTAGGTAAATGGTCTAAAATGAATGACAGCAAATAAACATCGGTGAACCTTAAAAGGAACAATTCGAAATGTTGAACAAAAAAGCTTTCTATTGCAAAACAAAGAGTCAGCAAGAATAAAAGCTTTTGTGATTTGCTGAAGACCTTTGTAATGTTGCAAAGAATAGAGCAAGTCTGAGGATTGGGCGTGTTTCAGAATTGAAAAACATATTATAAGAGCTTACACAAGTATCGAAAAAGGAGGTAAGAATCCTCGGTGAATGTGGGGTTCCTTAGAAGGAGAGATTGGGGAAATTATCAGGGAAGATGAGGAAATATCAGAACAGAAGCGACATACTTTATGTCTGTCATTACAGCAGTTAAGATAAGCAGAGGAAATGCACTGAAACTTCAGGGTGTAAAATCTGACACATCCCCAGAACATACTAATACACATCCTAGCATTCTAAAATAATAGCGGCAGAGAGAGAGGATACACTGATAATGATTTTCGAAAATTCTCGAGAATCATGAGTGATCTCAGCAGATTTAATTGAAAGTTGGCAAATGTAACACTGTTATTCAAAAAAGGAGGGTGAGAGAAAACAAGGAACTACAGGAGCTTGAAATCAGTTGCCAAGAAAGTGCTGGAAATTCTTAACAATGTGCTCGGGAAATCTGAGTATCATCAGACATGTCTACATAGAACATACAGTGCAGAAGGAGGCCATTCGGCCCATCATGTCTGCACCGACCCACTTAAGCCCTTACTTCCACCCTTTCCCCGTAACCCAGTAACCCCTCCTAACTTTTTTTTGGTCATTAAGGGCAATTTATCATGGCTGATCCACCTAACCTGCACGTCTTTGGACTGTGGGAGGAAACCGGAGCACCCGGAGGAAACCCATGCAGACATGGGGCGAACGTACAGACTCTGCACAAACAGTGACCCAGCGGGGAATCAAACCTGGCACCCTGGCGCTGTGAAGCCACAGTGCTATCCACTTGTGCTACTATGCTGCCCCTCGAGAATGATTTTGCATAAGTGAAGTCATGCTTGAAGAATTTATTAGGATTCCTTCGGATGTAATTAGTAGAGAAGATAAGGGGTAATCAGAATATGAGATATATTTGGATTTCCAAAGGGCATTCAATAAGGTGCCATCCAAAGGTTATAACCCAGGATAAGGGCTGATGGAGTTGGGGGCAATGCATGATTTTAGGGTTTTTCAGGTACAAATCCCTTTAACGTAAAATTTCTAAGTTCAAGATTCGTAATTTCTAACACTAAGGTCCTCAGCTATGTTTGACCTGACAAGATATGGTTAACTAGTATTGATGAATCCAATAGAAATTATTAAACACAATTTTACATATACTTAAAAATCACTGAAGGCAACTCTTCCCTCAGGCTCTTAGGATTCCTTGAGTATTGCCAGCACAGATGATGTCTTCCTCTTTTTCTATCTCCGAAGTGATGTTAAATTGTGTCCAGAGGAATTATTCCACAGAAGCAATGGTAAACCTATGCCAACGAAGACTCTGGGGCTGGATTCTCTGCCCCGCCGCACCACATTTCTGTTTCACCCCGCCGGCGGGATGCTCCATTTCGCCGGCTGGTCAATGGGGTTTCCCATTGTGGGGCATCCCCATGCCATCGGTAAACCTCCGGGCCACCGGCAAAACAGAGCATCCTGCCCCTGGTTCTCTATCTTTTATCCCCATCTCTCATTATTCTGGAATCCCTCATTTGGAAATAGTACAAGTTCACCTATTCTATTGGGGTCAACTGGTATAACCGCCTTTTGTAACTAGACTATAGACTAACGACAAGTGCCCATCCCTTATCCCTTGAGCCCCATATTTTATATTCCATTGTAAAAAAATTAGATATTTCATTAAGATTTTTTTTTGTTGGTCATTCACAGGATGTGGGCAAGCTGGCCCACACTTGTGGATGATTCATTTCAGCCTCCTCCCACATGCAAGCCAGACCGGGTAAGGGCAGCAGATTTCTTTCCCTTTAGTGAACCAGACAATCGACATTGGTTTCATGGTCATCAATAGACTTTCAATTACAGATATTTTATTGAATTCAAATTTCACCAGCTGCCATGGTGGATTTCGAACCTGAGCATTAACCTGGATCTCTGGATTACTAGTCTCATGACAATACCACTATGCCACGGCATCACTCTGCAGAAAAGGCTGATGCAAGCAGAGACCAGAATCTGATAGTTCTCTCTGCAGAAAAGGCTGATGTGAAGCCAGGGGCCTCTTCTGGAAAATCGGTGTGGAAGATATTACTTGCTGTAAGGAAGATTATTTTTGGTTGTAAACCAGAGGGTTTAATCCACACTCATAGAACATAGAACAGTACAGCACAGAACAGGCCCTTCGGCCCTCGATGTTGTGCCGAGCAATGATCACCCTACTCAAACCCATGTATCCACCCTATACCCGTAACCCAACAACCCCCCCCCCCCCTTTAACCTTACTTTTTAGGACACTACGGGCAATTTAGCATGGCCAATCCACCTAACCTAACCCGCACATCTTTGGACTGTGGGAGGAAACCAGAGCACCCGGAAACCCACGCACACACGGGGAGGACATGCAGACTCCGCACAGACAGTGACCCAGCCGGGAACCGAACCTGGGACCCTGGAGCTGTGAAGCATTTATGCTAACCACCATGCTACCGTGCTGCCCTCATACTGAGAAGAAAGTGCACAAAAGAACTTATCATCTGAAGCAAGGACTCTTATCTTTTGACCTTAATCCATATTATTTTTACCCCTTTCTATCCCTCTTGTTTGTTTGACTTGGGTGTGTGGGTAGAGGGTGGAGCAGTTAAAGGGGAAATCAGGCATTAACATGTTGTTAAACAGCTGTATTTACGGTGTATTACATATTTGTTTTTGTGATAAATAAACTTTAATTGTGTTTAAACTTACAAACCTTGTGACTGTGATTAGTGGATAGCCAATAGTCAAAGATTTCAAGTATTTATATCAGAATTATTGGTTAATTCACTTGTGTTGTGAGTCCAGAACGAGTGTGGCTGGAATTGACTGCGCACTTGTCCAGGGCGTTGTAACACTAATGGAATTTCAATTCCACTTGTCTGAGATGATTGCCAAAATATAATGTGAGAATGAGGGTGCCCTCCAGGTATGCGTTTGCCATGCTAATTGCAAGCTTCACTCAAATCAGTTGTGCTGCGTCTGCCACAAGAGGAAGCCCTTTTCTTCAAATACTACCTCACCCTTCATTAACCAAATTGTGCCAATGAAATCTGAAGAGGTAAACAGCCGTGCCACTGGTTGGAGTCCCAAGCGTTGAAAGCCAATTCTCATACAAGAGTTAACCTCACACAGATCACACTGATGTGTACCCCAATGCAAGGCTTCATCGTGGGTTAGACTATGATCACTCCCACTGTCATGATGGAGAGAGTCTTTGAGGTGCCCTGTGAGGATGCAGACACTGGCCCCCTGCATCCACTCAAATGCCCTGACACCTAATGCAAGGTTGGGGGGGGGGGGGGGGGGGCGGGTGAAACAGGAGTTGGGCATGGTCAATGTTTGTAGGGGTGGGGGGGGGGGGGGCTGAAAATTGTCATGGGGAAAAGTGCCACTGCGACTTTTAAGGGTTCAGGCTCCTCATCCTGGGAGAGTTGAGAGGGACAGATGTGGGGATTTTCCAGTGTGAGTGGTGAGTGTGTGATGCCCAGTAAAGTGGCAGTCGCTGAGGGGGAAGCACATGGGTGGTGGTGTCAGTGGCATGGAGGTCTGAGGGACAGGGTTCTGTCAGGAATCCTCAGCATTCGCTTTGGTGTTCTCCTCTCTTCAGTGCGCGATTCTGGAGAATCGTGGAGCCGGTCAAGTTGGCTGTTCTACTCTAAGCGATCGAGCCGCTGAGACAGCAACGTGCCGCTGTTGGTGGCCAGGATCAGGTTCCTGCAGAGAAGGGGGAGGCTGCGCCCGTAGCAGTTCGGAGAGCAACACCACAGATGGTGGAGCCCCGTAGGAGACACTACCGGCAAAGGGTCTTCCGATGTTGGATATCCCACCTACAGATGTCAGAGCCTCAGCGCCGGAGTAGACTGCGGCTGTCCCGGGGGTTGGTGGACCAACTTTGCCATGTACTGCAAGAGGTGGCACCACATGGAAGTACACCCACTGCCATTAGCTCTCAAAGTTATCACTGGCCTGGACTTCTATGCAACCAGCTCTTTTCAGGTAATCACCAGTGATCTGTGTGGTATCACCCAGTCACCCGCATACAAATGTATGAGGGAGGTAACACATGCCCTTTATGCAAAGGCTCACATGTATATAAACTTGGACCGGGACCAGGAGAGCCAGGATGCCAGGGTCATAGGTTTTGCCTTTTTTACCAGGCATTCCCCAGGTGCAGTGTGTGATAGCCTCACCCACGTGGCCCTGCAATCTCCATGGCATCCTGCAGTGTTACTCATGATCTGCAAGGGATTCCATTCCCTCGATGCCCAGATTGATTCTGACCACATGATGGGCATTATGCAGGTGTGTTCCCATTTCCCAGGGAGCATCTATGGCATGGGATGCTCTGAGATCCTTGAGGTTTTTGAGGCAGACAGAGGGTGGAGAGATGAATCCTCGGGGACTACGTGTACCCACACAGGAGATGGCTGATGATGCCAGTGCAGAGGCCACAGACACCTGCGGAGACTCACGATAACCAGTCACATGCATCAAAGCGTGTGCTGGTCAAGTAGGTGCTTGGACTGTTGAAGATGCGGTTCCGGTATCTGGACCAGTCAGGGGTGTCCTCCATACACCTCCCGGATGGTGTCCAGCGTGATTGTGCTGTGCTCTCCACTACTTGGCTCTGTGGAGGGGAGTTTAGCTGAACCAGGAGGGGATGGAGGTGTGCCACATCTCAGAAGAGGAAGAGATCGAGGAGGGCGGCGATGAGTTACCCATGGAAGAGGAGAAGGAAGGAACTTGGGCCGTGCCCAGCACCAGCATGGACCAATCTGATAGGGGTCATCGCCTCTCGGTTGACCAGGACCAGGAAACGAAGATCTTTCCCTCCGTGAGGAGTGTAATCTCATCATTACTGTGGTACGGCGGTAGGTTTTCATGATTTTGCCCAATTCCATGGGCAGGGCGCTAATGCCATTGGTCGGACACTGTGGGAAAATGATGCTGACTTGCATTGAGGACCGAGTGATGCTTCTCTAATCCTTGGTTATACTCCTGCCTGTCAGAGAGCAGATCACATCCTGCCCATGAATAGCTTTATCATCGAGTCTGGAGAAGCGGGATGAGCTCTCACCTGTTAAAAACCCCATTGAGGTCAGGGGTCTCGGTGTGTTATTCCAACTAACCTCCGGCTGGGTCAGCCTCCCTACACTTTGTCAGCCATTGACGTCCTCATCACTGGAGAAGAGTGGCAGAAATTGGAGGCCTGAGAATTGATGGGGGAGGGCTATGCCAGCAGCAACACATCTTCACTGAATCATCAGTGTAGGAGGCGAGAGAGTGTTGCTACTCTCACACTGCAGAGGGATAAAGTGCCAAGTGTACGCAGAGGTTTACAGAGCTTGGCGCCATGAAATGACAGGGAAGAGAAGCTTCTCGTGATGTTTATTTATAAGTGCCATATTACAGTGACCTAGCTTAACTGGTGCCTGTGTTCACCCCTACCCAATAGGTGTCTGCAGTTTCTTACTCTTCCCCACCCTCCTGCTCTGTTGAGCTGCATCCCCAAGATCCACAGCTGAGGCTGAGGCAGTCTGCTGCCTTCCATGCCCAATTGCCTGAGATTGCTTTGGTGGGCGTCCCCTGGGGGACCTGGACCTTGGGGGGGTCCGGGCCTACTTTTCGGCAGCACAGGCGTGGCATTGCTGCCCTCCATGGTGTGCTGGGATTGAGGTGTATCGCTCTCAAGGAGGGGGATGTCAGATGGGCTGGACCCCCACCAGGGGTCTTGAGGTGTAGGTCTGTGCTCCTGTCCATCCTCCTCCCTTCCGGTGCCTGGAGTAACATGTGCTCCTCCATGGGATAGAGTGGCAGCTTGAGTGAGATACAGAAGCCCCACCTTCTTCTGGTGCAGATACATGTGGATTCCCACCAATGCCTGTACTATGCAGGTGAAGCCCTGCACCATGGAGCTCATGCACCCAGCCATGGAGGTCATGAGCTGAACCATGGAGTGGACAACATCCGACATGGAGTGCACGTCTTGCATCAAGGTCTCCAGTGCGAATGCCATCCTCACATTGATGGCACCATCTCCTTGGACAGGAAGGTGATAGGACTCCTCTGACTGAGAAGAGGTGCTGTCATCCCTTCCTGATGTTCGCGACCGTCTGAAAATTCTGCTTCTGAGCTGCTCAGGTCTGTGGTATCGATAGGCCACGAGGGTGGTCTGGGCTGCTCATATAATTGCCCTGCGAGGGAAGGGAGATAGCATTAGAACATCACGAGGGTAAATAAAGCGAATGACTGCGTGTCTTTCGGGTTCTCACCTTTTCTTGCACATTTTGCCATCAACACAGACACAGTCAGGTGTAATGATATGTATATAGATATGCCAGTAAAGGGTTAATTATTGTACCTCGGTGTAATTCAAACACTAGAAGGCACCACCAGTTCCCAGTATAAATATCAGACCTCAGGGAATCTTGGGTCGTTTGCAAAGGAGAAGTATTGATCACAGCACGAGTAGCTGAGATTAGAGAGAGTTAGCATGATTACATCATTAGTTAATACAAGATTATAGATTGCTGTTTAACAGATTCAACGTTACTTTATTAGTAGCGATAGCTCTGTAGTGTGTTCAAACTTTATTTAATTAATCGTTATTCAATAAATTAGTTTTTCTTCAAAATAAAGATTGGTGGTTTCTTTATCATCAACTCATCAGACCATTCTGGATCACAAGGCAAAGAATAATGACATATTACCACAAAGTGTAATATAACATGGTACCAGGTATGTACTGAGGCTAACTAGTCTAATTTAGTGAGGATCTAGTACAGAAAACTCAGAAGCAATTCTAATCTTGAAGCACCAACCTGTGACTGCAGAACTTCGACGAATCCAGGACTGATGGACAAAGCTCAAGCTCCACGACAACTCCGGATCACCGGTAACCTTGATGTTAACTGGCGGGTGTTCAAGCACCAGTTTCAAATTTATTTAGAGGCTTCAGATTAAATAGTGCAACTGGTGCACGTAAAATAGCTCTTCTACAAACGACGGCTGGTCCACAAGTCGTCACAACCTCTAACTCTTTCCAGTGTATGGTGGATCAGGATAAAACTAAGTTTGAAGTAATCATTGCAAAGTTTGATCATCATTGCAAAATTCAAACAAATGAAACTTTTGAGTGTTTTATTTTCATAAGAAGAATGCAAAACAAGGGTGAATCAATTGATTGCTTTGTTACTGATCTTAGACTGCTAGCTCAATCTTGTAACTTCTCAGTATTGAATGATTCAATGATCAGGGACCAAATAGTCTTCGGTATAATTGATGAAAAGCACAGGGAATGCTTGCTCAGACAGAAGCATCTCACATTTGAAAATGCAATTGAAATGTGCCATTTACATCAGTTATCGAAAAGTCAGTATAATGAATATTTTCTCTGTGAAAAGGACGCAAAAATGAACCTCGAGGTAGAATGGGTTAATGCAGATGAAAAAAATGCACATTTCAGATGGCAGCCATCGTGCACATGTGTATTCTAACCCTACACATGCTCACTTTGTTAAAAGATGCAAAATGGACGAAGACCGATCTGTGCATGCGCGAAGAAGTTTGGTGCGTGATGGCGTGTACGCAATGACGTGTGGAAGATGTGGAGCCGCCCACTGTCAAAAAAATGCCCAGCTTGAGGAAAGCTCTGCTCACAATGTGGCAGACAAAACCACTTCGCTGCTCAGTGTAGATCCATGCACATATTTAAATCTGCAAAGTCAAAGTCAAGACAGATTAATGTTAAGTGTAGATTCTGAGGAAGAAATTTTTTAAGAAAATGTTTCCAATGATACAGATGCTTATTCTTTGGAAGACGCATTCTTTGTTGGCACCACAGAGAAGTATGATAGAACCACAGAAGTATCGTCACCTCTCAAGATAGTCCACTCCATCAACACTAATACAGAATAGATAACAGTATTGCAAGTCAATGATTATCAACTTTAAGCTGGAAACTGGCGCTTCTGCCAATTTGCTTACTAATGTTGACTTCACAAAACTAAAGCAAACTCCGAAAATCAATCAATCAGCTTGTCAACTGTGCGACTACAATGGCAATGTAATCACATCAATAGGATCTTGCGACTTGTTAGTTACCAATAATGATATAGTGAACTCTCTAAGATTTGGGATTGTTGATTCAAAAAAGTCTTCACTCTTAGGTGCGTAAGCCTGCAAGGATTTATACCTAATTCAGAGGTTTTATAGTGCGAATTCATCTCAACCAATGATGCAAGAAGACATTCAAGGGATTCTGGATTGTTTTCTAGACGTCTTTGAAGGCATGGGTACTCTTCCCTACAGTTACAAAATTCTGTTACGACCGGATGCCAAACCTATGGTACACCCCTGAGAAGGGTTCCTGCTCCACTTAGAGAGTAGAGAGAGATTGAAACTTGAAATGGCAAGATTACAACATCAAGGCATTATATCAAGAATCACAAAACTGACTGACTGGGTCAGCTCCATGGTTTGTGTACAGAAACCTCCTGGTGATGTGAGGATATGCACAGAGCCCAAAGATCTTAACAAGAATATTCAGAGGGAATACTATCCTATACCACGAGAGAGGAAATCACTAGAAAAATGGCTTATGTATGAATCTTTTCCAAATTGTATGCCTCAAGAGGATTCTGGCAGATGCAACTTGATGAATCTGGTAGAAAGTTATATACTTTCTACACGCCTTTTGGTAGATTCTGTTTTAACAGAATGCCATTTGGGATCTTCTCAGCTTCTGAGATTTTCTATTGTGTGATGGAACTAAGGGTATTGAAGGTGTTTGTGTATATGTGGATGATATAATCATTTAGTCATCTCCAAGAGAAGAACACATCTCAAGGTTATTACAGATATTTCAAAGAGTGCACATGTTTGGTTTGAAACTGAATAGAACGAAATGTAATTTTGGTATTTCGACTCTGAAGTTCCTTGGAGACCAGATTTCTGAACATGGTGTGCGACCTGACGATGACCAGATTGCTGCCGTACAACAAATGAAAGTTCCAGAGACAAGAAGGCTGTTTTATGATTCTTAGGTGTGCTGTGAATTTTCTCGGCAAATTCATTCCCAACCTATCATCCAGAGCTGCCGCTCTCAGAAATCTCATAAAGAAGTCTACCACGTTTGATTGGACCGACAATCATAAAAGGAATGACTCGATTTAAAGTCTCAACTGATAGAACATAGAACAGTACAGCACAGAACAGGCCCTTCGGCCCTCAATGTTGTGCCGAGCCATGATCACCCTACTCAAACCTACGTATCCACCCTATACCCGTAACCCAACAACCCCCCCCCCCCTTAACCTTACTTTTATTAGGACACTACGGGCAATTTAGCATGGCCAATCCACCTAACCCGCACATCTTTGGACTGTGGGAGAAACCGGAGCACCCGGAGGAAACCCACGCACACAGGGGGAGGACGTGCAGACTCCACACAGACAGTGACCCAGCCGGGAATCGAACCTGGGACCCTGGAGCTGTGAAGCATTTATGCTAACCACCATGCTACCCTGCTGCCCAAATGATGACTGCCCCTCTTCTTTCGTTCTACGATCCGAATAGAGAGACAACATTTTTGACTGATGCGAGTCAGGACGGAATAGCAGCAGTTTTGTTGCAAAAGGACGACATCTCGTCACGGTTACCTGTTGCCTATGCTTCCAGAGCGATGACACCGATTGAACAATGGTACACACAAATTGAGAAAGAATGCCTCGGTTTACTTACAGGTGTTTTAAAGTTTCATGATTACGTTTATGGACCTCCAACCTTTACTGTTGAAACTGACCACAGACCACTTGGACATATACGAAAGGATCGAATCGAAAGGATATGACTCCGAGATTACAGAGGGCCTTGATGAAGCTTCGGAGATACCACTTCAACCTCATCTATACCAAAGGCAATGACTTGATAATTGCAGACACTTTATCATGTTCAAACAATTCAGAAGGAGAACCTTTTGAATTTATACAGCATGTAGAAGCTGAGGGGCTGGTTTAGCACAGGGCTAAATTGCTGGCTTTGAAAGCAGACCAAGGCAGGCCAGCAGCACGGTTCAATCCCCGTACCAGCCTCCCCGAACAGGCGCTGGAATGTGGCGACTAGGGGCTTTTCACAGTAACTTCATTTGAAGCCTACATGTGACAATAAGCGATTTTCATTTCATTTCATTTCAGCTCAAGTACAGTGGTGTACTGAAACTCTTCCTGCTTCAGATGTGAGACTGAACCTCATCTGTGAAGAAACCAAGAAGTGTTCAATGCTTCAAAGAGTCACAGACCATCTCAACAATGGTTGGCCAAAAGGGCATTGCTCCAAGTTCAGGAATATTCAAGAAGACTTAACAGTTGTGGATGGACTGCTACTTTGACTTGACCAGATAGTTATGCCAGTGACTCTCCGACTCATGATTCTTAACCAGTTACATGAAGGTCACTTTGGCATTGAAAAATTCAAGAGAAGAGCAAGACAAACTGTGTATTGGCTGTGTATTAATCGAGACATCACTGATATGAAATGAAAATCGCTTATTGTCACGAGTAGGCTTCAATGAAGCTACTGTGAAAAGCCCCTAGTCGCCACATTCCGGCGCCTGTCCGGGGAGGCTGGTACGGGATTCGAACCGTGCTGCTGGCCTGCTTGGTCTGCTTTAAAAGCCAGCGATTTAGCTCAATGAGCTAAACCATACTTGGATACTTGATGTGAAAGATATCAGAAATTTGAACCTGCACAATGCAAGGAAAAACTACAACATGCTTTGGAGACATCTCCAGAGACAGAAGTTGGGATAGATTGCATCTTTTTAGATTGGGATCTTTTGCCAGACATGGTATTCCAACCATTGTCATGTCTGACAATGGGCCATGCTTCGACAATCATGAATGGGCTGAATTCTCTCGAGAATACAACTTTGCTCACATCACGTTGAGTCTGAACTAGCCTCAATCAAATGGTAAAGTGGAGAAAGGAGTTCAAATCATCAAACACCTTCTTAACAAAGCTTTGGATTCTCTTTCAGATATGAATCTAGCGTTATGCTCATATAGAGCAACTCCGCTTTCAACTGACCTGCACAGATGTTAATGAACAGGAATTTAGGAACTACTCTACCATCTATATCTCTACCCAATCCATATCATCTGCCTGTAATGCAAAAGATGAAACATCAGAGAGAACGACAGAGAATGTGTTATGATCAACATGCAAATACTCTGGACTCACTGCTTCCATGTGACAACATCAGGGTCAAAGTTCCTGATGGAAGTTGGTCAGCTCCTGCAAACGTTATCAGTCAAGCAGCACCACATTCTTATATCGTTCAGACGGTTGAAGGAACAATAGTTTAATGCAATCGCTGAGCACTACTAAAACTGAAACAATACAATAACATCTTTCCAGATCTACAACTCCAAGAAAGTATTTTCAATAATACTATGACAAATTCTCAAGTTCGTAGATTCACAGAGGACTGTAAAAACTTCTGAATCTCCTCTTTGTGGTTTAAGAAGGTCAACCAGGAAAAGAAGGAAGTCGAACTGACTTGATTTGTGAATCATTCCCATTGAACTTTGTTTTTTCATTATTGATTTTTATTACGTTTCAAATTTACATACATATCATGTATTGTAATAATATTACACAATTTTTCCTTTGCTGTACATAGAAAAGGAATGTTGAAAAAGGGTGATGTAATGATATGTCTATAGGTACGCCAGTGAAGGGTTAATTATTACATCTCAGTGTAATTCAAGCACTAAAGGGCACCACCAGTTCCCAGTATAAATATCAGACCTCAGGGAATCTTGGTTAGCAAAGGAGAAGTATTGATCACAGCACATGGAGTAGTTTAGATTCGAGTTAGCACAAGGGCATCATTAGTTCATACTAGATTATAGATTACTGTTTAACAGATTCAACCTTACTTTATTAGTAGTTATAGCTCTGAAATGTGTTTGAACTTTATTTAATTAATTGTCATTCAATAAATTAGTTTTGCTTCAATCTAAAGATTAGTGGTTTCTTTATCATCAACTCATCAGACTATTCTGGATCACAAGGCAAAGAATAACAACATATTACCACAAAGTGTAATATAACATCAGGCTCCTCCTCGGCCAGCCCAAGGGCTCTTCCCTCAGAGCCCCTGCTGACACTGGGTGGCTGTGCCTTCTCAGGCTTGTTGTGCTTGAATCTGTCCTGCAGAGAAACAGATGGGGAGATTGTAAGTGGCAGTCCTGACAGTTCAGACGTTTGAAGAGTGGCATGCATGGGACTGGAATGGAAGCGGGGATGTGAAGAACAGCATAGAGACTTGGGGAGGCATCATGGGGATTGTGGGGGGTGGGGGAGTAAAGAGGACCTTGTGACAACTCGGCAATGTGTGAGATTGCTGGGTGAGAGATCACCTTGGAGGTTCACCGAATGGGTGAGAGGGTGCAGCGAGAGACTCCAGGTGACAAACTTCCACTGGCCAGACAAAGAAGGACATTGATTTTTTTTCTGGAACTCCTATCCCATCCTCTTCTGCAGGGAGCTGGCACTGACTAAAGCAGCAATACCCTCCCTGGTGGGGGTGGTCACCTTGCTGGAAGGACGCCTTCTGGCATTTGGGAATAATGGGTCCCGTTTCTGTTGGACTCCATCCAGGAGTCTGGCAAAGGTTCCCTCCAAGAATATTGGAGAAGTCTTCCTGGCTGCCATCCACTTGGTTGGATTTTCAACAAGGTCTGGTGAGTGCTGGTGAGGTGTTTAAATGGAGCTCCCCAGTGATTGCAGTTCCCCCTGGGTGAGCGAATCATCGGGAGGCCGTCAAGAGTGAAGCATGATTCGCCTGAAGAACAAAACTTTTGTTTGATAGGCTTAATGTTCCATGAGGTTTCTTGCTGACATGCACCATTTCTCTCACCAGTACTGACACTTGGTCATTTTTTGTTAGAGTTGCCTGTCATGATATGTATAGTACAAGTGTAGTGAAGGGTTAACATCAGAAACTATGTGTAACTTAAAACTAGATGGCGTTACTAAGTTAACAACTCTAGATATTCTGGGAGAAGATGATGAGAAAGTCATGAGAGAGAGAAAGCTGATGGAGATTTCACTGTAGACATAAAGCACGAGGTTAAGATATAGTGCAGATTAATAGTTAGAGATAATATTGATTACTGGACAAAATATTCAGTACTACTATTAGTTTATTATCTGTTACTTAGTAAAGTGTGTGAACCTAATCAAATTTAGTAGTGTAAATTAAATTTGTTTTGATTCAAACTTCTTATTTTTATATTTATATTATTTGTCAGTGCTACATATCTGGCTATCTTGGAGGAAAAGGGAAGGAATATAACGTGGTACCAGGGTTTTGCTAAAGTAATTCAGATAGATTAGTTAGACTCTAGCACAAATAAAAACTAACACGGGACTCAGACTTCAAAGACCAGGGCCGGGATTCTCCTCTAACCGGCGGGGCAGGGGGTCCCGGCGGGATGGAGTGGCGTGAACCACTCCAGCGTCGGGCCGCCCCAAATGTGCGGATTTCTCCGCACCTTTAGGGGCCAAGCTCTATCCTTGAGGGGCTAGGCCCGCGCTGGGGTGGTTGGCGCCCTGCCGGCCAGCGGGAAAGGCCTTTGGCGCCACGCCAGCTGGGGCCGAAGGAACTTCGGCCGGCGGAAGTCCACGCATGCGCCGGAGCATCAGCGGCTGCTGACATCATCCCTGCATATGCGCAGGGGAGGGGGTCAGTTCCGCGTCCGCCTTCGTGAAGGCTATGGCCAACGCTGAAGGAAAAGAGTGCCCCCACAGAGCAGGCTGGCCCGCCGATCGGCGGGCCCTGATCGCGGGCCAGGCCACCGTGAGGGCACCACCCAGGACCAGATCACCCCGCAATCCCCCCCCCAGGACCCAGGAGCCCGCCCGCGCCACCAGTCCCGCCGGTAAGGGAGGTGTTTTGATTCATGCCGGCGGGAGAGGCATTACAGCAGTGGGACTTCGGCCCATCGCGGGCCGGAGAATCGCCCGCAAGGGGGGGGCGGCGCATGCCGACAGGCGCGGTGCAATTCCCACCCCCGCCGAATCTCTGGTGCCGGAGACTTTGGGAGACAGCGGAGGTGGGATTCACGCCGCCCCCCCCCGGTGATTCTCTGACCCGGCCGGGAGTCGGAGAATCCAGCCTCAGATCTGCTAATTTGAAATACGGAAACATCCCGAACTCATGGAGAAAGTACAATCTCTATGACAGCTCAGAATATCTGGTAAACTAGATGTAAACTGGAAAGTTTTTAAGTAGCAATTTCAGCTGTACGTCTCATCCTCCAACCTAGAAACTGCCAGTGATAAGCGAAAAATTGCTTTATTTTTACTAATGGCTGGATAACAGACTTTAGAATTATACAACTCATTCCATTTTGAGAGCGATGTTGACAAAAATAACTTTGAATTGGTAGTTAAAAATTTGATCATTATTGTGAAAGTAATGAAAATCTCAGCAATAGACTGCAAAAGCAAAAAAAAATGATGCCTCAAGATTCAATCAAAATGTGCAATGCGAGCAAACAATCTAAAAATATAAGTGCCAAAATGTTAAATCGGCAAAGTAAAGAAAAATTTCTCTCTGTTCACGCTATGGCACAATTGAAAATTATTCATGCTGAAAAAGACGAATTTGCGCAAGCCCACCCGAAAAAAATGTGTAATTTGCATTCTGAATATTCTGCGCATGTGCGGGACCAGTTCATACATGCGCACTTTAAAATAAAGTCGCGAGTTGTTGTTATGGGCCATGGTTTAGAGAACCCCAAAGTGTCTTATGGAGTTCACCTGACCCACAACTTTTAATAGATTGTAGTATGGGGAGCATACGACCCTCTCTACAGGGTGGTACAGCATAAATGAAAAAGTATTTTTTAAAGCTAAACAATGTTTATTCTATGAACTCAAGTTAAAACATACAGTGAAGATCTTAGCAACCATCAATACGAATACAACCCCCAAAGACTACAACACTAAGTAATCCTGTAAGATTTCCTTTTAACATCCATACGACTTAAAAAAAAAACCTTTATCAGAAGCACATCAGGTTAAAGTCACTACTGAAAAGATTTATAATTCAGAATTCACCGAATGATCAACAGATAGTCTTTTGATGGCAGAGAGAATAGCAGTACACCTGCTTGGTTTGGCTTCAGCACCAATACTGAAAACAAAACTAAAACACACCCTGCAGCAAACAGCCTAAAACAAAAGAAAAAGCTGACAGACAGCCCAGCTCCACCCACTCTCTGACATCACTGCAACAGTAAACACCAATTTCTCAAAGGTACTCTCACTACAGATATTTATATGCACACCCATTTATTAACACCCATTTCTTAAAGGTACTCTCACATGACACCTCCCCCCAAGAAAAAAGAAATCATCAACTTCAAGATGGTTTCATTTTTCACCGTGTTACTATCCTTCAAATGCACACAGTAAATGTACTTTTTTGTTTCAAAAAACAACACACGCAAACAGGTATACTAATATAGTCCATTTTTTTTTCATTCGTCTTCCTCCAACTGAAATCCATCTCAGTTGACAGTCAATTTGAACAAGAAGATCTCTGTACGATCCATCCATTTCTCTATGCCTCGCCATTTCTGTTTAAAGTCAGATACTTTAGTTCAATCTGATCACAGAGTCCCTTGTAATTCTCCAACACAGGAGCATTGCCGATCACAGCTTTCAGGCAGTCAAATACCTGTTGAAAGTCCGCTGTCCACTGAAATTTTTGATGTTTCTTCAGCAAGTCTATCAGTGGAGCAACCACGCTACAAAAAATGTGCACAAATGTTCGATCAAATCCACTCATGCCAAGAAATCGCATTATTTCCCTTTGTCTTGAGGGTATTGGAAACTCCTCAATAACTGTTGGGTTTACATCCCGTGTGACCATTCACCCTTGTCCGATTGTATGGCCAAGAAAAGTGATTTGGGTTTTTCCAAATTCACTTGTGGCTAGGTTTACCACCAAACCCGCCTCCTGAAGTTGATTGAATAACTCCATCAGATGTTTTAAATGTTCTTTCCATGTCTGCCTGAAAATTATCAGATCATCGATGTATTACGCACAATTGGGTAATCCTGAAACGACTTTGTTAATTAACCGTTGAAATGTGGCTGGGGCGTTTTTCATGCCAAGTGGCATAACTTTGAATTGGTATATACCATCTGGAGTCACAAAAGCTGAAATCTCCTTCGCCCTTTCGGATAAAGGTACCTGCCAGTAACCTTTAAGTAAATCCAATTATGTAATTTCCGATTTCTCACTCACCAATTTTTCCTGAATCAATTTAAGTGGTCCTCTTACCTCATGACCAAAAATTAGTTCAAAAGGACTAAATTTGGTGGACTCATTAGGTGCATCCCTAATTGCAAACAGTACAAATGGAATTCCTTTATCCCAATCCTCTGGATAATCTTGACAATAAGCCCTCAACATTGTCTTTAATGTCTGATGCCACTTTCTAACACTTCCTGCGATTCTGGATTGTACGCCGTTGATTTAAATTGTTTTATTCCTAAGCTATCCATAACTTCTTTGAACAACCTGGAGGTAAAATGTGATCCTTGATCCGATTGTATTTCTGTGGGTAGTCCATATCTAGTATAGAATTTAAGTAATTCCTCTACAATCTTTTTAGCTGTAATATTACATAATGGAATGGCCTCTGGAAACCTCGTAGACACATCCATTATCGTCAAAAGATATTGATTCAGACTTTTTGGTTTAGGAAGTTGTCCTACGCAATCAATTAGGACCCGTGTAAAAGGTTCCTCAAATGCTGGAATGGCTATTAAGGGCGCTGGTTTTATCACTGCTTGAAGTTTCCCTATCACTTGGCATGTGTGACATGATTGACAAAATTTAACTACATCTGTATGTAATCCAGGCCAATAAAAATGTTTCTGTATTTTAGAGAGTTTTCCTTATTCCCAAATGACCTCCCACTGGTACCTCATGTGCAACTTGTAACACCTCCTTTCTATATCCTACTGGCAATACTACTTGATGAACTTCTGCCAACTTTTCATCCGTCTGCACATGTAAGCGTCTCCATTTTCCCATCAAGACATTACTTTTACGGTAATAACACTCTGGTATACACTCAGATTCCTCTTCCGTGTATGCTTTCTGATACATCCGTTTTATTTATACATCTTTCGGTTGTAACTCCGCCAATTTTCCTGAACTAAAAATATCCGCCTCATCCTCCACCTGTTCTTGTTCTTTTTCAACCATCTGATAAAAAAATCATTTCTGATAATTGCGCTTCAGCTTCATTTTCATGCTTCGATTTCTGCTCTTGTCTTAACCTGTGACTTTGCGACCTTGTTACTACACAATGTTGGAAAATCCCAGGATATTCGTCCTTCAACACTTCAGTTATTTGATTTTCCACTGGTTTATCAACAACAGTAGTCATTACCCCCACCTGTGATCCAGCTATATCATTATCTGAGATAAACTGTCTTCCTGGACAAGATAGTTTCTCTATCACTCCTACTACCACTTCACCACTCTTCACTGGACTTTCCAACTTCACCTTATATAATGGAACACGACTCCTCTCACCCTGAATTCCACATATTACCACCTTTTCTGGCAACATTCTTCCCAAACTACATAACTCCTCATCTCTTACCATTAAAGATTGACTAGCTCCCGTATCTCTTAAAATTGTGACTTCTTTACCTGCTCCTCCTGATACACATGAGTAAACTTTACCCACAAAAGTAAATTCTTTAAAGAGTTTTGGCACCTTCTTATCAATCACCTTTTGATCAGGCTGTACAATCTTTTGCACCTCCTTCGCTTCACTTGGGCTTTCCTTTACCACTTTCACAAACCCCACTGTCTTATCCTGTTTTACCACATCAGCCTTCCCAGTGCTTTTCTTTAACCACCAACACTGTGACTTTACATGGCCTAGTTTATTACAGTGAAAATATTTGAAACGTTTCATGTATCTTCCACCCTCCTGGATTTCTTTTTTAATCTGAGGTACACTATTCTTATTACCTCCCATCAGATCACCTTTACTTTTACCACTTGAGTATTTCTCATGTCCCCAGTTTCTATCCCTCACAGGCTGAAACTGATGTCGGAAACCAAGCTTTGATTTATGAACTAATTCATAATCATCTGCCATTTTTGCTGCTAATCCCGCAGTTTTAACCCTCTGCTCTTCCACATCAGTTCTCACTACATCAGAAATTTAATTTTTAAACTCCTCTAAAAGTATAATTTCTCTGAGATCTTCAAACGTTTTGTCTATTTTCAAAGCCCTTATCCACCAATCAAAATTACTCTGTTTGATCCTTTCAAACTCCATATATGTTTGACCAAATTCTTTCCTTACATTTCTATACCTTTGTCTGTAGGCTTCAGGCATAAGTTCATATGCAGCTAAGATGGATTTTTTCACCTCCTTATACGTCCCAGATGCCTCCTCCAGTAGTGATGCAAACACATCACTAGCCCTACCTATCAGCTTTCTTTGTATCAGTAATACCCACATGTCCTGTGGCCATTTAATTTGTTTAGCTACCTTCTCAAATGAAATGAAAAAGGCTTCCAATTCCTTCTCATCAAACGTTGGCAATGCTTGGACATATTTAAATAGATCCCCACCAAGCCTTCGACTAGAACATAGAACATAGAACATAGAACAGTACAGCACAGAACAGGCCCTTCGGCCCTCAATGTTGTGCCGAGCCATGATCACCCTACTCAAACCCACGTATCCACCCTATACCCGTAACCCAACAACCCTCCCTTAACCTTACTTTTATTAGGACACTACGGGCAATTTAGCATGGCCAATCCACCTAACCCGCACATCTTTGGACTGTGGGAGGAAACCGGAGCACCCGGAGGAAACCCACGCACACAGGGGGAGGACGTGCAGACTCCACACAGACAGTGTGGAGGCTGTACAATCTTTTGCACCTCCTTCGCTTCACTTGGGCTTTCCTTTACCACTTTCACAAACCCCACTGTCTTATCCTGTTTTACCACATCAGCCTTCCCAGTGAGAACCCATAGCCTCACACAGACTATGATGCTCTTTCTCACTATCCTCATCACTATCATCCAACTGTACATTTCCCTTTATGTCTGCCAATTTTAACTGACTGTCATGTTTCATGGCCATTTTCCGAAGTTCAAACTCTCTATCTTTATCTTTTTCCCTGACCTATATCTCCCTTTCTATTTCTTTTTGTTCTGCTCGGCCTTTTCTTTATTTTCTCCTTTCTTGTCTCTCCTTTTTTTTCCCCTCTCTATCTCTTTCTCTTTCCGCTCTCTCTTTTTTTCCTTCTCTTTCATATTCAAGCTGCTTTAATTCTTTCTCCTGTTCAAGTTGCTTCATATGCAACTGGATCTTTGCCATTTCTAATGAGTCAGACTGTATCTCAGGCAACTTTAAATGCTTAGCCACCGCCATAATTATCTCATCTTTTTGAATTTTGTCAGGTAATGTTAACTGCAATGTTTTGGCAAATCTAACAGTCTGCTTTTAGTTTCTGTCCGTGAGGCACTGCGTGTGACCGTCTCCACCACCAAAACCTCCAGAGCCTCTGAAAGAGCCATTGTCCACAACACACTCCCTCCTTAAACTGAAATACCACACCTGTAAAGCAACAATAATATGCTCACACCTCACCGTCTTTTCATTCACAAAGCCAATCCAATAGATAGACTTTTATCCCCCTCGAGCCCCCAATTTGTTATGGGCCAGGGTTTAGAGAACCCAAAAGTGTACCATGGAGTTCACCTGACCCACAACTTTTAATAGATTGTGGTATAGGGAGCACACAGCCCACTCTACAGGTGTGGTACAGCAGAAATGGAAAATTAATTTTTAAAGCAAAACGATGTTTATTCTATGAACTCAAGTTAACCTTTTTAAAACATACAGTGAAGATCTTAGCAACCATCAATTCAAATACAACCCCCAAAGACTACAACACTAAATAATCCTTTAGCTTTCCTTTTAACATCCATACAACTTAAAAACAAAACCTTTAACAGAAGCACATCAGGTTAAAGTCACTACTGAAAACATTTATAATACTGAATTCACCAAATGATCAAGAGATAGTCTTTTGATGGCAGAGAGAACAGCCGTGCGCCTATTTGGTCTGACTTCAGCTCCAACACTGAAAACAAAATTAAAACACACTCTGCAGCAAACAGCCTAAAACGAAAGTAAAAAGCTGACAGACAGTCCAGCTCCACCCACTCTCTAACATCACGGCAGTAGTAAACACCCATTTTTTAAATGTACTCTCACTACAGATATTTATAGACACACCAATTTATAAACACTCATTTCTTAAAGGTACTCTCACATGACAGTCGGAAAAATGCCATTCTGCGTATGTGCGAGAAGCTGCTCATTTGCAGTGGACAAAAAAGCCCAATCAGAACGAAGATCGATTTCCTCATGCGCAATGCATGTTTGCGCGGACGTCATGGCATCAGAACATTTTGGACATGCCCACTTAAAGGGAAACTGCCCGAAAATTTAAAAAACAAGTTTAAAAGGCAAACAACAGAAGTTTTATAACGTTGCAAGGCAGAACAGTGCCTGAATTTAAACAAACAGCTGAAGAAAACTTTTGCAGCACCATGGACCAAAATGTCTGCAGCATGCAAGAAAAACAAAACGTTTACAAATCTAAAACTAAAGAAGATCAATCCTACATTGAAGAATATTACTCAGACATGGCAGAGATATTCAGTTTCGATGATTATTGTGTTAGCAACACAATTTAAAAGCTAAATAGCACTCTACAAATGGTAAACGTATCCAATACATTGATGGAGTTGCATACCGTTGATACATTGGATAGCAGTAAATGAGCAATGAAAGACTGCAGAGAGAGAGCAATGAAAGACTTCAAAGAGAGAGCAATTCAAAAAGAAGACTATGGCAGTCTATCTAGTTTAGTTCCTGGGAAAAAAAAAGACTATGAAGGTCCATCTAGCTCATTTGGTCAACAAGATGAAAACTATGAAGGTCTATCTAGCTTATTTAATCAACAAAAGGAAGACTATGAATGTCTACCCATTGTATTTGTGAATAGATGAAGTGATCGCAAGTAGCATACAGAACAAAAGCGAGACTGGCAGCAGATCTCAGCTGGACTGTACAAAAGAACATGACAATCAGAGTACAACAATGAATGACTCAATTGAGAACACATCAATTGTGAACAACCTACAAGAAAATTACATCTTGGAAAAGTTAACTCCAGAAGAGGAGCACCAAGGGATCAAAGATACATCAGATCATCCAGAAAGGACTGATGTCACAAAGCTCAACAATGCATCAGATCATCCACAGCAACCTGAGATCATAAAGTGCAGTGAACCATCAAATAATACAAATGGCACTGACACTAAAACATTTGAAAATGAATCAAACAATGCCAAGAAGAACAGGACACTGTTTAGACAAAAAAGTCATACCAACGAATTTCATGAATTCGTATTTGCTCAAAGACCAAAAAGCAAATAGGTTTTTGAGGAAAAGTACACACAAAATCAATACCACAAGCACAGAAAAAAGGCCAGGTCAGACAGAAAAGTGGTTCAACCAGTCGAACACCTGAAGATGACTTGTTGGTATTACAACAACATCTTCCAAGATAGCAGATGACTTCAATAAAACGTTAAAGGCATCTATTACTCCACTTACTGGATTGAGAAGATCATCCAGAATAAGAAAGAAACCAGACAGAATTAACTTGTGAAGAAACACAAAATGAACTGTTTGAATATTTTTTTTCTTACTCACTTGTTAACATAGTACACATATCAATATATTCAGCACTAATGTTATACATTTTTTTCTTTAATCATGTAGAAAAGAAATGTCTAAATAAAAAAGGAGGATGTAATGATATGTATAGTACAAGTGTAGTAAAGGGTTAACATTAGAAACTATGTGTGACTCAATACTAGATGGTGTTACAAAGTTATTGTATATACGGCAGCATCTCTAGGAATTCTGGGAGAAGATGATGAGAAGCTGATGAGAGAGAGAAAGCTGATGGAGATTTCATTGTAGAGATATTGCACGAGGTCAAGTTATGGTGTAGTTTAATAGTTAGAGAATATTGATTACTGTACTACAGATTCAGTATTATTAGTTTATTATCTGTTACTTAGTAAAGTGTGCGAACCTAATCAAGTTTAGTAGTGTAAAATAAATTTGTTTTGATTCAAACTTCTTATTTTTATATTCTTTGTCAACACTACATATCTGGCTATCTTGGAGGAAAAGACAAGGAATATAACATTGGCCACTATTCCCCTCCTTGCAATCAAATGTAATACTCAATTGGTTGCCTGGGCTCTCAGCTAAGCAAACATAATGAAGCTCGGTCTAGAGCCCAGTGATGTATCTGTCCAATTCAGATACTTTTGACCAGTTCACTGACTCAAAGGTTTACCTGAGTATCTTTTAATAACAAGGAGAACAAACCACAAACACAAATTAATATTCAACAATATTTATTTAACGCACAATTAACCCGTAAATTACCCACAAAATATTTCTAGAGGACATGTGGCCCTCACATTGGAGATGGACACCTGGGTGGGCCCAAGTGACCTGTCAATCGGACATCAATCGGATCATTGGGCACTGAAACTCCTCTTGATACCCCATTGGCAAAAGGCCACAGGAAGTGGAAAAGGGGAGCAAAGCCAAGGGGGGAACATAAACACTCCAGACCCCTGGCAGCGAAAACTCGATGTGGGTGAACTTGACCCCCCCCCCCCGGGCTAGAGAGAGATGCCCAGACTGTATCCTGACACTGCCCCTTGGCTGAGGTTAGCACTGCCAGGTTGGCACTATCAGGCTGGCACAATACTAGCCTGGCTCAGCCTGGGGCAGTGCCAAGGTCAGTGCCAAGGGCAGGCTCTCTCAAGAGCCACATAGGGAGTGGTTTCCCATTATGTGTGGTAATGGGAAAGCACCAAGGACATTGAGGGGGGTTGGGGATGAAGTGGACAGTGAGAGAGGAACCTGCAGGCATTGGCAGGGGAGGTTGGAGTAGGCAGTCATGGAGGTGGGGAATGCTGGCGATATGTTATTCTCTAAGCCTGAATACAGATTGTAGACTTCCAGTTAACACAAATACTTTATTCAGTGGGTTTGTTCTGTTTCCAGAGCTTAACTAGATATAATACAGTCAAGAGGTATGACCAGTGAAGCTAAGGTAAACTGCCTATGCTGAGCTGTCTCTGTCTGCTGCTGATCACTAGCCCTGTGCTTCTGAAAGAGGCGGATCCTCCCTTGGGCTGGACCCTTTATACCCGTCTCTGATGCTGCCTCTAGTAAAATATATTCAAAGCTGAGTTAAACAGATCCTTGATTGACAAGGGAGTCAAGGGTTATGGGACACAGGCAGGAGAGTGGAGTGAAGGCCACAATCAGATCAGCCATCATCTTATCGAATGGAGGAACAGGCGTAATGGGCCAAATTGCCTCCTCCTACTCCTATTTCTCAATGATTTTATGTGTTTATGAACTTGAATTCATCCTGGCTGATCTTTAACTCTCAATCATCACCGCAAAAAACAGATTAACTGGTGAGCTGTCTCATTTTCTGTTTGTGAGGCCTTTCCATATGCAAACTAGCAGTTGCATTTGCCTACAAAGGAAGGAATTAACTAAATGTTTGCACTGATATATGACCGATAAAACCTAAGGACATTCCAAAGCTTTACAACCAATGAAATACATATGAAGCATAATCACTGTTGTAATGTAGAAAATAGAGCAGCCATTTGCTCACAGCCAGGCCAAACAATCAACAATGTGTTTGTGAACAAAAATATCTGATTTTGTGATTATGACTGAGAGATTAATTCTGGCTAGGACGCTGGGGCCAAGCTTCTGTTCCCCTTCAAAGTAGCTCAAGAGGACCTTTCACAACCTCAAAGGGCTGACAGGGCCTCAGTTTGACATCACCTACAAAAGACAGTAGCTCTGACAATGCCTCACTCCTTCCGTTGATGCATTGCACTCTCAGCATAGATTTCATCCTCAAACCTCTGGAGTGGAACATGAAGCCACAATCTTTCGAGAGACGAGAGCGATAGCAACTGAACTGCAGCTGACACAGCAATGACTAAACTTTAAAATTACTTCACTGTAAACGAAAGGCACTATATAAATATTTGAGATTTTCTTAGTCAAATGCAATAATCAATATTCTCCTGACATTGTGTTCCAAAATTCATTGCAAAAACAGAATGTTCGCCAGATTTTGAATGATGAGATGCGATTCAGGAGATGGGTTCATGTCTGAGTCAAGAAATTTCCCCAGGCAGAAAACAGACAAAGAATTCCGATTTTGGTGGAAGATTTGATGGATTAATTGGTGAGGGATCAACAGTGGCAACCAATTAGTGGCCGGGGAGCAGGAATGGAGGTGGGACGGCAGGGAAGCTGGCGCGATTCTGGCCGGTCTTGGCAGCTATTACTGTGGCTGTCACCTGTGCACGATTTTTAAAAAAAATGAAACAATTTTAAATTTCAAATTGACTAGGGCGCAAGGAGAGCTGGAGAGCACAATATAGGGTCGGGAAGCATTTTTCTGATTAAAATTCCATTGTTATGGGATAGATTTTCTTCAAAACCTTGCATTATTTTCAATCATTTAAAACCTTTTCCATGCTGCTGACACTGTTTTCAACAGGCTGAAGTTTGGTGAGCTCTCAAGGAACTGCTCAATGACCTAAATGTGACCTATTAATGATGTGGATGACTTTGCGTTCTACCCTCCCCCTCGCACTTGAAAATTAACAGGTTGGGAACAGAGGCACAACATCATGCGCAAGGCGTTAGCTTCATGAGTCTGCTCGCCTGTCTCTGTTCTGACCCAATCTGGCCAGTGAAGATGGAGCACCATCTGTTGTTTCATAAGGAAAAAGTGGAAGGCTAATTTGCACAGAGCAAGTTCCATAAACAGCAAAGAGATAACTGACCAGATAATCAATATTAATGAGGCTGGTTAAGGAAAAATATTGGCAGGGTGGTGGGAGAAGTCCCCTACTGCTTTAAAATGGTGGCAAGGTATCATTGATGTCCAATTGGGAGGGAAGGTAAGACATGCAGTCAATATGGAATATGTGATCTAATCTCTGGAGTAAGGGTCGAAGCCATCGGGCAGGATTTCAGCAGAATTTTCCTCGTCACTCATCGCGTGATTCACAGCAGTGGTGGAGGTGGCCCACCACTGGACGGTGGTCGCTTCTTCTGGTACCACCATTGACAATGGATCCCTCGCCACCAGGAAGCCGGTAGGGGTACATCATCGTCGGGACCAGAAGATCCTGCCATTGTGCATGGCCGGGAAAATTCTGGCCAATGTCCTCTGAGGCAAAGGTTGACACCTTGATTATTGTGAGGGAGGCATGATAATTCTCTCTTGCACTTGATGCTCACACAACTCATGAAACAGGGTCTAATCTCATTCTTCGCTGGGGTGGCAGAGTTTACTGTTGCCACTGAAACTGGGGTTCCTCCAAAGCAAACTCAAAGGTCTTTCAAGATTGAATGTTACTATAGCTAATGACTGTAATGGTATGTAGACAGACATGTAACTGAAGGGTTAATCATAACACTTAGCTGTGACACCACCACTAGAGGCACCACTAAACCACACTAAATAACCAAGCTCCTAAAGGCTCTTAGTCTCTCTTTCTACGCAGGAGTAGTTAGATAGCCTAGCCACCACTTGTAGTTCAGATACAGTTTATACAGTTATTTCTAATTACTTTATTTCTACAATTAGTTTAGTAGAATGTCAAATTAATTTTTTAGTTTTATCATTACTTAATAAATTTGTTTACTTTACATTGAAGACTCGTATATTCTTCAAGATCATTTGCAATCAGTAACGGCATATATTTCTTTAACCAAGTAATACAGCATGCTGTCAGGAGTAGCAATACAATATAACAATGACAACAATTTCAAAGAGAGCAACTGCAAACTCAGGTCTGACCAAAATGTAATTTATGAAACTATCTATTATCTTTAATGGTCCCCTATTGTCCAGAATAACCCTTATATATTTTCTTCAGGGCTGAATGTTGAAGATAGGTCAAGAATCCTGGCCCTTTCTGCAATCTTCATGCATTTCATGAGAGGCAGGGTCAATGCTGCCACCACCAGGTGGCTACACTGTTGGAGAGGCTGTGAAGCCAGTTTGTTCGGTTGGCTGGTTCAATCTGAAGAGGCAGGGATCTACAATTAATCATGTGAGTTATCACTAAAACCCAATGAATTGGAACAGTTTTAATTGTGAGGGGGGAAAGCTGCTGCAGGACCACAGTGTAACGAAAGCTCAACATAACATATAATTTGTGCTGGGATCAGGGCAGGAGGAGAAGATAATGAGAGTGCAGTGTTGGACAGGGGATATATTATCAGTTTTTTAAAAAGCGTGACATTTTAAACACTAGAATTACCATGGAAACTCATGTGCAACATTGTAATGTGACTATAATTATGGACAAGATGGGTAAAAACATTATTTTGAGCGAAGTCCTCTATTTGCTATAATTGGAATTTAGGGGTGTTTCCCTTTTCTGTGAGCATGCCAACTTTTTAGGTTCGTCAACGAGAGGAATTTCATTTTCTTCATACCATGAACGAAAGCAGGCCAAAAACAGACCAGCTGTTTTGTCTCAAACTTTTCCTTTAGTGCAGTCGGTCATACCGACTCTGACATATGTTTGATGATGTCATATATTTTTTATTTCGTATATTTATATCCCCTCATAATTCTGCCTGGTAACTGAAAAATAACCACCATACAATCCTGTGCCATCCTGAGAGCGGACTGATGGTAACTTTCTCCCAGTCTAATCCTTCAGCATGAAATTTGACTGTCCAGAGTTCCCTGACCTTCAGCATCCAGGAAAACATTTGCTTCTCTTAAAAAGCAATGAAAACCAGGCAAAACCGTCCCCACAAACTCCACTGTGTGTAAACTATCTTAAAAATGGATGTGTTTAAGCTTAAATAGGAGAGTGACAAAGAGCTTGCATTCTAATGTGGTTGGAACAATAAAGAAATCTTTATATAATTCATGGGATGAATTCTCCGCTTCGCGACGCCAGCAGCGAGAATCACGATCGGGCGGAAAATCATGCGAAATGGAAAAAATATGTTTTGCGCCCAGCACCAATTCCGACACCATGTTCCGGTCCCTCGCTGGCAACGGTTTCGATGTTTGCGTCCTGCGCCGGCCGGCCCATGCAAAGTCATCATTTGCATGGAGTTAATATAATTCGTGGCTTGCACACTTCATTCCACATCCCTCCACAATTCTCCGCCATTTTAGGCGGAAGTCTGATGAGCGCAAATCAGTGCAAGTATTTCCAAGCGGGGACTGGGTGCCATGGCTGCTGAGGGGAGCAGGAGGCTAAAATAAAACTCTGAAATATCCTCAAATATCATAGGGCTTACTGGGGGGTGGTCGGAGCAATAGCAGGGAGCTACCTGGTGCCAAGTCTGTGAACTCCGTGTGTTCCCCTGGGGATTGGGGTGGCCTTGGTCAGAGCGTATTTGCTGCAGTATGTAGATTTAAATGCATCCCTTTGGTGATACTAACAGGCTTCTGGCTGCTCACACTGCTGACTGCTTACTGTGTCCTGTAAATGCTCAGAGACCTCTGGTGATGTGGGAGCCCACCCAGGCTGCCCCTCTGGAAACCCCAGTGATATCAGCAAGGGATGGGTGTGGCCAAGCTCAATCAGTGGCCCACCAGGTGTTGGCACTCTGCAAAAGTGCTGCCCCACGGCAGAGGATGCAGGGGATTAGTAGAGCTCACCCTAAATGAAGGACTCTTGCATCGTGGCCATTGGAACCCTTTGTGACACACTGACCCTCTCAGGGCAGAGGCCTCACCAGTAAACACCCCCCACCACCACTCAGTATGATGAGCTGTTTCCTCCTGGCCAGGTTGGCAGCACTGACGGCCACTGTCACTACCTCCCAGGTGCTCTTCAGGAGGGCGGGCTTGAGTCAGCAGCCCACCCTGGGGAAGAGGATGTTCCTCTGCTCCTCACTGTCATTGAGCAGTGGGTCCAGCTGGACTTCTGAACTCGGGGAGGGGTCTTCCCTGAGCAATCTTCATGGCTGCATTGTGTGTGCAAGTGGAGCGCTTAAAAACAGCTCCAGCTTGTCAGGCTCTTTAGCGCTAATTCCAGCCCCAGTGGTTACAACGCCCGCTGGGCTGGAAATTGCTTTCAATTCTTGTTGGCAGAGTGATGACTCATCCTGAATCACAGAACGGATAGAGCCCCCCTAACTGAAACACAAATTCACGCAATTCAGTCCTGGAGGGAAGTCCTCTCCCAAGTGGAGAATGCCGGCCCATTTGTTTGTTCTCACAATAGTCTCAGTGACAATCTTGGTGCTTGTCTGGCTTTCTTCAAGCCTGTCTCAGTCTAAATCTCAATCTGGAACAGAAAAACATCGAGAAAGCCAAAATAAAATACAGAGTAATTTTACTTTATTCAGTTCATGGGATGTGGGTGCTGCTGATTCGGCCAGTGTTTCATGCACATTCATCCAATTGCCCTTGAAAAGATGCTGGTGAGCTGCCTTCCTGAACCACTGCAGTCCATGTGCTGGAGGAGCCCCCCACAGTGCTACAAGTAAGGGAGCCTTCACTGTGGCACAGTGGTTAGCACAGCTGCCTCGCAGCATCAGGGTCCCGGGTTCAATTTCTACCTTGGGTGACTGTGGAGTTTGTACATTCTCCCCGTGTCTATGTGGGTTTCCTCCGGGGGGGGGGGGGGGGGGGGGGTGTTCTAGCTTTCTCCCATAGTCCAATGATGTGCAGGACAGGTGTATTAACCATGCTAATAAATTACCCCTTCGTGTCCAAAGATGTGCAGGTTAGGAGAGATAATGGGGATAGGGTGGAGGAGTGGAATGAGAGTTGGTGCAGATTTGCTGGGTTGAATGGCCTCCTTCTGCATCGATTCTATTGATTTCAAAAGGGAAGATCATGCTTGATTAACCTTATTGAAATCTTTGATGAGCGAGCAAAAAGCATAGACAGGTACGACGTAGATTTGGATTTTTAAAAGTCCTTTGATTAAGTTACACGTAGTTGACCCATGACGAAGATTTGGATATGTGGGATCAGAGGTAAGCAGGAGAATGAATAGCAAGCTAGCTAGTGAAGAGAAAATAGAGGCCATGATACGGTGACCATATTGCACCCGAATCCAGGCATGGAGGCACGTAGAGGGCAAAATTCAGATTTGTAATGTGTGCGAACCATTTTGCAATCTATCCGACACGCCCCTGGTAGTTTCAGATCACACCCAAAAATGGCAAGACTATCATTGACCCTCATTTGGATTCCTTTCAATGTCATTAAAGTCGAATGCAGCGTCATCCCGGGAAATACATGACTCCCCAGCAGGAAGTCCCATGGTCGATATTTAGTACTCCTTTCAATAAGCGTGAAGCTGGTGCAAAGCTGAGGGGAAGTGAGGACCGGAGTAGTTATTTCCCATTTCCGGCATGCAGCTCAAGGGCACTGCAGGGGGTGGGGGGGGGGGGTAGGTGTAGGAGGAATCGTCAGGCGGGTTAGGCTTGGTTGGGGGGGTCAGGGGCTGAAGCATTCCAGGCCGGGGTTCAGTTTGCCCCTGGCCGAGGGGGTGAGGGGCTTTGTGTCTGTGAGGTCTTCAAGCCATCTTCAGATATTGTGGAGACCCATAACAGGGGCAACTCCGGCTGCAGCATGTCTGTCCTGCCGAACACACCTAAGATAGAGCCCCTTTTTATATTCATTTATGGATATGGGCGTCGCTGGTTAGGCCAGTATATATTGTCCATCCCTGCTGCAGATTTAATCCTTTAATTCAACTTCGCCCCCTTTGACTGTGAGAAGCTTCTAGTTTCTCGCTGAAGGCTGTTTCAAATGAGGAATTAGCCTTGTTACTTATGAGAGCACTTTACACTCCTCAACTCTCAAGTGACTCATTGAGGGCATACATGCCATGTCTCAAAGGATGATTGGTGCATTGCATGTCCATTATGCCTGAACAACATGCCTGAAATCTAGGATCGCCAGCACCATTGACTATGTGCAGGGTTGCACCACTGTGGATCTCTCACGACCAAAGGGTAAGTGTGTGGGTCAGGAGAAGGCAGCTGAGCATCTTCTCCTTAATGTTCCTGCCAGAGATCTGGAGTCTGGGGGCTCCTGATGTGGCCGACGGTGAATGTGCAGAGTGAGGTTTTCCAGCACAACTGGCTTGCTGGATGGCACTCTGGGAGAAGGCAGGACACATGTATCTGGGGGAGTCTAGAGGAATTTGAGGGTCCTGGGTGAATGCCCCAACTGATTCACGATCTCTCTCCTCCAATTCCTTCCAGCTAGAATGATGTTTGCTGATGTGGAGGCTGCTTGAGGCAGCCGAGGCGGGCAGATGCCGGACACGGCAGCAATGCCAACACAGGCTGCAGGTGGCACCCATGTGCAGTGGGCTGCTGCTGCACACCTTGAAGACCCGGCTGCCAGTCAGTCTGAGGAGGGACGCAGAACGGGAGGCCAGAGAGGGCCCATAGTGTGCAGGTATCATTGATCTCAGCAGGGAGACAGTGCGGCACCTGTGCCACGCCCTTGACTACTTGACACCCCGAGGAGGAGAACACACGCTCGAGGTGGCTGTGAAGCCCACTGCAGCCTGACGTTTTATGCCACCGAGTCATTCTAGGGCTCGAGCGGGTATTTGTTGCGGCATTTCCCGATCTTCTGCCCACAGGTACATTCAGGAGATTGCTGATGCTCTGTATGCCCAGGCATCCATTTATATCACCTTCCAGCCGGACCAGGCCCACCTAGATGCCCGGGATGCAGGAAGTACTGCCATCGCTGAGATGCCCCAGCTCCAGGAGGGAGCAATGGCACCCATGTCGCCCTGCAAGCACCAGGGCATCATGGGGTTGCACAGGTTTAGCACAGGACTAAATCGCTGGCTTTTAAAGCAGACCAAGGCAGGCCAGCAGCATGGTTCAATTCCTGTACCAGCATCCCCCCCCCCCCCCCCCCCCCCCCCCCACCGAACCAGTGTCGGAATGTGACGACTAGGGGCTTTTCACAGTAACTTGAAGCCCACTTGTGACAAAAAGCGATTTTCATTTCATTGCACATTAACAGGAAGGGGTTCCACTCCCTGAATGTTCAGAGCATGTGTGAACACCGCCTCCGAATCACACATGCCAGATACCCAGGAAATGTGCATGACACTTGGATCCTGGGGCACTCAGAGATCCCCGGTGCCTTCAAGGACCACCCATGGATGACGGGTTAGCTTGTGGGGTACAAGGTGTACCTGCTAACGTCAAGGCTGATGACGCCAATGCGGAAACCTGAGACTGAGGCAGAGACCCATAATGTTGAGGCCCACGTTGCCACCCATGCATTCATTGAGCAGTGCATCGGCCTGCTGAAAATGCGGTTCTGATGCCTGGACTGCTCTGGTGGTACCCTGCAGTACACCTCCCCAGACAATCTCCACTTTGTGGTGATCTGTTGTGCCCTGCGCAATGTGGCGTAGCAACGGGGTGACATTCTGGAGGAAGAAGAGTAATTGGAGATGCATGCAGACTCCTCCTCTAAGGAGGAGGTGGACCAGGAGGGACTGGAGGATGAGCCCGGGGATGGCAGACAGGTGGCAGCAAGGATCCGCCATACGAGGAGGACCAGGGAGGCCCTCAGCAACTTCAGATTCTCCTCGGACTAGAACTGTGGTCTGTCTGTTCAACCAAGCCTCTGATTTCCCTCCCTCCCCCCAAACTACTCCTCCCTTTCCCACATTTCCTTCCCTCCTCCTCAGTCCACCCACCCTCTAATGCTCCGCCCCCCCCAAATCCTCTCTCCCCTAATCCCTCCCCTTCCCCCATTTTCTGTGGCCCCCATTTTCTGCGGCCCCCATCTCACAGCTCCTTGAAGCAGGGAAAAACTAGAGGGAGTGCGGGCGGACCTGCTGTGAAGTTTAACATGACAGAGGCTGCGCATGTATCATGTGTGACATGTTTTAATAGTGAACATTTTAATGTGACAGGTTTCCATTCCACCAACTACAGATAGTACCTACTCAGTGCTCCTCACTCTTCTTGATCTTCTGTGGTCTTGTGCTGCATCTAAGTGTGTCCCTAGAATGTACATTAGAGGTGGACACAGCTTGCTACATTCCGCGCCCTGTGACCTTTGATGCCCTTGGCGGACATCCGCTATAGGGCATGGAGCCAGCAGCCTTGTCCGACTTATTAGTGTCACTGGCATTGCCATGCCACCCTGTTCCGCTAGCTGCATTTGAGAAGCACCGGTGTCAGGAGGCGGTGGGGGGGGGGGTGATTTGGAAGATCTGGAGACCGCCATCTTCACCCTTGTGGCAGGCCCTGGGTTGGCCTCCAGATTCCGGTGCCTGTAGTGCCCTGGAGAACACCAGGAGATGGAGGGGAAGCTGGGGTGAGCTGTCTGTCCTGGAGGCTCTCTATTGTTTGCATCATGTGTTGACATCCTCAGTGATGGGGCTCAATGACTGGGCCATGCTCTGCAGTGCCTCAGCAATTCCACCTACACCCGGAAACATCTCTCAGCAACTGGGACATGATGTTGAAGTGCTCAGCCATAGTTTAAAAAAAAATACATTTAGAGTACCCAATTCATTTTTTCCAATTAAGGGGCAATTTAGCATGGCCAATCTACCTACCCTGCACATCTTTGGGTTGTGGGGATGAAACCCACGCAAACATGGGGAGAATGTGCAAACTACTCACGGACAGTGACCCAGAGCCGGGATCGAACATTGGACCTCACCGTGAGGCCGCAGTGCTAACCCACTGCGCCCCCCGTGCTGCCCGACGCTCAGCCATGGTTGGCGCAGATGGATCCATGCCTTGCATACTACCACTCAAGACGCAGATGTTGTGCTCTAGGTTTCCCATTGCCGGCCCCACTCTCGTAGTGTTGTCCTTGTTGCCACACATTATCAGCACCATCTCCTGCGCCGGCAGCCTTTGGGACTCCTCCAATCAGCCTTGCAGTTACTGAAGCATTGCAGACTCTCCCTCCTGAATGTCACAGTTCTGGCCTATCATCTGCATTAACTCTAGGAGAACCTTGTCCAGAGGCTTGGCATCTAGCTGGGAGCGAGCTGTGTCCTGGGATCCAGCAGACCTCCGACTGCTGTCTGTCTTGGAAGTTGCTGCCTCCACGTGGTGTGCATCAGCAACTGTGTAGTGCTCACCAAATTATGCCCCAGAAATTTGTCCACTAATGTGCCCCCCCACCACCCAGTCTTGGTCCTTTCCCACTAGTTTTGGGTTATCTTCCCCTGTGGAGACAAATAGAGGGTCATTGTGAGCCACACGCGTGATAGGCCAGGGGGGTCAATAGCAGGTGGCATGTGTGGGCACCGCACCTGGACATGAAGGAGTTGTGCTGGTGGATGCCAGGGGGTTCTGAGGAACAAGTTTCAAGATTGGATGTGGGGAGGATATGAGATGTCAGTCAGTGAATTGGGATGGGGGAGGGCAGGGGAGGCTTGGGAATTTGAGGGGTTGCAGGCGGAACTGGTGCCAGGAGAGAGGTGGCAACTTATCCTTGCAGCTTGTTTGTGTTCTTCCTATATTGGGCAGGGTTCTCCTTGTCATGCTGCCTGCATTGACAACCACTGCCACTGCCTCCCAGACGGTATTGCTGACCCTGCTGCTACTCCTCCGACCCCCTCAGGGGAACAGGATGGCCACAGCGTCGAGAAACCTGGCCAAGTCAGCATCCCCAAAGCGAGGAGCAGATCTGCGCACTGCCATGGTTGTTTGTTGACTGGAAGTGAGTGGTGAAGGAGCGTTTGAAAGCAGGTCCCTCTTGTTAGTGGTGAGATGCTGAGGCAGAAGTTGGATGAATTAGACAGCGAGGTAGCCAGTCATGTCGACAATCTCGTGGGGCCTCACCTTTGGCACTAAGTGCCATTGAATACAGGCCGCGATCTCGCCAATTGTGCCCAAAACAGGACATTGAAATTTTTCCGTTGAATCGCGCCCAGGGAGTGCAGGTTAAACATTGCTACCCTCAGACTGATAAAAGATAGGGGTTGAAATTTTCCAGCAGTTCCTGCCGGCAAGGTCTTCCTGTCCCACCCAGCAGGATCTTCCTGTCCCACCTACAGTGACCCCACCACCACGAGTTCCCCAACGCTGGAAAGTATTACTAACAGGAAAATGCATTGACAGTGGCAGGACCACATGTCCTGCCACCAGTCAATGGCTGCCTGCCTCTACTACTACAAATCGGGCTGTGGGGGTGGGGAGGAGAGGGTCGGGGTTGCGGAGGCTGGAAGATCCTGCCCAGGATGTGCCATTCCTGAAGGATTGATGCAGACAGCTCTATTATTCACCATTTCCATCAATGATTTGCACATTACGAATGAAAAGTACAGTTTCAATATTTGCACATGATAGGAGCTATTTTGAGCTCTCTGTCCGTGAGAAACTGAATGTGGGTTCATAATCAAGAAAAGTATTATTCTCTCCGACGCGATTGGATTTTGGAATTTCCCCCTGCCCCCCATTTCCCCTATGGTGGAATAGTGAGAATCACATTGCGGGAGCCCACAAACCTCATTTTAATCCATTACCATGTCATCGGCGAGCCCCCTCTCCAGACCTTCCCATATCACAAACTTTGACCCGACCCGCCAGCGTAATTTAGACCAAGCCTAACCAGATGTGAGGCAGTGGAGGGGATCCCTCCAGGGGTGCAGAGGTAAGTACAGCCTTCGAGGGGTTAGAGGGCCATGCCTGCTCGCTGCTCTTGGCACTTCACCTGGAAATGACAACCTGCCAATGCCAAAATGTGCCAAGGGCAGTACGAGGGCAGGACCTGGGTGGGAGCCCTTTTTTTGGGAGGATGCGGAATTGTTGGGGGGGGGGGGGGGGGGGGGCAGGAGAGTGGACATTGAGAGGGGGATCTGCTGGCGAAGACTTTCATGGATGAGAACCCCAACACCTCTAAGATATGCCTGTGGCCGTTTGGCTGCAGCCTGGTCTGGGCACCATTTAAAGATGGCACCCTGATTTGTTTGATGCCAGTACCCGGCTCTGTGTCCCTGCCTCGCCAAAGTGACGGCGTGAACTACGCCCACACACCATTTTTGGCCTAAGAGACTCAAGGTTCATTCTGGTGGGATTCACTCCGCCTTTGTCCCAGGAACTGACACTTTGCCACTTTCTTTGATAAATTCCGCCTGTTTGAAGTTTAAGTAAAATTATCACTGAGGAAGTATTCTGTACAATATAAGAAATTCAAAAACTTGCAGATAGACATGTCCTTATCAAATGAATTTCAATACAAGAATGTGTGAGGAGGTCCATTTAATAATAATAAGTTACTGTGAAAAGTCCAAGTCGCCACATTCCAGCGCCAGCTCAGGTAGAATTCAGAATGTCCAAATTACCTGACAAGACGTCTTTCAGGACATGTGGGAGGAAACCGGAGCACCCGGAGGAAACCCACGCAGATACAGGGAGAACATGCAGACTCTGCACAGACAGTGACCCAAGCCCGGAATCAAACCTTGTACCCCGGCGCTGTGAAGCAACAGTGCTAACCACTGTGCTACTGTGCCGCCCAAGTTGGAAGAATAAGGAAAAATGAGTCTAACTGGGTATGGAGAAAAGGGTTCCAGCGTACAGATGAAAATGTAAGTAAAATTAGTGACACGGCTTGGAAAAGCCATTAAAAAAAACAGAGTCCTGAATTTTTGCTTCCGAGTCAGGAGAATAGATTTGGGAAAATGTGTGGCTCAGCAAAACCCGACTCAGGTCAATGTGCCCCGAACAATCAGATTTTTATTCTGGGGACAGTGGGGGTGGTAACTAAAGTTGAGCCAACCATCCCTGGAAAGAGTATTTGGCAGCAACAGAAGTTGCTGAATGTGGAGACGGGCTGTGCAAAAGGACCTCCTTGGTAATCCTGGACTCTGTCCAGCTTTGAAAGGGAGCAATAAACAAAAAAAAAATAAGCTGACCACCGTTATCTCTTGCACCCTCACCCCCCACACATTCTCTATGCCCCACTTATGGCAATCCATGCCAACCCATGAACCCAATCCATTTCCATGTCCTTTTATAGCCCTTTTGGCAACCTATGCACACTACCCACTGTTATACCATTCATAGTCCCAGTGCCAACTTATGCCCCTCTTTCCACCCCATGATCCTTTATAGCTCCTATGCTGACTCATGCCAATACGTTCCCCCCCATTTTCCTCCATTTTTCCTCACACCCTTCATGCCAACTATCCAATATAATCCAGGGACAGAGCACAGGACCCATTCTACTCTGAAATAAAATAAAGCTCTAAGTATTTACTGTGGACTGTATTTTTTTTTAAAACATCCACTACATCACCCTACATCGGGCGGCACAGTGGCACAATGGTTAGCACTGCTGCCTCACAGTGCCAGGGACCTGGGTTCAATTCCGGCCTCTGTATGTGTGGAGTTTGTACGTTCTCCCCGTGACTGCATGCATTTCCTCCGGGTGCTGCAGTTTCCTCCCACAGTCCAAAGACGTGCAAGTTAGGTTCTGGGTTACGGGGATAGGGTGGGGTAGGCGGGAGAGCTCAAATGGGTAGAATGCTCACTCAAAGGGTCGGTGCAGACTCGATGGGCCGAATGGCCTCTTCTGTACTTAGGTGTTCTATGATTTACATTTCTTTACTGCATAATTCCTTATAAAAACAATCATCTCATCCTTAATCCTTAGAAAAATAAACATTTCATTTAAATGCGTGATTCCTTGGAAAACAAATATTGCATTCAAGTGCTTAATCTCTTATCAAAAAAAACAAGCATTTCCTATTCATAGTCCCATATCAAAGACTTTATAATCACTTGGAGCTGTTAAACAAATGTAAACTGACAGGCGCCTCATTGCGGTGATGACAGGCAGCAAAAATTCTGTATTATTGTCCCTCAGGCTTATGTTAACTGAGTAAAATTGCAAGCACATTTAAAAAAAATTTAAATGCAGGATATTTAAATGCCTTGACAGCGTGACAATTCCCTTGAGACGTTGACAGTTCCCTTCAGCTGAACAGTTCCAATGAGTTTAGCTATTTTCCACGCAATTCATGTCTGGTTTTAACAATCACAAGGGCGGGGGGGGGGGGGGCAGGGGGCATCTGACTTCACACAAACAGTAACTTATCCCCCATAAATGTGTCCCTGGTCGTATATAAAACGATACACAGCCGCTCCAAAAAAAGTACCATGTCTCTCCAAATAACTCCCAGAAGCTTTAACGTTTCTCCTGAAATGTCAAATGTCCACAAGTCATGTTTGGAACATATCACAGGCAGAAATTGGAAATTTGAAGGCAGCTACAATTTAACTTGTGCAGCTGCCCCTGTGAGCCATATTTTGGAAACTACAGTGGAGAAAACTACACTGGAGAAGGTGCAGAAAAAATGTTCAATGAATTGAGAGAACATGACTATCAGGAAAGATTGAACAAGTTGGGGACATTTTTCCCTAGATTAGAGAAGGCTGTTGGGTGAGGTGATGGAGGTTTTTAAGGTTATGAAAGGATTTAGTTAGGTTGAAATATTGAAGATATCTTCACTTGTGGAGAGTGGGTGGGGAACCAGATCCAGAGCTATATGTACAAGATCCTCTGTAACAAATCCAATAGGGAATTCAGGAAAAAGCTTATTCACCCAGAGAGCAGTTAGAATGTTGAATTCAGTGGTGCTAGGATGCGCCAAGGTGAAGAATAGATATAGACTAAAGGAATGTGGGAAAGATTTGCATTTACACAGCCACGTTCATGACCCCAGGACATCCCAAAGTGCTTTACCGCCAATGAAGTCCCTGAAATACTTGAGAACTGTAGTCACTGTTACAATGTAAGAAACACAGCAGCCAATTTGTGGATAAACAATTCCCACAACAGCATGGTAATGACAATCAGATCATCTCTTTTGAGTGATACTCATCAAAGGCTAAATGTAAATAAAGAAGGTTCGACTCAAGTTCTAGTAAATAGGCATGGATATGTTCATGGATGAGGATTTCAGCAGGAGGTTTCAAACATTAAAAATAGGTGCAGGTGTCGGCTATTTGAGCCTGCACCACCATTCAATATGATCATGGCTGATCAAGCAAATTCAGTATCACACTCCCGCTTTCTCTCCATACCCCTTGATCCCTTTAGCCGCAAGGGCCACATCCAGCTCCCTCTTGAATATATCTATTGAACTGATCCCAACAGTTTTCTGTGGTAGAGAATTCCACAACTTCACAACTCTGAGAGAAGATGTTCTTCCTCATCTCAGTCCTGAATGGCTTACCCCTTATTCTTAGGTGGTGACCACTCGGCATGGTTTAGCACAGTGGGCTAGATAGCTGGTTTGTGATGCAGAATAAGGCCAGCAGCGCGGGTTCAATTCCTGTACCAGCTTACCCGAACAGGCGCTGGAATGTGGTGACGAGGGGCTTTTCACAGTAACTTCATACTTACGACAATAAAAGGATATTATTATTAGTTCTGGACGTCCCCAACATTGGGAACATTCTTCCCATATCTACCCTGTCCAATCCCATCAGGATTTTATATGTTTCTATGAGATCCCCTCTCATTCTTCTAAACTCCAGTGAGTACAAGCACAGTCGATCCAGTCTTTCTTCATGTGTCAGTCCTGCAATCCCGGGAATTAGTCTGGTGAACCTTTGCTGGACATCCTCAATAGCAAGAATTTCCTTCCTCAAACGAGGAGATCAAAACTGCACACAATACTCAAACTGAGGCCTCACCAAGGCCTGTATAACTACAGCAAGACATCCCTACTCCTATACTCAAATCCTCTCGTTATGAATGCCAACTTGCCATTAGCTTTCCTCACTGCCTGCTGTACCTGCATATCAACCTTCAGTGACTGTTCCACCATGACACCAGGCCTCATTGCACTTCCCATTTTCCTAAACTGCCACCATTCAAATAATCTGCCTTCCTGTTTTTGCCACCAAAGTCGATAACTTCACATTTACCCACATTATATTGCATCTGGGGCATGGGTTACAAAAGCAGGGAGGTCATGATAGAGCTGTATAGAAGTTTGGTGAGGCCACAGCTGGAGTACTGTATGCAATTCTGGTCGCCACATTATAGGAAGGAAGTAATTGCACTGGAGGGGGTACAGCCAAGATTCACCAGAATGTTGCCTGTGATGGAACATTTAAGTCATAAAGAGAGGTTGGATAGGATTGGGTTGTTTCTCTGGAGCGGACTGAGGTGTGCAAGATTATGAGGGGCTTGGACAGGATGGATAGGAGGCAACTGCTCCCCTTAGTTGAAGGGTTAGTTACAAGGGGACACAAGTTCAAAGTGAGGGGTGGGAGGTTTAGGAGGGATTTGAGTGCTAGCAAGTGGGATTAGGTGGGCAGGTCAGGGCCTTTCATGCATTGGTGCAGTCTCGATGGGCCGAACGGCCTTTCATGCACTGTAATATTCTGTAATTCTGTGTTTCTGAATGGCCTCCTTCTGCATTGTAGGGATCCTATGATTATATGAAATCTCAAACTGTCTTAGCTGCATTTTGTTTTACTCTGACTGTATTGCTCTTTAGTGCACAGAATGCATTAGTTTTATGTGCTCTCTTGCACATACTACTCACTTCTCACCGCAGGCTAAGTATTCCAACACTCTTTGTGGGCCATTCAAATTATCAGAAGATTTAACCTGGCACAAAATAAGTATTTAGCAATGAGTTATAAAACTATCAAGCACTGCCCTACAAAGTTTTAATCCTGGACACAGCAGGACAGACTTTACAGTTGGTCACATCTGATTAGCGTGCATGAGGCAGATATATATCTGATTAGATTATCAAGCAAAGATCAGTAAAGGCCGATTTCAACCCATTTAATGCCTCATCGATGTTTCAAGTTGGATTTTACACTGAGACCAGAAGCACTTGCTTGCTCTGAGTGAATTTTAATAAAATTAGGCTGCAATAACATTTATTCAGATGCCCGTGCAATTTCTCAATATTGTACCAATATAGAGTTCAGGCATCTATCCATCACACCCCATGTAAAATGGATATCCTGTGCGGTTGATGTTATTTATGAAGGCCCACCTTCTCATCCTTGCACTTTGCCTGAGGTGTGGTGCTCCAGTTAAGTCACTGGCAGTCATCTGGGAATATGGTGACTTTATGATATCACTTATAAAAATATGTTTACAGCACTCTTAAAATGAAACCTTACTTTGGTGCAATTTCTGAATCTATTTTCTTGCTTTCTTATTGTTCATTTGTCTCCACTTTGTTGAGCAGGAAACATTTTGCTACTTGTTCTGGTGTGTGATTTTATTTTTGGTGAATAAAATACAAGGGCAGTGGGTTTCCCTCACCTTGCAGAAAAGGTGAATGAAAATAAAGATCTGGGACGGACATCTCCGACCCCCCGCATGGTCGGGAAATCGCCTGGGACTGGCGTAAATCCCGCCCCCGTCGTAGCCGGAATTCTCCGCCACCCTGGATACATGCTGCGCCGATCGGCGTGCCCCCCGCGGCGATTCTGCGGCCCGCGATGGGCCGAATTCCCACCGCTGACAGGCCTCTCCCACCGGCGGGAATTGGAGCACCTCTGGTGCCGGCGGGATTGGCGGCGCGAGCGGGCCCCCGGGGTCCTGGGGGGGGGGGGGGGGGGCGCGGGGAGATTGGACCCCGAGGGGTGCCCCCACGGTGGCCTGGCCCGTGATCGGGGCCCACCGATCGGCGGGTGGGCCAGTGCTGTGGGGGCACTCTTTTTCTTCCGCTGCCACCACGGCCTCCACCATGGCAGAGGCGGAAGTGACCCCCCTAACGCGCATGCGCCGGTGGTGACGTCAGTGGCCGCTGACGCCGGGCGTCAAAGGCCGTTGGCGCCGGTTTTGGCGCCAGTCGGAGAGGGGCTAACCACTGCGGCGGGAATCTCCCCTACCCCGGCGGGGCGGGGGTTCCCCGCGCAGCAGAGTGGTGACAACCACTCCAGCGTCGGGCCTCCCCAAAGGTGCGGAATTCTCCGCTAGGCCCGCACCGGAGTGTTTGGCGCCACGCGGACTGGCGCCAAAACCGGCGGCAACGGCTTTTGACGCCCGCCGGTGTCGGGATGGCCAAAAGGCCTTCGCCGTGTCGCGCAGGTGCCGGAGCGACAGCGGCCGCTGACATCACTACCGGCGCATGCGCGGTAGGTGGGGTCTCTTCCGCCTCCGCCATGGTGGAGGCCTAGGTGGCGGTGGAAGAAAAAGAGTGCTCCCACGGCACTAGCCCGCCCGCCGATCGGTGGGCCCCGATTGCTGGCCAGGCCACCGTGGGGGCACACCCCGGGATCTGATCGCCCGCGCCCCACCCAGGACCTCGGGAGCCCGCTCGTGCCGCCAATCCCGCCGCCACCAGAGGTGGTTCAAACCTCGTCGCCAGGATTGGCCTGTCAGTGGCGGGTCTTTGGCCCATCGCGGGCCGGAGAATCACTGCGGGGGGCATGTCGATCGGTGCGGTGCGATTCCTGCTCCCGCCGATTCCCAGGAGACGGAGAATTCCGGCCACGGCAGGAGCAGAATTTACGCTGGCCCTGGGCGATTCTCCGACCCTGCTGGTGGTCGGAGAATTCCGCCCATGATGACCAGCATGTCAGGTTCAACTCGAGGCTCACCAGACAGCAATGTGTTATCTGTTATGGCTCTTGTTTCTCACTAAAGAGGTTTGGAGGTTTGAGCCCTACTGCAGAAATATGTGCAAAAATTCCAGTATTGATCTACTACTGCACTATCAGAAGTATCATCTGTTGGAAGAGATATTAAACTGAGGACATATCTGCCATCTCAGATGGATATAAAAGGTCCCATGGTTGTACTTTGAAGAAAAGCAGGAGAATTCTCCCAAATGTTTTTTATTGCCCATTTTTTTTGCCTCCAGTAACATCGTCCAAGTCTACCCAGCCTCTGCTTTTCAGTTCCTAAAAGCCATTTGTTGCCTGTAGACTTGATTATTCCAACTCCAGATTTCCATTGTCCATAAATTTAAGCTTATCCGGAACTCTGCTCCAAGTTAACCTATGGGCGGCACTGTAGCACAGTGGTTACCACTTTTGCTTCACAGATCTAGGGTCCCAGGTTCGATTCCCAGCTTGGGTCACTGCCTGTGTGGCGTCCGCACGTTCTCCCTGTGCCTGCGTAGGTTTCCTCCGGGTGCTCTGATTTCCTCCCGCAAGTCCCGAAACATGTGCTGTTAGGTAGCTTTGACATTCTGAATTCTCCCTCTCTGCACCCGAACAGTGCCAGAATGTTGCGACTAAGGGCTTTTAACAGTAACTTCATTGCAGTGTTAATGTAAGCCTACTTGTGACAATAAAGATTATTATTATAACACATCACCAAGTCCCATTCAACTGTCACCCAGTGCTCGCTGACGCACATTAATTCTCAACTGAGCAATGTCACAATTTTGAAATTCTCATCATTGTTTACAAATCTCCCACCCCCACCCCGTGCCCTCCTCTATCCTACGCACTACACCATCCTTCAGCCATTCATTCAACCCTCTGAGATAATTGTGCTTCTCTATTTCAGCCACCTAGGTCCTAAGCTCTAGGGGCTGGTTTAGCACAGTGGGCTAAACAGCTAGCTTGTAAAGCAGAACAAGGCCAGCAGCAAGGTTTCAATTCCCATACCAGTCTCCCTGAACAGGCGGCAGAATGTGGCGACTAGGGGCTTTTCGCAGTAACTTCATTTGAAGCCTACTTGTGACAATAGGTGATTTTCATTTCATTTCTGGGGTTCCTGCTCTAAACCTCCCCACCTTTCTGCTTCTCTTTCCTCCTTTACAATGCTTCTTAAACCTTACCTCTCAGACCAGGCTTTTGGTGATATGGTGTAATATCGCCTTAATTGTCTTTTGGCTCTTAACTTTCCTGTGATTTGCCTTTGGGTATTTTACTATGTTTGAGATGACCTGTTCATTTTCATGTTGTTGTTTGTTGGCCAGTGCCGTACATAAACTGGTTGCTGTGTTTCCTATCTTGCAACAGTCTCTTCACTATAAAGTGCTCCAAGACATCTTAAGATCATAAAAGGTGCTAGATAAAGGCAAGTATTTATAATTTTCTTGCATTTCAGGGACAGGCGTAATTATCTGCACAAAACTGGCTATCGAGGGATGAGGTCTACAAACAATCAAATTAAATGTTGAGCCATCGACTAAAAGGAGACCTGAATCAGCATGTATCATATGCTTGGCATTGCTGATGGGATTACTCAGCAGCAGCGCTACCCTCCCTGCACACTGCTTCATTTCTGCTCCCTGCACTTCATCAACCTTTCTTTGAATTCATTCATGTGGTGTGGGTATCGC
Source organism: Scyliorhinus canicula (assembly GCF_902713615.1). NCBI lineage: Eukaryota > Metazoa > Chordata > Chondrichthyes > Carcharhiniformes > Scyliorhinidae > Scyliorhinus > Scyliorhinus canicula. Next base: position 151,675,082 of record NC_052146.1, read on the forward strand.
TGTCCAGGCCAGCATTTATTGCCCATCCCTAATTATCCTTGAGAAGGTTGTGAGCTGCCTTCTTAATCCGATGCAGTCCATGTGGTGCAGGTACACCCACAGTGCTGTTAGGGAGCGAGCTCCTGGATTTTGACCCAGTGGGAATGAAGGAACGGCGACATATTTCCAAGACAGGATGGCGAGTGAATTGGATAGGAACTTGCAGGTGGTTCATATGCTCTCCTTGTTCCTCCTGATGGCAGTGGTTGTGGATTTGGAAAGTGCTATTGAAGGAGCCTTGGTGAGGTTTACCATATGTTGCTCGTTCTGGGTGAGTGTGCTTAACACTCAATTTGGCTCTGTTTCTTTACTTAGCTCTGGAGTCGCCAGGTATCGTTAAGATACCGCCACAAGTTCAAGGTGAAGTTCAAAGCAATAAAACCATACACCAATTAGTAAGTTCAAACAACTGAGTTTATTATAATACAATTATAATAACTACCCATGCACACGCTAAAATGATTAAACTATCCCTACCGCTAAATAAACTAATACTTATATTGAAGGAACTGCTGGGTCAGGGAACAAGGCCTCTTGCTCTGCTCTGGTCTGCAGACTTCAGGTTGGTATAAATTAAAAGGGGTCAGGAGTGACTCTCTCTGTGAGCCACTTACTTGCTGGCGGCTGCTGTCCCAAACCTCTCTCTCTCTCCTTCAAGGTCTTCTTGGCAAAAGCTGGTTGAGGTGCTGGTCCACAAGGGAGAGCTGGTCAAGGAGAGAGGAGGGCTGGACAAGAAGAGTGAACCATGTGTGGGACCTGTCTTTTGTAGGTCCCAGGGATCCGCGCCCCTTTGGGCGGACTCCCTTACCTGCTCGGAATTGATTGGGTCTCTTCCCAATCGATATGTTTGAATCCCCCCAATACTGAGGCTGTTCCTTAGCTACTGGGCGGGCTTTCAGGCTCTTTGTTTTCGAACCCTGCTGGTGCCTGGGTGACTGGTATCCTTTGCAATGTTGCAGTTACTTCCCCATTTGTCTCCATTGTTTCTGGAATCGTTCCATTAACATGCTAATTATCCTGGTGATTGCCTCATTAGTATGCGGAATGTTCGTTTCGGTGCTGTCTGCTTTCTGAGCAGACAGAATCCACACCTGCTAGGTGCAGCCTGCTGGTGCTGCAAACATTGTCCATTTTATCCTGTATGCTTTGCGTTCCTCCATTTTGTATTTAGCGAATGGCCAACTTCGGTGGCTACACATACATGTATTTCAATGGAGGTATCCCTATAAATATGCCCATTAACATTTAGGTAATGTTGTGCTAACAGCCATTTAATATTCCTATATATAATTCCTAAATCCAAGTTTGTCTCCTTCACCTGCTCCTCCAACTCTCAACACGATCTATTATGAATGATATGCTGAATTGCATTTTGCAAATGAAACTGACCCCAGAAGTTCATGCAGATGTTAATGATACACTGGCAGACTAGTGGCGATAAGAGGTATGATGTTGGTGTTGGCAATATTATCCGATCGCAATGTAGATGCTCACCTGGTGTGACAGATAAAGTAGAGGAATCAAACGACAGGCTGTTCTTCGCTGCCTATTGTCAAAGAGGCCAGAAACTAAATTACCGTACCTCTTGAGTACTAGTCCAGGGGATATAATGAGCAAATAAAAGAGGTGCAAAAAGTAGATTGCATGCATCATGTAGAATGAAATATGTCATACATTTGAACGTTTTTCCTACAAATGAAAAAGTAAATAGATAGGAAATGGAAAAATGTATAATTTTTTTCTCCAAATAGCTGATGAGACCACGTGTGCATTAAAATATTTTTATTATGCGTTTTCACTGTGGATATTTTAAAATGTAGACAACTGAAATGCAGGGATGGACGGGCCATTTGCGAAATTGGGAGTTTTCTTGACTGTCCCTAATGAATGTTTTTGCAGCAATGTTTATTGTGTCCCACCTTGCCTCACAGCTTTTCTGTGAGAGCCTTGCACTCTTTCAGGGAATCCAACCCATACCTAACTTAATAAGTCTATTTATTAAACTTCTGTCAAAACTCTTTCTCTGGACTGCTGTGTTATGCGGTATTATATTGTGGCATATGTCTGTCTGCCTGTGTTGCTCTGAAAGGGGCATCCCTGATTTCAATTATGCCAATGTAATGGAGAAGATACAGCATTACAAACTCACCTCTGTGTGAAATACAGCTCTTGGGTTCTGAATAATTTGGTTCAAGCTGAGACAGGAGTTGGAAGGGGAATGGAATAGGTAGCCACAGTCTTGAGCTTGTGGTGGGACGCTGAAGAAATTGTGCGGGATTCACCAGCTCTCCCAGCCACGTGTTTCAAGGCGGCACACCGTTCGTTGGCGACGGGATTCTCTCTTCCTACTGCTTGTCAATAGAATTTCCGACTGAAGCCACCCCAGGCTGCTGGGAAACCTACAGGCAGGGGTGAGCTGCCAGCGGGAAACGAGAATCCCAACAGCCTTACAATTTGATTGGAAAATTTGTTTGGAAAATTGAGTTATAAATGTAGTGGGCAATTTAAGGGTTAAAAGCTTGGGGTTAGTTTGTATTTAACTGCAGTTGTTACGTTTCTTTGAAAAATAATTCTGTTTGCAGAGTCTGGGTGTTTTTAGCAGCTAGAACATGAAATTGATTCGGGAATATGCTTATCAGTTTGGACTAATGCAGTGGGATGACTAGTGAAGTCCTTGGGGTGTTAGTGTGCTTTTTCAGCCTGCAGAAAATACTGGGTGGGATTCTCCGTCCCACCAGCCCAGTTTTCCGGCGCGGCGCACCCCTGCCGGCAGCGCGATTCTCCATCACCGCAGCCGGCCAATGGGGTTTCCCATTGTAGCCATCCCCGCGCCTTCGGGAAACCGCAGTCATCGGTGCACTTCCAGCAAAGCAGAAGATCCCGCTGATGGAGAATGTGTTTTTCAGCTTCGGGAGATGAGGGGGGTGAATCTCCCAAATGGAGCCCAAGTGTTTGCGCCGTCGACGGCGCAAACCGGGCCCGAGTACGACCTAGTCTGTCCCCCACAGGGGACCAGCATGGCGCTGGAGCAGTTCACACTGCTCCAGCCTCCTTTCCTGGTGCCAAACGGGAACCACGCCAACCTACGCATGCGCAGTTGGGCCATGCCAACCTGCGCATGCGCGGGGGACTTATTTAGTGCGCCAGCCCCAACTCAACATGGCATCGGTGTTCAGGGGCCCCGATCGCCGGCCAGACCACATCGGAGGGCCCCCGGTGAAGGAGCCCACCTCCCCCCACCCACAGGCCGCCCCCCGACCGTTCACGCAGAGTTCCCGCCGGCAGCGACCAGAGGTGAATGGCGCCGGCAGGACTCTGGTGTATCCGCGCGGCCGCCCGGCCCATCCGGGCCAGAGAATCGACGGCGTCGTGGCACGGTTGCGGCAATTCATTGGCCCGGCGCGGGTCTCGGAGAATCGCCCATGAGGTCATTGCTGGGTGGAGCTCAGAAAGACTGCGAGATACTGAGATTGAAGACACCTTGAGAGTGAGAGAGGAGCTGAGTTATGATCTGTCTGACTGAGTCCAAGCAGGATAGTTAAAAAAAAGAGTAATTATATTTTAAAGCAGAGCAGTCTTGTCCGAAGACAAGGAAGAGGCTGAAACAACCTAGTTGAAGCAGCTATTTGAAGATATTCAACCAGAGTCTGAAGAAGTTCCAACCTGAGCCAAATCTGTTTCATAAAGCAAATATTACTCTATGCCGTGATAAAATGGATTAAGAGCTGTATGTTTCTTTTCTTGCAGTTTAATGGGAAATAGTACAGTTGTGTTAAGGGGTAATGTAAGCTGTTCTTTTCGGGTGTGAAGTTAAAAGTTTAATATTGTTATTCACAATTATGTTTTGTTTCAGAAAAACCAAAGCCCTATTTTGTCATGCAATCACTCCTGGAACGAATTATTCTTTCTGCATAGTCTTAAAATAAACTGAAATATTGGGGTTTTGGTCCAGTATCCTGACCACTTTTGGGGCCTGTTCTGAGATTGTGAAACAACACAGAAGAGAAACCTTAAGCATGCAGATGGAGGCTGATCTCATATCTTTGGTTGATGTCCCAAAGCAAGCAACACGTGGAGAAGAAATAGGTGGGAGCACATAGAGGGAACCTTGGAGGTAACAGTGAAGGGACATGGAGCTAAGTTATCACTGCAAGGGCTGCACGGTGGCACAGTGGGTTAGCACTGCTGCCTCACAGCGCTGAGGTCCCACGTTCGATCCCGGCTCTGGGTCACTGTCCATGTGGATTTTGCACATTCTCCCCGTGCTTGCATGGGTTTCGCCCCCACAACCCAAGGATGTGCAGGCTAGGTGGATTGGCCATGCTACATTGCCCCTTAATTGTAAAAAATTAATTGGGTACTCTAAATTTTAGGGAAAAAAAAGTTATCACTGCAGATGCTATGGTTAGATAGATAGGTTATAGAGGAAGCAAATGAAGACCCCACGTGGAGCACTTTTCATTTCCCGGCAATGCATCGTGGGCCCTCTTGGCCCATAAGGCAAACCATTTAGCAGATCATCTGCCAGTTTGGTGATGAACACAGAGACTCATATATAACATTGATGTAAAAAGGAAAAAAGTTGTATCTGGCTTTTTAACTGCACTTGTGACAATTAGAGTTGTTGCTCTAGCTCTTGCCCATGAATTGTCAGAAAAATTTGGAGAAAGGCCCCATTTATATAGCTAGTCAGTATTACTTTATAATAATAAAATTACAAAGCTATGGGATTTGAATTTGAACTTGTGGGGGAACCCCCTGGGTAAAGAAAGATGTGTTGCAGAATGATTAAATGAGCTTAATGGCTGGTGGAACGAAAGCTTATCCCTTCAGTGATCTGATAAATGTTACCATAATGCCAAGCTGGTAATAGTTGATAATCCCAAATAACATGCCTTTAACATTGCACAGACTCCCCTGTGCAAAAACACCACACTGTCTGGGAGGAGAGACAATTAGAAACAAGGAAAGTATTTGCAATTCCCTGTGGGGTAGCTTCAGCATGCAATGTTTTCAATCATTAATTCCAGCATCATTGTAAGCCATTGTTATCTTGATCTGTTCTTTGAGATGTCACTCACACACAAGGCAGGATGTTGAAACACAACTGATGCTTTTCTGTAATGTCAGTGATACCCTGAGATCAGTTTCGTCAAACCTTCTGATCACAGCACATTAACATCTTATGAATAAGCAATAAATGAAGATGCATTTAAATATCTCCAAAACCTTCCAACGCTTGACACCTGCATCAGCATTTCCTTATTTTTGAACACTAATGGTCAGTTATCCCACATTGTTGCAGATAAATGAAACTGCACAATAGGCACTTGTTTCATTCATTATCATAGATTGTCAGGAGTCAATTCTATACATGTTAACCATTGATTATGCCCTTGTGTATATCTGGAAGTCCCAAATTAACAAGGAGCATGATTCACCCCTTGAGCATTCATTCATTGTTATTTTTAGAAGATATCTCCTTTCATGGAATGTGTCTGCTGCCACAACAAATTGCTGAAGTCAAAGGTGAATGAATACAGGAATATATCTGCACATTCCATTGTTCGAATCAAACTAAATTGCATAGAAGATGGCAGAGTTTAAAGCATGAGTGAGCTGTGATCATATGTCGATGGCTGTGTCTCTCTGCAGCATGAGTAGATTGAGGCAGTTTTTCCCTTGGTTCCCTTGGAGGACAATACAGACCCAACAGTTTGTGTGAAATGTGTAATTTGATCCAGTAATTGTCAGACAGGCAGAGTTCACAGTGCTGACGTAAATATGCAGTTATGTGTGAGGAAGGTGCAAATTGTCCGTGAAAAGTAATGTGAGTGGCTCACCTGATGAAGGAGCTGCGCTCCGAAAGCTTGTAATTCCAATAAACCTGTTGGGCTTTAACCTGGTGTTGTAAGGCTTCTTACTGTGCCCACCCCAGTCCAACGCTGGCATCTTTCCATCATGCCCGATTAAAAGGTTTGTTAGTTCTTTGGGGTTTGCACCTGCCCGCCCCCATGAATTAAAATAATGTTTTAAATTTGGAATTAAGGAACCCAGGTGAAGGCTACAATATCAAGACAGCAACCTTCAGCAAAATCCAAGGTCTTTGTGTCAAGTCTCACCCCAGACATTTGAGCACCAAGTCTAGCCTGACACCCCCAGTACAATAATGATGGAGTATGTCTGTTGACATGCTGAATTCCAGATTCAGTGTTAAACCAAGGCCCTGGATTTCCTCTCAGCTGGATATATAAGATCCCATTATATCTTATCTCAGTAATGCAAATAAATGCAGGGAAGTTTTCCTGGTTGCCCTGGGCAATATTTATCCATCAACCCAACATCACAAAAAACAGATTATCTCATCATTATCATATTTCCATTTGTGGAAGTTTGCCATGTGTCGATTGGATGCTGTGCTTCCTACACTATAACAGTGACTACAATTATAGAGTACTCCATTAGCTGTAAAGTACTTTGTGATCTCCTGAGCTTGTAAAATATATATAAATGGAAGTCATTTTTAGTACGCACTCATTGTCTGTCCCTTGATTCAAGGATGACATCCATTCAGGCTTGGAATTTCTCCCATGAATCTTCCTGTGGCTCAACAAGCCAATTTTTCATCTGCTGATCTTTGGGCACATGAACAACTGTGATCCAGAGTGTGGGATTTGCTTCCTTCTCTTTCCCATTCTGCCATCATTCTGCCTCATTATTAAGGTATTGCAATTCAAAGCATGATGCAGCCTGATGGACAAGTGATGAACACGGGGTGGCGCAGTGGTTAGCACTGCTGCCTCACAACACCAGGCACCCGGGTATAATTCTGGCCTTCGGTGACTATGTGGAGTTTGCATGTCCTCCCCGTGTCTGCGTGGATTTCCTCCGGGGGCTCCGGTTTCCTCCCACAGCCCAAAAGTGTGCAGGTTAGGTGGATTGGCCTTGATCTGTTGCCTATTAGTGTACAGGGATGTAGATGTTCAGTACAGGGATAGGGCAGGGGAATGGGCATTGGACGGGCGCTCCTTCAGACAGTCGGTGCAGACCTGGTGGGCTGAATTGCCACCTTCTGCACTGTAGGAATTGTTTGGTTCGAAGTTGTCGCCACTTCAAATGATTGGAAGCCAGCTCCTCTCAGGCATTAATGTCAATACCGCCACCCTTCACGGAGAGAGTCAGAGTGTCTTTGAAGCTTTTTTTTTGTTTCCCCCTGAAATGTTGGCCGTTTGAGTGCAGAGAAAACAGGAGCTGGGGCAGGGGTAGATGCATCTCGGCCATCCCGACACAAACTGGATTATGTCCTGAAATGGAGACAATATCCAATATCCCCCATAAGCCGTGTGTGCTCAGAGCTGTGCAGGGAGCTGGAAAGTACTACGCAACCACCCGCAAATCTTCCCTCTAAAGATACCGCGTACATGTAGCCACGCAAGAATGAAATGGCACACAATGAAAAAAATTGAGAGGGGACTCTGGAGTCAATCTTATGACCTTGCAACCCAGAGGGGGAGAGTGCCAAACGGATACATGTTTCCAAAGGCAGTCTTCTCAAAAATTAACAGATATTCTACCTGAGGTGTGAACTGGTTAACATCGGTGAGCTCAAAACCTTCCTGTAGTCTTGGTAGTGAAGGCTAGAGAATCTGCAAAATGGAAACTGCATCAAATAAGGAGCATGACAAAGAATTGAACTCCAAATGAAATACGCTACTTTCTAGTTCTTTCGATCGAGCCGAGAAATAGAAGACTGCGGGAACTCTATCTTCCAAAAGTGTGAGTGTTAGGTGAAGATAAGGAATTCTGCACGGATTCACTTTCTTATCAGTAACTATATTACAAGCCTCACCATTACGAGAGTTGGATTGTTTGATCTGCTGGGAGTGATTGCAGCTGTCTGAATGTCCAGTGGCTCATTAGAGTGATGCTACATGACTTTAGTCCTTTGCATTATACAGAAAATCTAAATTGAATACATTGTAAAGACGGCAAATGGAGAAAAAAAGTGCTTTATCGAGTTAAAACGTAGCCAGAAAGCAGATTGAAATTCTGCAGATGGACTATTCTACAAATTCATCCAGCATTGAATGTATAGCTGCTTAATATTAAAGAAGCTAAATGATAAGATTGAAGGTATGACTTTTATACGAATACGAAACACTGCAAACTCTCTTCTGTACCAAATTCCAATGGGAACTGCTGAAAAGTTTCAGTGTGTCGAGATTCCTGCTCCTAATCCAACTCGGCATTCCTGCTTCCAGCCTCCTGCACTCCCAAACGGCTACACATACAAGCAGTATAGCCAAGGTCACTCACTGTAACTTCTGCAATAGTTCATACTTTGCATTTCGCCTCCAAATCTTGAACAACTTAAGGACCAGTCAGTAATGAAACTGGGAGTTCAGCAGTCAGCTCTATTCCTGTTAATGCAACTGTGTTTGTTGAAATTTGCTGGACCCAGTAGGACACATCTCACTACAGCTACCTTGCTTGTTTTTATCTTGCCTTATCTTACCACAGAAATGTATGACTTATTATTAATGTCACTTTACATTCATAGTTCTCACCAGAGCTATAAAATTAAATTTTGAAACATTAAGGGCGCGATCTAACATGAGAAGCATTGAGTGTAGTCTCGAGCGCAATGTGCTGGGTGCTTCCCGACGGTCGACCCAGCAAGACGCGACCGGGATCTAGCATCAATTAGGGCCGAAATGATCAGCCACGGGCTTCACGGCGGAAATAGCTGATACGCCTGGACCGCGCCCGACATGTAGCATCACTCTAATGAGCCACTGGATAGTCAAATAGACCACTAACATGGGGGAGCAGCACATAAACCTCCGAACATACTCCAGACAACACGCGGCAAGGCCACCATGGAGACCTCCTCCACACTTCCGGGCTGCCGACCTGGCCAGTCAGTTGGACATGGTGGAGTCAAGACGGGACACCCTGTTCCACCGAAGGGATCGGAGGCTCACCCTAGGTACGTCAATATGGCCCGGGAGGCAGTGGCAAAGATCATCAGTTCGGGCAGAGGTACCGGGAAGCCTCCTGTCCAATGCCATAGGAAACTCAACAACCTCCTGCGGGTCACATGGGTGAGTTGACATCAGCCCACTGTGACTTGTCCCGCCTGCCACCCACAGACCTCGCCCCTCCCCACCTGTGCCCCATCACACCATAGCACACACCAGCACAGCTAACTTCAATGCAGTGTTAATGTAGCCTACTTGTGACAACAAAGATTACTAAAAATTAAAGCTATCATCCCCACCCTCCACCAGCACAGAGATACTCACCTGCATGGGCAACATTTATAGCAATAATAACAATCTTTCTTATTGTAGACTGAAGGAGGAAACTGACACAGACACAGGGAGAACATGCAACCTCCACACAGACAGTGATCCAAGCCAGGAATTGAACAAGGGACCCTGGTGCTGTGAAGCAACAGTGCTAACCACTGTGCTACCACTTGTGGACTTTTGTGGACAGACTTCTGGCCCTCAATCTGGTGAGCACCACACATTTTCTGGTGCACATCAGGTGGAGGTAGGAACATCCAAGGGAGTCGGACGTTAAAGGCCTGCTAAATCTCAGGACTCAGCTGGATGCCAGCCAGATGTTGGGCCTCTGGACCAGGTTATCCCAGAGTTGGTGTAGGCGCTAGGGTGTGGCTGTGAAATTCAAGAGGGGATGTCAGCAACACTCCAGTGTGTCTATAGCCAATTGGAAGAGTCCCAAAGGCTACAGGTACAGGTGATGGCATGGCCTGGGCGATGCGTGGCACTGAGGCCAACACTACTAGTGTGGCACCATTGTGGAAAGCCTGCAGCACAAGGTCAAAATCATGCATGGTAATGTCCAAAGCCTGGCACAATCTGTGACGGCCATGGCTGAGTGCCTCGGCAGCATGTACCAGCCCTGAGGGGGGCAAGTCCCAGACGCATGTGGACCTTGTTGAGGCGGAGCGGAGCATGTCTCAGTTGCAGGTGGACATTGCCAAGACACCTTAGAGCGTGTCTCAGTTGCTGAATAACATGGCCCAGACGCAGATGGACATTGCTGAGGCAGTCCAGAGTGTGGCTGGTCACAGAGGGGTATGGCTGAGGGCGTCAGCACCCTGCTGTGGACAATGGGAGCAACCAGATGAAGCAGGGGCCTCTGGAGCACGCTCCAGCTGTCCGTTCATAACAAGGTGACTCTCAGGGCCCTATGGGCACCATCTCGGAGAAGAGAGCACCGGAGGCCAATCTGCAGACTTCCAGAGGCAACGGCAGTCTCCAGCTCTCCCAAGTACCCCCTTCCTGACAAGGCGTATCTCGAGATAAGCTGTCAGAACAGGGTGACACAGTGATGCAAGTGCCGCTGGTAAGGCAGCTATGGCCCTCCGTCCCCAGACCCTCCACAGGACGCACGAGAGGGGCATCAAAGGCCGCAGGGTGCGGAAAGCAGGCTGCCTCCATCTCCGATGTGTATCCTGGGGACACACCAGACATAGCAGCAGAGCACAGAGGGCTAAGAAGATTGAGGATCACTGAGTGGGTACTGGGAATGGAGGGGGCACCATCGGTAGCTAGGGACAGTTAGGTTTTGATTGTTCACCTGAGATATGTGAAGCCTCTATGACCTTGTTCTGCATTGTGGCTGGGCCTACACCCCCCCCCCCCCTCCCCCCGCCCCCCGGCCCGGTGCCCTTCATTCTCCCCCAGCTCCCGCCCCCTGGGAACAGTGGTCTTAGATCTGGGGCTCACGAGGCAGACCATGTGCAGGTGATGGATATGCGCACGCTGTCACCAGACAGACAAGGGTCAGACTATGGCATAAATTGAGGAACACCAGAGCTTATCTCACAGCTGGTTTTTGTCACCCTCCTGTTTTTATAAATTTAGTGTACCCAATTCATTGTTTCCAATTAAGGGGCAATTTAGCGTGGCCAATCCACCTAGCCTGCACATCTTTGGGTTGTGGGGGCGAAACCCATGCAAACAGTGGGAGAATGTGCAAACTCCACATGGACAGTGACCCAGAGCCGGGATCGAACCTGGGACCTCAGTGCCGTGAGGCTGTAGTGCTAACCACTGTGCCACCGTGCTGCCCATCGTGTTCTGTATCTTGACCTGCGGACAATACCAACACAGGCCCATCACCTTGGGCTGATCAGGATGATCAGGGGGGAAGGAGTGGCGGGGTGTGTGTGTGAAAGGATGGGGGGGGGGACGTGGTGCGGGTGGTGGAGGGTGTGAGATAATGGACAAATCCTCATCTTGTGAGAACGGGAGAGAATGAGGGCCTCCCTGGTCCTGCTGGCATACTGGACCCTTGCTGACGCATGTCCTCCATCCACCGGCTGCTCTCGCGGGTCCTCTTCCGGTTCGTCTTCCAGCCATTCCTTGCCCTCCTCCTCAGATGAGACCACCCTTTGCTCCTCCTCCCCCTCCATCAAGTCACCCCACTGCTATGCAATGTTGTGGAGGGAACAGCAGGCCACCACAAAGCGGGCGACCCTCTGGGAGATGTACTGCAATGCACACCAGAGTGGTCGAGGCATTGGACCGCGATTTGAGCAGTTCGATGCATTCCTCAATGACAGCACGGGTGGCAACATGGGCCTCGTTATATTGGGTCTCCACATCGGTCACCGATCTCCATACCGGCATCATTACCCAGGACCGCATTGGGTACCCATTATCGCCCCAAAAACAAACCAGTCAATCTGGGGTGGTCCTCAAAGAGGCTGGGAATCTCCGAGGGTCCCAGGATGCAGTTGTCGTGCACACTCCCTGGGAATTATGCACACACTTGCATGATCCAGAGGTGGTGGTCGTACGTGAGTTGAACATTCAAGGAGTGGAATCCCTTCCTGTTAATGTAGGACACTCCCTGATGCCCAGTGTGCAAGGTGACATGTGTGCCATCAATTACCTCCTGGACCTAAGGCCTCCTGGCGATGGTGGAGAGTCCTGCTGCCTGGGCATCTTGATGGGCTTGATCCAGCTTGAAGTTTATGTAGTCTGATGCCCGGGCATTCAAGGCATCATGTGGGCAGCACGGTAGCACGGTGGTTAGCATAAATGCTTCACAGCTCCAGGGTCCCAGGTTCGATTCCCGGCTGGGGCACTGTCTGTGTGGAGTCTGCACGTCCTCTCCGTGTGTGCGTGGGTTTCCTCCGGGTGCTCCGGTTTCCTCCCACAGTCCAAAGATGTGCGGGTTAGGTGGATTGGCCATGCTAAATTGCCCGTAGTGTCCTAAAAAGTAAGGTTAAGGGGGGGGGGGGGGGGGGGGGGGGGGGGGGTTGTTGGGTTACGGGTATAGGGTGGATACGTGGGTTTAAAGTAGGGTGATCATGGCTCGGCACAACATCGAGGGCCGAAGGGCCTGTTCTGTGCTGTACTGTTCTATGTTCTATGTTCTATGACTTCACGGATGCACTTGTGGCCTGTAGGTTGTGAAATGCCACACAAGTCCCCGCTCGAGCCCTGGAATGAAAGTGAAGCATTAAATTTCAGGGCTGTGATGTCTTTGACGGCCATCGCAAGGACATGGCACAGGTGCCGCACCATCTCCTTGCTGAGGCGGAGCCTGTTGCAGCACCTGTGGCCTGACATCTCCTCAAACAACCAATGGCGCCTGTACACCTTTAGTTGTCACTGGTCTTCCCCTCTGGATCCCTTCCAAGCCTAATGGGCGGTCGGGTCCTCAGGGTCTGGGACGGGCCCCTGCACATGGGCTGCTGCCTCCAGCCTGCGTCAACACTGCCGCCACGCCTTCTCCAGTGTCTGGCTGCCTGGATTGCCACCAGCATCACGAGGGCAGCTGCTGCAGGGCCCACAATATATCCATAATGTGATATCTGCAAGGAATTGGAGAAGGTAAGAGACCCACAATCAGTTATGACTTCCAGAATGGGATCCTCAATTCCCCAAGCCTCCCCCATCCTTACGTGTCCCGGCTTCTCTCAGAGTGCCATCCACTGAACCATTCAGCCCCGCCCTGCACATGGCACCAGACACCGGACCCCAGACTCTGGACCCCAAACCCCTGCCAGGAACATTAAGTGGACCAGATTCCCTCCCTAATCCACACACACCCAGCCTCTAGTCGCAGGAAATTCCGCAGTTCTGGAGACCAGCGGCAGTGTTTGATTGCTAACTGCTACTCTATGGTGTTAACGTCTCCAGGCCTCAGGCAAAGTGTCAAGCCCTCATAGTTTTATTGGGGTGCTGGGCAATAACACTTGCCTGTGACATGCCGTGTCCCCACGAGATTTCACTCGAGAGCTGTGAAGGGCTCATATAACTAACAATGCCAATTCCCTACTAGCTATAGCCTTCAACTGTGCAGCCAGAGGCTGCTCACAGTTAGAGGGACCTTCACCATATTGCCACGAACAGGGTTCTGCCTTGGGGGTGTTCGGTGGGACACATGGGCCCTGCTGAAGTATATGCAAACTGGGAGGTGGCCTGTAGGACCCCTGGGTGCTGAGCCCCTAACTCCCCCAGCAGCCCTGGGGTGACCTCTCACCAATGGTGCCCAGCCGCCGACACACCAACCCATCCCCCTGCGGGCTCATCCCCCACCCCAGGCTGCATGCCCGATTTAGAAGATGGCTACTCACCCCCTCTTTAGCAGACATTGTGTTGGCTTCCCATTTTTAAATAGGTGTTCCGCTGGGAAGCAAGTTAGATTCTGGGAGGCCCTTAGATAGGGCGCCCATCCAGTTAATGATATGGAGATTTCTCCCAATTAGTGTTAATTCGTACCTCACAATGTCGAGGTGGGATCCGGAACCCGCCAACGAGAGTCGGCTGATTAGATTGGAAACCAATTGGCACACGGCACAGATCCCGATTTCGGCGTCTCCTGCAATCTAACCGACTATCACAGATCTGCAACGGGTGCAACACTATATAATGGCAGCAGTTAATCTTAAAATTCGCTCATGGAACGTATGAGGTATTCATCATCCTGTCCAAAAGGAAAAAGATTCCCTCCCTTCTTCAGAAGGAGAAAGTGGACATAGCCTTGTTGCAAGAAACTCATTTGGGTGATAAGGAGCATTTAAAATTGAAGAGAGAATGGGTGGGGCAGGTCTCCTTTTGCCTCTGTTCCATCGAATAGCCTGATGAAGGAGCTGCGCTCCGAAAGCTAGTGATTCAAAACAAACCTGTTGGACTTTAACCTGATGCTGTAAGAGTTCTTACTGTGCTGAACCCCAGTCCAACACTGGCACCTTCACATCTCAGAGAACTATTTAAGGTACTTTACCTGAATGCTCGTAGCATTTGTAACAAAGTAGACGAACTAATGGCACAGATCATCGTGAATGATTATGATGTGGTAGGCATCACAGAGACATGGCTGCAGGGGGTTCAGGACTGGCAGTTAAACATCCAAGGATATACAACCTATCGAAAAGACAGGGAGGTGGGCCGAGGGGGTGGGGTTGCCTTGTTAGTTAAGAACAAAATTAAATCTATGGCACTAAACGACATAGGGTCGGATGATGTGGAGTCTGTGTGGGTAGAATTGAGGAACCACAAAGGCAAAAAAACCATAATGGGAGTTATGTACAGACCTCCTACAGTGGTCAGAACCAGGGGCGCAACATGTACCGGGAAATAGAAAAGGCATGTCAGAAAGGCAAGGTCACGGTGATCATGGGGGACTTCAATATGCAGGTGGATTGGGTAAATAACGTAGCCAGTGGATCCAAAGAAAAGGAATTCATGGAATGCTTACAAGATGGCTTTTTGGAACAGCTTGTCATGGAGCCCACAAGGGAGCAGGCTATTCTGGACCTAGTGCTATGTAATGAACGAGACTTTATAAAAGATCTTAAAGTAAGGGAACACTTAGGAAGCAGCGATCATAATATGGTTGAGTTCAGTCTGCAGTTTGAAAGAGAGAAGGCAAAATCGGATGTAATGGTGTTACAGTTAAATAAAGGTAATTACGAGGGATTGAGAGAGGAACTGGCGAAAATCGACTGGAAGCAGAACCTAGTGGGGAAGACAGCAGAGCAAAAATGGCAGGAGTTTGTATGCATAATTGAGGACACTGTACAGAGGTTCATCCCCAAGAAAAGAAAGATTATCCAGGGAGGGATTAGACAGCCATGGCTGACAAAGGAGGTCAGGAAATGTATCAAAGAAAAAGAGAGATCCTATAAAGTGGCCAAAAGCACTGGGAAATCAGAAGATTGGGAAGGCTACAAAAACAAACAGAGGTTAACAAAGAGACAAATAAGGAAGGAGAGGATCAAATATGAAGGCAGGCTAGCCAGTAATATAAGAAATGATAGTAAAAGTTTCTTTCAATACATAAGAAACAAACGACAGGCCAAAGTAGACATTGGGCCAATTCAAACTGATTCCGGAAGGCTAGTGATGGGAGACGAGGAAATGGCTGGAGAACTTAATAAGTACTTTGCGTCTGTCTTCACAGTGGAAGACATGAGTAATATCCCAAAAATTATAGAGGGTCAGGGGGCTGAGTTGAGTATGGTTGCCATTACAAAAGAGATGGTGCTAAAAAAGCTTAAAGGTCTTAAAATTGACAAATCTCCTGGCCCCGATGGGCTACACCCTAGAGTTCTGAGAGAGGTGGCTGAAGAAATAGCGGAAGCGTTGGTTGAGATCTTTCAAAAATCACTGGAGTCAGGCAAAGTCCCGGACGATTGGAAGATCGCTGTTGTAACCCCCTTGTTCAAGAAAGGATCAAGACAAAAGATGGAAAATTATAGGCCAATTAGCCTAACCTCGGTTGTTGGTAAAATTCTAGAATCGATCGTTAAGGATGAGATTTCTAAATTCTTGGAAGAGCAGGGTCGGATTAGAACAAGTCAACATGGATTTAGTAAGGGGAGGTCGTGCCTGATGAACCTGTTAGAATTCTTTGAGGAGGTGACAAGTAGGTTAGACCAGGGAAACCCAGTGGACGTGGTCTATCTGGATTTCCAAAAGGCCTTTGATAAGGTGCCACACAGGAGGCTGCTGAGTAAGGTGAGGGCCCATGGTGTTCGAGGTGAGCTACTGGCATGGGTTGAGGATTGGCTGTCTGACAGAAGGCAGAGAGTTGGGATAAAAGGTTCTTTTTCGGAATGGCAGCCGGTGACCAGCGGTGTCCCACAGGGTTCCGTGTTGGGGCCACAGCTGTTCACCATATATATTAATGATCTGGATGAAGGGACTGGGGGCATTCTAGCGAAGATTGCCGATGATACGAAGTTAGGTGGTCAGGCAGGTAGTGCTGAGGAAGTGGGGAGGCTGCAGAAGGATCTAGACAGTTTGGGAGAGTGATGCAGGAAATGACTGATGCAATTCAACGTGAGAAAATGTGAGGTCTTGCACTTTGGAAAAAAGAATCCAAGCATAGACTACTTTCTAAACGGTGAGAAAATTCATAATGCCAAGGTACAAAGGGATCTGGGAGTGCTAGTCGAGGATTCCCTAAAGGTAAACATGCAGGTTGAATCTGTGATTAAGAAAGCGAATGCAATGTTGTCATTTATCTCAAGAGGGTTGGAATATAAAAGCAGCGATGTGCTATTGAGCCTTTATAAGGCTCTGGTTAGGCCCCATTTGGAGTACTGTGTCCAGTTTTGGGCCCCACATCTCAGGAAGGACATACTGGCACTGGAGCGTGTCCAGCGGAGATTCACACGGATGATCCCTGGAATGGCGGGTCTAACATATGATGAACGGCTGAGGATCCTGGGATTGTATTCATTGGAGTTTAGAAGGTTAAGGGGAGATCTAATAGAAACTTACAAGATAATACATGGCTTAGAAAGGGTGGACGCAAAGAAACTGTTTCCGTTAGGCGAGGAGACGAGGACCCGTGGGCACAGCCTTAGAATTAGACGGGGTAAATTCAGAACAGAAATGTGGAGACATTTCTTCAGCCAGAGAGTGGTGGGCCTGTGGAATTCATTGCCGCGGAGTGCAGTGGAGGCCGGGACGCTAAATGGCTTCAAGGCAGAGATAGATAAATTCTTGATGTCGTGAGGAATTAAGGGCTACGGGGAGAATGCTGGTAGGTGGAGTTGAAATGCCCATCAGCCATGATTGAATGGCGGAGTGGACTCGATGGGCCGAATGGCCTTACTTCCACTCCTATGTCTTATGGTCTTATGGTCTTAACTGACGCCTGGTTCTCAATTCTTCTATCTCTAATGGTGGGGTGGCAGCGGTCATTAAGGAGCTTCAGCTGGGCAAGGCCCAGGACTGGATGGTTTGGGGTATGTGTTCAATAGGGAGTTTAAAGAATTGTTGCTTAACACGTTGGTGGGCATGTATTATCATTCTTTTGGGGAAGGGCTGTTGCCACCCACACTTCATGAGGCTAATATTTCTTTGATTTTGAAAGCAGGTATAGATCCGGAGTAACATGCCTTGTACGGGCTCTCCTGAATGTTGACCTGAAATTGTTGACTAAGGTTCTGGCGAGAAGGTTGGGGGATGTCCTCCTGATGATTGCTCGTGAAGACCAGACTGGGATTATTAGGGGAAGATTCTCCAATAACAATGTTCGAAGACAAGCTGAATGTGTTTCAGACTTTTCAGAACCGGCACTGGATGGGCTGGTGTTCTTTCTGAACGCAGAAAAGGCTTTTGATTGGTTCGATTGGAATTAGTTGGTGTATATGTTACAGATATTTGGCTTGGAAGAGGATTAATCTCTAAATGAATTGATTAGTTAAATAACCTAGGGGCACTGGTTCCTTCAGTATATTGTTCTGAATTTATCCTGTCTTGTTTGTTCCTGTGTTCACTATAACTCTTGACCTGTGCTATACCTCTTTTGCAATAATTGTTTTTTGTCACTCTGGTGTGTTTATTGTAAAAAAATTGAATAATCCGAACAAAATACATATATTAAAAAAAATCTTCTGGAATTAAAAGCACTATACTGCATTAAACTGCAAACTGTTTGAACATCTACTGGCAGGAAATTGTTCGGAATGGATTTGGATCTGTTTGGAGACTGATCACAAGTGATGTCTCAAAGGGACACCACTGGTGATCAGTTCAGCCATTATCGTATTGGTGTTTGTGGGAACATGGGCGCGATTTAACTAAATGGGAACAACATGCCATAGTGAGCTTGTTTAGCCGCGTGCTTCCCAGAGCTCACAGCACCAAGAAACACAACGCCATTAAATATCACTCAGGTTAAATAGGGGGCCTCAGTGGGGAGCACGCGACCAAGGCTGCACTTGGACCCATCTTCTGTACCTAGGAGCTCCACTCGCCAGAACTCCTCAGTGTAGCGAGACATTTTGTGGAGCATCCAACGTCCCCCTTAATCCTCCACTCCCGCCAGCCCGCAAGCTCCAACTCACCCCCCAACACCGATCGCCACTGCATGAAAAATGCAAGCTCGGCACCTTTGCAGTACTAGGATACCACCCTGCCCAAACGGCATGCACTTGGGGGCTTCCAATCTGCTGGGAGACCCCCAGCAATGCAGTTCCATCTTGTTCTCCCATTTGTGGAGGCCAGTATCGAATGGCCCTCGCCCGAGATCTCCGAGGCAAATGGGATAGATCCCAACGCCTCGCATACCTCGGTAAAATGCATTTAACAGTGGGACTAGCTGTCCAGCTCAAATATGCAGATTTGCAAAATATGATCCCGCCACAATGGGTGGAATTCGCATCGCAACGCCTCACGAGAGCACGTTAGATCATAGAATCATAGGGCATCATCTTCTGGCCTTGTTACACTCACGCTCAAGTGTAACGAGGCCAGTGAATAGCGGGAGAGGCCAAAAGCGGTAATCGCGACAGGTCCCAATCTGTTTGCGATGAAACCGGTCCCCTCCTGTTGGCGAAATCGTTTATCTCCACTTAAGCCCATTTCTATATAATTAACGAGGGCCACCCCTTATCCAACAGCCTCCTGTAATAGCCTCCTGTCATTCAGCAAGTGGTCACACTGGCGCCGATTAGTATTCCTTTTTAAAAACGTGAACCTGGCGGAAGGGCTTCTGTGGGGAGCCGAGGAGGGGAGTAGCCATCTTTGATCACAGGGAAAGAACCCGGGGGTGCTGGGCTTGCCACCCCTGTGCTCGGTGGTGGATGGGGAATCCTCAGCTGGGGGTGTCATAATATACACACAAGTATATGATGGTGCACAGACAGGCATTGATTGATACACAGGATAACGAATGAACACAGCAGCCATTCACCAGACAGGACACGGCCACTATAAAGCCAGAGGGCACTAGTTTTTCCGCTCTCTTGGGATCAGCCTCTGAGACAGTCAGAGCCCATGAGCAACAGCTAGAACATACACCATGTGGTAGTGAGATAGGCTGGTCAGGTTAGCCTCAAGTCTCCAGTCAACTCAGCATAGTGTCAACCCACAGTTAAAGCATGTATGACAGTTAAGAGTTCAATAAAATAGAGTTGCATTTCTTCAAGTGTTGGAAGTCTGTCTCTCTCACTGCTGCAGTAAACACAGTCCTCGCAGACCCAGCTTACCCAACACATCATGGTACCAATGAGTCATGTTCGAGTTTGACGGACCTACCTTGAGATAGTCTGCCTTTGACCATCGATCGGCCATCCGGTAACATGGACAGCGTCCGCCCTCCCCCGCCGCTCCGCATCGCCGGCAACCTCGGTGACAACTGGAAGATTTTCAAGCAGAAGTTTCAGCTGTATCTTGAAGCCACCGACCTCAAAGCCGCATTGGATTCCAGGAAGATTGCTCTCATCCTCTCTACAGCCGGGGACCATGCTATCCACATTTTTAACTCCCTCACCTTTGCTGAAGGTGAGGACAAGACAAAATTCAAAACAGTCCTGTTGAAGTTCGACAGCCCTTGTGACATCGAAGTCAACGAGAGCTTTGAACGCTATGTGTTCCAGCAGAAGCTTCAGGGTAAGGATGAACCTTTTCAATCCTTATTAACCCATCTCCGTATCCTCGTGCACTCCTGCAACTACGGCTCCACTTCCGACTCCATTATCTGCGACCAGGTCATTTTTGGGGTCCACTCTGATCCCCTTCGCCAGCAGCTCCTTAAAGTTAAGCAGCTCACCCTTACCATCTCCATCGAGACCTGCGACCTACATGAGCACGGTAACAACCGGTACTCCCATATCAAGGTGGCAGAGATGGCGCGGCAAGGCTCCCATGATGCGGAGCGGGTGCAGGCTATAAAACAGCTCCAGAGCCTGAGTCTGGATGAGGGCAGCCATTTTGCGCGCTTTTCCCGGGCTCCTGCGCATGCGCACCACGACCAAGGGGACGGCGAGGCCGACGACCAAACTGCGCAGGTGCGCACATCGTTCAACCGCAAGTGCATGCATGGTGGCGCACAGAGTGTCCATGACGTGCAACAACTGTGACTCCGCCCACTTAAAGCAGCAATGTCCCGCAAGATCTCGACGCTGTCTCCAGTGTGGCAAGCTTGGCCACTACGCCGCCCTGTGCAGATCTGCACAACTGCCCAACACACAGTGATCCCAGCTGCAGCGCAGGAACGTTCGGTCAGTACAGCAACCCGTTGCAGACTCCGACTCCGACTTAGTTCCAGATCCCAACACCGAGGACCTCATATCCCCATTCCGGGTGGGCATCATCACCAAGCATACGATGCTTTCCCAAAAAAGGTTAAACAACTCCCAGTGATGAGCATTGATCCGGATGACGAGTGGTGTGCCACCCTTACATCAAGGCGTGCGAAGAGACCTTTGCCCGCCATGGCATTCCACTTACAGTCATGACTGATAATGGCCGTGCTTCCTCAGTCAGGAGTGGACGGATTTTGCCCGTCAGTACAATTTTACGCACGTCACATCAAGCCCCTCTACCCCCAGTCGAATGGGAAAGCTGAAAAGGGGGTCCACATTGTTAAAAGACTGTTGTGCAAAGCTGCTGACTCGGGTTCAGATTTTAACCTAGTGCTGCTAGCCTACAGGGCAACTCCTTTGTCCGCTGGCTGTCCCCAGCACAGCTGCTGATGAACTGCACACTACGGACGACGGTGCCGGCTATCCACATCCCGGACCTTGACAATTTTCCGGTCCTACAAAGGATGCAACAGTCTCGGGCCCAATGCAAGTTGGCATATGACACCCACGCCACAGATCTCCCTGCTCTGGTCCCAGCTGACCGAGTTCGTGTTCAGCTACCTGACGGTGGCTGGTCTGTCACAGCTGTGGTAGTCAAGCAAGTGGCCCCGAGATTATTTCTTGTTCGCATGCATGGTGGCTCCTTTCTTCGGCGTAATAGGCGGGCACTGCGGCTGCTTCCACGCTCGCCACCTGAACGTGATGTCCCGCCTCGCCAGCTGATTCCTTAGGATGCACCCTTCCATGAGGCCACCGATCTGCCAGTTCTTTTAACGCCCTCTACGTTGGAGGCAGCTCCGCCCGTTCCAGTGCAGGCGGCCCCTGACCCACCCTTGAAGCGGTCAACCAGAATTCGTCGCCCGCCACAGAGACTGAATTTAGAGACTGAATGTTTCATTGCCTTGTGATCCGTTTACACATCTGTACATATTGTTTCTTCCTAATTTGTTGTATGCCCTCTATCTGCACTAGACACCATCCCATGTAAATACGTTCACATACTTTGTATATAGTCAGGCTCCTACACACACTTACTATTTATTGACCTGTACACATTTTTTTTAAAGTAAAAAGAAAAGTGGGGGGGAGATGTCATAATATACACACAAGTATATGATGGTGCACAGACAGGCATTGATTGACACACATGATGACCAATGAACACACAGAACACAGCAGCCAATCACCAGACGGGACACAACCACTATAAAGCCAGAGGGCACTAGTTTTCCTGCTCTCTTGGGATCCAGCCTCTGAGACAGTCAGAGCCTGTGAGCAACAACTAGAACATCCACCATGTGAAGGTGAGATAGTCTGGTCAGGTTAGCCTCAGGTCTCCAGTCAACTCAGCATAGTGTCAACCCACAGTTAAAGTATGTCTGATAGTTCAGAGTTCAATAAAATAGAGTTGTATTTCTTCAAGTGTTGGAAGCCTGTCTCTCTCACTGCTGCAGTAAACGCAGTCCTCGCAGACCCAGCTTACCCAACACATCAGGGGGTGGGGATCCTCCGCAGGGGTGGGCTGCCTTGGGACGGTGGGGGCGCACTGGGGGGTTACCACTCGCTGCACCACTATGCCAACCCCTGGATCATGTGTATCCATTTCAGGGGCACCATTATTCTTGCCTGTCTGCCCCGCCAACCATCCATAACCCCCACTGACTGCTTAGGCATCTGGCTGAACGGCTAAAGGCTGTTGGGAATTTGCAATCTTGGTTAAGTGAGCACTTCACACAACGTGCTCACTTGCATGCGGGAGTCATTGTCTAACATCGCAATCATGCCTTGGGAAGCATGGTAGCACAGTAGTTAACACTGTTGCTCCACAGTGTCAGGGTCCCAGGTTCGATTCCCGGCTTGTGTCACTGTCTGCGCGGAGTTTGCACATTCTCCCTGAGTCTGCGCGGGTTTCCTCCGGGTGCTCGGATTTCCTCCCATAAGTCCCAAATGACGTGCTGTTAGGCAATTTGGACATTCGGAATTCTCCCTCTGTGTACCCGAACGGGTGCCAGAATGTGGAGACTAGGGGCTATTCATAGTAACTTCATTGCAGTGTTAATGTAGCCTACTTATGACAATAAAGATTATTAAAAATTAAAGCTATCATCCCTACCTTCCACCAGCACAGAGATACTCACCTCCATGGGAAACATTTATAGTAATAATAATCTTTATTATTGTACACTGAAGGATTATGCCTGGGATACTGTGCCTGAGCACTGCAGGAGGCAACACCACACATGCAGCAGCCGACATCCAACCAACAGGGGATGGGACACAGCTCCGGGAGACATGTTCATGGCTGGAGGGTGCCAGCGCCTGGATCGGTTGATGTTATGAGCGGATGTCCGGGTTATAGGGTCTGGGGCCTGGTGAGGGGGGCCTGTTGCAGCCGGGTGTGCATGGGCAGGACGTTCAGAGTAGGGTGGTAGGGGGGATCAGTGGGGGGGATGGAGGATCCGGCGTGTGTGCCACTGCCGTTGGTCAGTCTAACACCCTCTCCCAATTCCTTACACATATTGAACGCTATGGCAGGGGTGTTGGAAGCAGAGGTTGCCTGGAGTGGTGTAGTTGCTACAGTCCAAAGATGTGCGGGTTAGGTGGATTGGCCATGCTGAATTGCCCGTAGTGTAAAAAGTAAGGTTAAGGGGGGGTTGTTGGGTTACGGGTATACGGATATAGGGTGGATACGTGGGTTTGAGTAGGGTGATCATTGCTCGGCACAACATTGAGGGCCGAAGGGCCTGTTCTGTGCTGTACTGTTCTATGTTCTATGTTCTACTCTGCGGCCGGCCACTGGAGAAGGCGGCAGCAGCAGCATCTGCAGATGTTCATGTCCCGCGACAGCCCAGGTTGTTCAGGCGTGCCGCAGGAGGCCCTGCCTTAACAAAGAGATGGTACGACACCTGTGCCACGTCCTCATGGACTTGGCAACATGTGGAGGAGGAGGATACCCGTACCTGCTGGCCGTCAAGATCACCACAGCCCTGAACATTTATGCAACAAGATCATTCTAGGGCTTGAGTGGGGACCTGTGTGGATCTCACAGGCCACATCCCTCAGGTGCATCCAGCAGGTCACGAATGCCATGTATGCACGGGTGGAAGATGACATTGTTATGGGAGTGCCCCTCAAAAAAAGGTTTTGCCTTATCACATGGCTTCAATGATGTCATTATGTGGGTGATGCTGGGCTGTGGCTCGGTGAGTTTTTACTTTCGCATTGAGATTTGGACTGGTTTGAATAGCGCAGGTTGAAAGAAGTGTCTTTTTCTATCTTCATTTTAAAAGCTGTTTCAGACTGCTTGGTAACTTAAAAGAGATAATTGCTTTCTGGAAGGAATTCAAATCTGCTGTTTGAAAAGGGGACCAGAGAATCAATCACAACAGTCATGTACCAATGAGAATGCCATGCTGGGCCATACCTTTGAAAAGAGGTTTCTAGTTTTACTTGGATTTTGTTATTGAATTGAAACAGTTAAGGGGGAATTCATTAAGGGTTATGCATAGATTACTGTAGCTGTGTGGGGTCATTATGTTTGTAATTGATTTTTTAAAAATCTTGCTGCGTGTGTTTATACAAATGTGAACTAAATTCTTAGAATAAAGCTTGTTTTTTTGATTAAAAACACCTAAGACTCCATTGAATAAACCTGAAAGGCAGGATAGCCAAATTCAACAAAAAGTTAGAGGTCAGCCTCTTCAAAGACCACCCCAGGATGGCCAGTTGGCTCTTGGGGGATAGGGGATATCTGCCGAGGACCTGACTAATGACACCAGTGCGGGGCAGCACGGTAGCATGGTGGTTAGCATAAATGCTTCACAGCTCCAGGGTCCCAGGTTCGATTCCCAGCTGGGTCACTGTCTGTGTGGAGTCTGCACGTCCTCCCCGTGTGTGCGTGGGTTTCCTCCGGGTGCTCCGGTTTCCTCCCACAGTCCAAAGATGTGCGGGTTAGGTGGATTGGCCATGCTAAATTGCCCATAGTGTCCTAAAAAGTAAGGTTGGGGGGGGTTGTTGGGTTACGGGTATAGGGTGGATACGTGGGTTTGAGTGGGGTGATCATTGCTCGGCACAACATCGAGGGCCGAAGGGCCTGTTCTGTGCTGTACTGTTCTATGTTCTAGAGGCCGGAGACTAAAGTGGAGACCCAATACAACGAGGTTCATGCAGCTACCCGGACTGTCATTGAGCAGTGCATCCAACTCCTCAAGATGCAGTTCCAATGCCTCGACCACTCCAGTGGTGTCCTCCTGTATACTGCCTGGAGGGCCGCCCGCTTTGTTGTGGTCTGATGTGTCCTCTGCAACTTGGCACAGCAGCGGGGTGACAAACTGGAGGTTGGTGGTGAGGAATATGTGGCCACCTCCTCCTCGGAGGAGGAGAGGATGGGGACGAGGATGATGAGGCGTGCTGGATCAGCAGGGGTTGGAGGATGGGGCCGGGGAGGAATCTAAGGCCCAGCTGTAGGCTGCAGGACAGGTGGGAGCGATGAGGGCCCGGGAATCCCAGAGGGCCATGGATGCTCTCATTTTTGCCTGCTTCACTTATGATGTGGCCCAGTTCATCATCGCAACCTTACCCACCCACCAGCCCCATTTTCCACCCCTCCAGAATATGTGTCATATCACTCCAGGGAGCTGGGACTGTGCCGGCACTGTCCACGGGACAGTGTCAAGGGTAGGGGTTGATGATAACCCCAGAGAGCGGGATACTGGTACTACTCAGTCTATGCCATCGTCTGACCCCTGTCTGGCTGCTGAGTGCTCACTCACATCCATCACCCGCACGCTATGATGCATTGCAGAAGAAAGTGACAGAGGCATCCTACTGGTTGTGCACAAGAGTGTTGATTGTTCAACATAGGTCCCCACTGTCCCGATTGTGCAACCTCCCGACCACCACCCCATTCCCTCACTCTCACCCCCCTCACCCACACCTCACCCATTACCTACCCTGTCTCCCCTCCCCCGGTGCTCTCAGCGATCCTCGATGTGCACATCTGAGGTGGAGGCAGCCAGCTGCTTACCTCGTCCTCTGGGGACTCTGAGGCCAGAGGGCCCTGGGTCACTTGTCGATGGCACATGCACAGCCGTGCAGCCCTGTCCCGTCTGCTGACCCCGAGATGCGGCCTCATTAGAGGGGTGGAATTCGGGAGAGCAGGTGGCCACCATCGCCGCCCCATGGCATGGGTCTGGGTTGGCACTCAACGCACCCTCCTCCTGATCAGTGCCCATAGGGCCGGGGTGTTTACTGTGGGACGAAGGGGCAGCTAGTTCGAGCCCCAACTGCCCCCGCATTGTCTGGCCCTGTCAGCTCTGGCGGTTCCTCATGGTCCGCAGCATCATGTTGACACCCTCGGCGATGCTCCTCAGTGACTGGGACATGCTCTGCAGCGCCTCGGCAATGCCCACCTGCGACTGGAACAAGCTCCGCAGCGCCTTGGCCATGCCCAACTAAGAGTGGGACATGTCCCGCAGAACCTCATCAAGGTCGGCCTGGTACTGGGTGAGATCCCCCAGCGGGTCAGACATACTGCCGAGACCCTCAGCCATGGCCATCACCGACTGCGCAACGCCTTGGACACCTTCACTCATGGTGCCGACCGTGGACCAGGCTCTCCACTGTGGTCGCCAGTCCAGCAGTGTTGACCTCGGTGCCACTCATTGCTGGCACCAACTCCTCCACTCGTTGCCTCTGAGACTCCACCAAGCTGCTATGGATCCCCTGGAGAGGCGCTGACATCTCCCTCTGAATGGCCCGGCCGCTCCCTATTGTCTCCATTTGCTCCAGGTAACCCTATTCCAGAGGCTCAGCATCTAGCTGGGACCCAGCTGGGTCCAGGGATCCAGCAGATCTCCAACTGCTGTCTCACCTGGGGGTTCTGATTGTGCCCCAGAGGCCTGTCCACTAACATTTCCCACTGAGGTGTGTGCATCTGCACTGGTGGAGGGTGGGGATGACAGCTGTGCCACAACTATACCAGTTGCATGCTCGGAGCTTTCCTCCGAGGTGTTCTGCTCAGAGTCAGGAGTGGGTGCTGTCTGGGATGGGCCAGCGCTGTCGGCTGGTGGACCTGCGGGAGAATGGACATGTGGTGAGTGGGAGGGACGGGTCAGTCAGTAAGGCAATCAATACTCATGTGACAGGTTCCCTCGGGTGGGCCCCGATGGTTCCTCACCTCTGTAGCGGCCGCGAGCAGGGAGGCAGTGTAGAGCACCCGGTTCTAGCTGCCAATACGACCTGGAATATTGCTGGGACCGTGGCCATCACATGAGCATGGTGGCGACCTGCAGCAGCCGCGACGTGCTTCATGGCAGATGCAACTCGCGGACCCAGCCCGCGAAATAGTCCCCCCTTCGGCTAGCTCGCGTGCACCGGAACGCCCCACTGCAGTGGCCCCAGCCCCGAATATGTTCACTCCTGCCCGCGTATCAGCCCTCCCCCAATTGTGGCAGCGCTGGTCTGAGTCTGTGGCCGCAATGCCGAGTTCCCTGCTGGTGAGACCACACGTGTCCCACGCATACGGCAACTCGGCCAGTCGGGGGCGGAGCATCGGGGTCAGGCCTCAGGCAATGGCCTGAGGTCGTGGATACGTGGCGCAGTGTGCGCTGTGAGTATGCCGCTTTGAAGGGAACGGAGTTTCGTGGAAGATGCGCCGCCCCCGATTCTGTCGAGAATTTGGATTCTCCGGCCCGTCGCTGAACGCGATCCTGGCATCGGCGGCCGGAGAATACAGCCCATGAACTGGGGGCAAGTGTAGGCCACTCAGCCCCTTGAGCCTTCTTTGCCGGTCAATAAGGGGTTGGATTCTCTGCCGCCTGTAGCGGAGTTTCCGATGCAGCAGAGAATCCAGCGTCGGCAAAGTTGCGATGTTCTGTTCCCCCGCTGGCGGCAGCATCGAGATTCACGCCCCGTGACAGCGGGAGGATGCAAATGAGTCAAATTGATCTATTTGCATCCTCTTACCCGCTCAACACTGCATTGTCCAGGCCTATGTGAATCTCCGGTCCTCCGGGCCGGAATTCACATGGGCGAGAATTGTTGCAGTCATTTCCCAGCGTGGCCCTGGCGCAGTGGACGTCGCGGACGGCCAAAGGGCAACTCTTTTAGCGAGTTCATCAGAGGGCCACCCTCGCCCCCCACAATGTAAATCCTGTCCATCCCACCCCAACCAGACCCCCCAATCAACCCTTCACCGAAGAACCCCATGAGAGAGACCCCAACCAGAAGCCTCCCCATAAGAAAAGCACCCACACAAGCCGCCCATTACAGAACCCCTGCCAGGAAGCCCCCATTACAGCGACCCCTATCTGGAAGCCCCCCTCTAACAGAGAACCCTGTCAGGAAGCTGGAGAGCGCTCCAGACAGAGATATTGAAAAAAAGATTCCCTGCTTTAACACTCACCTGTGCAATACACCTGCTGGCTCAGGCAGAGGAAGCAGCACCTGTCAATTCCTGGAAAGGGAAAACCACATCAGTTGGGTTTAAACCTCCTCAGATATTTGATCTACAAGGCGTTCATTCATATCAATGTGAAATGTTCTCCAACACTGATTGAAATATTCTGCACGCCGATGAAACCCCAAACGACAACCGGGTGCATTCGTATTGCCCCCGTGGGTATTAATGGTGATAAATCACTTGGAGCCGGGGTCCAGGACTAACTGTAGGTATGCGTGGCTCATATCTAGTTTAGTTAATGTCTTTCCCCCACTGAGCTTGACATAACGGTCGATGCATGTGATTGAGTAACGTCTAGACGGGAGACATGATTCACCGTCATCATGTAGTCATCGTGTAATCGCACCAACCCATCAGATTTCACTACCAGTACTACCGGGACAAATGGGGCAGATAATTTACAGACGCCCTAGTCAGTCCAGTTCAGCATCGACCTTACGGCATAATTGCATATGGTATGGCCGGATGCGGAAATAACAGGGCTGCGCTTGCGTGGCCACACGGAGTTTTGCACAGTTCCCTTGATAACCCTCGGAGGTGCCTCCAATGTCCAGAGGCTCTCCCATGTACGTAGCCAACCTGGTATCTGTACCTTGGAGGGCCAAGGTCCGGAGACCAGATCAAATCTCGGTGAACTATCAAGTTTCTTCTTGATAGAGTGCCCGTTGACCTGCAACGCTATCCGGATTGGGGAGACTCAGGGTGCCGTCACTCAATGGAGTTGTTGATAGGAATCATCCGGGTTATCCACGTAGTTTGTCTGATTGCGAGGGAGGGTAATGCCAGGGGGACTGTCGGGAAATGGGATCCTCGTGGGTTTGTCTGGTGTCTTGGTCCCGGCGCCTGGCTTGTTGCCTGCGGCTGCCACTTGGAAACCCTGGTTTAGGAGAGTTGGCTCGGTGGGCCTCAAGTGCTCTGTGGCGATGACCTCCGTCCCTGCGATGGACCCTTGGGTCTGGTTTTGGTCTGCTGGCTGTCGCTCCGCTGTCCGAGGTTTCGGACAACCATTCCCTGCAGCTCTTGGGCAGTGGGTTTCGCACTCTGGAGGGAAACGGCAATCTTGATTACTCATTGGAGGGCTAAGTAGGTTTCTGTTAGCAGTTTCCGTTGTGTGGCAGCATCACAAATGTCACAAATGAAGTGGTAACGTAGGGACTCATTTCTGTGGGCCCAAATTCGCAGGTCTTCCTTAAGCACACAAAAAAGCGCTGTTGGACTCTCCTTGGGCCTCAGAGGTCATATGGAAGCGAATGGAAGTGAAATCTGGGGACTACTGGGGCTTTCGGATTCAAATGCTCGTCGACCAAGGCCAACAACGCCGCAAAATCTTGCGAATCTGGTCCATTTGGTTGGGTTAGGTTCTTCATGAGCTCAGAGGCCAGCCCACCAACTGCAGTCAGCAATACTATGGTATGGACTTTTGTCTCCAATTATTGCGTTTGATCGAAAAAAATATTGCATGCGCTCAATATACTGAGCCCAGTCATATCAAATGGTTCAAGCTTTCCTGTGTGTGGCATCTCATCCACTGGAATAAAAGTCACCTTGGGCCGAGACAAAGTGGTCCGGTGGTGAGGTATGTGATGCTGGCAGCAGCTCTACTTCAGACTCGTCGCCAGCATAGAATCCAAAGAAGAGACACACAGGAACGCACGGTAGGATGTAAAATGAACACAGGTTTATTAAATATACACTGCTAACTCTCCTCACCCCGAAGGGTCACCCTCCCTGACCTGCACCCAGATTGGGGTTTAAATACAGTGAAGTTCCCCCTTGTCAAGGGGAAATCCCACCCCATTTTACCGGGGGAGTTCTTACTCTGTGGTGGCCACGGAGAACCGGATGGTGCATAACCCGTCACCTACTTTTTCTTGGGACAAGCCCACTTCACTCAGTGTAATTCAGACGAAGAATTGTGTAGACTCAGGAAAAGCATGAGGAAATCGCAATTGCTTTTCCTCGTAATCCAGCCAGACTGCGATCAGTGGAGGGGGAGAACAATTGCCATTCAGTTTATAGTTCTGAAAATACAAAGTAACTTTTCAGGAGTCACTGACTCACTAAGTTGTCCATTTGGACCAAATAAACCAACCACGCAAAGGTAGCTGCTCTAATCTTCCTTCCTTGAGAGCGTGCATGGACCATTGCATTGTACAATGGGAAGATTATAATGACATAACCCATTATGAATGCATCAGGGAGGCACAAAGCATTTCCAGTTAGTACTGCTGTGGTTAATCGCTTGTGTCTCAGTCTAATCACAGTCACAATCTTTTGAGAGACACCTTCTTATGTGACAGGCAGGAAAACTCCTCTTTGATTGGTTTGCCCCAATATATTCTTTGGATTCCAAGTAGCCATACAGCCAGTAAAAACACTCTGCTAACATTTAGAAATAGATACATCCCTCATGGTCAAAGATGTTAGTTTCTTTCAGCCTATTGGATTTTGATGCTTATCCAAAAAAGCAGCTGAGTCTACAGCAGGCATTGTCAAACTTGTGGGGTGCGACCGGGCGGGTGCCAGTAGGGTTGCGGAGCCATCTGTCGTGATGCTCCTGATCGCGCAAATCCGCGCGCAACACGCGGTTTTTAACTATGCCGGCTGCAAGCGGCCTTCAAAATGGGCACGAACATATAAACAAAATTCGGCCGCACACCGATGATCGGGCACGCAAAGCGGCCACATTTTATTTTCATACGGTCGCAGCCTTTTTCTTTACAAGTTCGGAGGGCCAAAGCAACCAAAGGGACCATTGGGGCTAAAGGGACCCAAAACCATTTCCTCCATTTTTGTCAGCAGCAAACAAGGTAAGAGAAAATGGTGGGTCACGCGGGTCAGCCGGCCTGGGTCACGAAGGTCGGCCGGGTTAGGTCCCGAAGATTGGCCAGTTGGTAAAAATGGGTCCCCGGAAAAAAAGTTTGAAAAACACTGCATCACGCAGCAAATTTACTTAATTTGGCTTCTGGTTCTTCAATGCTTTAAATTTCCCTTTCAGGTAAATCCTTTTTTGGTCATGCTCCTCCCTGTACATGTAACCTCTTCCAGTACTGGAGCTAATCTCAGTTTCTCCAACTCTTGGACCTCATGCAAGTCTTCATCCTTTTAAATTGCTATTTGCACCCGTGCCTTCAACCAACAGGGTCCACACTCTGAAACCCACGACTTAAGTCCTTCCTTCTTTCAGATCTTCCTTGACACCCACCTCTCTTACCATACTTTTGTCATCTCTTCTAACAACTCCTTCTTGATTTTATGACTGGAAACACCTTAATTTAAAAAAAAGTTTCCTCTGGGTTTCCTCCAGGCGCTCAGGTTTCCTCCCACAAATCCCGAAAGACGTGCTGTTAGGTGAATTGGACATTCTGAATTCTCCCTCTGGGTACCCGAACAGGTGCTGGAGTGTGGCAACGAGGGGTGCACAGTAACCTCATTGCAGTGTTAATGTAAGCCTACTTGTTATACTAATAAAGATGATTATTGTTAATATAATTATTATTAAAAAATGCAAGTTGTTCTTGATTCCGTTATTAATTTGAGTGTGTTCTTCAAGCTGTTTGTTCAGTTCAAAATGATGAGCATCTCAAGTAGACTAACTCCAAATGATTAAAACCCCTTCCGAGTACAATATTAATTGAAACCAAGGATTAGATTTTACACCCCTGCCACAAACATACTTGAAGGCTTGTAGCCACCCCATTGTCATAGTCACTTGTGGTCTGCCAACATATATGTTGAGAGTCATGATGTGGACCTCAGGGGATCTGTCTCTATGCTACTTATGCGAAGCAAGATATTGAGAATGAAAAGGGCTTGAGTTCAAAACAATTACATGAATTGAATTCCTCGTAACAATCATATACAGCTATGTACAGCTCCACACCTCCTTGGTCTAACTTGGATCAAACAGTTACATGGGTTTATTACTTCGCTATATGTCTGACTCATAAGGTACACATGAAGGGTACATAATGGAACAGTTTCAAAGTGCAGTAATGAGCGGAAACTGCCACAAATGAGTGTTCTGCCTGCTGATTCGCCAGGGCCGTGCTCGCCAGCCCCCCCGTTAATGAAGGGGAGCAGCATTAAAATGATCCAGCAGAGGTAGGTCGACACAACATGCAGCTATGTCACCAAGGAGACTGGCGACTGGCTCCAAGATTCAGGGATGCCGACCTTGCACATCTGCTGGATGCGCTGGGGTCACAACAGGATACCCTGTTCCCCAGAGAAGCTTGGCGGGTCAGCCACAGGGCAGCCATTGCCACCTGGGAGGAAGTGGTAGCGGCATTCAGTGCGGCGAGCATGACATGGAGGACCGCCACACGCGCTGCAAAAATTGAAGTGATACCCACCGGTCCGCAGGGCTGAGTTGGCATCGGCCCCCGGCACAGGTCACCCCTGCCCTCCCCAGTTCCCCGACAACGATGTGCCTGGCACCGCCCCCGTCCGCCGCCCCTGTCCAACACCATGCCTCTTCCCACCCCACCCATGCCCAGCAGTGGTGCAACACCACCCCCCCCCCCCAGTGCCATGTTGCGTGCAGCCCATGATGCCCTCTGTGTCCCCTCAGGAGAAGCTGGCCCATAACGGATAGGAGAGGGTCCAGAGGGGCGGCAGTGTGCTGGACATGAGAGTCCTCACCCCCTACGAGGAATGTGCCCTGGAGGTTGCGGCCGTGGCCGGGTTCAGAGCGGTTACCAAGATCGAGATTGGCCTTGGTGGCTGAGGTGGTTAACTGCCAGCCCCCACCCAGAGGACTGGCCACATGTGAGTTGTCCATGTCAGCATGTTGATTCTTCCCCCACTGACCACATCTCCATTCTCCCACAGGATCTCCATCTGATGGCACTTGCCCATCCGGGGTGGTCACCCCGCCTGCCTCCCAAGAGAATACCATGGAAGAGAGCTTCGAGGATATCATCATAATAGTCGCGTCACAGCTGTTATCCCCACCCTCCACTCGTGCAGAGACACATCTCGGTGGGCAATGGTAGTGGACAGGCTTCTCGAGGACATGCTGGTGAGCCGCATAGAGTTGCTGATGCACATCAGTTGGAGGCAGAAAGGCCCAGGCTCGACAGCAGTCAGAGATCTGCTGGATCCCAGGACACAGCTGGATCCCAGTCAGATGCTGGGCCTCTGCACCAGGTTTAGCCAGAACAATCAAAATGGATAGAGATTCAGAGGGGGATGTCAGCAACCCTGTATGTCCATAGCCGATTGAAGGAGTTCCAAAGGCTGAGTGCGCAGGAGATAGCACCAGAAATGCATGTCACACTCCTTGTTGCGTCTTAGCCTCCTGTGGCATACCATGTCCATCACTCATTCAAATGACCAGGGACTCCTATACACCTTGGACTGTCACCAGCCTCCCCCTCTGGTTCCCTCCATTTGCAGGATCCCGCCCCACACCATGATAGGCAGCCAGGTCCTCTGGGTGTGGGGCAGGATCCTGCAAATGGGCCACTGCATTGAGCCTCTGCCAACGCTGCTGCTGCTGCCGTTTGCAGCGCCTGGCCACCTGGCATGCCAGCAGCACCGCGAGGGCATCTTCCATGTGGTCCAAGATTTCATCCAACCCGTGTAATGTTTGTAAGGATTTGACAAGAGTGAGGGACAGTCTCCAGTCCAATCCCCTCCAGTCCCTCATGGTTCCCCCCCTTCCATTCCCTGCCATCCATCAGGGTGCCGTCCAACACACCTTGCAGACGCATACCATAGCCCCTGGGCTGATTGCCCAACTTTGAAGATGGCCACTCAGCTCCTCAGATCCCCACGGCAGCTATTCCTACAGCTTAATGTTTTTAAAAAGGTGCACTAATGGGTGCCTGCGTGAACATTTGCTGGGGAGGCAGTTAGATCACGGGATGCCGTTAGATAGGGCGTCGTTCCCATTAATGGTATGAAGATTGATTTTGATTTCCATTGGGGCCTCCTATGCCTACCAGAGGCAACACCCCATCCCCCAAAAATCATCCCCTTTCCCTTTATCCTTACTAGCCCCCAACCTCTCAAACACGGTCCCTTAACTCCTTCAATCCTCTCACTGAGGTCTGCCAGTCAAGGCCTGCCCAAATTGCAAGCCTTATCTTGATGTCCAGGCTCCATCACTTCTTTGTCTCAGTGATTGCCTGTAGTATCAGCCGCTGCTCAAAATTGGTGCTGCTGAATCCATAGAGTTGCTGGTCATGCAGAATGCTGGCAGTTCTCTAAAATGGGAATCCCTCTCCAGATGGGATTGAAAGTCTCACCTTGGAACAATTCAAACTGCTCCGAGAGTTGAATAGCTGCGGGACTGCCAACTTTTGAGTGGGAAGGCTAACAGCCGATTTTTCAGTCAGGCGGATAAAGCACACAATAAAATCCAATGCCAAAAACTGATACTAAAGTCAGGCACAAGTCAGGAGTTTAACGGAAACTCTCCACTTGCCTGGATGAATGCAGCTCCAACAACACTCATGAAGCTTGACACCACCCAGGACAAACCAGCCCACTTGATTGGCATCCCTTCCACAAGCATTCACTCCCTTAACCACCAACGCACAATAGCTGCAGTGTGCACCATCTACAGGATGCACTGCAATAACTCACCAAGGGTCTTCAGGCAGCACCTTCCAAACCCACGGCCACTACCATCCAGAAGCACAAAGACAGCAGATATCTGGGAACCCCACCACCTGAAGGTTCACCTCCAAGCCACATACCATCCTGATGTGGAAATATATTGTCACTCCTTCACTGTGGCTGGGTCAAAATCCTGGAACTTCCTCCCGAACAGCATTGTGGGTGCACTTACACCACATGGACTGCAGCGGTTCAAGAAGGCAGCTCACCATCACCTTCTCAAGGCCAATTAGGGATGGGCAACAAATGTTGGCCTGGCCAGTGACAACCACACCCCATAAAAAATGAATTAAAAATCTATTGGGCTGTACTCTCCGCCCCGCCGTGCCAGTCACTGTCCTGTTGTAACCTGCAATAGCCCTCAACACTATCTACAACTCCACCAACCTTTGTGTTACCGGCAAACTTACTAACCCACCCTTCCACTTCCTCATCCAAGTCATTTATATAAACTACAAAGAGCAGAGGTCCCAGCACAGATCTCTGCGTGACACTACTTGTCGCCGACCTCCAGTCGGAATATTTTCCATCCACTCCCACTTGCTGTCTTCTTTCGGTCAGCCAATTCTGTATCCAGACAGCCAGATTTCCCTGTATCCCATGCCCCTGACTTTCTGAATGAGCCTACCATGGGGCACCTTACCAGTGTAAACCCTGTGTTGCTTCCTTCAGGGAGATCCAATGCCATTTCAAGGTGGTCAGGGACATATCTTGTCATCTTTAGGCCTCCTACTTGATTGAGCCCCCATGGAGTGGAAATTCCATCCCCATCAGGTGTGTGTGTGCGGATGTGGAGCCTGTGTGTGTGTGTTGAGGGGGCCGGGGGTTGCTTCCCTTATGGCCCCAACCACTTTCTGATGCCAGATTTATAGATCAAGCAAGGAATGCATGTGAATGAAAGACCCCCCCCCCCCCCCCACCCAATTGCATTTCAAAATTACTTCATTGACTGTAAAGTGCTTTGGAATGTTGTGAGGCCTAAAAAAAGCTCCAGTTAAGGAAACCAGTAGACAGTTATTGGATACAACACTGAGAGCTGTGTAGTAATATCATACATGAAGGTAATGTAAAGGTTAATGAAATGTGTACAGACACTAAAGGGGGAAATCCTAGCAGTATATAAAGGATGATGCAGAGCCTTATGGGACAGAAGGTTGGAGTTGGAGCAAGAGCAGAGCTAGGAGTATTGAAGATTGTGAGAGAGCATGATAGTAGTTAGTGAGTTAGATGTTAGATGAATATAGTTCATGTGTTTAATCAACTGTTAGTTCTTAGACTGTTAAATTGTTGTGTTAAAGTAATAGTTTTGTTAGTTTACAAGACTCGTTGTTCTCTGGGCAACACTACACATCAAAGCCATCTGGTTAGAGTAAGACAGAGAACAACGCAGGCTGGTCCCCAGATCGCTGCATGCACATATTGGGCTAGATTCTCTCAAAATGAGACTATGTCCCCACGCTGGCATAAAAACGGTGGAGTTTTACTCCAGAAATTCTTTCCAAAACATTGAACATTTGCCCTGCAGGGGGATGGCAGGGATCCGGAGTGAATCTCGCAGCTTTTGCTGCAGATACGGGCCCCCACACCTCCGGGTCGCATGCGCGTGGCGGCGGCTTCCAGTAGCCACGTCGTCTCCATGGCGGATTCAGACCGCGAAGCCAGACAAAAAAAATAAACCCCCAATTGTCCGCATGTCCGAGCATCTAACCCCGCACATTTAATCACTGGCCTCCCACAAGGTCTCCCCTGGTCTTCGATTCAGCCCCCCCCACCACTCCAGAATCCTGACCGGCAATAGGTGGTTAGTTCCACGCCGTCGGGAACTCGGCCAGTAGGGAGCGGAGGTTTGCTGGACGGGCCTCTGGCAATGGGCCCCCAGCCGCACAGCGTACTCCGCGGCGATGCCAATTTTTGGTGCCCAGACAATCGCCGGACTGGCACTGGACCCGATTATGGCGTCGGGCTGTGGAGATTCCAGCCCATTGTCTTCCCATCCTTATCAACTGCAGCATCAATAAACCAGCAACTGAGTCTTCCATTTTGCTCATCTTACCATTTTCCGTATTTAATACCTGATTTACATTGCCCAAAGTTCAGTTGCCGTCGATGACTACTGCTGATGTAGTTGATTTTTGCAGTCCTCAAAATGGAGGCTGTGCTGCCATCCACAAGCATGAATGTTTCCAGTGTTCTATGCATTTCAATGTGTGTGTGTGTCTGTGTTGGAGAGGGGGGGTGAGGGTGGTGAGGGGTCAGGAAAAGTCAGAAGCCAGAGGTCAGGGTGCTCCTATATTGCTCTAACACCCTTGTTTGTGAAGCTGGCGTCTGATGCACAAGCCACAGAGATTCAACTTGCAATGATTTGCCAAGGCTGGTAACTAGGAACACAGACTTTCCAGGGAAACTTTATCTAGTGAATACCACACGTTTCTTTTCAGGCTACAGCCGGCTGCTCAAGTTAGATACGTCAGAAGGAACCCCATTAGCATGGATATTGTGGCTTTAAAGGCATGAATGTGGCTCAGACATAATTATACATATCTCATTATTCAGTTGTCGTTCAGTCACTGCTGGCTTTCTGGATCCTATCCCAAAGCTCAAGTGAGGTGAATTTAGTACAATAAATCCAGATATATTGCAGAGCCACTTCAAGTGCTTCTCAAAAATTAAGGGAGCATGAGAGCTACCTTACAGCCTGAAGCTTTAATCTTCATTACAATTGGCTTGGCTTGTGCAATATGAAGGAGGAAAGGAATTAAGCCAATGGGTTGGAATAATGGTCTTCAGGTGATAACCTCGCTTTATTGTGTTTCATTTTAAACGTTGAGTGGTATTTTCTAAAAATAAACCTTCAGCCAGTTGTCTGAAGCTATGAAGAGAAATCCAGTTGGGCACAAACGGGAATTAAGGTGCGCCATTTTTCATGGTTTCTGCCGAATGTCTGCCAGATTAATGGCAGGAGGTTGGCAGAACCTCCATGGGAGTTGAACATAACCATCTATGGAAATACATTATCCACAAACACTTCTCCTGATTTCTCCTCCCACACAAAAAAATCTGTGCCTAAAATTATAATCTTCTTTCTTATGAAACCAAAATTCTCCAATATCAAATATCTAACATAGCAAAACTTGCGGAATATGTCAAAATGGCAAGGGGTGGGGGTGTCGGTTTTGAAAAACATTAGTCCATAAGATAGCGAGGTCAGTATTTGTTGCTAATTGCCCTTCAGAAGATGGTGGTGAGCTGCCTTCTTGAACCGCTGCAGTCCATGTGGTGTAGGTACACCCAGTGTGCATTAGGGATAGAGTTCCAGGATTCTGACCCAGCGAAAGTGAAGGAACGGCGATTTTTTCCCAAGTCAGGATAGTGAGTGACTTTGAGGTGGTGGTGTTTGCATGCATCTGCTGCCTTTGTCCTTCCAGGTGGTAGCGGACAAGGGCTTAGGAGGTTAAATCGAAGGAGCCTTGGTGAGTTGCTTCAGTCTGCATCTTGTAAATGGCACATGCTGTTGCCACTGTGCTTTGGTGGTGGAGGGTGTGATTGTTGAAGGTGGTGGATTGATTACCAATCAATCTGACTGCTTTGTCCCTGATGGTGCCAAGCTTCTTGAGTGTTGTTGAAGCTACACTCATCCAGGCAAGTGGAGCATATTCTATCATACTCTTGAACTCTTGATTTGTGTTTTGTGGATGGTGGACAGACTTTGGTGAGTTAGGAGGTGAGTGACTCATTACATAATTCTCTGCCTCTGACGTACTCTTGCAGTCACAGTATTTATATGGCTAGTCCAGTTAAATTTATAGTCACTGGTAATCTCCAACATGTTGATAGTGGAGAATTCAGTGATGGTAATGTCACTGAATTTCAAGGGGTGATATTTAGATTCTCTATTATTGGAGATGGTCATTGCCTGGCACTTGTGTGGTGTGAATGTTATTTGCTACTTTTCACCCCAAGTCTGAATAAAGTCCAGGTCTTGCTGAAAATAGTTACAGACTGCTTCAGTATCGGAGCAGTCGCAAATGGTGATGAACATTTTGCAATAATCATCAAACACCTATTCCTGCTCTTATCATGGAAGGAGGGTTATTGTTGAAACACCTGATAATATTTGAGCCTAGGATACTAACCTCAGGAACTCCTGAGGCGATGTCCTGGGACTGAGATAATCGACTTCCAACAACTGTAATCAGCTTCCTTTCTGTTTGGTATGACTCCAACCAGTGGAGAGTTTTCCTAAATTCCCATTTACATCAGTTTTGAAGGGGGTTCCTTGATGACACACTCGGACAAATATGGGCTTGATGTGAAAGGCAGTCATTGTTATCTCACTTCGGCTCTTTTGTCCATGTTTGGACCTGGTTTCAGTGAGATCAGGAGTTGACTGGCTCTGGCAGAACCCAAACTGAGCATCAGTGAGCAGGTTATTGCTGAGGAAGTGCTGCATCGATGACACCTTCCATCACTTTGCTGATGATTGAGTGAAGACTGATGGGGCAGCAATTGGCCGGGTTGCAGTTGTCCTGCTTTTTGTGCACAGAACCAATCGGGGAAATTTTCCATATTGCTGGGTAAATGCCAGTGTTGTAACTGTACTGGCACAACTTGGCTTGGGGTGCAAAATGTCCTGGAGTACAAGTCGTCAG
Source organism: Scyliorhinus canicula (assembly GCF_902713615.1). NCBI lineage: Eukaryota > Metazoa > Chordata > Chondrichthyes > Carcharhiniformes > Scyliorhinidae > Scyliorhinus > Scyliorhinus canicula. Next base: position 151,714,452 of record NC_052146.1, read on the forward strand.
TACTATTGCCGGAATATTATCAGGACCCATAGCCTTTGCAGTATCCAGTGCCTTCAGCCATTTCTTGATAGCACGTGGAATGAATCAAATCGGCTGAAGACTGATCTGTGATGCTGGGAATCTTGGGAAGGGGTGTGGGGGAGGGGAGATGCAAAAATACTTAAGAACACGGTGACAAAATACATGAGCAAACTTGCAGAATAAGCATTCAAATTAATTTCAATATAAATAAGCACCTGGTGTTGCATTTTGGAGGATTACGGAGGTCACCTACTCCCTGAAAAATAAAAGTCAATAAGGAGGTACAGTTGCAAAGAGATCTGAAGATATATATTCACAAAACATTAATCGCACGTAGCAACTAAGGTTAAAAAGCCTTGAGAAGTGGGATTCATTTCCAGAGGAATAGAATTCAAAAGCAGAGAAGTTATTTTAAATTTATATAAAACCTTGACCTGACTGCACTCAGAGTGCTGTACACATTTGTGATCTCCAAATTGCAAATGCGTTGGAGAAAGTGAAAGAGATTTGCAAGAGAAGTAGCAGAACCAAGGAGACACAACTATCAGGGGTGAATTGCCTGCATTCCAGGCAACGTCAAAAGGGACATCGTGGGTATGAATTTCTATGGCTATCCTCCAGGTCACGACACCCACACCACCCTTGCTGAACCCACTGTTGTGTATTGTACTTACAGGGTAAAAGAATGGAAATGCTGAAGCACGTGGGTTGAACGCAGTATTGAGCAGAGGTTTATTAGATGGCTGTAAACTGTGCAAAGGTTTGATATAGACTGACAGAGAGCCCGTGAAGTAGCCAAATACAACATAGACTATCACCTGCCTAAATGCTTAAAGTGAACATACATCAACATAATAACAATTCACATATATAACACCCACCAGCAACGATCACCCCCCCCCCCCAGCCCCCACCCCCCCACCCACCACCTCCACTCCTCCAGAATTATCAATAATGAACACTTTTCCCAGTCACGATACACAGAGACTGCCCACAAACTGACTGCGACCCTGCCTTGAAACTCAGTACACATCCTGGGCGAAATTCTCCCCTACCCGGTGGGGCAGGGGGTCCCGCATAGCAGTGTGGCGCCAACCACTCCGGCGCGGGCCTCCCAAAGGTGCCGAATTCTCCACACCTTTAGGGGCTAGGCCCGCGCCGGAGTGACTCCCACTCCGCCGATAGCGCCAAAACTGGTGCCAACGGCCTTTGGTGCTACGCCGCCTAGCGTCGGGGCTGGCCGAAAGGTCTTCACCGGTCTGCGAATGCGCCGGCGCGTCAGCGACTGCTGACATCACCACCGGCGCATGCGCGGTGGGGGGTCTCTTCTGCCTCCACCATGGTGGAGGCCGTGGCGGCGGCGGAAGAAAAAGAGTGCCCCCACGGCACTGGCCCGCCCGCCGATCGGTGGGCCCCGATCGCGGGCCAGGCCACCGTGGGGGCACCCCCCGGGGTCCAATCGGCCCACACCCCCCCCCCCCCCCCCCCCCAGGACCCCGGGGGCCCACGCACGCCACCAATCCCGCCGGCACAGAGGTGGTTTAAACCACGTCGACGGGATTAGCCTGTCAGCAGAGGGACTTCGGCCCATCGCATGCCGGAGAATTGCCACGGGGGGCACGCCGATTGGCAGGGCGTGATTCCCGCTCCCACCGATTCCCGGGTGGCGGAGAATTCCGGCCATGGCAGGGGCGGGATTTACGCCGGCCCCGGGCGATTCCCCGATCCTGCGGGGGGTCGGAGAATTCCGCCCCCTGTGAGGAAAAACATGCGGGGGTGACATTTCTCCCAGCAGCAACGTGACTGCAGAACTGGTTTCGCATTTTGTGCTTTGTGTTTGCCGCAAAGAGAAAAGGTATCGAGGTTCACACACCCCACAAATACGATGAAAGGTTTTATTCAGGGATGTTGCTCATGCAATCTGAGGTGGAGAACTGAAGACCATAAACACTCACTGTTGACATCACTACAGATCACGTGATGTTTCACCAGCAGGGATGTATTCTCTGATGCATGGCACCTCTCCCCTTTTATTTCTTTAGTGCAATGACAACTGCTTAACATTTTTACAACAGAGCCACTTATGCATTTTCTTGATACAGATATATACAGCTCAATAATACAGTCTCTCAGGTGGATATCTGTTTCTTTTAGGTTGTATCCAGCATTCTGGAACCTGGTTACTCAAGATATTGGAAGTGTCCTCTTTGCCCTTCATATTACTTCCTGGGATGTTACTCCAGTGTCCATCTCTGTAGGTATTAGGAAGTCCTCAGAAACAGAATCGGACTTGTCTCTGTGACTGACCTCTGTTCCGAGGTATCGCTGTCTACATTGTTCAAGGGGAATACTTGAGAGGTTGCAGCAATATAATTTCTTGATGCTAGTAGCTGGTTAGCATGACGTCGACTAACTCTTTCATCATCTGTCTGCACACTGTATGAAATTGGACTTGCTTTTGCTAGGCTCACAGCAGGTGCCCATTTCTGGTTGGTGGTGTAGCTCCTGGCGAGCACTCTCTCTTCTTGATTTAATACTCTTGATTTTTAGAGTTCTACTCTCCCAGCAATTCGTACTTGTTGTTGTCATTTGACAATCTATTAAGTATCAGGTGATAGTAACAAATCAAACTGTGTTCACAGCTTCCTCCTGAACAGCAGCATTGCTGGTGACCTCTGTGCTGTTTGTGCAGCGTTCCGGCACGACATTAAGAATTTGTTTCCTCTTCTTGTCAATATATCTCAGTACATCAATGCCTTGATATAATATTTCAATGATTGAACGAAACGTTCAGCCACTCCATTTGCTGCAGTATGGTATGGAGCTGACTTTATGAGCTGTATACCATTTGATTTTAAGTAGTCCTCAAACTTCTTTGAAGTGAACTGATTGCCATCGGCACTTACGACCTGCTCCGGTCCACCAAATCTTGAGAATATTTAATCTAGCTTCTCAATAGTCTTTTTGGTCATCGTGGATTTCAAGATAATGCCTTTGGCCATTTAAAGTTTGCATCCACAATCACCAGGAGCATGTGATCCTCCAGTGGACCAGAATAATCGATGTGTATTCTCAGCCATGGATGTATTTGCCATTCCCATGGATGTAATGGTTGTAATGGTTGAGTGTTTCTTAGTTTTGCACAGAACTGACATTGCCCAGCTTCCTCTTTGATTTGAGCATCTAATACTGGCCACCAAAAACTGTGTGCCAGTTCCTTCATCCTTATATCCCTCACGCAGTTAATCAAGAACTTTCCTTCACAAAAAGGAGGGATCAATCAAACTCCATTCCGAACTGTCAACTTAAGTCTTTGTGTGATGTAGAGCTTGTGGTCTGGATTTTTATGATGAACATCTGTCATGGTTCCTTTTTGCACCATGTCCATCACCTTCCCCATCATTGGATTGGAACTTGTGTATCTCTAAACTTGAGATAGAGTCACAGGTACAATAACCATGAGTGAGAAGTAGGGGATGTTTAGAAAATGTTTTTCAGGTTGATGCTTGACTTGTGCTGGCAATATAGAAGCATCAGCATGTTGTATCTGTCCAATTCAGATACTTTCAACCAGTTTACTTGCACAAAGGGTTTACCTAGGTATCTTTACTGTACAGAAAACAAAAGACAGTACAAATATAAATTCAACAACCTTTATTGAACACACAATTATTAACCCATAAATCAACTCAGAAATATAATACAAGAAACACCCAAGATTTGGTTATACTACCCTCAAAGATGGCTTGGTTGAATTCTGGGTTCGATTCTTGAGTCCCTCTGGTTCATTATCATGAAGGTGAGTCTTGCTAGCAGCTTCTTCCCTCCTTCCTGGTCAGTCTGGATAGTCACGGTCACCTCCCACATCGAGTCTTCACTGCTGATATCACTCGGGTGCCTGTTTTTGTCCACTTCCCTTTGCACGCTTTTGTCATTTCCTCTGGCTTTCTGTCAATGGGGTCTGAGGAGGGAGGCACAATACCCAATGGTCCCGTTATTGATCTTTTAACAGGACATATCAATAGGATCGATTATCTCTTGATGGGCAATTGACAGGGCAGGTCCAAACATTTCCTGGAAGCTTGTCTGAGTTTCAGTGTCAAATTCCCATCAAGCTGAAGGAGATTTTACTGGAGCTGACTGCTGTTTAATTTAAACTTTCCAATTCTTTAATTTAGGATAGGGGCAGCACGGTAGCACAGTAGTTAGCACAGTTGCTTCACAGCTCTAGGGTCTGGATGCGACCATCAATTCACGCGAGACAGAGGGTTGAAGTGAACAGTGGCTTTAATCGACTAGAACAGTGCCTGCCTGCTACTGCTCTGCTACTGAGAGCCGCCTACAGGGCTACTGCTCTTTATACCTCCACTCAAGGGGCGGAGCCAGGGGCGGAGCCTACAAGGGCACCAACATGATGCACTCTGTGTAATATCGTACAATGGTCCATAGGTGGAGCCCATATGGGCAACAGCGTGATACAGTGTAATACAGTGGTGAATGGTTAGTACAATACGTTCCCCACATTCACCCCCTTTTAAAACAATGAAGTCCGGAGGGGGTGAAGGGTTGACAGGTTCAGTCTGTCCGACACCCTGACTGTGCGCTGTGATCGCCGGAGCTCTGGTATTGCAGCTGGCCCGGGTGTCAAACTCATCAGTGCGGGAATGAGTGGTGAACTCGGCGGTGCGGGCACAGACGTGAACTCCAGGAGCGTGCCTTCTGGAACTTCGTTCCTATAGGTCGGTGAGGGGGGAAGGGAGTATACGAGGGGGTGTGGAGGCCATGTAGGGGCGGGGGCACTGGCTGGTGTATGTTGGAGGCGTAGGTTGGGATGGTAGTGGTGGTGGAACCTGCGGGTGCCAGGTCCCGGAGGAAGACCGTATCCTGTCGGCCGTCAAGGTGCTCTACGTGTGCGTACTGGGGGTTGGTGTGAAGGACCTGGGCTCTCTCGACCGTGTTTGCGGAGTAGGATGGCCCCCGGTGTCTTCAGCCAGGACGGAAGCGAGACCCCGGAGGTGGATTTCCAGGAGGAAAACGAACAGTCGGTCATGGGGTGTCTCGTTTGTGGCCGTGCAAAGGAGGGACCTAATGGAGTGGAGTGCTTCGGGGAGGACCTCCTGCCAGTGGGAGACTGGGAGATTCCTAAACCGTAGGGCCAGGAGGACGGCCTACCAGACCGTCGCATTATCCCTCTCCACCTGTCCGTTTCCCCGAGGGTTGTAGTTGGTAGTCCTGCTTGAGGTGATGCCCTTACCGAGCAGGTACTGACGCAGCTCATCGCTCATAAACGAGGAGCCCCGGTCACTGTGGACGTAAGTGGGGAAACCGAACAAGGCGAAGACACGATGTAGGGCTTTAATGATGGTTGCTGCGGTCATGTCAAGGTAGGGGATTGCAAAGGGGAAGCGGGAGAACTTGTCAACAACTTTGAGGAAATAGGTGCTGTGGTTGGTAGAGGGGAGGGGCCCTTTGAAGTTGATACTGAGGCGCTCAAAGGGCCGGGATGCCTTCACCAGGCGTGCCTTATCCGGTCGATGGAAGTGAGGCTTACACTCCGCGCAGATTTGCCTGTCCGTAGTCATGGCCCTGACCTCCTCGGTAGAGTCAGGCAGGTTGATGGCCTTGATGTAGTGGGCGAGCCGGGTGACCCCCGGATGGCAGAGGTCTTCGTGGATGGCCCGGAGTCGGTCATCTTGCGCGCTGTCGCATGTGCCGCAGGACAGGGCACCTGGGGGCTCGTTGAGCTTCCCAGGACGATACACTATATCGTAATTATAGGTGGAGAGTTCGATCCTCTACCTCAAGATCTTATCGTTCTTGATCTTTCCCCACAGCCGGCGCCATGTTGTACGGTCATCCCACACACGGCCATGGACCCGGCAATTCTATCACCATTTCTGTCGGGAATACTGAGGGTTTTATGTGGCGCGGCTGCTAGCCCCCCCACCGGGTGGAGCATCGGTGCGGGGGCACATCGCTTTATCGTCGTAAAACGAGACACTTCCTCTGGATATAGCCTCAAAATCGGTGAATCCAGCCCCTTCTTATACTTCTCTCGGAGTTATTGTAGATTATTCTTGGACTCCACTGGTTGATTTCTAACTCCCGGTTGAGTTTGAGCTTTGTCAGCCATGCTCTACCAAATAAAGCAAGAACATTTCCCCGGGCAACGTGAAGAGGCAATTCTGCCATCTGCCAATTTACCTCCACTTTCACCATAATGTATCCTTTTAATGAACCACCTCTTCTGTGTATGTCCTGAGGATCACATTTGATGGCTTTAAAGGCAGATACTTCAATTTTGATCATAAATTGTCTCAGGCATTAATGATACAGTTGCATCCTTTCCACCTTAACTTGATGCCCATCAAGTTTTGGAAATGCCCAGAAATGTCATTAATCGCCCCCCTACCTACAAAATGCTGTTGCCCGGTTGTGTCATTTTCTGAGTGACCTTGAACCTTCTACTAATTTATAAACATGACTAATTTGTTTAGATTTTCTTTTTCTTGCACATCCTTTGTGTAGGTGATGTTTTCTGAGCCCAACATGCCTTGCCACAGTTCCTGCACTTATTTTCTCTACTCCAGCATTCCCCCGCTGAGTGTCCAACCTGTGTACATCAGTGACCTGGTTTCCCCCTTGCAGCCTTGTCCTCTGTACTGGCCATTTTGTGGATCTTCACTCCAGCCCCTATCTCTGAAACAACTTTTGTTGCTAGCTCCATAGATGCGGCAACTTTCACAGCAGTGTTTTGGGTTAAATCACGTACAGTAAGCAGCTTCCTCTGAATAACTTCACTGTGGAGTCCACAAACCAGCCGATCACAAAGAGTGTCATCAAGCATTGCACCAAACTCACACTATTTTGCTCACCTTCTTAAAGTCGCTGCGAATTGTAAAATGCTTTCACTTTCTTCCGAACTATGGCAGTGGAACCAAAACCTTTTTGCAATTAACAACGGTCTAGGTGAGAAATACCCTTTCAAAATCTTCATAGTTCAATATAGGATTTCTTGTTTTGCTGGGTATACCAAATTTTGTAGCAACATAAAAGTTTTATGCTCTACTAAACTGAGAAAAAAATGCAACCTTAGGTTCTCCAGTGGTTGATTGGCTATGAGATATAATTGGAATCTTTCCTCATATGAGTTCCATGTCTCAGAGTCTTCATCAAATGCATCCATGGCATTTTGTCCTGTGATTCTGGATCCTAACTCCTAGGATCTATACTTCAACCAACTTCCTCCCTTCCAATTCTTTTGGATGAATGGTATAAGTGATCCCCTCATCCATAATGCAGCTTAGAAGTTTTCCTTTTTGCATAACTGTGGTTTGACCTTTTCTCCTCATAGTGACCTGTACAGAGTCGGAAGACTTCTGAATCCCTGTTCCCACAGCCCATTTAGCTTTGCCACATGCGCGGTTTCTGCAATCCAGACTCTACCCACTTCAACAGCAAGTAAGTTTTACAACAGTTATTCTTCTTTAATCATGGAATTGTTTCAAACAGTCAAATAGTTTTGTATAATCCTCCAGCTTTGGCAACTTGTTTCGCCCGACGTGTGTGTAATTCCGGCCGTGAGAATCTTCTTCGCTCTCTGTGCTGTCTCCACCGATTTTGTCGGCAATCTTTTTTTTGTTCAGCAATTTTGTTTACTTGTCTAAATCCTCATCGCCAGTTTTTCTATTTAGATATGTCTCTGATTTTGCCGCAAAGATAAAAGATATGGAAGTGCCCACACTCTGGATTCTTACAAAAGGGTGAGAGGTTTTATTAGGGACGTTGCCTCATAGTCTAAGATAGAGTATTAAAGCCCTCGCAAACATTCACTGATGATGTCACTACAGATTACATGCTGCTTCACCAGCAGCAATGTATTCTCTCATACATAACAGTACACAAGATTTTTGTTGAAATGGAACGGGAACATTCCACTTTTTTGAATTTAGGTTTCACTACAGAACAATATTTCCACAGCTTGAAAAGAACAATGTTTCTCAGGAATAAGCAACCATGACTGTAAATGTTAAAAACTCAATATTTCCCTAGTGACCATGACTTACTCCATTCCATTGAACAGGTGGGGGGGGGGGGGTGCCATTGATCTTTTGTAATATCTGAGGTATGTCTCAGATGGTTATCACTGTGCTGACTGAAGTATTGCTGGGGAACGCTGTTCTTGTGCTAATGCGTTCATGTAAGTCGAATTTTCCAATTCAGCCCCTGTGAAGAACTGGCATGTTGTTAATGAGTGAGTTGGAGAGTGGGACGAGCTGTTGAATGGGATTTGCCAAGTTCAACAATCAACGTCACTCACAAACCCACAAGGTGAGAACTGCTGTTTATTCATGGTGGCTGCATAAGAATATTTTATCTTTTCACCGTTTCTGAGACTCCCAAGGGTCTTTGTGGATGCATTAATGCAAAAATGAAGAACAGCAGAGCAATTGTGAGTACGTGCAGACACTAATCATTCTACTGGTGGTTCTTAGTTCCTTTATAATTCAGAACTGCAGCCTAATTCCCTTATCATACAAAACGTATATGTTACTGCCCTTTAACATGTTGTGAAATACAGCTCGATAGTGCTCTACAATATTTCTTGTGGCACCGTGTCACTGCAGTGTGATTGACAATGTGCATTAATGATTCGACACCAAGTGGTAGTCTACTGCCCATCTCAAACCAGATTATCTGTATTTTCAGATGTTACATACTGGAGCATGAGTGAATGGTGTGTTGAAGACTGCAGACCAAGGAAAATAGCAGGGATGTGAGAATGCATGAATGTGTGCTTGATAGGACTTGGGCATCAGAGAGTATTAAAGCAGAATTGCCTCTCAGGAGGTAAACTGGATGTGATGGAGGTCATGACAGGGTCGATCACTAGATTTTAAACTGTCGGGCTCAGTCGCAGGCTGAAGCTATCAAAACAAAGTTACACGCTTCCAATTGTAGTCTGCATGTTTCTGGCAGCACTGGGGAACATTTGGCTTTTATAAAGATGGATTGCATGTAGATATCTTGCACACTATAATTTTCACATCCTGTTCCTCCAATATCAATACCTACAAATAGCCCAAAATAAATAATGTTGTCCTTGCTAAATCTCATTTTGTTTTTGGTGCATCAGGGGACTTCCAGCTCTTTGGCAGAAGCGCAGCAACAGGTGACCAACCCACCGCAGCTCTCGGTTAAGGAGGAACAATCAAATTACTGTCACTTGGATCATCCATGAATTCAAGAAGCAGTCCACTTTCTATACAATCCCTTCTGACTTTGCTTTGGTCCAAAGAGCTTTGTCTACAGTCGCCATAGGCAAGAAAGAAACTTCCATTTATATCATACTTTTCATAACCTCACAATGCCACAAATCACTTCAGTTTAGTCAATTGGCAGACAACAAAATCACACAAACCTCAATAAATGACCGGCTCATCCACTTTGTTGCTGTTAATTTGACTGAAGAATGTCGGCCAGACATTGGGAAACCTTTTGGGATAGTTCCGTAGGAACCTTTATCTTCATAACATAACCCCACTTTAATATATCACCCGAAAGGTGGCACTTTGGAGTTTGTGTTGCTCTCACAGCGCTGCAGTGAAGTGTCAGCTTGGATCTGAACGTTGAAATCCTATCCTGGCATTGGAACCCATCACCTTCTCACTGAGGGTAGAGTGACAAAACACAAAATGTTACCATTTGGTTTCTCAGTCCCAGCCCTTACTTCCACAGATGATCATATTCTGCTGGATTTAAGCAGCTTGGGGCAGGGCAGGATGAATTTAGGATCGATCTGGGATTTATGAAACCTTTCTTTACGTAATCTTTCAGTGACAAAAAGGGATTCAACTCCCAGACTTTGTAAGAGTGATAAATGGCAATAGTGAGTCAACATCCAGTTTTGCATCACTCTCGGTTTTAGTTTCTTACATTTATAGGACCCAAGATTCTCAAGTCGGAAGTCAGCACAGCATATCATCACAATTGTCTCTACTTTACGGCACAATGAAAAATTAGGCTGTTATTTATATGCTGGTCTGAATTCAAAAGAGAATATTGGGGAGTGTACGGTACTTAATTTTGTGGTGCTAAACCTTGAAATGTGTCCCCTCCCCTACCTTCAACTCCCCTCCAATCTCACCTATCTCCTTCCCAGCTATCCTCATCCTCTCCAACCTCCCTTACCTTCCAAACCTCCTCCAAGCTCACCTATCTCCTCCTCCAACCTTCTCCCACCTTCCAAATCCTCCAACCTACCCAACCCCTTTAACCGCGCCCCAACCTTTTCCACCGACACCCCCATCACACTTCCAATTGCCTCCCAATCTTACCCAACCCTTCTAACCGCCAGCACCCAATGCAGACACACACAGGCGCACAGACACCAACAGGCACACAGACACACACACGCATACACACACATGCAGAAAAACACACACATTTTTAAAAAATAAATTTGGAGTACCCAATTCACTTTTCCAATGAAGGGGCAATTTAGCGTGGCCAATCCATCCACCTACCTTGCACATCTTTGGGTTGTGGGGCCAAAAGGCGCGCAAACACGGGACGAATGTGCAAACTCCACAGGGACAGTCATCCAGAGCTGGGATTGAACCTGGGACCACGGTGCCATGAGGCAACAGGGCTAATCCACTGCACCACCATGCTGCCCAGCACACACAAGCTTGCATACACACATGCAGGCATGCACATGCATGCATGCACACAAACAGACACAGACAAACACATGCAGACACATGCACGTGTACATGGACACTCTCTCACACACACAAAATGGCTGTAAAGAAAATTGGAACCTTCAGCCTGACTGTTCTGAGTTTTTTAAACTGGTTGTTAAGGTTTGAAGTTCTGGTTGGGTGACTTCAGAATTCTGTTTAAAACACTGCACCCAGGTTCATATCCTGCACCCAACAACTGCTTCATCTCATGCACGGACACTGCTTTTTGGTACTGTGTGCATCTGCCTTCTCCCAGGCCCGGCGAAAGAACATGGGTGTCAAGACTAAAATGATCACCTACGGGCAGCATATAAATGAGGAAAAGTAGGGGTTAGGTCCTTGGGCAACATTAAACGGCAATGGCGCAGGACCAGTAAATAAAATCATTGCAAGTGATTTTCTAGTGTAGCCATCTAAGATGGCCACCTGCAAAGGACCATGGGAATTATGGCCAACCCAGGTTTCAGACAGATACAGAGCCTATGTGTATCTGAAACACAGATAACCAGACTGATGTGTTCGGCAGGTTGGTTCGATGTGGACTGCACTTGATGCAGTGAGGCTAGAAACATACCTCTAACACTGGAAAAGATCCAACACAATTTTATTCACCGATATAACTAATATACATGCTCAGCTGTGGGTCGACACTATACTGAACTGACTGGAGATCTAGTACTAGCCTGACCAGACTTACTAGCTACCGCATGGTGTTTGCACTGGCTAGCTAGTGGACTCTGACTGTCCCAGTGGCTGGGTCCAGAGAGCCGGAAACCTAGTGCCCTCTGGCTTTATAGTGGTAGTGTCCTGTCTGGGGATTGGCTGCACTGTGCTGTGTGCTTACTGGTCATCCTGTGTGTCAATCACTGCTTGTCTGCACTTAATTATATACATGAGTAGATATTATGACACAGACCTGATCAAAACTCCTGCTCGTTTGCATTTTAATGGCCCATTTTCCCAGGACAATAGAACTCCAATCAAGCAACTGGTACAGCCACAGACCGATCCACACCACTCTCCTTACTCAGAGAGCCCAACTGCCAAGGCCAATGACCGCTAAAGACCCGCCCAGCCACCAAGGCACCCGCCCCTTTATTGGCCGAAATCGAAGACAGTGATCAGAGCTCTGTCGAACTATTGGATCCAAGGTTAAGGACCACCCCAAAGAACGCGAAATCCCAGAGGGATAAAAGAGAGCACAGCCACGTGTTCTGTCTCTTTTTGATCCAGCCTATGCCAACCCAATTGCAGCAGGAACAGCCAGCCAAGTTCAAGACCAATGATCGCTACCTGATGAATGAGCCCAGCAGAGACAGAGCCACTTTCTTCGAACCAGCCAAGTGAAATCCAGATAATCGCCTTATCCACTTGCACAGTCCCGGTCGCCCTGAAGTTAAGTATAGGTTATTATAGTTGATAGGTGTAGTGTAACTCATAGTAGATATTGTGTTTGCATGTTGAGATAAATATTGTGTATGTAAATAAACCATCTTTTGAACTAACTAACTGGTTGTGTGGTCATTTGATTGATATAAGGGAAGGAAGGCTTATGGTCACCAACATTATTATAGAGCAACACTAGCTAGAATTACCAAATAAGATTTGAACGAAATGAAAGCAGGTACAGCCATTTGGATGACAGCGGAGTGGTATTGGAGGAAGTCAACCTAACATTATGGTCACCCATGTCAAAGGCTAGAAACAGGATGTCAAGGATGTGGTGGGATAGTCTTCTTTATCGCAGTCGTATACGATTAACATGAATGTACTAACAATTTGATTGTTCCCTTTTTCAAGCAATTATTAGCAATCAGCCCAGACGTGGGGGCTGGTTTAGCTCACCGGGCTAAATCGCTGGCTTTTAAAGCAGACCAAGCAGGCCAGCAGCACGGTTCAATTCCCGTACCAGCCTCCCCGTACAGGCGCCGGAATGTGGCGACTAGGGGCTTTTCACAGTAACTTCATTGAAGCCTACTCGTGACAATAAGTGATTTTCATTTTTTTCATTTCATCATTAATGAAGGCAACATGCAAGCTTTGTGCAGCCTCCTCCTTTGAATAGTTGTACGTGTGAGCCATGCTGTTAACCAGCTGAACACTCAGTACGGGATCCAGTAGCCTGTGTGGCTAGCATATGTATCAGGTAGCCTACCTCTCTTAAAAGGACATGACACTCTTAAAGATGAGCTGCACACATTGGAAAAAAAAACTGTTGCTGACTGTCATCTGCAGGAATTGATTATAAGAGAAGTCAAATTGAGGCCATAGGAAAAGTGACGGCTCACATTTCTTGGACGCAGGGCTGCAGGCCTTAGTCCAGGAGGTTGACAGGCGGACAGCAGGTGTGTTTCCATTGAGGAGAAGGAGGCGGGACCTAAAGCAAAATGTTCAGGATAGAATGAGAGCAGTTGGCCAGGGAGGTAAATTCCCAGACCCTGATCTCAAGGATCTGGAAATAGTGTCAATAGAGTTTCAGTGACTTCACACAGATGGTCATGGTCAGTGAATACATCTCCACATGCACATACAATCTCCAATCCATGGCCATCTCTCACATTGCTCAATGCACCACACTCCCATCACTCACTCAGCAGCAGAGCCTAGCCATCAGGAATCAGGCTTAACATTCACATGGTCAGTGGACTGCTTTGTTTTGGACTGTGGTGTTTCTTGCGAGTTGCTGGAGAAGCACTCTTCCATAAATGGAGAATATTCCTTCACAATTCTGGGGCAGGATTCTCCAACCCCCCCGCCGGGTCGGAGAATCGCCGGGTGCCGGCGTCAATCCCGCCCCCGCCGTGTCCCGAATTCTCTGCCACCAGAGATTCGGCATGGGCTGGAATCGCGCCATGCCGATCGGCAGGCCCCCCCCCCCCCCCCGGTCATTCTCCGGCCCGCGATAAGCTGAAATACCACCGCTGTCAAGCCTCTCCCGCCGGCGTGGATCAAACCACCTACCTTACCGGCGGGAGCAGGTGGTGCGGGCGGGCACCAGGGTCCTGGGGGGTGGGGCGATCTGGCCCCAGGGAGTGCCCCCACGGTGACCTGGCCCGCGATCGGGGCCCACCGATCGGCCGGCGGGCCTGTGCCGTGGGGGCACTCTTTTCCTTCCGCGGTCATGGTCATCACCATGGCGGAGGCGGAAGTAGCCCCTCCTCTGCTCATGCGCGGGGATGACGTCAGCAGCCGCTGACACTCCGACGCATGAGCGGACTTCCGCCGGCAAGCGGAGTCCCTTCGGCCCCGGCTGGCGTGGCGCCAAAGGCCGTTCCCGCCGGCCGGCGGAGCGCCAACAACACCGGCGCGTGCCTGGCCCCTCAATGTGAGTGCTTGGCCCCTAAAGGTGTGGAGACTTCCGGGTAGGGGAGAATCACGGCCCCCAATTTTGTCAGGTACATGGTGGAGACACTTTGGGAGTTAAAAGGTGAGTTGCCCACCACAGAGCTCCTACCCCCTGACCTACTCTTATAGCCATAGTATTTATGTGGCTGGACTTTGCATTTTCTGGTCATTGGTGGCCGCCTCAGGTTGCTAACAGTGGATAGTTCAGTTATTGTAATGTTGTTGAATGTTAGTGGGATGTGAATAGATTCTCTCTTGTTCAAGATGATGTGGAGATGCCGGCGTTGGACTGGGATGAGCACAGTAAGAAGTCTTACAATACCAAGTTAAAGTCCAACAGGTTTGTTTCAAACACTAGCTTTCGGAGCGCAGCTCCTTCCTCAGGTGAGGTCATACTTCTTCATTCACCTGAGGAAGGAGCAGTGCTCCGAAAGCTAGTGTTTGAAACAAACTTGCTCAAGATGGTTAGTGTCTATCTCTTGTGTGGCATGAGCGTTATTTGCCAATTATCTGCCCAAGCTTGGATATTGTCCATGTCTGGCTGCATTTGGACAATGTCTGCTTCAGTAGGGGAGGAGTTGCATATATCAATTTTCAATCATCAGCAAGCATCCCTACTTCTGACCTTATGATGGAGGGAAGGTAATTGATGAAGCAGCTAAAGATAGTGGGGCCTAGGACACTATCCAAAGGAACTCATGCAGTGATGTCCTGGGTCTGAGATTATTGACCTCCAACAACCACAATCTATCATCCTTTAGAAGATGATGTTCACAGCTTTATTGTCAGGATTTAATCCAAGAGGATGCTGAGATGGAACATCGTACATAGATTGCAAGGTGGGGAAGAGTGAAACCATGGTGGGAAAGGGATGCTCTGCTAAGAGAAATTACCAGAGCTCCTCCAAAAAAACACCAGGACATTTTCAAAAACTTTTCAAAAGCAAGGATAACCCGCATAATTATAGGCCAGTGAGCTTGACATTAGTGATAGTCAAATTGCTGGAAAAGATTCTCAGAGGTAGGATCTATGCACATTTGGAAGTGAATGGTCTTATTAGCGACAGACAGCATGGTTTTGTATGAGGGAGGTCATGTCTCACTAATTTAATTGAGTATTTTCAGGAGCTAAAAAAAATGATTGATGAAGGAAGGGCTGTGGATGTTGTCTACATAGACATTAGTAAAGCATTCGATAAGGTCCCTCATGGCAGGCTGGTGTAAACAGTTAAGTCACATGGGGTCAGGGGTGAACTAGCTGGATGGATCCAGAACTGGCTTTGCCAGAGAAGACAAAGGGTAAAGTTGAAGAGGGTTTTTCCGAATGGAGGTCTGTAACTAGTGGTGCTCTGCAGGGATCAGTTCTGGGATCTCTGCTCTTTGTAGTATATATAAATGACTTGGAATAAAAAGTAGCGGTTCTGATTACCAAGTTTTCAGATGATACTAAGATTGCAGGAGTTATGGATAATGATGAAGATTGTCAGAGAATACAACAGAATATAGATAGGCTGCAAACTTGGGCAGAGAAATGTCAGATATAATTTGACCTGGACAAATGCGAGGTGATACATTTTGGTTGATCCAATCCGGGCGGGAGCTGTAGAATAAATGGTAGAACCATCAGGAGCATAGAGACACAGAGAGATCTAGGTGTGCAGTTCCACAGATCTTTAAACGAGGCAGGACAGGTGGAACTGGTGGTAAATAAAGCATATGGCATGCTTACCTTCATATTACAGTGTATCAAGTATAAAAGCTCGAAAATTGTGTTACAGTTACATAGAACATTGGTGCGGCCAAATTCGGAATACTGGGGGCGATTCTCCGAGCCCCACGTCGGGCCGGAGAATCGCCGCAACCGCAACACAATGCCCCAGCGCCGGCGTGCGATTCTCCGAGATGCGGAGAATCAGCGCCATTTGCACCAGTGCATTTGGCGCGGCACCGGCCACAGGCTGCTGGAATCGGCGGGGCTGCCGATTCACCGGCCCGCATGGGCTGAGCGGCCACCCCGATGCGACAGAGTCCCGCCGGCGTCGTTCACCCCTGGTCGCTGCCGGCGGGAACTCTGTGGAACGATCAGGGGGGCGGCAAGTGAGGGGGGGTCCTTCACCGGGGGAGGACTCCGAAGGGGTCGGGCCCGCGGTCGGGGCCCACCAATCGGCGGGCCAGCCTCTCACCCCCACCGGGCCTACTTTCCACCTCGGTCGGCCCCTGAACACCGACCACATCTTGGGTCGGGGCCGGCCAGCGTAAGAAGAGGATGGCGCAGCCCAACTGCGCATGCGCGGGTTGGAACGGTGCCCATTTGGCACCGTGTAAGGAGGCTGGAGTGGCATGAACCACTCCAGTGCCGTGCTGGCCCCCTGTGGGGGCCAGTATAGGTCGAGCCCGGACCCTGTTCGCACCGTCGTGAAACGCAACGTCGTTCACAACGGCGCAAACACTTGGGCTCAATATCAGAGAATCGCCCTCACTGTGTCCAATTCTGGTCATCACACTACCAGAAGAACATGGAGGCTGTGAAGAGAGTACAGAAAAGGTTTACCAGTATGTCGCCTGGTATGGAGGGTATTAGCTATGAGGAGAGATTGAATAAACTGGGATTGTTCTCCCAAGATATACGGAAACTGAAGGGGCAACCTGACATGCCATGGTCAGGCCATAAAATCCTGGCCAGTGTGCAATGCTGTTAATAAATCCATTTAAAGCTGTGCTACTCTGTCCACTTTTGTGACAAATCCCTTACAATGATCAACCAGGAAACCTCCATCCTTCATTGAGGCTTCGATTCAAACCTATAAGAGAAAGACACCACTTTCAACTGAATGTACCACAAAACCACAAAAATGTGACATGTAAGTTTTAAGATCCTTAACGCTCTTTAAACATTTTTTAAAGTTGAACTATAGTTAAATGGTGAGTGCACATAACTTTTTTTTTTATAAATTTAGTTTATCCAATTATTTTTTCCAATTAAGGGGGAAATTTAGTGTGGCCAATCCACCTACTCTGCACATTTTTGGGTTGTGGGGGCGAAACCCACGCAGACACGGGGAGAATGTGCAAACTCCACACAGACAGTGACCCAGAGCCGGGATCGAACATGGGACCTCAGTGCCATGAGGCAGCAGTGCTAACCACTAGGCCACCGTGCTGCACTCATATTTGACTTTTATATTGATAGTTTCCAGGCTCTTTGAACAACAAGCCTATTGAATGTCTTTTAAATAGTTGGATGACTCAAGGTCCATTACAGTGAAAACCAATTCTAAGCTAACATTTTCAAAGACGAGGCTTCAATTTTCCAAAGCCATTGTTTGCTTTCAACAATGTAGCCAAATACTGAGGAACATATCGTATTTCGTCATCCTTATTATCTGAGATCTGGAAACATTCATCACTTCCAGAGGTCTCTGAGCAAATTTTGTGAGAAAAGCAACTTTGTTATAATGGTTCCTGTTGGTTTGTGCAGTGTGATATGTAGGTCTTTGACAAAGTATGGGTTAAGACTGGAGAGCAGTACCACCCACAGTATGATATAGTGTCACATGGTAGTGAACTAAGGTCAGTCGTACTCTAGAAGAGGCCAGCATGGAGGGGGTAGTGTACTTTGAAGATATGCATATGTGTTACCAATAAACACTTAATGTTCAACCACACAAGCATCCAGACGTTAGTGAGATACAGGACAAACCCTTGCAACATGGTGGCAGCTGATACCCAAATCCAGAAGCTGGAAAAGGAGCCTGGAAACTATGGCATGTAGCGGCTCTGCTCCATTGAGAAAACAAGTTTTAAAAATGGCAACCAGAGCTTTAAATTACCTTCCTGCTGTGTTCAAGTGCTTTGAAAACATACTCACTAGTCCAAGGCTGCTGGCTTTTGTCATTTCCTATGGAGTTATTTAGTTTAAAGAATCAAGTCTGTGATTGCCACACCAATAACTTAGAGAAGAAGAGAGAAAATAATGGATGCTGATGCTTCATTTTGAAAAAGTAATTAACGCTGTCACCCACCCCGTTAAACCCACGGATAGTAAGTTAAAACCACCAGACAAATTTATCTCATGCAAGGGCCAAATCAGATGCAAAATCGGATCCATGGGGAAGAAATGTTTTAGATTACAGGAGTTCATCAGGATTAATAGGAAATCAGAGTTAATACATTATTGTACTTACTTGGTGAAATTGATGACAAGATATTCATAAACAAAGTATAGACGAATCCTCAACCCCACTTGATGAGATATTAAAAGCCTTTGGCAAGTATTTTAATCTTCGCATTGTGGAGCACACAGATATTTTGAAGTTGGATGGAACAACCTCCAATTAAGCAACAAAAGAGCTAAAAACAATATCTAGGCAAACCACATGATGGTGGCAGACCATGAAAGGTCAATGAAGTGCGCGGGCCAAAAAGTTTAGTGCAGAGGAAGGAAGAGACTGCAAACCAGCCATAAGGCTTAAACATAGATTTTTTGAAAAGGGTGACACATTTATGCTGACTGCAATAGCTGGTGGCAATGGTGAGCCCTGTGGCTCTGATTGAAGATAACCTGGTAGAGAATTTCAATCTGCAAGCAGATAATGAAGCCACGAGAGCATGGCAGAACTGAAACAAGCAAAAGATTCATTAGAGACAGACTTGTGAACATACAAAATCAGAGCAAAGCTAGGCTCTTTGTATCTCTCAAGCCTGATACGCCATTTGAGAAGATCACAGCTGAGCTGTATGTGTTTCATGTTCTACATTGTTATTTATCCCAGATAACCTTAGATTCCCTTGCGCAAGAAGAATCCATCTACCTCTGCCTTAAAAATATTTAATTACCCTATCCTGCACCACCTTCTGGGATAGGGTTCCAAAGTTGAACTACACTTTGAGAGAAAAAAATTCTCCTAATCTCTGTCCTAAAAATGTGACAACTAATTTTAAAACTGTGTCCCCTAGTTCTGGACTCACCCACAAGAGGAAATAACCTTTCCACTTCCACCTGGTCAAGCCCATTCAGGGTCATATTTACTACAATCAAGTCACCCTCACTCTTCTAAACTCCAGTGAAAACAAGCCTAGTCTGTCCAGCCTTTTGGAACCAAAAAGAAGGACGAGGACAAAGCTTTGCTGCAGGTGGAGAAAGAAAAGACAGAAATGGATTGGAAAACATTTATATCAAAACTGAATTGGAAGACTTAAAACACAAGAATCACGCAAAGTATGGGTCTTTGAAAGTGCAGAATCAACTAAAACCTTCAATGAATCAAATTGTTCAAGATGTCAGCAAAAACATTTCTGAAAGAAACAGAATTATTGAATGTTGAGAAAAATGCAATAAGCAAAAATCTGAATTGTGTGCAGACTCGGTACATATTTCCGGAAAAGCACAAGAAGGATATGATTCTGAATTCTATTGTTTGTAAATCAACGAAAGAGTTGGAACAGCTTAACCACAAATATGGCCAGGCGCAAAAGCATGTTGAAAAGGTATGCCCTGGATAAACATGAGGAGTGGAATTTTCCAATATTTTGTCAGTGTCAGACTCTGACTGAAACTCGGCATGTAGCTGTCCAGCTGCACAGTTGAGTTTTTAGTCTGGATTATGACCCACTCTAAAATATAAATCAGTGTGGTTTAAGCTGTCACTGTGGCAGGGCGGGCCTGGCATGTCAAAGAGGTTGGCTTCACAGAGGTAGGGCTGCTATCTTTAAAGGGCACCATGATCAGCACTGAAAGAAACACCTCGCCCGAGGACACAAGGGTCCAGCCCCCACAAACATTGGGACTCTCCCCAGGGCTCTCCTACAAATTCCCACCACAAACATGATAATCGGGGATCTCCCCCATTAGCCACCCCCCCCCCCCCCCCCCCATCCCGCCTCCCCTACCACAAACATCAGAATCAGGGGTCCCCCACACAAGCCCCACCCCCCCTCCACCACCACAAACATCAACATTGGGGCTCTCCCCTGCCAGCACGCCACAAGCAACAGCATCGAGTGTCTCCCACACTCCCACATCACAGGCAGCAGCATTGGGGCCTTCATCTCCCCAAGCAGAACTGGAACACTGTCCCAAATGGGTCTCCCAGAGGGTTTGCCCCTGGCACTGTCACATGGCACAGGTTGGCACTGCCAACCAGGCAGTGCAATCATTTGCCAGGAGTCTGTGCTAAAGGGCAGTGCCCCAGGACTGTCCCCCTCCCCCGGGGCTATACTTACATTTCTGCCCCAGGGGGAATCTCTCTGACTGATTCTAGTTTTTCAAAATCTGTTACAAACCTCGTTGATATGACGTCACGTTGGCAAGGTTTGAATATTCAGTGAGGGTGGAATCACTGGGTGGGAGCTCACTATTGTATGGAAATGCATTAAAATGTATGAAAATGAGATTCTTGCCCTTTGTACTTTAGAAAAAGCTGTATTGGCACTACCAGTAGCACCAAAGCAATACAGTGAAGCACAGCGTGCAAAGGCACAAGATGAACAAAAAAATAAACAGTTGGAAGAGTAGCTGACTGTCCATCAAGAACCCTTCAGCATCGTGAAGTGATGAAGACTACCTTCAACAACAGAATAGATGAACAATAGAAAAACAATACACAACTCTGTTGAATTGCAAGAAAGCTCAAGACAAAGCAATTGAGCTTTGCAAAGAAAAGGTAAACCTCCTGAAGGACCGTCACATGCTACAAGGATCCCTCAGGTCAAAGTTTATTCCTCTGGAAAATTAGAAAAAGAAGCAAAATTAATTAAATGTCTCTCTGAACGAACTGATAAGCTGGCTGGCAGAGAAGATTCAACAATGTTCAGTATTTCAGAGGAAACCAAGAGGTAGAAGAAATATTGAAGAGCAGAAGATCAAGGAACTAAAAAGAAAAGCACTAGATGCCTCAAACTTACTGGAAACAATTGAAAACTGAAATTGAAAACTGAAATGGCTGGAATGAAAAGCAAGAACCTAGAATGGGAAGAAAAATGAGAAATTCTCACAAAGGAGCATGAAGAGTCTCAAACAATTAGTAGATGTGCAATTACAGAATGGGAGCTGGAAGGAAAGAGCAGAGGAATTACTTTCTGCTAAGGGAAAACTGTTCTGCGCAGAGAACAAATGTTCACATGTAAAAAATAAGTATGCTAATGAAAAATAAGACCTTGATAAAATAAGTCGCTATTAACTATCATGAAAAATACCTGCAACAGGAAAAGGAAGTTCTGATCAATCAGAACCATCGGCTGAATGCAGTATTAATATCCAAACCCTGTGCAATTCTTGAATTTCGATCCAATCTTAAGAAGATGAAAAATGAGCTACGTAGTATGGAAGAGCAAATCCAGACTCTAAAAGCAGAAAATCCTAAGAAAAAGATTGAGGATCTAACAAGTGAATTGACACAGGCTAACAAGCAGAATGTGACCATGGGAAAAAGATTCTGAAAGGAACGGAATGCCCTCGTGAAGTTGTTAACTGTGTATGAGGATTTCATACATAACTCTGAAATAAAGACAACTGAACTTACCAGAGTAGTTGCTGAGCTAAATGAGAAGATTAATCAGGTTGAAAAAGAATTGGATAATAAGAGGGTAAACACATACTGGGGTAAAATTAGGAAACATTTTGCATGGTAGCACGGTGGTTAGCATTGTTGCTTCACAGCTCCAGGGACCCAGGTTTGATTCCCAGCTTGGGTCACTGTCTGTGCGGAATCTACACATTCTCCCGTGTCGGCATTGGTTTCCTCCGAGTGCTCCGGTTTCCTCCCACAGTCCAAGGATCTGCGGTATAGTTGGATTGGCCATGCTAAATTGCCCTTAGTCTCCAAAAGGGTTAGGTGGCGTTACTGAGTTATGGGGATAGGGTGGAGGTGTGGGCTTAAGTAGGGTGCTCTTTCCAAGGACCGGTGCAGATTCGATGGGTCGAATGACCTTCTGTACTGTAAATTCTATGATTCTATGATACTATGATGTGGAAATGAAGGTTCTATTTTTGAAACATAAACTTCTCGGAAGATTATGGTGAACTCCACGTAAAAATGAATGGGAGAATCCACTCCATGAATTAAAGGAGTAAACATACCCTGCCAACAGGATGGGACAAACCCATGGATTCCAAACAAAGTAGACAGGTTGTCTGTAAGGAAAAATTCAACTCCAAAGAGCGCAAAAAGCAGATCAATGGAGAGAACCATGTGCCCGGAACACAAAATGTTATGATTGCAACTCGGAACCAAAAGTATCTTCTCACAGCAACAGAGCCTAACACTCCTCCAAATGTGAACAGAACAAGATCTGGAAGAATTATCAAGAGTTAGGGTAGGTGTAGAATAAAGGTGTTTGGCATAGCAAGGGTTAATGTGGAATTGGAGAACATTGCCGCCCACAGAATGATGTCTAGTGTCACCTGACAGTGGACTAAGGACTGGTGTAGTCCAGCAAAAGTCAACTTTGAGATAATACCAAGTTAGGGCCCTACCTTACAGATATGTATATAGTTATGTGTTACCAATGAACACTTAAAGTTCAACCACACAAGTCTCCAGATCTTTTATTGAGACACAGGGCAACCCTTACAACAGCAGAAGCTTCTATTTGCAAGAACTGAACTTGGGCTCAACTAAAATGCTGGACAAAAGATGACATAAATATTTATTAGAATGTAATCTTCTGACTTAATTAGCAAAGGCTTTGAAAGGGTCAGAGATGGGACAATACTGGTGAATATGTTAATAGTGTTGAAATGAGTGTATCTCTGCAATTGCCTCAGTCAAAATCTAACTAGTGGGGCGTGACAAAAGCCTGAGTTAAAAAGACATGAAGACTAATTTTACATCTATTCTTACCCAGCTGGGCAATGTATGTGATAAAACCACTCAACTGGAGCTTCAGTGAACACAGCTAGATTTTGAAGCCTAATTGCACATTGTGGCCATTTACCAAGGTAAGGTTAAAACCGAGGACTCAGCATTTGCTCAGTAATGGGTGAGAACCTTTTGTTATATTGCAATTGTTTAAAATTAATTATCCTTTTGTAGGAACATAGGAGCAGAAGCAGGCCATTCGGCCCTTCGACCTGCTTTTCCATTCAATAAGATCATGGTTGCGATTTCAACACCACTTCCTATCTGGCCCCCATAACCCTTGACTCCCTTTTCTGGTAGAAAATCTATCTAACTCAGCCTTAAATGAATTCAACAACCTAGCCTCCATTACTCTCTGGGGCAGTGAGTTTTACAGAGTAACAACCCTCTGAGAGAAAAAAATTCTCCTCATCGCCATCTGAAAACTTAGACCTCGCATTGTGAACCTGGGTCCACTAGCTCTAGTCACCACCATAAGTGGAAGCAGCTTTCTAATATCCACACTGTCATTTATTTCTGCAGTGTGAGTCTGTATCTTCCTATTCAACTGCAAGGCTCCATTGTTCACAAGACATTTTGCTTTCTGCATGTAGATTCTCACACTGCTCATCATGTCTCATAACATTCTCGTTCCCCAGTGTCGTATTTATCCTAATGATGTGTCAGGAATCCCTCTAGGTAGTTCCCACATAAGTGTTTACCTGGCAATTTAAGCGCTAACTTTCTCTGAACAGTTGTGCTGGCTGGAAACCATCCGAAAGAAGTGATTTGAATCATAGAATCATAGAATTTACAGTGCAAAAGGAGGACATTCAATCCATTGAGCCTTCACGGCCCCTGAAAGAGCACCCTACCTAAGCCCACACCTCCACTCTATCCCCATAACCCAGCAACCCCACCTAATGTTTGGACACCATGGGGCAATTTGGTGTGACCAATCCACCTAACCTGCAAATCTTTGGACCTGCACATCACTAACTTTGTATAGCTCTCCCAGTTTTAACATGATAGATACCCTGAAACAGTTATGGGACTGTTTAAAAAACCCAGATCCAGCCTTGGTCTGTACACCCCCACACACATGGCCATTGAAGGGACCCACCACACCACACCATCACCACTCCTCACTCAACCCGACCCGACCTCCTGACCAGACCCTGTCTGCGATATGCTGTGAAAAAGAGGAAGTATTGAGCTGCTTTTAATGCAGTGAGGGCCTGTCAATCATGGCAAGAGTGTTTATAAACATTGTCATTAGCATCAAAGCAGGGTAATGGAGATGCATTCATGCATGAAGGGAAAGATCAATAAACAATTCACCTAGCAGCTGTCTGCCTTGGTGCACTACTACTAGGTGCAGGAAGAAAATTGGAATGGATTGGGAACCAATCAGTCTGGGCAGCAGACTTTCAGAGAATTCAAGGTGATGCAGGGAATCATTAAGGAAACCACAGGTGAAGGAAGTGACTACTATCTATTTGTAGCACTGTGATTTAGTCACAGTTGAATTTCTAGACCAATCTGTTTTCTGATTCTTCTCACCAAATTCTACCACCACAGCTTTGGCTGTGAGAACTCACTGTTTAGTGAAATTAATCCTTCACTATTGACCCTTGAATGCTTTCAGAATTTTGGTCCCTTTTCTCACCTCTCAATCTTATCGGTTATGGGGAACAGACATGTTCCCTTTTCAAGTCTCTCATAGCTGCATTCTCTAATCGTTGTTGTGATTCTAGCGACTTAATAGTGAAACTTTCCCTTGACTCCAACGTACACTCTATAATCTCTTCCGCTATGGTGAATCTAAGAACAAACTTTTGAAAAATTAAAAAAAATAAGGAAAACAGCGTATGAGGAATTCAGCAGAACAGGTCCGCCAGTTGCGTGTTTATGAGCCATACACCATTTACTGATAGCAGGATTCCATCATCTTGCCTATTGTCAATGGAATTTCCCATTGTAACCACTCAGGCTGCTGCAAAACCCAATGGCGGGGTTGCACTGCTGATCTTCTGGTCCCACCCATGCCTGCAACGTTTTCCATGGAAACCGCCATGAGGGGATCGGAGGATCCCGCTAACCTGCACATAGAATTGCATTTGGGCCATCATGCATATGTGGGTTCTTTGCTCGAGAGTCTCACCCAGAGCTTTGTATCTTCTGCTTCAACTATTTATCCAATTTTCCCTTGAAAAATCCACCATTCCACGTGAGAACACCACCCACCAGGTCCGCGGTACATATTCGTGCAGCTTGGCCAATGTTGTCTACCTCATACGCTGCAGGAAAGGATGTCTCAAAGCGTGGTACATTGGCGAGACCATGCAGACACTGTGACTACAGATGAACAGACATCACGCGACAATCGGCAGGCAGGAATGTTCCCTTCCAGTCAGGGAACGCTTCAGCTGTCAAGGGCATTCAGCCTCTGATCTTCGGGTAAGCGTTCTCCAAGGTGGCCTTCAGGATGCGCGACAACGCAGAATTGCCAAGCAGAAATTGACAGCCAAGTTCCGCACACATGAGTATGGCCTTAACCAGGATCTTGGATTCATGTTGTTTTACATTCCCCCCACCACCATCTGGCCTGCACCAGCGAAATCCTACCAACTGTCCTGGCGTGAGACAATTTTCACCTCTTTAACCTATGATTATCCCTCTCTCCAGTCACACCGTATGGACCTGTAAAGACTTAATTACCTGCAAATATTTGTATTCAAAGTATCGACTTGCGTCATTGACTTTGTTTACATATGTGTTTCTGGAACCCACCTCTTCATTCCCCTGAGGAAGGAGCAGTGCTCCGAAAGCTAGTGATTCGAAACAAACCTGTTGGACTTTAATCTGATGTTGTAAGACTTCTTACTGTGCCCATCCCAGTCCAACACTGGCATCTCCACACCCATGAAAAGTGTAATGGATGTTGCCTCAGCCATTTCCTCGGCAAAATAGAATCTCAGAAAGTAATAAATAAGCATGGTGCACAACTGGGAATTTCTATCCGTTGGATTTTGAGAGTGAACTGGGAGCTAAAAACAATGCACTTTATGTATGAAAAATCAAATGCCATGCGGAAGCGTTAGTTGCGCAAGATAGCAAGTTATTTGAATTCATCAGTGTCTTTGAATTTGCTGAATCAGTCAGTCACAGGTCATTGAACAGACACATTTACAATATGGGAGTAAATTCCCTTTGCTAGTTCGTTACAAGATTCAGATCACATTCAAGGAGCTGTTACCTTCATTGCCAGCTTCAAATTGAACAAGAGCAGAGCCACATCAAGAATTTTGAAACAAACATTTTGCTACAATATAACTGATCTAAACTTCAACATGTATTATTCGTTACACAGTAAATGCCTGATCGTTTGTCAAGAACATTTTTTTAATTATAAAGTGTATCAGTTATTGTTGTCCTTTATACAAAAAATGGCAGCCAAACAATATGCAGTGGATATTTTGCATGAGTTTAAAAGGTATAGGAATGGAAGGCAACAACATTGCAGGTACAGATGGGGGGAAATTTCACTAGATACTTTCGGCAACAAAAAAAACCTCAAATGTACCAAAATTAAGTCTGAAGCTGAAATGTCAGTTCAGCCTGCATTTACCACAGGCACAGCTTAATTAGAGGGTTGAACATCGCTTAAAGAATAGGCAGGGGTCGGGTGGATTTGTGGGGGATCGTTATGGGCTGATTATTACTTAAGTCATCTGCCAACTCTCATTGGAGAAGGCTGAATAGCATTTTGATGGTGAACAATTAAACAAATGCCCTCTCTTAAGAAGTGACCAGTGAACTGGGTGGGTAAACGAGTCGTTGCAAAGGATTCCTCATGCTATTAGAGGTTGGAAGAGGAATTTTGTAAAAACATCAGAAGACCACCTGGGACACTTTTTCAAAATTTCATTAACAATCGAGCAATGCCCATTGTGAAAACTCTCTGAGCACGTCACCGGAAAAGTGCAAGTGCTGTGCTACCCCATCTTGTTGGACAGGTAACACCAGGAGAAAGGGAATTCTTGCAATCATCTTACAAGAGGAATGGAAGGAGAGTATGAAGCCAGGTGGCATGGTAGCACAGTGGTCGGCACTGCTGCCTCACAACACCAGAGACCTGGGTTCAATTCCAGCCATGGGTGACTGTCTGTATGGAGCTTGCACATTCTTCCCAGGTTTGCTTGGATTTCCTCTGGGTGCTTTGATATCTTCCCACAGTTAAAGATGTGCAGGTTAGGTGAATTCGTTATCATAGAATCCCTACTGTACGGCAGGAGGCCATTTGGCCCATTGAGTCTGCACCGAACCGCTGAAGGGGCACCCTAACTAGGCCTAATCCCCCACCTATCCTCGTAACCCCACTTGGGGGAAAATTAGCGTAGCCAATCCACCTGATCTGTCCATCTTTGGACTGTGGGAGCAAACTGGAGCACCCGGAGGAAACCTATGCAGACTCAGGGAGAATGTGCAAACTACTCACAGTCACCTAAGGTCGGAATCGAACCCTGGTCTCTGGCGCTGTGAGGGCAAGGCATTGCGAGCAGGGTAGATCGGGGTATCCCGGCTTCTATCCCACCACTTTGCACTGTGGCACGCTGCTTTTCGGATGCAGCTTGGCCGTTAGTTCGTCCCCATATATGTGCCTCATTCGCTAAAATTGCAACAATTTGGCAGCAGGGTAGCATGGTGGTTAGCACAAATGCTTCACAGCTCCAGGGTCCCAGGTTCGATTCCCGGCTGGGTCACTGTCTGTGTGGAGTCTGCACGTCCTCCCCCTGTGTGCGTGGGTTTCCTCCGGGTGCTCCGGTTTCCTCCCACAGTCCATAGATGTGCGGGTTAGGTGGATTGGCCATGCTAAATTGCCCGTAGTGTCCTAATAAAAGTAGGGTTAAGGGGGAGGTTGTTGGGTTACGGGTATAGGGTGGATACGTGGGTTTGAGTAGGGTGATCATGGCTCGGCACAACATTGAGGGCCGAAGGGCCTGTTCTGTGCTGTACTGTTCTATGTTCTATGTTCTATGCTATACTTCGAAAAGTTTTTCAATGGCTGTAAACTGCTTTGTGATTTCCAGAAGTCTTGAAGCTGCTATATAAATGAAGCCCTTTTCCTTTCGTATTGGACTGAGCTTGTATTTCTTTCCCATAAAGAATGAAAATGCAATTTTTTTTTTTAATTTTCGGATGACGATGATGATAACAACTCTGATCTTCTTATTTACACCTCCTCTGGAAGCAGTTTTAGTAACTTTGCACACAACCAGGGGCTGGTTTAGTACATTGGGCTAAACAGCTGGCTTGTAATGCAGAGCAAGGCAGTAGCGCAGGTTTAATTCCCAGATCGGCCTCCCCGAACAGGCGCTGTGGCAACTGGGGGCTTTTCACAATAACTTCATTGAAGCCTACTTCTGACAATCAGCGATTATTATATTATTATTATTAATACTCCTGGTGTGGTCTCACTAAGACTCTATATAATTGCAGTAATATTTATTTACTCCTAAACTCCCCTGTTTCATAGTTCTGATAAAAACTCATTGATCTGAAATATTGACCTTATATTTTTTTTCTCCATAGATGTTGCCTGGTCAACGATTTCTAAGATTTTCCATTTTTATTGCAACTTCTGTTTAATATTCTGGAACAGCAGACAGTTCAAACCTTTGTCAAATGAGTCGAATCTGCTTTTGCAAATATCACCTTTTGAAATAAACTATATTATGATTTGGATGAGGCATCTCCAAGTAATAACAACTTTAAGTCTGTGTTATGAACATATGATCTGCAGCCAGAGTAGGCCACTCAGCCCCTCGAGCCTTCTATGTCAGTCAATAAGGGGTTGGATTCTCTGCCGCTTGTAGCGGAGTTCCTAATGCGTCAGGACATCCAGCGTCGTCCAAGTTGCGATGCTCTGATCCCCTGATCAAATTGATCCATTTGCATCCTACTACCTGCTCGACACCGCATTCTCCTGGCCTATGTGAATCTCGGGTCATCCGGGCCGTGATTCACATGGGCGAGAATTATTGCAGTCATTTCCTAGCATAGTGGACGTCGCGGACGGCCAAGGGGCAACTCTTTTAGCGAGTTCATCAGAGGGCCACCCTCAACCTCCACAATGCAAATCCTGTCCATCCCACCCCAACCAGACCCCCCCCCCCCCCCCCCCCACGGCAACCCCCCATCACCAAAGACCCCCATGAGAGAAATCCCAACCAGAAACCCCTCCCATGAGAGAAGCACCCACCACAGCCACCCATAAGAGAGACCCCGGCCAGGAAGCCCCCTCATTACAAAGACCCCTGCCTGGAAGCCCCCATTACAGAACCATCTGAATGGAAGCCCTCATAACAGCTAATTTCCCCCTTAGAGTCCAAAAAGGATGGGGTGGGGGCATGGATGGGGTTCTCCTGTGGATGGTCGGTGCAGACTCGATGGGTCACATGGTCTCCTTCTGAACTGTAGGGATTGTATGTTTATCTATATATGTGAGAGGGACAGGAAAGGCAGGAGGGTGAGGTGGGCTCCTTCCCCACTGTGGATACTGGACTTCCCTCACTACTAGATCTCTCTGTAGAGTCTCCAGGGGCACACCTGAGTATCTGTGTGCTGTTTCATTCAGTTGTTGAGTCATCCTGAAACGGGCTGCTCTTGTAAGTGTACGCTGAAAATCAACAATGGGTTTAATGGTCCATTGTCAGATCTAGCTGGAACACATAAAACACTATCTATCGGGTCTGCTGACTTTATAAAGGTCATTCAGGCGGGCAATGATAAAAAACAGCTTCTCCTCTCCACCACAAGCCTTTTTAAAGACACCCTCCATAGCTCCTTCACCCTCACTTCCAACAAACAATTATAGGTACTCAGGGACTTCTTTGTCACAAAAATGAAGACCATTCATTTCCTGCTGCTTCCATTCTCTAGCTCACCTGGATAAACCAGCTCGAAAGTTCTCCCTTAACCCAACTCTGAATTCACATCTTTCTCGAGTTTGTCTCTCAATTCCATCATAATTTAAACCATCCCAAATTCAAACAGCAATGTTATTGGACTGACAGGTTTTTTCAATGTTCAATTTTACTCCATTCCCATCAAAAGCTTTTCTCCTTGATATTCAGGGATTGCCTAGATTTGTTTTTTTTATATCACATTCTTTAATGAAAATTTGATTGTCGTCTTGTACATCAGGTAAATTCCCTTAAGCTCTTGAAATAGCAACTCAAATCAATTTTTTAATAAATTCCAATCTGAAAAACAATGATGGCCAAGCTTGGTGGTTTTAATAGTGCTTTTTACATCAGAGGCAAAGTGCTGACAATTAGTTTGAAAGTCATGCCCATATCAGCACTTCTCTTGCACGTTGTCTCGGAAGATAGCAAATGAATAAAGCCAGTTGGACGGCAAATCTTTAGTCCAAATCATCACAATGCAATGAGTTTTGGTGCCTGCAGATAACCTTTGGAATGCCGACACGCTGAATGCACACACATGAACGCAGGAACGCACAAACACAAGCACACACACACACTCACACTCATGCTGGGTGGGTGGAGTTTGAATGGAGGGGTGAATGGTGGGGGTCAGGGGTGAGTGAAGGGGGCTAAAGCAGCTGAGCAGGGGTGCAGGGGTGTGTGGGGCAGATGAGGGGGTATGGGGTTGGAGGGTGGGCGGTGAGTGACAGAGACATGGTTGAGTGGAAAGGAACATGGGTGAGTGGGGGATGAGATTCTGATGCCAGGCCATGAGCTTCTTGGAAGGACTGCACAGCTAGGAGGGAAAGGAGGAGTGGGACACAGGTTTCAATGGGGTGGGATTGGAAGCTGGAAAGTGAGGTGGAGGGGGCTGGTGATGAAACACAATTGACTGAGTGTTTCACACAATCACAAGGGCTGGTTGGAGGCTGGTGCACTTCTGGAGGTAGGATGTTTGCAAAGGAAAGGCTAATGGAAAAGTATGTCAATGATCAGTACCCCGTTGCAGATGAGATCATTCAGCGTGACGCAATTGACATGCTTGGAGTCAAACAGGTCATGGAATTGTTCCCACTCAAGCAGCACTTCTGTGTGAGAATGCCAATTTGCCTGACTGGGCAAACAATGGAGGATAACACTCCTAACCCTTGGCTCTGTGCTGAAGTGCCTATTGACAAGTGCCCCCATGGATCACGTTGAGAACAAGGTCTTGGAGTGAAGCTTTGGACAATGCCTGCGCCTGAGATGAGAGCTCAGGATGCAGTACCATAGCCAAAGCTGTTGTCACGCAGTCATGTGGGTGTGGGATGGTCATGGTGTGGGGTGTTACATTCTTGTACTCTCAGAAAAAAGAGCATGAAGTTGGAGCAGGTGGAGTTGAATGCAAATAACAACACAGGTTTATTGAAGAGCTGTTAATTGTACAAAGGCTTGATCTAGACTGAGGCAAGGCCTGTGAAGCAGCTAATGATGTCACAAACTATCAAGTAAATAGCCTCTTAACATGTGTTTGCAATAACACAACAACCCACATATATAACATACCTCCTTCAACACAATCAGGAAACTAAGGAAATTCGGCATGTCCACATTAACCCTTACCAACTTTTACAGATGCACTATAGAAAGCATCCTATCGGGCTGCATCACAGCCTGGTATGGCAACTGCTCGGCCCAGGACCGCAAGGAACTTCAAAGAGTCATGAATACCGCCCAGTCCATCACACAAACCTGCCTCCCATCCATTGATTCCATCTACACCTCCCGCTGGGTTTCCTCCAGGTGCTCGGATTCCTCTCACTGTCCAAAGAGGTGCAGGTTAGGTGGATTGGCCGTGGTAAAAATTGTGGGGCTACGGCGTAACTGGGGAGTGAGCCTAGGTGGAGTGTTCTTTCAGAGCGGCTTTTGTGCCGTTTCCCTGGCGTAAATCACCACTGTTCCCATGCCGGCTTCAGCACTTAGTCTTCAAATTGGAGAATCCAGCCCATTATGTCCCTGTCCTCTATTGACTATTATTTTTTTCTGGACTTCCGGCAAGTTATCCTCCTTTTCTACTGTAAATGGTGATGCAAAATAATTGTTCAACATTTCTGCCATTTCCCCATTGTTACTGACAAAATCTCCATTTTCAGCTTTTAGTGGGCCTGCATTGCTCTTCAGATGTACCAAATGGCCTCCTTCTGCACTGTAGGGATTATGTATGATATGAGATCATCTTTTCACCTTCTAAATTCTAGTGAAAACAGGTCTAATCGGTGTAATTACTTGTATCTTAACCTCTGTAGTTTTGTAAATCTACGTTGCACGCCATCCAAGGCCAAAATATCCTTCCAAAGATAAAATCACCACAGGCCCAGGTGACCAGAGGCTGCTTTCCTCTGGCCTCCATGCGAGATGTGTGGCCGTCGTCCCAGGCATGCCTGCAGGCTGCGGGGGACCCAAAGGTCCAGGCACCCGGCAGGGATAGATGTCTGATTCAAGGCCAGAATTTTCACTTTGATGTGACGGAGAAGGAGGGCACAATGCAGCTGCATTTTCTAGTGGCGCACCGTGTTGCCCTCACTTGGGTTTCCAGTGCAGGTGAATGGGACATATTGAGCATGGCGTTGAACACTGGGGCAACGGTTTCCGTGCTCGCTTGGTGCACCTTTGACTGCATGAAACGGACGATGCACACATTAACCTTGGCAGACACAGCGGCTCGTTTGGCCATGTACGCTGGGGAGGAACTGAGTATTGTGGGGACAACGTTGACCCCTGTTGTTTATGGCCGTCATTTGGCTCACCTCCCCCTTAATATCGTTAATAGGGATGGCCGTAGCTGGCTGGGGCGCAATTGGTTACAATTGGTGGGGTCCGGTGGGCTTTGCGAGAGGCTCAGCAAGTACCCAGACATTTTCTAGCCTGGCCTGGGGACCATAAAAGGAGGCATGGCCAACATACAAGTTGACCCGGCTGCTCAACCTCACTACTTCCGGGAACGTTCAGTTACCCCATTCCTGAATGCAGACTCCAGCATTTTCCCCACCACAGATGTTAGTCAAACCGGTCTGTAATTCCAAGGTTTTCTCCTTTAACTCTTCTTAAAAGGTGGAGTGACATGTGCAATTTTCCAATCCAGAGGGACTACTTCTGAATCTACAGAACTCTGTGTGGTGAATGTAATTCACACTGTATTGTACAGTATGATATTGTGCCCTTGTGGGCTGTCTGTGAGCCGTTGCGCAGCTCTGCTAACAGGGGGAGATGAGGAGCTTGTACAGGGCTCCACCCTCGGCTCCACCCATGGCTCCGCCCATGGCCCCTCCCGCTACCGTAAGTATAATGTGCTGCAGCTGTGTTAGCCTGCCCTCAGTTCTTCTGGTCGCAGGCAGGCTCAGTTGAAAGACTATTAAAACCACAGTTTACAACCAATCGTGTTCCGAGTGAATTGATGGTCACATCAATTTAATAGTCTTAGAAAACTTGAAGAAAACTACTATGGAATCAGCCCTCAAACCTGATCGACTAGAACTCGACCCGCAGGCTGCAGAGGCGAAGGAAATCTTCCTACACTGGCTTCGGTGTTTCAAGGCCTACCTGGCTGAATCGATCACCTCCGAGACTACAGACGAGCAGAAACTCAGTCTACTGCACGCACGGGTGAGCCATCGAATCTCTATGCAACTCAATTGTACCGACTCCTATACTGAGGCCCTTGCTATGCTCGACCGATTGTACGTGCAGACGGTAATCGAGGTCTACGCGCGGCACATTTTCACTACCCGTCGCCAGCGCCCCGCAGAGTCGCTAGAGGACTTCCTGCGCGACTTAAAAGCCCTTGCTCGGGACTGCAACAATCAGGCTGTAGCGGTCTCCCAGCATATGGAACTCGCTGTCCGTGATGTATATGCTGCGGGGCTCCGGTCTAACTATGTGCGCCAGCGAGTAGTCGAGAAAGGGGCCCAGAACTTGGAGGACACGGTAGAACTAGCAACTGCTATGGAGGTCGCGTTCCGAAGTCTAAACTCATTCCTCGCGGATCAAGCGACCCCATCGTGGACCCCCGACCAGCGACTGCCCCAGGCCTGCGCTGCGCAGCCACCGAACCACTATGGAGCACCAGCGTGCAATATTTGTGGCCAGCCCCAAAACCCACGGCAGCACTGCCCAGCCCGCAACGCGACCTGCATCCGCTGCGGTCGCAAAGGACATTAAGCCAGAGTATGCCTGGCGAAGCCAAAACCCTCTAACTCCCCCGCAGTCCAGAACAATCGCTCCACCAACTCGCAGGCCCGCAGACCCCGCAATGTTGCAGCGTGTCTGCCGACTCCGCCTCCGCCTGACATGTGCGACTCATGGGGTCCGTCATCTTGGCAATCCTCCCCCACGCGGCTAGCTATGTGCGAGCCATGGGAGCCGCCATCTTGGACTCCATCTTCCTTACCGCCCGCCACATGCGATCCACGGGGCGGCCATCTTGGACGCCATCTTCTTCATCACCCGCCACGTGCGATCAACGGGGGCCGCCATCTTGGCCATCACCCGACGTTCACCTCGACGACTACGACCTCCACGGACAGTCACCACGGGGCCAATCCAGCACTGCTGATCGAGCCACCGACTACCCGCAACTCAACGCAGTCACGTTGGACCAGTCGCGTCCGAAGCACCTCCAGAGCTAGATGATGTCCATTCAAATCAATGGGTACAGGACACCGTGCCTCTTCAACTCCGGGAGCACCGAGAGCTTCGTACATCCTGACCTGGTAAGACTCTGTTCGCTCCCTATCTTTCCTGCACGGCAAAACTATCTCCCTCACCTCGGGCTCACACTCGGTCTAAATACACGGGTGCACCGTCGCGACCCTAATGATTCAGGGCGCCAGCTATTCTAATTTCCAGCTGTATGTACTCCCTGACCTCTGCGCCCCACTCTTACTCGGGCTCGATTTCCAATGTAATCTCGACAGCCTCACACTCAGCTTCGGCGGACCCCTACCTCCACTCACTATATGCAGCTTCGCGATTCTAAAAATCAACCCCCCTCCACTCTTTGCTAACCTAATGGCTAACTGTAAACCAGTAGCCACTCGCAGCAGGCGGTACAGCCTGCAGGATAGAGTATTCATCAGAGCCGTTTCCAGCGGCTCCTATGTGAGGAAGTCATAGAGGCCAGTAACAGCCCCTGGAGAGCTCAGGTGGTGGTCGTCAAGACTGGGGAAAAGTTCCGGATGATGATTGATTATAGCCAAACCAGTAATCGGTTCACGCACCTCGATGCGTACCCCCTCCCCAGAATTGCAGACATGGTCAACCAGACCGCCCAGTACCGCATATTCTCCACGGTGGATCTGAAGTCTGCTCACTACCAACTCCCAATCTGCCCGGAGGACCGCCACTACATGGCGTTCGAGGCTGATGGCCACCTCTTCCATTTCCTCCAGGTCCCCTTTGGCGTCACGAATGGGGTCTCGGTGTTCCAACGAACAATGGACCAAATGGTGGACCAGTATGGGCTGCGGGCCACGTTTCCATACTTGGACAATGTCACCATCTGTGGCCATGACCAGCAGGACCACGACGCCAACCTCCACCGATTTCTCCAAACCGCCCAGAAACACAATCTCACCTACAATAAGGAGAAATAAGCTACTGATCAGCTGTTCTGGAGAAATTTGCATACGTGCAGTGCGGTCAGCCTAAGTTGAAGGTGGTTTGTGGAGGGGCTGTTGGCAAGTGACAGTTAAACCCGAAACACTTTGTGAGTGTTTCCCACCCTACCTCCTCCTCTAACCAACCCCCCCACCCCACGGTGGTTGGGAAGCGGGAGCAGGGGCCTGTCGTGAAGGTGAGTGAGTGCCTTTAAATTTGCTTACCTTTCAGCGGGATCAGGGTTTGAGGTAATATCAGGTAAGCTCTTCCTTTCTATTTCTTTTTCTTGTTTTTTTTTAATCTAGAGGGGATGTCAGGGAAGGCAGTACAATGCTCCTCCTGCAGAATGTTTGAGGTGAGGGACGCCGTCAGTGTCCCTGCTGATTTCATCTGTGGGAAGTGCACCCAACTCCAGCTCCTCAAAAACCGTGTTAGGGACCTGGAGCTTGAGCTGGATGAACTTCGGATCATTCGGGAGGCAGAGGGGGTCATAGATAGGAGCTTCAGGGAAGTAGTTACACCAAAGACTGGAGATAGATGGGTAACTGTAAGAGGGACTGGGAAGAAGCAGTCAGTGCAGGGACCCCCTGCGGTCGTTCCCCTGAGTAACAAGTATACCGTTTTGGATACTTGTGGGGGGGACGACTTACCAGGGGTAAGCCATGGGGTACGGGCCTCTGGCACGGAGTCTGTCCCTGTTGCTCAGAAGGGAAGGGGGGAAAGGAGTAGAACATTAGTAATTGGGGACTCAATAGTCAGGGGCACAGATAGGAGATTTTGTGGGAGCGAGAGAGACTCACGTTTGGTATGTTGCCTCCCAGGTGCAAGGGTACGTGATGTCTCGGATCGTGTTTTCCGGGTCCTTAAGGGGGAGGGGGAGCAGCCCCAAGTCGTAGTCCACATTGGCACTAACGACATAGGTAGGAAAGGGGACAAGGATGTCAGACAGGCCTTTAGGGAGCTAGGATGGAAGCTCAGAGCGAGAACAAACAGAGTTGTTATCTCTGGGTTGTTGCCCGTGCCACGTGATAGTGAGATGAGGAATAGGGAGAGAGAGCAATTAAACACGTGGCTACAGGGATGGTGCAGGCGGGAGGGATTCAGATTTCTGGATAACTGGGGCTCTTTCTGGGGAAGGTGGGACCTCTATAGACAGGATGGTCTACATCTGAACCTGAGGGGCACCAATATCCTGGGGGGGAGATTTGTTAGTACTCTTTGGGGGGGTTTAAACTAATTCAGCAGGGGCATGGGAACCTGGATTGTAGTTTTGGGGTGCGAGAGATTGAGAGTAGAGAGGTCAGGAGCACAATTTTGACTTCGCAGGAGGGTGGCAGTGTTCAGGTCTGTGGTTTGAAGTGTGTCTATTTCAATGCCAGGAGTATACGAAATAAGGTAGGGGAACTGGCAGCATGGGTTGGTACCTGGGACTTCGATGTTGTGGCCATTTCAGAGACATGGATAGAGCAGGGACAGGAATGGTTGTTGCAGGTTCCGGGGTTTAGGTGCTTTAGTAAGGTCAGAGAAGGGGGCAAAAGAGGGGGAGGTGTGGCGCTGCTAGTCAAGGACAGTATTACGGTGGTAGAAAGGATGCAAGATGGGGACTCTTCTTCCGAGGTAGTATGGGCTGAGGTTAGAAACAGGAAAGGAGAGGTCACCCTGTTGGGAGTTTTCTATAGGCCACCTAATAGTTCTAGAGATGTAGAGGAAAGGATGGCGAAGATGATTCTGGAAAAGAGCGAAAGTAACAGGGTAGTTGTTATGGGAGACTTTAACTTTCCTAATATTGGCTGGAAAAGATATAGTTCGAGTACATTGGATGGGTCGTTCTTTGTACAATGTGTGCAGGAGGGTTTTCTGACACAATATGTTGACAGGCCAACAAGAGGTGAGGCCACTTTGGATTTGGTTTTGGGTAATGAACCAGGCCAGGTGTTAGATCTGGAGGTAGGTGAACACTTTGGAGACAGTGACCACAATTCGGTGACCTTTACGTTAGTGATGGAAAGGGATAAGTATACCCCGCAGAGCAAGAGTTATAGCTGGGGGAAGGGCAATTATGATGCCATTAGACATGACTTAGGATGTGTTGGTTGGAGAAGTAGGCTGCAAGGGTTGGGCACACTGGATATGTGGAGCTTGTTCAAGGAACAGCTATTGCATGTTCTTGATAAGTACGTACCAGTCAGGCAGGGAGGAAGGGGTCGAGCGAGGGAACCGTGGTTTACCAAAGAAGTGGAATCTCTTGTTAAGAGGAAGAAGGAGGCCTATGTGAAGATGAGGCGTGAAGTTTCAGTTGGGCCGCTTGATAGTTACAAGGAAGCGAGGAAGGATCTAAAGAGAGAGCTGAGACGAGCAAGGAGGGGACATGAGAAGTCTTTGGCAGGTAGGATCAAGGAAAACCCAAAAGCTTTCTATAGGTATGTCAGGAATAAAAGAATGACTAGGGTAAGAGTAGGGCCAGTCAAGGACAGTGGTGGGAAGTTGTGTGTGGAGGCTGAGGAGATAAGCGAGATACTAAATGAATACTTTTCGTCAGTATTCACTCAAGAAAAAGATAATATTGTGGAGGAGAATGCTGAGACCCAGGCTATTAGAATAGATGGCATTGAGGTGCGTAGGGAAGAAGTGTTGGCAATTCTGGACAAGGTGAAAATAGATAAGTCCCCGGGGCCGGATGGGATTTATCCTAGGATTCTCTGGGAAGCCAGGGAAGAGATTGCTGAGCCTTTGGCTTTGATTTTTAGGTCATCATTGGCTACAGGAATAGTGCCAGAGGACTGGAGGATAGCAAATGTGGTCCCTTTGTTCAAGAAGGGGAGTAGAGATAACCCCGGTAACTATAGGCCGGTGAGCCTAACGTCTGTGGTGGGTAAAGTCTTGGAGAGGATTATAAAAGATAAGATTTATAATCATCTAGATAGGAATAATATGATTAGGGATAGTCAGCATGGTTTTGTGAAGGGTAGGTCATGCCTCACAAACCTTATCGAGTTCTTTGAGAAGGTGACTGAACAGGTAGATGAGGGTAGAGCAGTTGATGTGGTGTATATGGATTTCAGTAAAGCGTTTGATAAGGTTCCCCACGGTCGGCTATTGCAGAAAATACGGAGGCTGGGGATTGAGGGTGATTTAGAGATGTGGATCAGAAATTGGCTAGTTGAAAGAAGACAGAGAGTGGTAGTTGATGGGAAATGTTCAGAATGGAGTTCAGTTACGAGTGGCGTACCACAAGGATCTGTTCTGGGGCCGTTGCTGTTTGTCATTTTTATAAATGACCTAGAGGAGGGCGCAGAAGGATGGGTGAGTAAATTTGCAGACGACACTAAAGTCGGTGGAGTTGTAGACAGTGCGGAAGGATGTTGCAGGTTACAGAGGGACATAGATAAGCTGCAGAGCTGGGCTGAGAGGTGGCAAATGGAGTTTAATGTGGAGAAGTGTGAGGTGATTCACTTTGGAAAGAATAACAGGAATGCGGAATATTTGGCTAATGGTAAAATTCTTGGTAGTGTGGATGAGCAGAGGGATCTCGGTGTCCATGTACATAGATCCCTGAAAGTTGCCACCCAGGTTGATCGGGTTGTGAAGAAGGCCTATGGTGTGTTGGCCTTTATTGGTAGAGGGATTGAGTTCCGGAGCCATGAGGTCATGATGCAGCTGTACCAAACTCTGGTACGGCCGCATTTGGAGTATTGCGTACAGTTCTGGTCGCCTCATTATAGGAAGGACGTGGAAGCTTTGGAACGGGTGCAGAGGAGATTTACCAGGATGTTGCCTGGTATGGAGGGAAAATCTTATGAGGAAAGGCTGATGGACTTGAGGTTGTTTTCGTTAGAGAGAAGAAGGTTAAGAGGTGACTTAATAGAGGCATACAAAATGATCAGAGGGTTAGATAGGGTGGACAGCGAGAGCCTTCTCCCGCGGATGGAGGTGGCTAGCACGAGGGGACATAGCCTTAAATTGAGGGGTAATAGATATAGGACAGAGGTCAGAGGTGGGTTTTTTACGCAAAGAGTGGTGAGGCCGTGGAATGCCCTACCTGCAACAGTAGTGAACTCGCCAACATTGAGGGCATTTAAAAATTTATTGGATAAGCATATGGATGATAAGGGCATAGTGTAGGTTAGATGGCCTTTAGTTTTTTTTTTTCCCCATGTCGGTGCAACATCGAGGGCCGAAGGGCCTGTACTGCGCTGTATCGTTCTATGTTCTATGTTCTAAATGCGTTTTCCGCACGACCAGACTAGCCATCCTCGGCTATGTCGTGGAAAACGGAGTCCTGAGACCCGACCCGGACCGTATGCAACTCTTACAACTCCCTCTCCCTCATTGTCCCTTCAAGAGGTGCCTGGGATTCTTCTCTTATTACGCCCAATGGGTCCCCCAGTATGCGGACAAAGCCCGCCCACTATTTAAGACCGCACTCTTCCCACTGTCAGCTGAGGCCCGCCAGGCCTTCAACTGCATTAAGGAGGACATCGCCAAAGCCGCCATGCGGGCGATGGATGAATCCATCCCCTTTCAAACGGAGAGCGACGCCTCAGAGGTCGCTCTCGCCGCCACTCTGAACCAGGCAGGGAGACCAGTAGCTTTCTTCTCCCGGACCCTCTCCGCTTCGGAACTTCGACACTCCTCAGTCGAAAAAGAAGCTCAAGCCGTACGGCACTGGAGGCACTACCTCACAGGTAGGAGGTTTACGCTCATCACCAACCAAAGATCGGTTGCCTTCATGTTTGACAACTCGCAAAGGGGCAAAATAAAAAACGATAAAATCTTGCGGTGGAGGATCGAGCTCTCCACCTATAATTATGACATCATATATCGACCTGGGAAGCTCAACGAGCCCCCAGATGCCCTGTCCCGCGGCACATGCGCCAGCGCGCAAGGCGACCGCCTGAAGGCTATCCACAACGACCTCTGCCAACCGGGGGTCACCCGGCTCGCCCACTACGTCAAAGCCCCGAAATCTGCCTTTCTCCACCGAGGAGGTAAAAGCCATCACCAGGGATTGCCCGATCTGCGCGGAGTGCAAACCGCACTTCTATAGACCAGACAAGGCCCACCTGGTAAAGGCATCCCGGCGCTTTGAACGCCTGAGCATCGATTTCAAAGGGCCACTCCCCTCGACCAATCGAAATGTGTACTTTCTCAATGTCATCGACGAATACTACCGCTTCCCCTTTGCCATCCCATGCCCCGATATGACCTCCCACACAGTCATCAGAGCCCTGCACAGTGTCTTCACCATGTTCGGTTTCCCCAGCTATGTGCACAGCGACAGGGGTTCGTCCTTCATGAGCAACGAGCTGCGTCAGTACCTGCTCGAAAAGGGCATCGCCTCGAGTAGGACTACCAGCTACAACCCCAGGGGGAACGGG
Organism: Scyliorhinus canicula; assembly: GCF_902713615.1. Lineage (NCBI taxonomy): Eukaryota > Metazoa > Chordata > Chondrichthyes > Carcharhiniformes > Scyliorhinidae > Scyliorhinus > Scyliorhinus canicula. The sequence continues at coordinate 151,755,403 of NC_052146.1, forward strand.
CAAGTGGAGAGGGAGAACGCGACGGTCTGGAAGACCGTCCTACTGACCCTACGGTCCAGGAATCTCCCGACCTCCCACTGAAGGAGGTCCTCCCCGACGCGGTCCATGCAATTAGGTCCCTCCTGTGCACCGCCACCAACTAGACCCCTCACGAACGATTATTTGTTTTCCCTAGGGGCACTACCACGGGGGCTTCGCTCCCATCTTGGTGAGGACACCGGGCCTGGTTCTCCTCCGGAAGCACGTCCGGACACACAAAACGGACCCACTAGTAGAGAGGGTACTACTACTACATTCAAACCCACACTACGCCTTTATTGAATACCCCGACGGCCGTCAGGATCCACCACTACCACCACCACCGCCGAGGTACCCCTCACACTATACCACACCCAGCCCCCCACACCCTGCGTCCCCACGCCTATAGGTTTACTGCCCACTCCCCGCGCCCCCACACCTATAGGTTTCCTGCACCCACCTTTGCCCGCCGCACCGGTCAGGAACGGAGCTCGGACCGAAACACCCCCGGAGTCCGTCCTCGTACCCACACCGACCATCACCACCCAGCCACTCGAAGAGGCTGCAACCCCGGTACTCCACTGATCCCAAAGGACGACTCGGCCACCGGACCGGCTCAATTTGTAGACCCGTTACCCCCGCCGGACTTGATTTTTTTACCGGGGGTGAATGTGGTGAATGTAATTCACACTGTATTGTATTGTATGATATTGTGTCCTTGTGGGCTCTGTCTGTGAGCCATTGCGCGGCTCTGCCCATAGGGGCTCCAATGAGGAGCTTGTACACGGCTACACCCTCGGCTCCGCCCATGGCTCCGCCCATGGCTCCGCCCATGGCTCCTCCCACTACCGGAAGTATAATGTGCTGCAGCCGTGTTAGCCTGCCCTCAGTTCTTCTGGTCGCAGGCAGGCTCAGTTGAAAGACTATTAAAACCACAGTTTACTTCCAATCATGTTCCGAGTGAATTGACGGTCACATCACTCTGAAAGATTATAGTTAGGGCATCTACAATGTACTCCCGCACATTGGGCAGCACGGTAGCATTGTGGTTAGCACAGTTGCTTCACAGCTCCAGGGTCCCAGGTTCGATTCCCCGCTTGGGTCACTGTCTGTGCAGAGTCTGCACATTCTCCCCGTGTGTGCATGTGTTTCCTCCGAGTGTTTCGGTTTCCTCCCACAGTCCAAAGATGTGCAGTGGATTGGCTATGCGAAATTGCCGTTAGTGTCCAAAAAAGGTTAGGTGGGGTTACGGGGATAGGGTGGAGGTATAGGGATAGGGTGGAGGTATACGCTTAGGTGGGGTGCTCTTTCCATGGGCCAGTGCAGACTCAATTGTAAATTCTCTGATTCTATGATTCCTTTAACACCCTCAGATGGAAACCGTCAGGTCCTGGGGATTTGTCACTCTTTCATTCCATTAATTTCCTCGTTGCTGGTGCTGTACTTACATTAATAATATTGGGCGGGATTCTCCAGTCACCGATGCTGAAATCGAGTTCGGCGATTGGCCGGAGAGTCCCCATTTGCGGCAAAATCGTGGGCGCCGCCGCTTTTGTGATGCTCTGCCCCCTCGAAAATGGCATACTCGAGGCCATCACCTGAGGCTCTCCCCGATGTTCCGCCCCCGATGGGCCAAGTTACCGACGGCGTGTGTCACTCATGAAGTGTTGGGCACTGTGGACTTGTGAAGCAGACGTATGCCACCAACACTGAAGAAGGTTCAACACTATTTTAATAACTCTTATAAAATACTAGACATACTATACCTATGGGTTTACACGATGCTAGTTTAACTAGAGACCTGTGCCTGTCCGAACCATTTGAATCTCTCAGCACGTGGTGTGAGTTTGTACTGTACTTGATGAGCTCTTGTGCTTCTGAGAGGCAGCATCCAGAATGAGCGGGAAAAGTGATGCCCTCTGCCTTTATAGTGCGTGTGTTCTAACTGGTGATTGGCTGCGGTGTTTGTGTATGTTGATTGGTCCTAGTGTATGTCCATCAGTGTGTGTCTGCACTATGATATACTGGTGTATATTATGACAACTCATGCTATTTTTCTTTGTGAACCCAACGTGGCGGCTGTGGACTGAGTCCAACGTCGCCAAAGTTGGGGAGAGGGGGACTTTGGAAGGTGCGGGGGAACTGTTGGGGGTGTGGTGATCCAGGGGTGGCGAGGCTGATTACAGGAGGGCAGTTTTGGCAGGCCGGGTCAGCACGTGGTCCATGCCATGTTGCACGGCCTGGCCATTGCAGGCTGCTATGTATGCGTGCGCGGCCACGGATCCGGCAATTCTCTGGCCATATCCGCAGGTAAAGCCAGGTGCCGGTTAGCCCCCCACCAGATGGAGGATTGGTGCGGCTTTTGCGCCGTTTCTCTGGCTAAAACCCATGCCGGTGTCAGCATTTAGTCTTCAAATTGGAGAATCTAGCCCATTAAGTCCCTGTCCTCTATCGACTATTAATTTTTTCTGGACTTCCGGCAAGTTATCCTGCTTTTGTACGGTAAATGGTGACACAAAATAATTGTTCAACATGTCTGCCATTTCCCCATTGTCACTGACAATATCTCCATTTTCAGCTTTTAGTGGGCCTACATTGCTCTTCACTACCCGCTTTCCATTATTATAACTATAACATTTATTCTTATTGATTTTGATGTTGCTTGCATGTTTCCTTTCATAATCCCTTTTAGTTGCTCTTATAAGCTGCTTTGTGCCCCTTTGCTGGTTTTTGTATCTATCACATTCTTCCGGATCTGTGTTAAGGGGCTGGATTTTACAGCCGCCCACCAGACATGCAAAATACGGCGGGTGGCTAACCCATGGCCTTCTCATCCACCCATATGATCTGGCCATAATACGAGGGGTAGGTAAGAAACCCGTGAGCACACCCGCTCTCAGGCCTATTGAGAATCTATTTGGTCAACTATTGCCCACTTAATGCCAAAGTAGGCTGGGCAATGGCAGACAGGTGAGAGCGAGGCTGTCTCTTTTGACACATTTGTTGAAAAAGCATGAAGGAGGTGGGGTCACACCTTTGAGGGAGATCCCTGTGTGCATTGATGCATCCCCCCTCCATCCCCAGCAAGATGTTACCCCACCCCTTTGTGCCTCCTTGCCTAGCCTCGACAAACCACTCTCTCACCTGCACCTCCCCCTTCACCCCTTCTCCCCAGGACTCCTTATCCCTCCCCAAGTAAACCTCAGGCCTTACCTCTCTCCAGCAACCGTGTCTTCTTTATCCCAGGCACTGCTTGCCATCTCAGCAGCACCCACTACCGAGCCCTGTCCCCATTGGGATTGTCAGTGCTGATGGTCAATTTTCTTGGCCAGCAGCTCACCAGGGCGCGGCTTCCTTTGACTGAGGGACGGAAGTCCGACGCTCAGCTCGTTTGGGATGCCTGGAGTGTGTTATTGCTGCGGGCAGCCTTACTTAAACTCGGTTGGTTCAGAACTGACTTTTTACCCAGATGTGGGTGGAACCGAGTTGGGAATTTTGGAGAAGCGGTGAGCAGTACATCCCGCCCTCCTAAAATCCACACCTGAGAAAAAGTAAAACACTTGATCTTACAGCATAGAAATGAGCATATCAAGGCCAAAAAGGTTCCAGTTTTTAAATCTTGTTAACTGAACAGACTTAGGAGCCCTTTGGACATAAGGAAGGCAGGGTGCATAGGGAAGAAAAGCAGCCAGGATTCAGGCAGCAATGGCTTGGGTGTTGATGACTTCCACATTCAGATAGACAGTGCATACTCCTTGAATCGACTCACACATCAAGAATGACTATTTTCATTTGGTGCAAAGGGGATAGTTGTAGTATATAGAATCTATTGACCCGTATAATCCCTGCAGTGCAGAAGGAGGCCATTCAGCCCATCAAGACTGCACCGACCCTCTGAAAGAGAACTCTACCAATGCTGACCACTGTGCCACCACGACGCTCTACGTACCTAACCACAGAGGGAAGGAAAAGGGGGAAGGTGTGGAAAGTGACATATTTACTTGATGATGAGATGAAAGATGGTGGAAAAGATAGAAAATAAATGGAGGAAATTTTCGAAATGTATTTCGATTTTGGTCATTTTATGAGCCACAAAATCAGAATTTGAATGCTTCAATGAAAAATGAAAATCGCTTATTGTTACGAGTAGGCTTCAATGAAGTTACTGTGAAAAGCCCCTAGTCGCCACATACCGGCGCCTGTCCAGGGAGGCTGGTACGGGAATCGAACCGCGCTGCTGGCCTGCTTGGTCTGCTTTAAAAGCCAGCGATTTAGCCGAGTGAGCTAAACCAACCCCTTAGCTAAACCAACCCGTCCAAACCAACACCTCAGAGATATCAGCAGGACCTAGAGGTATAATTACAGGTTTTATTGTACTGATTTCAGACCGAACATGTATTGGGGCTGATTTAGCACAGGGCTAAATCGTTGGCTTTGAAAGCAGACCAAGGCAGGCCAGCAGCACGGGTTGAATTCCCGTACCAGCCTCCCTGAACAGGCGCTGGAATGTGGCGACTCGGGGCTTTTCGCAGTAACTTCATTTTGAAGCCTACTTGTGGCAATAAGCGATTTACATTTCATTTCATTGTGCAAGTATCATTGAACATCTCCCATGAGAAATTCTAATATGTTTTTTATCATGTACATGCCATATGGAAGGCTTGCTGATCAGGAGGTCTATACAATTTAACCCCAATCAAAGAACAAGAAGAACAGATTACTGAACTCTCTCCTTAACATACATCACATTATATGTTATATACATAATATCAACAAATAAAAATCAATAGCACAATGGTATTAATACTGCACTGCTGCTGAAACCAGGCCCATGAAGTGAAGTTTGGTTACAGGATGTAGCAATGTTCATGGGGAAAAATTGTAAGTGCATTCTCAGACCACATTAACAATTTCACTATAAAGAACAAAGAACACCTTCACAAATATTTTGCAGTATCACTCGACATACATATCGGAAAAAAATCTTACTCCATTATATGAAGCAAACAATTTGTTTAATATATGGGAAAATGTGAAGTTATGCACTTTGGTAGGAAGAATAAAGGAGCTGAGTATTATTTAAATGGGAGAAGGCTGCAGAAAACTGCAACACAGAGGGACTTGGGAGTTCTCGTGCATAAATCTCAAAAAGCTACTATATAAATTGAGCAGGTAATTGGGAAGGCAAATGGTATGTTGGCCTTTACTTCATAGGGAATGGAGTATAAAAATAGGAAAATACTGCTAAAACTGTACAGGACAGTAGTTAGACCACACCTGGAATACTATGAACAGTTTTAATCACTTTCACTGAATCACAGAATAATACAGTGCAGAAGAGGTTCTTCGGCCCATCAAGCCTGCATTCACGCATGAAATACATCTGACCTGCCTACCTAGCCCCATTTGCCAGCAATTGGCCCATAGCCTTGAATGTTATGGCATGCCAAATGCTCATCCAGGGACCTTTTGAAGGGTGTGAGGCAACCCACCTCTACCACCCTCCCAGACTGTGCATCCAGCCAGTCACCACTCTCTAGGTAAAAGGGTTTCCCCACAAATCCCCCTAAACCTCCTGCCCCTGAGCTTGAACTTGTGTCCCCTTGCAACTGACCCTTCAACTAAGGGGAACAGCCGCTCCCTATCTACCCTGCTCATCTAACAACCAACAAATTCTAGCAAGTATCTATTTGAATAAAATGAATAACACTTAAAAATGTCTTGCAAATATGACTTCAAACAGGCTAGATATCAGCCTCCTGAGAATATCAATGAAAGTATTTCATATTAATTTCAACAAAAAATGCCCTTAAAGGGTTGCCTTCTTGAATACATTGAAACTAATTAAATTGGAATAATTTATTTTATTTTTTTGTTTATTTGATTTAAGTACTGTGCATATATTTTGCTGTGAGCTGTAATTATATGAAGCATTACAGACAGTGAATGAATATGGGAGGAAAACGCTCCAATTTTAACACTAGTGTGTTGGCGTACCGCATCGTAAGAGGTGCAGCAAACAATCTTGGGGATGGTGAGTAAACATGCTTTGATCGGGACATGTATGATCTCACTGGACATTTTCTGATGAACGATTGGAGATTAACTATGTTAATTACTGAACAGTATTAGAAACTGTTTCTGTAGAAGAGTTGAAAATAAAGGGTGATCCCACGAATCGCACCCCAATGAAGAGTTCACAGGCATGAGGACTCCATTTTAGAAGTAGGGCTGCAACTTTTAGTTTCACTCATCTGCTTGAATACATCTAAAAAGTTGGCGAATTAAGGACATCTTTGTCAGTTACCAGTGGAAGACTTTGAGTAGAAGTAGTTTGTGTGGTTCAGAATAGATATATTGGAAATATATCAGATTATTCATACATTTCATAATCTCTGCAATTGCAGCTTTCCATTCGGTGCGCAAGATCACAATACCCGACGATGTAATCCATTGGTAGTTCAGTTGATTAATGTACTGTCCAGTGCTGGGCTGACCACTAGGAACCAGGTAAGTTCTAAATCCAGTCCTACTCTATGATCGATTAGACCACCACTGGTGTGTATTGGTTACAATTTGCCTCTGCTATCTTCAATTTGGGAGAGGAACAATCAACTGATACTCCTATTCCTTTTGACAGAACATCCAGCCAACAAATTTCTATGAATGTACTATGCCATTTTATTTGAACTCTTCTCAGTTCCCTCAGCCAGTTTTTTTCTACGGCTAATGGATAAGGTGGCAGAATACAGATGGACCCCACCGATTACTGAGAGAATATCAGCCAGTTATCTCACACCTTTTTGTTTAAAAAAATTTAGAGTACCCAATTATTTTTTTCCAACTAAGGGCAATTTAGCGTGGCCAATCCACCTAACCTGCACATCTTTGGCTTGTGGGGGTGAAACCCAAACAGACATGGAGAGAATGTGCAAACTCCACACAGACAGTGACCCAGGGCCAGGATTGAACCCAGGTCCTCAGCGCCATTGGCAGCAGTGATAACCACTGGGCCACCGTGCCGTCCAAGTTATCTCACAGCTAATAGCTATCTGGAGAGAGTAGGTATGTGCAGGAATGAATGTTCGTATGTATGTGTGAGATGAGGATAAGTTTCTCTGGTGCCTCCCAGTGTCCAATATCTTGTTATTAGACTCATATCAAACACTGGTTAGTGGCTGGCAAGTGTGGAGTTGTACCAGGACTTCTGGATAGGACAGGAGACACTTAGAAGGAAGAAGGATTATGGTTAAAAGAGGAATTTACAGTTACAGAAATTAATGGATGCAAGGTCCCATATAATATTCATTCAAATCGTTGCAGTCAGGCAATGAATTGCACAATTTGCAATCTGCATAGAAATTTGACAAATCTCTCACAGAATGTTAATCTTCACCAAATCACTTTCCCTAATTATCCTTCATGCTTCAAACTTTTCCTTGACTCCATTACAGTCGCAGTGGAGACACCACTTAAAAAAGTGAAAGGTTGAAAATATTTGCTTTGCACATCACCTTCTTAGGTGGCACGGTGGCACTGTTGCCTCACAGCGGCAGGGTCTGTGTGGAGTTTGCACATTCTCCCCTTGTCTGCATGGGTTTCCTCTGGACTCCCTTGTTTTCTCCCACAGTCCAAAGATGTGCAAGTTGGGCAGATTGGCAGTGCTTATTTGCCCCTTGGTGTAAAGATGTGGGGCTACAGGGACAGGGTGCTAGTGGGCCTAGGGAGGGGGCTTTTTCAGAGGGTCAGTGCAGACCCGATGGGCCAAATGGCCTCCTACTGCCCTGCAGGGATTCTATAAATTTTTGTTATAACTGACCTGATTAGATCAGTCTCCATGGTATTGTGCTAATATGTAAAAATGGTATGGGAAATTATAATTTTACAATGTGTTCCTTGTTTCATGCCCATGGGGGCTGGTTTAGCTCAGGGCTAAATCGCTGGCTTTGAACGCAGACCAAGGCAGGCCAGCAGCATGGTTCAATTCCCGTACCAGCCTCCCCGAACAGGCACTGGAATGTGGCGACTAGGGGCTTTTCACAGTAACTTAATTTAAAGCCTACTTGTGACAATAAGCGATTTTCATTTCATTCATTTTCATTTAATTACTACTGGAAACCTGGTCGGTATAACGTTGGAGCTAAATGTTCTGGACTATGACATTCAATTTTGTTCCACCTTAGCTGATCTTCATGTCTGGTTTTCCTTTGGGTGTAATTTTATCATTGGTGTGCTGACAAGAAGAAAACTGTTCAGGTGGATTGGGACAAGACTGTGCGTTTCCAAACCAAATGTTCTCTGGGTCCATCCTAAGAAAAACTTGAGAAATCCTTGGGTGGGATACTCTCAGCCCACGCTGGGCCGGAGAATCGCCGGGCCGGGCGCGAATCGCGTGACACCGCTCTGACGCCAGTCCGCCGATTCTCCAGAGAGCGGAGAATCAGCACCATTGGCACTGGCACGGCATCTATCGGGGGCCGCTCTACACACCCCGCCCCCACCCCCCACCCGTCAATTCTCCGCCTGGGATGCGCCGAGCGGCCGCTAAAAAAAATCCGAGTCCCGCCGGCGCCATCCACGTGTGGTCTTACCCTACAGGACCTTGGCGTGCATCCATCCGGGGGTGGCCTGGTGGGGGGGGGGGAGGCCGGGTCCAACCCCGGGGGGGGGGCCCGCTGTGACGTGGCCTGCGATCGGGGCCTACCGATCGGCGGGCTGGCATCTCAGGCTGGGGGCCTCTTTTGCTCTGCGCCGACCTCTGTAACCCTACGGCATGTTACGTCGGGACCGGCACAGAGTAGGGAGTCACCGCGCATGCGTGCAACAGCGCCGGTCGCACTGCTCATGCACAGACCGCGGCACCCATTTGACGCCGGCATCGGCAGCTGGAGCGGCGTGGGTGACTCCAGTACTGTGCTGGCCAACTGAGAGGCTCAGAATCGCTGCTCCTTAGGGCCTGTTGATGCCATCGTGAAACGATGCAACAGCGTCAACACCTAGCCTCAGGATCAGAAAATCCCGCCCCATCGCTTCTATGGCTATTCCTATTATTTGAATCATGACATCGGAATATCAATGCAGAAGCTGTCCATCCAATTAAATCATGGTCAATCCGCAAGTCATCTCCATTATTTCCATGCCCCCGATACCCTTGTATAACAGAAACCTCTGGATTGCAGTTATGAGAGCTCTAGTTGTGCCCAAGTATTCATAGCCTTTTGGGGGCCTGAGAATTCCCGATTTTTACTATCCTTTGTGTGATAAATGACTTCCTAATTTCACGCCCATATGGTCTAACTCTAACTTTAAGATCATGTTCACTCACTCTTGATTTACCCCACCTCAGCAAACTGTTTCCCCGTTCCATCTTGATCAAATCCTTTTTAGATTTTAAAACCCTTGATAAGATCGTCCCTTAATCTTCTATACTCCAAGGAATACGAGCAGGGTGCTGGCAAACTCTCCTCATAAATTAACTGCCTAAACTCCTGAATGTGGAGAACTTACACTATTTTCCTTCAGTTATCCTTCCTGAGGTTTGATGCTCACAAGCGAACATAGTTCTCCACATGGGTCTGACCAAGGCCTAACCGATCTTCCGATCTCCAGAAAATGCCTTTTATTCAGAGAAATTGAAAATAATTGCTCTAAAATAGTAGGAAAATAAAATTAATGAGGTCTCTTTCGCACTGGGCAGAAAAAGGATATGATACCAACTTACACAACCTTCCTATTTTAACTGTAACAAAGATCAAAGGATGACGCAGCCCATCTAGTTTACTGAAAACTGGCGTCCTAACCTTATTGACTCTATTTCGTCGTACAGTGTCAATATTTCCCAGTGCTGGTATTTCTGTATGGTGGAGAATACCATTTGTCTATTATCGAACAATTCTAGGTTCACCATTCTTCTGCCGGCAAGGGAAAATTGCAATAATATTAGAGTGTCGATCAACAAAACTGCGACCCTGTAGGAGGTCCATAGATCTGTGAAAGTATATCTTCACCTCTGCCCCAGTTTGAAATGCAAGTGTGAGCTGAACAAAGGGTACACGAGAACTATGGATAGGCTTGCAACTAAAGGCATATACAGAGAGAGTACAGTATAGAAGCTAAAATGTTTATTTAGTTACAAAACTCGGTATACTCTTGTTCAACTTTAATTCAGAACTATTGCCAAGGTCAATGAGGATAATAATATGCACCAAAGAGTAAAATTGTTGGTAGTGAGTTGGCAGCCCATTTAATATTGCTCCCATTTAACTTGAAGGAAAATAAAAAATTAGAGGACATTTAGCCTGCTTGTTGGGACCTAAAGCCCACCTTAAACATTCACTCCTTCCACTACTGATCAGTGATGCGCCACTACAGCAGTGTGGACCATTTATAAGATATACTGCAGCACCACACCAAGGCTCCTTCAACAGTACCTTTCAAACCCATGATCACTACTGCTTAGCGTTGGAGACGGCTGTAAGTAGCACCAAAGAGATGCGTTTAAATCACATTATGCAGCAATGGTGGTCTGAACCAGGCCACCCCTATCCCGAAGGGACACCCTGAATCCATGGACATGGCACCAAGTTCTTTTCCACTACAACCCAGGCAGCCAATCCCCAGGAAGCCCAACAATTTTTGAGAGTTTTCTTACCTTCTCGCTCCCCTCAACGGCCATGTTGCCCAGTCTCCATTCATAAACACTTGCAACAATTTGCACCACTGTGACTTCCAATTGAGAGGGGCATGATGCGCTATCAATTGTACTAAAGACTCGAATGGGTACAAGAGAGGCTTTATTACAGTTAGATGTTTGTCCTCCGACTGCAGTTGGTAGAATGGCTGATCAGGAGAACTCATGCATATTTATACGACTCCTAGTGGGCGGAGCTAGCTGGCAGGGGCTACCGGCGAACCTGTAGTACAGATACTACTGACATCCCCTAATACAGGCACACACACAATTACACAGTGGATCACCACATTCACCCCCTTTTAAAAATGAGTCGGGGCAGCATGGTGGCACAGTGGTTAGCATTGCTGCCTACGGCGCTGAGGACCTGGGTTCGAATCCCGGCCCTGGGTCACTGTCCGTGTGGAGTTTGCACATTCTCCCCGTGTCTGCGTGGGTTTCGCCCCCACAACCCAAAGATGTGCAGGATAGGTGGATTGGCCACGCTAAATTGCCCCTTAATTGGAAAAAATAATTGGGTACTCTAAATTAAAAAAAAATAATAAAAATTAAAAAAAAAAAAAAAAAAAATGAGTCCAGCGGGGGTGGCGTGGAACTATATACAGAATTGTGAATTATTTACAGAGGGGAGGGAAAAAAAATATATGTGACCATTTGTAATCCGGTGCCCGTCAGAGGTTAAGTCTGTCCGGTGGTCTGACGGTTCGCTGGGAGCGACGCAACAGTGGTGGCGATGTCTGTACAGGTGGTGGCGGCGTCGACGGTGTCGGTGCTGGCGGTGTTGGTGCTGGCGGTGTTGGTGCTGGCCAGTAGCTGGATGATTCCTGGAGCGTGCCAAAATCTTCCTCGTCCTCTAGCGTGGGCAGGGGAAGGGGGGATGGACCTGGTGGGGCTGGTGCTGAGAGCGCGGGTGGCGCATGGCTGGGGAGGTGTGTGGGAGTGGGAGTGGGAGTGGCACCTGAGGGAGCCAGGTCCCTGAGCGAGACCGTAACCTGGTGGTCGTCGGGGTACTCCACGTAGGCACACTGGGAGTTGGCGTGGAGCAGGCGTACCCTGTCCACCAAGGGGTCCGCCTTATGGAGTTGGACATGCCTACGCAGTAGAACTGGTCCTGGAGCTGCGAGCCAAGTCGGGAGCGACACCCCGGATGTGGACTTCCTAGGGAAGGTAAAGACACGTTCATGGGGTGTGTTATTCGTGGCAGTGCACAGTAGCGACCGGATGGGGTGCAGTGCATCCGGGAGGACCTGCTGCCAGCAAGCGGCTGGGAGGTTCCTGGACCGTAGGGCCAGCTGGACGGCCCTCCACACCGTCCCGTTCTCCCTCTCTACCTGCCCGTTTCCCCGGGGGTTGTAGCTGGTCGTCCTGCTGGAGGCGATACCCCTGCTGAGCAGGAACTGACGCAGCTCATCGCTCATGAATGAGGGTCCCCTGTCTCTGTGGATGTAGTCGGGGAAACCGAACAGAGCGAATATGGAGTCGAGGGCCTTGATGACGGTGGCAGACGTCATATCCGGGCATGGGATGGCGAATGGGAACCTGGAGAATTCATCGACCACACTAAGGATATGAGTGTTGCGGTCGGTGGAGGGGAGGGACCCTTTGAAATCCATGCTGAGGCATTCAATGGCGGGACGCTTTCACCAGGCGCGCGCGGTCTGGCCGGTAGAAGTGCGGCTTGCACTCCGCACAGAACTGGCAGTCTCTGGTGACTTCCGTACTTCCTCGACGGAGTAGGGCAGATTGCGGGCTATTACGAGGTGGTACAACCGAGTGACCCCTGGATGGCAAAGGCTGTCGTGCAGGGTACGGAGCTGGTCTACTTGTGCGCTGGCACATATACCTCGGGAGAGGGTGTCTGGGGGCTCGTTGAGTTTGCCGGGGTGATACAAGATCTCGTAATTATAGGTGGAGAGCTCGATTCTCCACCTCAAGATTTTATCATTTTTGATCTTGCCCCGCTGCATGTTGTTGAACATGAAGGCTACCGACCGTTGGTCAATGAGGAGAGTGAATCTCCTGCCGGCCAGGTAATGCCTCCAATGCCGCACAGCTTCAACGATTGCGTGGGCCTCCTTTTCAACTGACGAATGTCGAATTTCTGAGGCATGGAGGGTGCGGAAAAGAATGCCATGGGTCTGCCTGCCTGGTTTAGAGTGGCGGCAAGGGCGACATCTGAAGCGTCGCTCTCTACTTGAAAGGGCAGTGTCTCATCTATTGCATGCATCCTGGCCTTGGCTATGTCTGCTCTAATACAGGCGAAGGCATGTTGTGCCTCGGCCGTGAGGGGAAATTGAGTAGCCTGTATCAGTGGGCGGGCCTTGTCCGCGTATTGTGGGACCCACTGGGCGTAGCAGGAGAAGAACCCCAGGCAGCTTTTGAGGGCCTTGGGGCAGTGGGGAAGGGGGAGCTCCATGAGGGGACGCATGTGGTCGGGATCAGGCCCCAGGAGTCCGTTTTGGACTACGTAGCCGAGGATGGCCAAGCGGTTAGTGCTGAACACGCACTTCTCCTTGTTGTAATTGAGGTTGAGGAGAAATGTGCAGTGGAGAAATTTGGCAAGGTTGGCGTCATGGCCGCAGATGGTGACATTATCTAAGTACGGAAATGTGGCCCGCAGTCTGTACCGGTCAACCATTCGGTCCATTTCTCTTTGGAATAGCGAGACCCCGTTAGTGACGCCGAAGGGAACCCTAAGAAATTGATAGAGGCGACCATCGAAGGCAGTGTATAGACTGCCCGATTTGCGGATGGGGAGCTGGTGGTAGGCGGATTTAAGGTCAATCGTTAAGAAGACCCGGTACTGTGCAATCTGATTGACCATATCAGATGTGCGAGGGAGGGGGTACGCATCGAGCTGCGTGTATCGATTGATGGTCTGGCTGTAGTCCACGACCATCCTGTGTTTCTCCCCAGTTTTAACTACTACCACTTGGGCTCTCCAGCGGCTAATGCTGGCCTCGATAATACCCTCCCGAAGCAGCTGCTGGACCTCGGACCTGATGAAGGCCTTGTCCTGGGCGCTGTACCGTCTGCTCCTGGTGGCGACGGGCTTGCAATCCACAGTCAGATCGGCAAAGAGGGAGGGAAGGTCAACCTTGAGGGTCGTGAGGCCGCCAACGGTGAGTAGGGGCCCGCCGAATTTGAGGGTGAGACTCTGGAGGTTACATTGAAAATCCAGGCCCAGTAATAGTGTAGCACAGAGATTGGGGAGAACGTACAGGTGGAAACCGCTGAATTCAACGCCTTGCACGGTGAGGTTGACCACACAGCAACCTCAGATGGAGACAGAGTGGGATCCGGAGGCCAGGGAGATCTGCTGGTTGGCGGGATGGACCGCGAGGGAGCAGTGCCTTACCGTGTCCGGGTGGATGAAGCTATCGGTGCTCCCTGAGTATAGTAGGCAGGAGGTCGCGTGGCCGTTGATTAGCACCGTCGTCGAAGCGGTGGCCAGGTTGTGAGGACGGGACTGGTCCAGCGACATGGAGGCAAGCAACGGGCGGTCGTCCGAGGAGTCCGATGAGGAGCGGCAGCGACCCGGGTCCAGCGGTCCAGTCCCGAGGGGGAGACAAAATGGCGACGATGGCGACGTCCGAAGGACCTGTGGGGGAGAAGATGGCGGCGCCCATGCAGCGCACGTTGCGGGCATGGGGCAAGATGGCGGCACCCATGCAGCGCACGTTGTGGGCATGGGGCAAGATGGCGGCACCCATGCAACACACGTTGCGGGCGCGGGGAAAGATAGCGGCGCCCACTGACAGCACGTGGAACTGGGGGGAGAAGATGGCGGCGCCCGTGGTGCGCACGGTTTGGGGACGGCGCAAGATGGTGGCGCCCACTGGTCGCACGTGGCCCTGGGAGCAGAGGATGGCGGCATTGTGCGATCGGTTAGAGAAGGGAGCGAAATCGGGCGCGATAGCAGTAACTGCGCGGGCCTGGCACACCACCGCAAAGTGGCCCTTCTTGCCGCAGGATTTGCAGTTGGCGGCGTGGGCTGGGCAGCGCTGGTGGTGTTGCTTCTGTTGGCCGCAGAAATAGCAGCGGGGACCCCCAGAGTGCGCGGTGTGGTGGGCAGCGCAGGCATATTGCGCAGGAGTGGCCCCAGTCGGGGGGGTCGGTTGCGGGGTCCACGAGGGGTAGGGTGGGTGGGCCACGCGGCGAGAGGAGTAGGAATGGACATTACGAGAAGTGACCGTCATGGAGAGCACTAAAGCTTTTGTCTCCGTTAGGTCGAGTGCGGCCCCTTCCAGCAGTTGTTGCCAGATGGGGTCCGATGCAATCCCCATCACGAATGCATTACGCATGAGGAGATTGGAATGTTCCGTGGCCGTGATGGCCTGGCAGCCGCAGTCCTGTACGAGAGGGATAAGGTCCCGCCAGAAGTCTTCAATCGACTCACCAGTTGTACGCGAGTGGCGAGTACATGCCTTGCAAATAGAGCATTTGTCTTCTGGACATAGTTTTCTTTTAGGAGGTCCATGGCGCCTGCATAATTTAGCGCATCCTGTATCAGCGGGAACACGCTGGAGCTCAACCTTGAGTAGAGAACCTGGATTTTCTGAGCTTCCGTCGGCTCGGGGGTCGTTGAGTTGATATAGACCTCAAAACAAGCCAGCCAGTGATTAAAGTCCTTTCTGGCGTTTGGCGAGTGCGGATCCAGCTGCAAGCGATCTGGTTTGATCCTGATGTCCATGATGCAGAAAATCTAACTGTAATAAATTAATGCGCTATCAATTGTACTAAAGACTCGAATGTGTACAAGAGAGGCTTTATTACAGTTAGATGTTTGTCCTCCGACTGCAGCTGATAGAATGGCTGATCAGGAGAACCCATGCATATTTATATGGATCCTAGCGGGCGGAGCTATCCGGCATGGGTGGAGCATCACAGAGGGGTGGAGCATGAAATGTCCAGTCTGCCAATGACACATAAATCCATGCAAATGCCGGGTTTGCAGGGACCCGCCGGTGCTGGGTGCCAATGTTGATATTGCCGTCAGCAGGGGACCGGAACATGGAGATGGAATCAATGCCGGGTGCAAATTGTGATTTTTGACTTGCCCGCTATTCCCCATCCAATCGCAATTCTCACTACTGGTGGCTGAAAGTGGAGAATTCAGCCTTATAAATCGGTAATAAATATTGTTTTCAATTATTGCCAGGCTGGCAGTGGCAAGGTGCCCAGGTGCCACTGGGAGAGCCAGGGTACCACCCTGCCCAGAGCCCAGATGGCCTGGGAGCCCCCCTTCCCCAGTGCCTGGTCTGCATTTGTGTGGATCCGTGCTAAACTGTGCCATGGCGAGGTTTCCCAGGTGATGTCGTTAGATCCTGGGCCTCGGGAGAATCCGGCACAGACGTATTTAAATGAGTCTAATCCAGATCATGATATCTCGCAAAATCTCGACAGATCTTGCAAGGTGTTCCGAGTGTCGCAAATCTCGCCAAAGGCCTCTCACGCGATTTAACTGTCTTGTTGCATCACCAAGTTGGGCACGACGAGGCCATTAAATCGCACCCAGAGTTTTATGGAAATATGACTCCTCTTCACTGAAAGGCCGCAGTTGTCGGGTCATTTGAAATTCTCATGACTGCGATTGATCCATTTTTGTTAGGAATATGGAGGAAAGTTATTAAAATTAAATTGAGGTGGAGACTAGCCAATGACGGAAGAAGTTGAAGGGTTAAATGACCTACTCCCACTCCTTTGTTCCCACAGGAAGACGTTTATGGACACAGGCATAGATAAATTAGGCTGAGTTAAACCATCTAAGTTGATGGTTAGATTAAGAAAGCTAAAAGTCTTCAAGCTACACAAATAAGTAGAACAGTGACAGAAGCTAACAATATGATTCTAATGAGTAAGTATTCTATTTTTCCTCAATAATTTCAGATGGTGAAGCTAATTGTTCTGCTTAATGAAGTCTCTGCTTGGATAGCCTTCTCCATGAGCCAGTGTATTTTATATTAGGATCAAGAGATGGGTTTTATAACTGAATTATTTGCCTTTCATACTGAACTGAAGGAGCAATGAGAATGCAATATCCTCGGTCTGTCTAAATATTGCAGCCTTGTCATCAAATGAATTTTGTTTGAACAGGAATTAATGAATCTTTAAAGTGATATACTCTGGGTAGATTCAATTCAAAAATATATACATATTATAGTTCCAGAAAATTGCAGCAAAATGAAACTTAAATCCAAGGTTTAAATCCAAAAAAGTGCACCTAATGTCACCATCAGCGTCACCGTCTGAAAGCTTTCCTTAGTGTTATTTTTAATTTTGTTAAGCATTTATTCCAAGTTTTTAAATTAGTGACTTTTTTCTTTTTATAAATTAATCTTCTACTTAATGGTTTGAAAAATATTTCTTCACGTATAGTTTGCCGAGTTCCCCTGACTCTTCCAGTACTGCAGTCATCCATCATTTTAGATCTGAATATCATTACATGCTGAACGCTATATACCCAACCCAGCAAGATAAGAGATATTGTAGACAAAACAATGCGGAGAGTCAGAACAAAAAATCAAAATCAATGCCTCCACCTTTGCCCTCCAAATAATCCTAGCTGTGGCCCAGTGTCTCCCCTCATCCACCTTAACCTCGCTGTTCTTCTCCAATGCCTCTCCACTGCAGACCATCTCCATGGCAACATGGCCTGCTCTTTGCAGCCCAATCCATTTCATCGTTTCAAATGCAAATGGAGTCGATTATCTCCTTTGTTTAACCCAGGAAATTCTCCGATTTCAGGATCAACAGAGCGGATATAAAAATGATTTGATTTGACTTGATTTATTGTCACATGTACCGAAGTACAGTGAAAAGTATTTTTGCAGCCGAGGGAATGTACACAGTACGTACATAGTAGGCAAAAGAATAATCAACAGAAAACATTGACAAATGGTACATCGATAAACAGTGATTCGTTACAGTGCGGAACAAGGGGCCAAACAAAGCAAATACATGAGTAAGAGCAGCATAGGATGTCGTGAATAGTGTTCTTACGGGGAACAGATCAGTCCGAGGGGAATTGTTAAGGAGGAACTTGTAGCTGTGGGGAAGAAGCTGTTCCTATGTCTGGATGTGTGGGTCTTCAGACTTCTGTACCTTGTGCCTGATGGAAGGGTCTGGAAGAAGGCAATGCCTGGGTGGGATAATGCTGTCTGCCTTCCTGAGGCAGTGGGAGGTGTATACAGGATCAATGTGGGGGTGGCACGCTTGTCTGATGCATTGGGCCGGGTTCACCACACTCTGCAGTTTCTTGCTATCTTGGGCCGAGCAGTTGCCATACCAAGCTGGGATGCAGCCGGATAGGATGCTCTCAATCGCACAGAAGTTTGTGAGAGTCAATGCAGACATGCCAAATTTCTTTAGCTTCCATCGGAAGTAGAGACATTGTTGGGCTTTCTTGACAGTTGCAACATGAGTGGACTGGGACAGACTGTTGATGATGGTGACCCCCAGGAACTTAAAGCTATCGACCATCTCCACTTTGGAACTATTGATGCAGACTATTGATAAAGGGAGTGTGTGTCGTGCTACGCTGTGATCTGTTGGGCCTTGTCCGCACAAATGTGTAAGGATTCAAATACAACAGGAGAATGTTCTGGACCTCCTATTTCACTTTCCATTGCATGCAGCTGTGGGATCCCCAGCCAGAGAGAAGCCCTTAAAAAGAGCTGACACAAGAGCTGCTACTCTGACCATCTTCAGATCAGCAGACTGTGGGAGTATCAAATGTTTGGAAGCCACAAGTTAGTTAGATCTCCTCACCCCATCCCTGGAATGATATTCAAGAGTCAGGCTATCTGGTCTCCACAAACAGCCAGAAGCCTCCTGATGTCAGCAGCCTGAAGCACAAATGCAGGGTCCCTGATCCCAGCGCATGGTGGCAGGAGTTCACCAGCAAAATGCTAATTTCTTTGGCTTGGAAAAATCAAACATATCCTTCTCTCACAGGTACAACACTCCTCTTGTATATTGAACTTGTTGACCCCAGTAGCGGTTACATGTCCTCCAGCAACAACTTCTGTCTAACTCTAATGTGCTTAAAATTAGGTTTATTTTACAAGTCTGGTCCTTCAGATAAACTGCTTTCTTTCTAGTCCGGAATGTTTATTCAACTGACCTACCTCTACCCTAGTGCTACAGAAACCCAAATCACACCAGAACTTAATTTCTCTGACACACCTCATCAGCTTTTATTCTTCACAACACACTCCAATCATCCCCAAGTACCTCACTCACATCAGTCCTGTATTTGCCAAGCACCCTGTGCCCTAGTTAAATGGTTCCCACCAAAAACCCTTCAGGACTTCATATCACCCTAATAAAGTGATCTTTGCATTAACCCAATCATTGTTCAATTACCAGCCTACTCTCTGTCCCTTCAATCACCGATTGCAGTTGCTCATACAGATACAAGCTACCTTCCAAAACATCTCCACCGTACCATCTCACTTCCTCTTTTCAGAAGAATTAGCGCTTTTCATCTCTTCAGAGCATTCCAGAGTGCTTCACAGCCAGTTAAGAAATTGTTGAAATTGCAATATCTTACCAGAATTTGACAAAGTGTCAGGCTCAGACTGAAAACTGGTGTGTAGCTCTCCAGTTGAACAGACCAGTTATCTCGCCAGATAAGGAAATGGCGCTTTGGGGCGCCTCTGGCGGGGCCCCATGGAGCTGGCCACCTGCTCCGCAGAGATCGGGTCGCCACCTTTAAAGGGAATCGTGTTCATCATTGCAGCACTGCAGACTCGCGGTCACTTCACAAAAGTATTGGGGTTCTCCTCACACCTCCGACTATCCTCGTCGGTATTCCCTTCCCCGCGACATTCACCGCCAACAACGCCGCAGAGGTATTACAGGCACTACCCCACCTCCCCCCCACATTCCCCACCCAGTGTTTGCTCTCGCCCCTCCCCCACTACCACACATTAATGTGCCCCCACCCCTATAGGGCTCCCACTAAGGTCTGCCCATTGCACAAGTTGGCTGTGCCAGGTTGGCACTGTCCAACCTGTTCCAGAGCGGGCAGGTCCCTCAACCCTCTTGGGGGCTATACGTACCTCTGCATCCCTTGACTGCTTCTCATTTTACTAAACCTGTTGTAAACCTCTCCGATGTCGAGTGTGAATATTTAGTGAGGGGGAATCATGTGGCAGGGGGCCCTCTAATAATAATTAAACACACGTAAAACTAAGAATGTGAACCACATGACGTTGCCGGCGAGGGGCTGGGAAAATCGGGAAGCGCAACCTCTCAGGCAAGAATTGTGGTTCCCGATTCTCTTCCGGCTGTGCCGCTGATCCCACAGACGGTGAGTCAATATCGCCCCCATTGTTGCTGTAGGCAAACGCAGCAATCAAGCTGCGCACACCAAGGTTCCACAAACATGAGACTTAATTTGCGATCCAGTTGTGTCGACTGGTCTACGTGAACCCATTCCGCATCACATGTTTCACCAAAGGACATCACTGCATTCAATGTTTAAAGCACAGACCCAGACTCTCAGACATACTCCTATGCTGCCCACAGCCAAGAAGGGCCATGTTGATTATTTTCACAAGAATCGCTTATACCTTGTGCCATAATAGCCATTATTGAACGATGTCAATCAGATGAAAATAAATGTTCACTCACTCTTACGTGGCAGATTTGAGAAAAAAGTGTCTCGTGGATCTCCTCTCCCTAAGTTTTTCATACATTGTTTTCAGGGCCCCTTTAATGACCCAACTCTGCAAGAAAAGGGCGACAGCACATTTTTGAATTTCCATTTGCTTAAAACGGCAGAAACTCTTTTTTATCAGTTATTGCTGTAAATGGTCAGTGAGCATTAGTCATGCTGAAAATTGGAAAGGCTAAATGGAATCGTGCCACCTTTGGCTGCAAATTCAGATGGATTCGGTATTGCAGGAAGTTGAATTTATTCTGCCTGCTCCTCTGGAGTGTGTGGTGTGAGGCACAGGACAGCTGTTAAATGAGTTGGGCAAGAGTTCTCCTGTTCCCATTGTCTTGAAGGAGGACTATGTCCTGAAAAGGTATTTGACAAAGCTTTCATTGTGGAACAGGCAAAAAGAACCACACAACATCTTCAATCTCAACTAACTCATATGGGTGTTTGATGTGCAGCATTGTACTTTGGGTGTCTACAGTGTCCATTGTGATGCATACAGGTACCATTATTGAGTGGGACAAGTTGGATGAGTCAGTAGTCTTTTCCTATATGTCATTTTTAAATTTTGCACAGACCACAGGTTCACGAGCATTAGAGAGGTGTATTTAAATTGAACGTTATACTGAACAAAATCTCAAGGTAGTGGAGGGAATGGATATTAAAACAAATTAGAAACAAAAGTATGTTGGTGTAGTTCACACAGATTTAATATTATCCACTGTTAACTTTCAATAACCTAAACTTAAAGACTTTTAAAGTCAGATCACTGTGGGGAAGGAATGTCTGAAGGCCAGCCACTGCTTGAACAGACCCAGCAATAACCCAAGATCAGAGTGGCCAACAGGCAACCCATCGTGATTGTCTTGCCTATTCGGCGAGTGCTGGAGATCATGACTAGATATTGTCAGAGTGAGGGGGGAAAATATTTCAAACTGTTCAGTAATACTTGGCACTGTTCAGGAAAGGGGAATTAGTTTGAATATTCAGCCCTCCCCCACAGAATCTGTGATTCTGAGGCTATTTTTCAGAGTCATTGAACCATTAAATGTTACAGCACAGACGGATGCCATTTGGCCCATCAAGTCTGAATTAGCTCTTTTTGAAAGCAACCCAAGTAAGGCCCTCTGTTCTGCTCTCTCCCGTATCCCTGCATTTTTTTCGTCCTTCAAGTATTTATCCAATTTGCATTCGAAAGCTACCATTGATTCTGTTTTCACCACCCGGTTTCAGACAGCGCTTTCCAAATCGTCAGCACTCATTGTGTAACGCAGTTTTTCTGAAGTCACCTCTGATTATTCTGCAAATCAATTTAAATCTGTGGCCTTTGATTATTGACCCTTGAGCCACTGGAAACAGATTGGGTGGGATTCTCTCAGGCAGAGCCGCTTCGGAGAATTGGAAATCGCGCCGTTTGTTGCACAATGCCGGTCCGACGCCGTTTTGTGATTCTCACAACAGGCAAAAACGGTGTGATCATGATCGGCGCCCCACTGCCAAGAGAATCGCCCGAGGGGGTCCGTTCATCAATTCTCCTGGCTCCCGGGGATTCTGCAGCCGACATGGGGTCACGCCGGCGCTTTTATAACCTGCTAATAAAAATTGTCAGCCAGTCGTGCTGTGGGAGGAGTAGGTTAAGGCCGGCGTGTGGGGGACCTAGGGCTGGTGGGGCGGGCACGGCCGTGGCTGGAGGCGAGGGACTCCATGTTCGGTGGGGGGGGGGGGGGGGGGGGGGGCGTGGGAACGACAGGGCCACCACCATGGCAGGGCGGTGCCAAAGCAGTGGTCGCCATTACGGCAGCCAGTCTGATGGGCACCAGCCCCGAGCATTGGCTGATTGCAAGGCTGCCGGACGTGCGCATGGGTGCCGGACCCCCCCAGGGGGCGGCCTGCCCAGCTGGCGGCACTCACCGGCGGGTAGGTCCAGGGCATGATATTATGACAACCCCCTGTGAGGCCAGTGCCATCCAACGGTGATGCTAGCAGGAGGGGCGGGCAATAGTGATCCGAGCACTGAGGGCATGGGCAGGCATCTGGGTGCATGTGTGGCTGTTGCGCAATCTGCCAACCGGGGCAGACATGTAGCCGATGGCACCTGGCTGTAGAGGGGGCCATGTGCCATTGCTAAAAATGTTGCATAAGCCTCCACCCCCTGCAGATCATAATGTTTGGGCACCAGCCAGCGGTGTTGGCCGCCGTGGCGGGAGCCGCTGCCCTGCATGCAGCCCTGTGACAGGTTGGCGCAGGCGGCTCAGAGAGGCTGCAGCAGCAGAGGTCACAGCAGAGGGCCAGCTGGCACCAGCTCAGGCTGCAGGGCTGCCCGCCTGACGGGCGCAGGAGGAGGAGGATAACAACGAGGGCAAAGCACAGGATGAGGATACCAATGTGGATGAGGAGCAGGAGGAGGGGGAGGAGGTAGTGGTGCCAAGGCCCCAGATGCGCCCGATGAGGCCTTGTGTCTACCTGTGCCGCATGTCCTTCGAGGACCTGCTAGACGGCGTTGCCCACCTCCTTCCAATTATGCCGGACTGTGTTGCTTGGGTGGCGGTGTCCCCATCTGGGGCACAGGATCGCCCTCCTCCCCTCAACTGCGTCCAGCAGCGTATCAAGGTCGTGGATTCTGAACCTCGGGGCGAAACGACGGGCGGTGGCCATCTTGCGGGTTCCGGGGCTGTGCGCCGCTCGCGCAACTTTAGGCGAATCATTGACGCGTCCCGCGTATCCGCCGCCGATCTGGCACCGCGCCCCCAGCGCTTCTCGTGGCGCCCGTGCTGGCTCCATTTGCGGGCCTGAATCACTCCTCAGAGCGGCCCGTTCACGCCGAAATGAAACGCGACGGTGTTTACGACGGCGTCAACACTCTGCCGCAGGATGAGAGAATCCCGCCCATTATCTTTATGTACTACACCCTTCAATGCTATTGGATTTGGATATCAGCTTTCTCCTTTTCAATCTATTTCCATGTGTTTATTGTACATCCTCTCAGAAGACACATGTGCGCACATACACATGCACACACACACATAAATAGGTGGGCACATATGCACACATGCATGCACAGAAGCACACATATTCAATTACATTGCTCAAAATCCTGTCTATTAATAAATTGAAGATATACATGGAAGCCTGCTGGATGCGAATTGATAGTTGGGCTCGATTGCCCAACTCATGAATGACATGCTTAATTCTGGTACTGCTCACAGGGAACATTTTCAGCCTTCCTGCCTTTCATTTACAGCCTTCATTAGATTTATATCTCCCCATGTCTTCATGTCCATCACTGGCCCACCTGATTTTCTTTGCTGTTGGATCAGCCCGCTTCCCAACTCAGATGTAAAGCTCCTGACCGTGTGTCAGAATGTTCAAATCGAGTGTCTGTTTGAGAAATGTGAAGTCTCTCCCCGTCAGGACGCAATCAATTTAACCTGATTGACAAGTGCATGGAGGGTTGCTGTTTGAGTTTAATCAACTAAAAGCAAACATCTTATGAAAGCATTGTTAAACTCCCCACTGCTGAACTACCGAGGACCAGCACTGGCTTGTGGTAATATTTTATTGTGGAATAGAAAGAATTATTCCCCAGTGACAACTCTAACTCTGGTATGTCGGAACACTGTACTTAACTGCCTCTTTCTTCAAAGCCAATACTATCAAGAGGTGAGATTATCTTAGCTTCTGCACAATGAATAAAAGGCAGCTACTAAAATGCAATTAATCAATGGATTCACAACTGCTGCATTTTTAAAAATCTTCTTCCTGTGAAAGAGTCTCCAGTTGGTAACTATTCTCCGGGATATTTGAGATCAGAAGTCCTCTGTGAGAAGAATTACCAGCCCAGATCTCAGTTCTGATCCTTTGTGGTGGAGTGTGTTGCCGTATTCCTGAGTGGGCCCTTCAAACAATCCATTTATTAAGGCTGTGCCTAAAAGTTAGAAACTATGCATTATTTAGTCATATGCCTATGCAATTAAAATGCTCTCCAATAGGCTGATGTTTTACTGTGCCTATAGAAACAGAGATAAATACTGTTTTTTTTTCACATTCATTCTTGAGATGTAGGTATCGTTGACAAGGCCAGCATTTATTGCCCAGCCACCGTGTTGTTCCAAAGGGAGGCTATTGAAATTCTGTGCAATAATATCTTTTAAAAATAAAGATTATATATTTTTTTATAAATTTAAAGTGCCCAATTCTTTTTTTTTCCAATTAAGGAGCAATTTAGTGTGGCCAATCCACCTACCCTGAACATCGTTGGACCGTAAGGGTGAGACCCATCAAGAAACGGGGAGAATGGGCAAACTCCACACGGACATGACCCGTGACCAGGATCAAGGGCGGAATTCTCCGACCTCCCGCAAGGTCGGAGAATCGCCCGGGGCCAGCATAAATCCCGCCCCCACCATGGCCGGAATTCTCCGCCACCTGGGAATCGGCGGGGGCGGGAATCGCGCCGCGCCGGTTGGTGGGCCCCCGCGGCGATTCTCCGGCCCGCGATGGGCCGAAGTCCCTCCGCTAACAGGTTTAAACCACCTCTGGTGCCGGCGGGCGAGCAGGCCCTGGAGCAGGCCCCACTGGGGGAGGCGTGGGGTGATCTGACCCCGGGGGGTGCCTCCACAGTCCCTGGCACGCGATCGGGGCCCACTGATCGTCGGGTGGGCCTGTGCCTTGGGGGCATTCTTTTTCTTCCGCCACCACCACGGCCTCCACCATGGCGGAGGCAAAAGAGACCCCCTCCACCACACATGCGCCGGGGTGACGTCACCGGCCGTTGACACTCCGGTGCATGCGCGTACTCACGCCGACCGGCGAAGGCCTTTCGGCCAGCCATGGCGCCTGTCGGTGGGGCGCCAAAGGCCGTTCGCGCCTGTTGGCGGAGCGGGAGCCACGCCGGAGCGGGCCTAGCCCCTAAAGGTGCAGAATTCTCCGCAACTTTGGGGAGGCCCAACGCCGGAGTGGTTCTCGCCACTCCGGTACGCCGGGACCCCCCGCCCCGCCGGGTAGGGGAGAATCCCGGCCCAAATCCAGGACCTCAGCGCCCTGTGAACACTTATATTGTCCAGGTCCTGCGACCATGACCATTTCCTTGAACAAAAGTTATCATTTCAAAATAAGTTCAAAACGTTTGTAGAGTAAATGCTCTCTGAACTCTTCTGCAGTGATTGGAAAATGCTGTCAATTTATTTTCTGGGTCATCATATCTCTGTACTTATATAGTTAATGATTCCTAATTTTTTGGCAAGTCACTAAAATTGCTGGCAAGTCCACAAAACCCTTTGATATCTGATATGGTCCCTTTGAACATGTTACATATAATGTAAGTGTTTCTTGCAAATTGTAAACCTCCTGAGTGGTTGCACCATACAGAATACTAATCAATCCCAATCCCATTATGAATCTCAACTCATTTAGATCCGTGACTAAGCATTTGTCTTATGGAAAGGGTTAAAATCCACTTCTAATGCAAAGTACTGTACACACCCCTGTCAGCATCAACGGGGCCGAGGTGGAGATAGAACATAGAACATAGAACAGTACAGCACAGAACAGGCCCTTCGGCCCTCGATGTTGTGCCGAGCAATGATCACCCTACTTAAACCCACGTAACCCGTATACCCGTAACCCAACAATCCCCCCATTAACCTTACACTACGGGCAATCCACCTAACTCGCACATCTTTGGACTGTGGGAGGAAACCGGAGCACCCGGAGGAAACCCACGCACACACAGGGAGGACGTGCAGACTCCACACAGACAGTGACCCAGCCGGGAATCGAACCTGGGACCCTGGAGCTGTGAAGCATTGATGCTAACCACCATGCTACCGTGAGGCCCCGTGATGGTTAGCAGTTTCAAATTCCTAGGGGTGCACATATCCAAAAATCTGTCCTGGTCCACCCACGTCGACGCTACCACCAAGAAAGCACAACAGTGCCTATACTTCCTCAGGAAACTAAGGAAATTCGGCATGTCCACATTAACCCTTACCAACGTTTACAGATGCCCCATTGAAAGCATCCTATCAGGCTGCATCACAGCCTGTTATGACAACTGCTCGGTCCAGGACCGCAAGAAACTTCAGAGAGTTGTGAATACCGCCCAGTCCATCACACAAACCTGCCTCCCATCCATGGACTCCATCGACACCTCCCACTGCCTGGGGAAAGCGGGCAGCATAATCAAAGTTCCCTCCCACCCAGCTTACTCACTCTTCCAAGTTGTTCCATCGGGCAGGGGATACAGAAGTCTGAGAACACGCATGAACAGACTCAAAAACAGCTTCTTCCCCAATGTCACCAGACTCCTACATGACCCCCTTATGGACTGACCTCATTAACACTACACCCTGTATGCTTCATCCGATGCCAGTGCTTATGTCGTTACATTGTATATCTTGTGTTGCCCTATTATATATTTTCTTTTATTCCCTTTTCTTCCCATGTACTTAATGATCTGTTGAGCTGCTCGCAGAAAAATACTTTTCACTGTACCTCGGTACACGTGACAATAAACAAATACAATCGAATCCAATTACATCATTGTCAATTGTTGTAAAAAACCTATCTGGTTCACTAATGTCCTTTAGGGAAGGAAATCTATCATCCTTACCTGGTCAGACCGACATGTGACTCCAGATCCATAGCAGTGTGGTTGACTCTTAAATGGCTGCGGAGATGCGCAATAAATGCTGGCCCAGCCAACGACACTAACATCCCATGAACAAATTTTAAAAAAACAATCTTGCAGGTGAATTCACTTCTTAAAGGACCAACCCACAAGATATGCCACAGACCTCCAGAAATCACTTTATTCCTCAGTGCTCCTGTTATTCTCTGAATTAATATTTGATGTGGATCCCCCCATGAGCTTATTGGCTAAGCAACTCTCCAAATTTGATTTTATACCTCGCGGTGGTGGATGCATTAGCTCCTTGTTCTGGCTCCTTGAAAATACCCAACTTCCTTCACAAAGCTTCCAAAGTAACTCTGCTGATTGATTTTTCCGACAAGTCTCTTTGAAAACTGCTGTGGATTTCTTCCTCTAGTTTCAAATTCAGCAAATCTTTCAGCTGCCTTTTCCCTCTCGAAATCCTATCTGAGAAAACAATCAGATAGCTGAAATAAAAGGACTCTCTGGTCCTATCAACAATGAGGCAAATCTTGGGAAATCCTCAAACAGATGTAAATTGATTATGTTACCTTCAACACAACACTTTGATTATACAACATATGAATAATTTACATTTCTAGTGGATTTAATTACCCTCTCTTCAGATCCGCTGCTTGCACTAAATGTCTATTGACCATTCTGACATCATTTAAGTTTCCTTTTCACTATCCACTCTGACCTTTAAGGTTAACTGTCATTAACTCCAAACTTGTATAAATTGTATTTACTTCAGACTAGTTTATCAGATTTTCAATCAGATGCCCCATTTATCTATAGTTACAATATTCATTCATAAAATCAAAAGTGATTTTCTAAAACATTATGATCTGGATATTTGCAACAGAGTAATAACTCTTTGAAAGAGCCAACCAATTAGTCCTATTCCCAATATAGTATATTTTTAAAGTTTTTATCCAAACCCTTTTCAAACTTACTCGTGAATCAGTTTCCACTACCCTTTTCTAAATCAAAACAAAGCACTGGGTGAAAAAATATTTTAATCTCGCTCCTCATTTGTTTGCTAATTATCTTAAATTTGTGCCATTTCAGCATAAACCGTCTTTTAAGTGGAAAATTATTCCTCCCTATCGACTATAATTTCCTCATTTTAAACACTGCTCTTAAATCTTCCCTTAACATTTTCCGTTCACATGTCCCAGCTTGCTTCCACCTTCTCTACTCTTAGCAGCATTTCAAAAAAATATTTAGAAATGGCATTGTTATTTTTTTGCAATAACGTCATACAGTCAGCACACATTTTAAGGTACTAAGGAAAGGTCGATGTTAAACAGTTAGATATGCCATATTTCAGCCTGCTCTGTGAGGTAGGGGGTATTTCTTAACTGCTTCCAGCGTTTTGATGGGACACAAAAAACGTCTTTCTTGTATCAAAACTGCAGGAGGAAATGTCCAGTAATAGTAATGCATCTCCATCCAAATCAATTGAGATGGATGAAACGCTTGAAAGAAAAACTCAGACTAGGATTAATGATTGAAACTTGCAGTTTATCATTCCTTCAACCACTCAACCGTATTAATTTCACTTGGATATAACAAAGAAACATCCGCTACTGTTAAGCAAAATGCAAGTTTATTCTCAATACAATAACTGCAGTTATAGGTCAGACTGCTGCATCAGTTGTTCTCCATAGGAAATATCACATAGGAACAGAGGAACTAGGAGCAGAAGTAGGCAATTCAGCCCTTCGAGCCTGCTCTGCCATTCAATCAGATCATGGCTGATCTCTTCCTGGTCTCAAAGCCACCTCCCCACCTGTTCTCCATATCCCATTAACCCACTTTTAAAATCTAAAATATATCTATCTCTTTATTGAAAACATTTAATGACTCAGATTCTACTGCACTATGGAGCAGCAAGTTCCACAAATTCACCACCCTCTGCGAGAAGTAGTTCCTCCTCACCATAGTTCTAAATCTTCCTATATCCGTGACCTCTTGTTCCACATTGCCTCACAGGGGGGAACATTTGATCAACGTTTCATTTATTAATCCCACTTATCGATCAGATCACCTCCATCCTTCTAAACTCTAGTGAGTATAATCCCAAACTGTTTAATCGCTCCTCATATATCAACCCTTTCATCCCCGGAATCAGTCTGGTGAACCTCCTCTGATCTGCGTCCAATGCCACCACATCCTTCCTCAAATAAGGAGACCCAAACTAGACACAAGACTCCAGATATGGTCTCACCAAAACCCTTTTTTCAAAATTTAGAGCACCAATTATTTTTTTCCCAATTAAGGGACAAGTTAGCCTGCACATCGTTGGGTTGTGAGGGCAAAGCCCACGCAGACACAGGGAGAATGTGCAAACTCCACACGGACAGTGACCCAGAGCTGGGATTGAACCTGAGCCACAGTGCTAAGCATTGTGCCACCGAGCCGCACCTCACCAACACCCTATACAATTGCAGCAGCACTTCTTTACTTTTATATTCCAGTCCTTTTGCAGTAAACGCTAATATCCCATTTTCTTTTTAATTACATGCTGTACTGCATACCAACTTTCTGAGATTCATGAACAAAGACACCAAGATCCCTCGGTCCAGGTGCATTTTGAATCTGCTTTCCATTGAGATAATAATTTGCCTTTCCATTTTTTCAGCCAAAATGGATAACCTTACACTTATCTACATTAAACCTCTCTCTAAATGTCGGAAAGACCAAGGAACTGATCATCAACTTCAGGAAGCATAGTACGACACACACTCCCATCTGCATCAATGGCTCCGAAGTGGAGATGGTCGATAGCTTTACGTTCCCGGGGGTCACCATCACCAACAGTCTGTCCTCACGTTGATGCAACAGTCAAGAAAGTCCAACAATGTCTCTACTACGGAAGCTAAAGAAATTTGGCATGTATGCATCGACTCTCATAAACTTCCACAGGTGTGCCATAGAGAGCGTGTTATCCGGCTGCATCACAGTCTGTTTTGGCAGCTGCTCGGTCCAAGATCGCAAGAAACTGCAGAGTGTGGTGAACTCAGCCCAGCACATCACACAAGCTTGCCACCCTCACATTGATTCTGTATACACCTCCCACTGCCGCAGGAAGGCAGACAGCATTATCAGAGACCCCTCCCACCCAGGCATTGCCTTCTTCCAGACCCTTCCATCAGGCACAAGATACAGAAGTCTGAAGACCTGCACATCCAGAAACAGGAACAGTTTCTTCCCCACAGCTACAAAATTCCTCAACGACTCTCCCTCGGACTGATCTGTTTCCTGTAAGAATACAATTCACGACGTCCTATGCTGCTCTTACTCATTTACTTGCTTTGTTTGGCCCCTTGTTCTGCACTGTAACCAGTCAATGTTTTTCGATGTACCATTTGGTAATGTTCTCTGTTGAGTATTCTCTTTGTCCACTATGTACATACTGTGTACGTTCCCTCGGCCGCATAAAAAATACTTTTCACTGTACTTCGGTACATGTGATAATAAATCAAATCAAATCAAATCAAAATTCTATCTTTCAAATTGTTGCCCAATCTCCAAGGCCTATCTAGATCTGTCTACAAAATCTTTATCTCCTCTTCACTGCCTGCTTTCCCACCTATTTTAGTATTATCCACAAATTTTCCTATGTTACATTCTGACCCTGTTTGCAAATCATTTATATAAATTGTAAACAGTTGAGGTCCAAGGACTGACCCGTGTGGCACCCATGTGCCACCCTGCCATGTGGCAGCCAGAGAAGGACCCATTTATCCCAACACTCTGGATATACCACATCCATAGTTTCACCATTATTCACCCTACGTCCTCAAAGAACTCAAGTAAATTTGTTAAGCATGACTTACCCCAAAGAAATCCATGCTGACAATGGTGGATTGAGCTTTGTCTTTCTAAATGTTCAGTCATGGCCTCCTGAATGATTGAGTCAACCCACCACAGAGGTCAGGCTAACTGGTCTATAGTTTGCTACCTTTTGCCTCCCTCTCTTTTTGAATAGACATCAGCATGTTTTCAATCCACTGGGACCCTTCCAGAATCCAGAGAATTTTAAAATATCATAACCAATGCATCCACTATCTCTGCTGCCACCTCCCTTAATACCCTAGGGTGCGGGCCATCAGGTCCCGGAGACTTATCTGCCCTTAATCCCATTAGTTTATTCAATACCGTCTCGCTAGCAATAACCATTGCTGGTGATGGTTATTGCACCAAGTTCCTCTGCATTAACTGTAGTTTTTGGAAAAATTTTGTTATCTTCTACCGTGAATCATAGAATTTTTAATAGAATTTACAGTGCAGAAGGAGGCCATTCGGCCCATCGAGTCTGCACCGGCTCTTGGAAAGAGCACCCTTCCCAAGATCAACACCTCCACCCTATCCCCATAACCCAGTAACCCTACCCAACACTAAGGTCAATTTATCATGGCCAATCCACCTAACCTGCACATCTTTGGACTGTGGGAGGAAACCGGAGCACCCGGAGGAAATCCATGCACACACGGGGAGGATGTGCAGACTCCGCACAGACAGTGACCCAAGCTGGAATCGAACCTGGGACCCTGGCGCTGTGAAGCAATTGTGCTATCCACAATGCTACCGTGCTGCCTGTGAAAACAGGTAAAACATTGGTTCAGTGCCTTTGCCATCTCTGTGTTCCCCATTATTACCTCACCAGTCCTCTAAAGGGCCAATATTTACTTTAGCTATTCTCTTCCTCTTTATAAACTTCTAGAAGCTTTTGCTATCAGTGTTTATGTTTTCTGCTAGCTTCCTTTCGTAGTTCATCTTAGCTCTTTTGATTTTATTTTTAGTAGCCTTTTGCTGAACATTAAAGTTCTCCCAATACTCCAGCTTACCACTAGCTTTTGCAGTATGGTATGCACACGTTGTTGCCTTTATGCCATGGGACATTTTTGTCCCTATTACAATTCTGTTCCCTCTCAGGATTGTATTTTGATTGAGTGATGTTCATATTTTCCAGAACATCCCCCATTGTTCCTCAACTGTCCAACTGTCCTGACCTCAAATATCTGTCTCCAGTCTACTTAGGCAAACCCTTTCCTCAGTCCTGTATAATTACCTCTTCCCAATGGACAGGAGAGAAACAGGTAAACGATACCTATGTTCTCTTACCACCTGTAGATAAGCAGAAGGTGTCTGAATTACTTTAAGGTATGCAGTGGCGCCGTTTTTCAATCCTTTGGTTTTCAAAATCCAATTTACTAAACTCACAGTTAAACAGCAAACTCACGTTTGTGGGCAGATGGCATTGTTCGTGGGTTGGCGATCAGGGCGCCCTTTCAAAATGGTGCTACGACCTTTGAGGAGCCAGCCTCAGCTGGCGGGTTCAGCTCCCACTGCTGAATCAATTTCCAAGTGTGGGTTAGACCGGGCGATACTCCCCAAGAACAAAAAAATGCCTAAAGCCGTAATTCTCCAGTGGCTGCTATTCACTTTTCCCGTCAGCAGCACATGCCCGCCCGATATTTTCCGTGAGGCGTGTGGTGGTTACAATGGGAAATCCCATTGACAGGCAGTGGGAAGATAGAATCCCACCGTCAGCGACCGGCACGCTGCCAGGAAACACCCGGTTGGGGGACCAGAGAACCAGCTCTAAATGTGGGTTAATACTGGTCTGGATCTCACCAACAAAGCCGATGGGAAACACTCCAAATGGCACTTGGACAGTCCCAGGTGCGATATGAATCTGTTAGCAGCTTTGCAGGCATAGTGAGTTTTGATGTATGAGTCTTCTGGTTCTGTGATTTCAAGGGTTCTGTCCGGTGAGGCGCGAAATACCACCAGCTATGAAAATAATTATTTTTTTCTTGACACTCCTGGGGGTGGCTCCCAGACAAAGGACCAAAGTTGTAGTCATATGACTTGGAGCAGCCATCTTTTGGTTCCACAGGAAATCTATTTTTTTAGATCACAATAAGGATAACATTTTGAGCATAGGTGTTGGATTTCTTCTCATGTTGTAAGAACCAAAAGGGACCATAGTAGCTATACATTGGAAAATCTGCGTACATTGTGGGATTGCTTTGCACAACGCATAGGTACATGTTTTTGTGCAAACTCCCCTTCATGCCAAACACTAAACTGATTTGGATATATTTCATTGTTGCAGAGTCATGAAGCTGGAATTCTTCATCAGCACTGCAGGAATACCACCAGCAGAATGGAAAAGGCCCTTCACTACCTTCTCAAAGCAACACCATCTAATTCACTGGCTGGGATTTTCCGTTCCCATGGCAGGACCTGTTGGAGACGTGATGGAAAATATGGCAAGACAGCCAAAAGTCCATTGACTTCTGATGGGAAGTTGTGGTCCCACCCCAGCCATTCGCATTCATAGAATCATAGAATGGTTACAGAGGACACACAGCCCATTGTCTCTGTACCAATTCTCTGTAAAAGCAATTCACCCAGACCAATCCCCATCCCCTTTTACCCATAGCCCTGAAATTATTTTTCCCTTTTTCAGATAATG
Organism: Scyliorhinus canicula; assembly: GCF_902713615.1. Lineage (NCBI taxonomy): Eukaryota > Metazoa > Chordata > Chondrichthyes > Carcharhiniformes > Scyliorhinidae > Scyliorhinus > Scyliorhinus canicula. Next base: position 151,788,923 of record NC_052146.1, read on the forward strand.
ATCCAAAGCTCTTTTGAAAGCCATGATTGAATCTGCCTCCGCACTCTCATATAGTGCATCCAGATCCTAACCACTCACTGCATAAAAAAAGTTTATCCCACGTAACTGTAATCCCTCATCCCTTGAACTATTCAAGTACATCTCATCTGTGCCTTCTCCAAAGCGCTCATCGTGAAGCTTGTGAAGGAACAGGGCACTCAGACGGGGACTTCCTGATTTCCACATTTAACTGTGTGGTCCATGCATTACAAGTTGCTGTCTGATTTACTCTTTAATAACAGCGAATGCTGATAATATTAGAGCCAAAATATTTAGATAATATGTGATTTGAAATCAGGCAGCGAAAACGTGCTGAATGCTTTCCAGTACACATTCACCAATTCAGCAATCTCTGATTTAGATCCTTACAGGTTAAACTGCTCCGTTAATTCCTGTGTCTCTTTAATGTTAAAAAAACAGGGTAGATGCGTTAAGGCCCATTGTGTAGTGTGCTATCAAAGCTACGTGAATGCTCCTCAATTGGTGGGAGCGGTTGTTAAGTGGCATTTTCACTAGATTAGTAATCCAGAAACCCAGGGCAACGATCTAGGTCGTTCAGGTTTGAATCCAACCATAGCAGATGGTGAAAAGAAAATCTGGAATTAATGATGACCTTTCGGCGAGGAAATCTGCTGTCCTTACCTGGACTGGACTACATGTGACTGCACAGCACATATGATTGACTCTTAACTGCCCTCTGACTAACCTCGCAAGTCACTCAGTTCAAGGAGCAATAAATGCTGAACCAGCCAATGATGCTCACATCCCATTAATGAGTAAAAAAGAATGGTGCATTTGGAGCTTCCCACCACGGGAATTGTCACAAGTGGGATGGATAATTTGACAGCCAAGCAAAAGGTCTGTTCACCTTGGGCAGGAATTTCCGGATCCAGAGGGGAGACAATTGTGTCAATAATGCAGAATAGTCAAAATAGGTGCAAAAGAGAGAGGGAGGGTGGAGGCTGAAAGGGAGAAATGATCATCACATAATGTGCTTTTTCCTTGTATACTGTCCGTGGGAATTGTTCCAAGAACATCCCTGGCTGGCATCAGAACTTGAATCTTGGGTTTCATCAAACATTAAGAGTGGCCGTGGGGAACTAATTATAGGAACGAAAAAGGAAACTGAGTTTATCAGTGAGACAGATGCAGATGTTTCGTTTGAAAGGGCAGAGTGTTGGCATAGATGAAAGAAAAAAGATTATGGATGGAGTCAGAAGAGGCAAGAGGAGAGAATGCTTATTAGGTATTTGAGAGCTCAGCCTTAGAGAGTTTCAGCAGCTTCATCTTTGGTTTGCAAACGGCTGCCAAAACTCAGTTCAGCAGCTCTCATTATTGAAAGCAGTTTCAGTTTCAGTCATGTTCTGACAATGTTTTACACATCAATGATAGGGTAGCATTGTGATAAAATATTGGGAGCATAGGTAGCACAGAGATAATGGGAGGGAAGAGAAAATGCAAAGTAAGGTTCAACTGAGAAATCTTGATGACTGATTAACAACCCATATTTTTTGTTAACTGATTTAATTTCATAGCCGTTTCATAATGTGTTCAAAGTCCGGTGAACATAGGGAATAAGAGACTATAACATGTTCAAAAATGGATATTCCTGACACCACATATGTCACTAAACGCAGATGACATAGCAGAAGGAAAGCCAAAGGGCAGAATTCTCCAGCCCTTCATGCCGGCATGATCATCCGGACCCACCAAAGTCAACCCACGCCACAGAGGTGGAGGGGTGGGGGAGAGAAGGGAGCACAATTGTATGTAAACAGTTGAAACTATGGTTACCAATGGTGGAGCGAATAAAATTGGGAATAATCAAGAGGCCAGATTGGAGGAGTTTGACGATCCCGGAGGGTTGGGGAGCCAAAATAAAAACAGCAAAATGAATCAACAGCATATTTAAATTATGAATGTTGTAGACTATACTTTGGCCTAAATCTTCTGGTCCCATCCACCATAGGAATCATCGCAGGTAGGATGAATTATCTGACAGCCAAGCAAAAGGTCCATTCACCTCGGGCAGGAATTTCTGGTCCAAGGGAACATCCCACCCTTTAGGATTTTGATACTTGGAGAGGACAAATAGAAGATAGAAAAATACAGCACAGAACGGCCCTTCGGCCCACGATGTTGTGCCGAACTTTTGACCTAGATTAAGAACAAATTTCCCTTGATCATCTTATAAACCTAATCAGGGAACATTCCAGCTTTAAATGTTTACTATCACCTAACCCAGATAAATTTACTTGCAAGCAAAGCATTCATTCTACTTGTTGATTGGGTAATTTTGACTGGGTCAGTGAATTTATCTGCTGATAATAAACAATCATTTTTTTGATTAGCTTTTCCTAATATAATTATAACCAGGTGGCACGGTAGCACCGTGATTATCACTATTGTTTCACAGCGCCAGGGACCCAGGTTCAATTCCCAGCTTAGATCACTGTTTGTGCGGGGTCTGCATTTTCTCACCTTGTCTGTGTGGGTTTCCTCCGGATGCTCCGATTTCCTCCCGCAGGTCCCGAAAGACGTGCTTGTTAGGTGAATTGGACGTTCTGAATTCTCCCTCAGTGTACCTGAACAGGCGCTGGAGTATGGTGACTGGGAGATATTCACAGTAACTTCATTGTAGTGTTAATGTAGGCCTACTTGTGACACTAAAAAAGATTATTATTAAAGATATTTGAGAAGAGTTTTTGAGCAAATTCCAAAATGACCCTTGGGCCTGTAACCCATCTTTGACATGAGCTTCCAGCATTTGTTATGCTTCCAGCAGTGATAGAAAAATGAATTTCAAAGCACCTTGGGTAAGTTCAGTGTGGGGAGTTGGTTTGGGCAATGAATGGACACGATCAGCAGGACTGTGGAGGTAGTGGAGGAGACTCGCGCTTCCCCTTGCTCCACAGGAAATGTAATTCTTGACAGAAATTTTAAATAATACATCTGGTTGGCAACTGCAAGGCCTGTTAAATAATCTTTAACATGGCAGAGTTATCATTGTAGCCATGTAAAATGACCACGTGCAAAGGACGATGGGAATTGTGGTCAATTTGGGACACAGACAGATACACAGCCTCTGTATATTGTGCAAAGAAACCAGACTTGGCTGAAACTTGTATCCATTAAGAGTCGATCACCATTTCCCCCAATACAAATGAAATGAAAATCGCTTATTGTCACGAGTAGGCTTCAATGAAGTTACTGTGAAAAGCCCCTAGTCGCCACATTCCAGTGCCCGTCCGGGGAGGCTGGTACGGGAATCGAACCGTGCTGCTGGCCTGCTTGGTCTATACAATAGAGTTTGAATCAAGGAGTTACAACAGTAGCAGACGAACTGGTGCCCCCCCCCCCCCCCCGCCTTATTTGGAAAGGCCTATGTGCCTGGGACAAAGATAGCTGGGACCGGGGGGATCTTATCGAAACATTTAAAATTATGAAGGGAATAGATATGATAGATGCGGGCAGGTTGTTTCCACTGGCGGGTGAAAGCAGAACTAGGGGGCATAGCCTCAAAATAAGGGGAAGTAGATTTAGGACTGAGTTTAGGAGGAACTTCTTCACCCAAAGGGTTGTGAATCTATGGAATTCCTTGCCCAGTGAAGCAGTTGAGGCTCCTTCATTAAATGTTTTTAAGGTAAAGATAGATAGTTTTTTGAAGAAAAAAGGGATTAAGGGTTATGGTGTTCGGGCCGGAAAGTGGAGCTGAGTCCACAAAAGATCAGCCATGATCTCATTGAATGGCGGAGCAGGCTCGAGAGGCCAGATGGCCTACTCCTGCTCCTAGTTCTTATGTCCTTATGTTCTATCGAGGTATCCGCCCCCTAATTGGCTGAGAACGATGAGGGTGACCGAAAACCCTTTGATCCATTGGAGCCGGAGTAAGGACCGCCCAAACGGGCGTGAAAGAGACAATGGATAAAAAGCCTTGTGCACTAGAGATCAATCTCTTTTGGGGCCGGCCTGTGTGCGACCAACTGCAGCAAAACAACCAAGTTCAAGGACCCGTGACCATTCCTGAAGGATGAGCCCAGCTGAGACAAACCCAACAACTTCCAAACCGACCACATGGACCCGGATAAAGGCCTTATCTCGCATAGTGCTGGACAACTCAGTCTCAAGAATGATAATTGACAAATAAGGGGCGGGATTCTGCCAACAGGCGGCTAACTGCTGACGCCGGAGTAAAAACGGGAATGTTTTACTCCGGCGTCGGCACCCGTTCCGGGACCCCATTCTGTGGCACACAGAGGACTAGGACGGTGCTGGAGAGGCTTCTACCGCCCAAGCTGCCGATCCCGGCCTGGACCTGGCGCCGCGGGGTCCGCTCATGCGCAGTTGGACCAGCGCTAAATGGAGCAGGGCTACAGGGGCCAGCGCAGAGGGAAGGAGGCCGGGCTGCTGATCGGTGGGTCCCACCCAGGGTCGGACCCCCCCTTTCCCCCCACAGGCCGCCCACAGACCCTTCAACGCTGAGGTCCCGCCAGCTCAGAGGATGTTAGAATGGCGCCGGTGGGACTCGGCTTTTTGTTGACGGCCGCTTGGCAGGGTTTCTTTGCAGCTATGGTGGGGTATAGTGGTCAGCACTGCTGCCTCACAGCACCAGGGACCTGGGATCAATTTCGACCTTGGCTGATTGTCTGAATGGAGTTGCACGTTCTCCCTGAGGCTACTTGGATTTCCTCTGAGTTCTCCGGTCCAAAAATCTGAGCGTTAGGTAGATTGATCATGGACTAAATTGCCCCTCAGTATCCAAAGATCTGCAGGTTAGGTGCGGTTAGGGGTTTAAGGCAGGGATGTGGGCCTAGGTAGGGTGCTCTTTCAGAGAGTCAGTGCAGACTCGATTGGGCAGAATGGCCTCCTTCTGCCCTGCAGCAATTTGCTGGCTCTATAATTCTAAGACTTCTTTTCAGCCAGGATTAAACCAGCTGGCAGTTTTACGTTTGGGTTGTAAACAGCTGCCAAAACCAATGCTTCAGCAGCCCTCTCAGCATTTACTCAAATTTAAATTTCAAATTAAGAACACCTTGAGTCTTAGTGATGAGATGAAGAGCTTTTCCATAGCAACCAGTAGAATGGCATTGTAATAAAACCTAATGTTGGGGGCAGCGATGGCACGGAGACAATGGCAAACAGAAGAAAGCACGAAGTAGAGTTCAACTGAACAAGTTTTCTGACTGAATAACAATACACATTTATTGTTAACAGCTTGTTATGATTTAATTTCATAGTACCATCTGTGTGTTCAAGGTCTAGTGGACTCCACTGATCATAAAGAACGAGACTCCAAAATGAATATTCATGACTCCATCTCATTAATTGTCACGATATACAAGCACAATGGCTGAATGAAAATTCAATGCTGACACAACCTGTATATTAATCATTAATCACGTAGTCACAGGAATTCATGTAATAATCTTCAGACACTTTTCAAGAACGTTAACCTTCATTCTCATGGCAATGATATGACTCTATGGTTGGTTTATATTCTCCCATGTGACACTTGTGGAGCTTGGTTGGAGTGGGCTGGGGGACAGGGTCATTTATTGGGAGTAGGTGAGAGGGCAGAATGATTGTTCGAGCCAGATATTTGATGCGCCGGTAGTCATGGTGCAACTTCAAGGGAGATCAGGGCGCAAATGAATTACAAATTTATACCTTGAGCATCCCAACTACTTTAATGCTGAGCCCCAAAGAAATAGGATGTTGCAGCCATTAAGTTTGCTGTACGTAAGCAAAACAGGTGTGGAGAACAGGACTAGTGAGCACTTTCTTCAATTGATAGGGGCTTGGTTTGACCCCACCTGGAGTACTGTGTGCAGTTATGGACACTTACCTCACAAAGGATAGGGAGTGCAATAAAGGTTCACCAGACTTGTTCTTGTTCTTGGGAAGGCAGGAACATTTAATGAAGAGAGATCGGGGAAATTGGGCCTGGATTCTCTATAGTTTCAAATAATGAGATGTGATCGCATTGAAACCTACAAAATACTTAAAGAAATAGGTAAGGTAGATGCAGGTAAGATGTTTCCCTAGGTTGGGGATTCTAGAATCAGGGGGCACAATTTCAAATAACGGGGATGTCACTTAGGACCAAGTAAGGGGAAATTTCTTCACACAGAGGGTCGTGAGTCTTATGAATTCTCTATCAGTCATTGTGAATATTTAAAGCAGAGATGGATAGATTTGTGATTAACAATAGCGCAAAGGGTTATGGGGATAGTGGGTGTAAAATGCATTGAAGTGGCCAGCAGCGCGGTTCGATTCCCGTACCAGCCTCCCCGGACAGGCGCCGGAATGTGGCGACTAGGGGCTTTTCACAGCAACTTCATTGAAGCCTACTCGTGACAATAAGCGATTTTCATTTCAAGTGTCCAATGATGGAGCAGGCTCAACTGGCTGAATGGTCCACTCCTGTTCCTATGTTCCTTCCTATGTTCTGAGTATTTGATGGGCCTATTTTTCATTGGCCAGCATCCCACTATGAGGCCCTGATTAACTTGAGTGGGAGATAAGTGTTAACAGCACAAACAATTATCAAGATAATAGGATAGATTGAAACTTTGGAAGTAATTGAGCCTTCTGAGAGTTAGGAGCAGCAGTGCGAAAGCCTCTGAGCTAGCAGCAATGGATCCTCAAAGTCCTCCCAACATCACAATTTAAAAGTTTCATCCTCAAGTTTAATTCCCTGCATATGTCCAACCAGCTAACCTTCTTCAACCCTCCAACTATCTTTGGCTTGGCATCCATTTTTCTTAGTCTAATTGTGTTTCTGCAAAGCAGCTCAGGACGTATACATCTAAATTGTTAAATAGACAAACACTCACTTGTATCCATAGTATCGTTACAGTGCAGAAAGAGGTCATTCGTCACATGAAATCTGCACTGACCTTCTGAAAGAGCATGTTACCATGGCCCACTCAACCTCCCTATCCCCTTAACCCCATGCATTGAGCATAGCCAATCCACCCAATCTTCACATCTTTGGAGACTAAGGGGCATTTAGCATGGCTATTCCGTCTAATCTCACATGTTTGGACTGTGGGAGGAAACAGAGCACCCAGAGGAAATCCACGCAGACACGGGGAGAAGGCGCAAACTCCACACAGATAGTCACAGAGTCCCTGACGCTATGAGGCAGTAGTGCTCACCACGGAGTAAAAAGTGACAAACTGCAGGAAAGGTACCACCATACCATGGTGCAGAAGGAGGCGAGGTGGGTCATCATTCCAGTGTTGGCTCTTCGGTTGGAGTTATCCAATTAATCCTTGCCCCTTCCCCATATCACTATAACTTCTTTCTATATCAAGTATTTATACAATTCACTTTTGAAAGTTATTTACTTTTTTACTTTCAGGCAGTAGAAGCTAATGATTCATTGTATAAAAATATTTTCTTCATGTTGCCTCTGCCTTTTTTGATGCCGATCTCCTACAATCTGCATTCTTCAGCCACTGGAAATATTTTTACTTAGTTTTCTCTATCAAATCCATCATTATTTTGAATACCTCTATCAGGTCTCCTTTTCAGGAAGACAACGCCAGCTGCTCCCATCTCTCCGCATAGCTGAAATCCCTCATCGCTGGTACCATTCCAGTAAGTCACCCCAACAAAGGCCTTGACATCCTTCCTAAAGTATGTGTGACAATAATAATATTGTAAGAATAATGAAGGGTTAACAATTAGCTGTAATGGCATCCAACCACTAGATGGCAATCAAGCACATTCACGGGGATCACATTGATTTGGGGAGAAGGTTATTAGGTGAGGTAATTTTGCAATTCTCCTAGACTTACTTCTGTGAGATCAGATAGTCTACGGAGTAAAAAGTGATAAACTGCAGGAAAGGGTATTACGAAAGTCTGATTTGACATTAGAAGGTACAATCAGTATGTGTAGAACAAACGAACTTGCCAGAAATAAATTCTCAGAAATGTTGGTCGGAGAAAGTGGTGCAAAAATTAATGTGGCCGACGCCATTAATGCAGTGGCGCACCTAAAAAAGAAACTTTCTCCAGATGGCAGCCATTTTACACATGACACCACGAGCGTCATGACATGGAAACGATGTGGCAGTGTGCATCAGATCAAAAAATGCCCTGCATATGGAAAAACCTGTGCGAAATGTCACAAGCTTAACCACTATGCATCACAATGTAGAACGGGAACAAATTTGCAGCAGTTTAAAATCTTAGTACAGTAAACAAAGGAAGAGCTGTGCAAGAAGTAAGCATTAAAGAAAATGTTGAACCAGCGATCAAACCTGACTCAGAGGAAGATGTATTTGACTTAGAGGATTCCTTCTTTGTTAAACCAGTGGAAAGCATTGAAATTATTCCTAATTCGGAAACTTTGAAACTGATTTCCATCGGCCAAAATACTGATGATTGGAGGTTTCCGTCTATAATAAATGGATACCGGAGCGACAGCTAATCTCATTAATCAAGACAGACACAACCAGATTATAGATAAAACCAGTGATTGCCCATAATGATTGGCAACTGCAAGATTATAATTGCAATTTAATAACCACAAGGGGTATCTGCTATTTAATTGTTGAGGTCAAAGAGAAAAAGATTTCGATTAAATTCAAGACCATTGAACCAAAGAGATCATCATAACTTGGTGTTCAGGCATGTGAGTTTCTGCAGCTCATAAAACGCATTTACACCTCGGACAGGATTTCAACCAATTGCAATGACCAGATTGAGGCGGTTATTCAGAAGTTTCCTCACGCCTTTCATGGTACAGGCACACTACTATTTGAATGCAAAATCCAGTTGAAATGAAATGCCAAACCTGTAATTCATCCACCGAAGAGAGTACCAGCTCCTTCGAGTGAAAGTTTAAAAGTGGAAATTGAGCGTATGCAGCAGTTGGGGACAGTCACCAAAGTGGAGGAACCAACTGACTGGGTCAGTTCTATAGTTGGTGTGAAGAAAGCCAATGGTGACCTGAGAACCTTATCGATCCCAAGGATTTGAATCAGAATATTAAGTGGGAACACTACCCGATTCCTAAAAGTGGAGGAAATCACGAGTGAAATGTCAGGTGCCAAGATCTTTACCAAGTTAGACGCATCCAGGGATTTTTGGCAACTAAAGTTAGATGATGCAAGTAAGAAACCCTGCACATTTAACACATCATTCCGAAGAGACTGGGCTGGATTCTCCGATTCTGAGACTAAGTGCTGACGTCGGCGTGGGAACAGTGTCGCTTTACGATCGAAAACATGTTGCAAAACAGCCACCGATCCTCCATCTGGTGGGAGGCTAGCAGGCACGCAGCATAGAGCACCCGGCTCTAGCTACAGATACAGACTGAGAATTGCCAGGTCCGTGGCCATGCATATGCATCAAATGAAGAGGAACATAATGCACGATTTCCGAAAGTCATGAAGCAAATTGAAAAGTTTGGTTTCAAACTAAACAGAGCCAAATGCCAATTTGGCATCTCCAGACTAATATTCTTGGGTGATCAACTGTCAGCTCAAGGAGTCCAGCCAGCCACTGAAAAGATTGCAGCCATTACCACAATGTCATGTCCAAAAGACAGAAAGGCAGTCCTAACGATGCTAGGTGTTGTCAATTTTGGGGGGAAATTTGTACAAACTTTGTACAAATTTGTACAATCCCATCTGGCTCAGGGGACTTATCTATTTTGATATTTTCCAAAATTGCTAACACCTCCTCCTTTTGAACCTCAATTCCATCTAGCTTTGTCGACTGAACCTGAGTGTTCTCCTCGACAACATTGTCTTTCTCCAGTGTAAACACTGACGAAAAATATCCATTTAATGCTTCCCCTATCTCCTCTGATTCCACACACAACTTTCCACTACTATCCTTGATTGGCCCTAATCTTACTCTAGTCATTCTTTTGTTCCTGATATACCTATAGAAAGCCTTAGGGTTTTCCTTGATCCTATCCGCCAACGACTTTTCGTCTACTCTCCTCGCTCTTCTTAAATCTCACTTTAGGTCCTTCCTGGCTAACTTGTAACTCTCAAGTGCCCTAACTGAGCCTTCATGTCTCATCCTAACATAAGCCTTCTTCTTCCTCTTGACAAGTGCTTCAACTTCCTTAGTAAACCACGGTTCCCTTGCTCGACAACTTCCTCCCTGCCTGACAGGTACATACTTATCAAGGACACGCAGTAGCTGTTCCTTGAAAAAGCTCCACATTTCGATTGTACCCATCCCCTGCAGTTTCCTTCCCCATCCTATACATCCTAAATCTTGCCGAATAGCATCATAATTGCCTTTCCCCAAGCTATAATTCTTGCCTTGCGGTATATACCTATCCCTGCCCATTGCTAAAGTAAACATAACCGAGTTGTGATCACTATCACCAAAGTGCTCACCTACATCTAAATCTAACACCTGGCCGGGTTCATTACCCAGTACCAAATCCAATGTGGCCTTGTCCCTTGTTGGCCTGTCTACATACTGTGTCAGAAAACCCTCCTCTACACACTGCACAAAAACTGACCCATCTATAGTACTTGAACTATAGTATTTCCAGTCAATATTTGGAAAGTTAAAGTCCCCCATAACAACTACCCTGTTACTCTCGCTCCTGTCAAGAATCATCTTTGCAATCCTTTCCTCTACATCTCTGGAACTATTCGGAGGTCTATAGACAACTCCCAACAGGGTGACCTCTCCTCTACTGTTCCTAACCTCGGCCCATACTGCCTCAGTAGACGAGTCCTCAAGCGTCCTTTCTACCGCCGTAATACTTTCCTTGATTAACAATGCCACACCCCCCCCCTCTTTTACCATCTTCTCTGTTCTTACAGAAACATCTAAATCCTGGAACCTGCAACAACCATTCCTGTCCCTGCTCTACCCATGTCTCTGAAATCGCCACAACATCGAGATCCCAGGTACCAACCCATACTGCAAGCTCACCCACCTTATTCCGGATGCTCCTGGCGTTGAAGTAGACACACTTCAAACCAGCGTCCTGCTTGCCGGTGCCCTCTTTCGAACTTTTAACCCTACCCCTGACCTCACTACTCTCAACATCCTGTACACTGGGACTACAATTTAGGTTCCCATCCCCCTGCTGAATTAGTTTAAACCCCCCCCCGAAGAGCACTAGCAAATCTCCCCCCCAGGATATTGGTACCCCTCTGGTTCAGGTGAAGACCATCCTGTTTGTAGAGGTCCCACCTACCCCAGAATTCTCTGACAACCTTCCAATATTGTACAGATCATTGAAGCTCAAGCAATCCTCATTGAAGAAAACCAACCTCTGTCTGACAGTAAGTCAAAATTGATAAAAGAAGAAACAAGTAAGGACAAAACTATCCAATGAGTGTTTTTTTAAATAAATTTAGAGTACCCAATTATTTTTTTCCAATTAAGGGGCAATTTAGCATGGCCAATCCACCTACTCTGCACATTTTTGGGTTGTGGGGGTGAAACCCACACAGACACGGGGAGAATGTGCAAACTCCACACGGACAGTGACCCAGAGCTGGGATCGAACCTGGGACCTCAGCGCCGTGATCCAATGAGTGTTAAAGTACATGCGGGACGGTTGGCCCAAAGGAACTTGTTCCAACTACCAAAACATACAAGCAGAACAAAGTAGTGTAAATAGGTTCCAGCTAAGGCAAAATCGTAATGTAATACCGACTTCTTTACAACAAATGATTCTCAACAAGGTGCATGAACGCCATCTGGGGATGGAAAATGTAAAAGAAGACCTTGTGCGTCCGTGTATTGGCTGGGAATCAACAATGACACTGGCAACCTAGTTGCACAATGTGCAATGTGTCAGAAGAACCATTCCCATCAACAGAAGGAAGCACTGACAATGCACAAAATCGTCACAACTCCGTGGATGAAAGTAGGCATTGATCTGTTTTTATTTCAAGGCAATGAATCCTTGTTAGTCATTGATTATTTTGCAAATTATTCTGAAGAAATCAAGCTACCCAGTGCAGGTTGAAGGCAGTCACCAAGGCTACGAAGGAAATATTTACTAGGCATGGCATCTCATTCACCGTAATGAGTGACAATGGACCGTGTTTTGATTGCAGCGAATGGACTGAGTTTTCCAAACTGTATGACTTCCAGCATGTAACCTCCAGCCCACATCATCCACAGTCGAATGGAAAGGCTGAAAAGGGAGTGCATATTGCCAATAAGTTACTTAAGAGAGCTGAGTATTCCAACAGCGACCCAAACTTACCTTTGTCAAGCTACAGAGCGACACCACTTGCGACAGGATACTCACCAGCACAGTTGCTGATGAATCGAAAGATACATACCACATTACCGTGGCTTACTGAGAACGAAGATGCAATCCAAAAAATCAAATAGAACAAATGGAAAAAACAGTACTATGATAGAACATAGAACAGTACAGCACAGAACAGGCCCTTTGGCCCTTGATGTTGTGCCGAGCATTGTCCGAAACCAAGATCAAGCTATCCCACTATAGAGCATATGATAGAACAGCAAAAATCTATCACCGCTAGAGCAAGGTGATACTGTCAGAGTACAGCTTCCGAGTGGATGGTCGAGCATGGTACATGTAATTTGCCAAGCAGCTCCACATTCCTAACAGAAGAGGGTTTGATCTTAAGGAGAAACCGCAGAGCACTTCTTAAGGTGAAGCCGACTCAACCCACATTTCCAAACATCACAATAGATATCGAGCTACTCAATGCAACTCCAACAGTAAGTCAGGAAAATGTCGTTCTAGCATCGAACACAATGCCAGCAGCATTGGAACAAACACAAGTGTAAGAAAAGTACTGAGAAGATCTACACATTTCAGAAAAAAAACAATCTTAATTTGTGAAAAAGGAACGGAAAAATTGTAAACTACTGGCCGATAACATAGTGAAACCATGTCTGGCCTTAACAGGCATAATGTACTATAAATATGTTTGAATGCATATCCAAATAACTTCAAAGAAAGTGGGATGTGACTATATGTATATTGTAAGAATAATGAAGGGTTAACAATTTACTCTAACGGCATCCACCACTGGATAGGGATCAAGTGCATGCAGGTGGATCACTTGATATTCTTGTTTTGGGGAGAAGGTTGTTCGGCGAGGTAGAGAATAGTCGCATTATCAGGAGTTCTGAATTAGAATCATAGTTCAGTGAATCTGTAATCTTTTATATCTTAGCAGGGAAGTCAAATCTATTTAGTTGTGTAAATAAATTAGCTTTGTTCAAAACTTAACTTGATGTTCTTTCTGAGACACTACACTTCGAAGCCATCCTCATTCAGAAAACAAAGAACATCACAGTATGGTGCCCAGAATTGAAGGAAATATTCCAGGTGAGGTCCATCCAATGTTTGAGAAAAGTTTAGACCATAGGATATAGGAACAGAATTCAGCCATTTAGCCCATTAAGCCTGTTCCACCATTTGATCATGGCTGATATGTTTCCCATCCCCAATTCTCCTGTCTTCTCCTCGTGACCCCTGATCCCCTTCTTAATAAAGAACCTATCTAACTCTGTCTTAAAGACACTCATTGACTTGGTCTCCTCAGCCTTCTGTGGCAATAGATTCCACAGATTAACCACCCTCTAGCTGAACAAATTCATCCTCATCTCAGTTTTAAAGGATCATCCCATCAGTCTGAAGCTGTGTCCTCGGGTTCTAGTCTCTTCTACTCGTGGAAACATCTTCTCCACGTCCACTCTATCTGGGTATCTCAGTGTTCTGCATGTTTCAATGAGTCTCCCCCTCATCCTTGTAAACTCCATTGAGTACATACCCAGAGTCCTCAACTGCTCCTCCTATGACAAGTATAACATCTCCTCATTGTGCGCTGGCCAATATTTATTGCTCAACCAATAACACTAAAACCGATTATTTGGTCATTATTATATTGGCTGCGACATTTCCTACATAACAACTGTGATGACACCTTAATTGTACTTCATTAGCTGCAAAGCATATAGAGTTAGTCGTCAGCTGTGAATAACACAATAAAATTGCAAGCCTTTCCTTGAGCGGCTTATTAAATTAGTTACATTCTGAGTAATGAGTATTTCGAAATTTGACTGCATAAACATTATTATGAATTCACAAAGTAATATTATCATATTCAATGAACAGCAACAAGGAAACATTCCAGAGCTCTCTCCTGGCCTTGCCTTGATTCCAATTGGCACATCACATTTATATTCTGTAAGTCAGCAATTATCATGAATAAAAATCTTAATTTACACACATTCCCCCCAATGAATGACATAAACTTTCATACAAAATTTTGAGCAGAGAAAACTGCTGCTAATGTGACTGCACAGAAACTCAAAATTAAAACTGTCCCCTGGTGTCCTCTGAAGGTTTAGTCAGTCAATTTATTACCTCCTGAACTGAGACACTTCTGCCTGCCCATTGAAGAGCAGAAACTATTACATAAAAGAAAATTCAAAGGACAAAATAGAAAGGACTGACTGAAAACTGAAGGAAATGGGCAGAAGAAAAGCAGAAGACCTGCATAATTTTAGAATGAATAAATAGATTGATCAGAACATCCTGAGCTTCAGCTCCACTTGCACTGAAAATGAATGGAAGCAAAATCAAGGGAAAGGCACTGACAATTGTGCCGTAAGCATCCTTGGGAAGAGGGGAGGAGAAATGCCGGCCAGCAGAAATAACTTGGAAAGTTGCGCTCTGCAGTAGAAGTTCAAATGGGTCATACTGACTTCATAAAATATTTGTGAGGCCACACTTGAAGAATTGTGCACAGTTTTATTCAATATTTTTAAATATACAGTTCTGGGAAAACGCACATGAATGGGGCCAGGTCTTCAATCAATGAAGTGTGAATTGAAGCTAAGGAAAATAGATCAATATTATTTCACGACTGAGGGTCAAGAAAAGCCATAATCCAAGAGTCAGTCAGTAGAGGAATCACTGAGGTAGACAAGAAAAAGCTTCATGCCAGACACAAATTCAGGAGCAGATACTTCACATGGAGCTGATAATTTATGGAGTAAGGGGCCATAAATCAAATATTGAACTCTTTTTAACATCAGGAAAGGCTTATGGGATTGGATTTTACAGGCCACCACTTGATGTGTTTCTGTTAGGTGTTGGCATGCAGAATATGTTGGATGGCCAGCCCTGTTCAATCCGCCCACTCCCAACCCAGTTCCCATAATTTGAGGGCACCCGCGGATCTGCCCACCCTTAGGCAAATTATTGTCCACTTAAGCTCCTCAATCCACCTCTACTGCTTTAAGAGGTTGGGCAGTGGCAGGAGTTTTTGTTTTAACTTTTTGAAAAAGTGAGAAGGAAAATAGGGGCACAGCATTTGGGGGTCCTCTGCACATTATGAGGGCACCACCCAAGATGTTACCCACTCCTTTAGTTCCTCACTGCCTTGCCTCCTAATTCTCCGTTCCACCTAACACCACCCCCTTCCTCCCCGCCTCCCAATACCTCTGCTGTAATGTAGTAGGTTAATAGGATAGTTATGGTAATGATCGATGCAGACCATGATGTAACAGTCACATTTGCAGCCATATGCCAGAGACTCTGAACAGCAACTGGAATAGTTAACACTCAGGACAGATGTGGCCGCCGAGTAGCACATCATGTATATAGAACATAGAACAGTACAGCACAGAACAGGCCCTTCGGCCCTGAATGTTGTGCCGAGCCATGATCACCCTACTCAAACCCACGTATCCACCCTACACCCATAACCCAACAACCCCCCCCTTAACCTTACTTTTATTAGGACACTACGGGCAATTTAGCATGGCCAATCCACCTAACCCGCACATCTTTGTACTGTGGGAGGAAACCGGAGCACCCGGAGAAAACCCACGCACACAGGGGGAGGACGTGCAGACTCCACACAGACAGTGACCCAGCCGGGAATTGAACCTGGGACCCTGGAGCTGTGAAGCATTTATGCTAACCACCATGCTACCCTGCTGCCCAAAATCCCAACCAGATTTATGTTCCTAATTTACTCATTGAATTTTAATTCCACCAGCTGCCATGGTGGGATTTGAACCACTGTACCCAGAGCAATAGCCTGGGTCTCTGGATTACTAACCCAGTGATGCTACCAGTAGGCCACCACCTTCCCTATGATGTACATAATTCAAATAAAGCAGTTTGAAATAACTACCTGAGTCAGACAACAGCCTTGCCAGATAAGATAGGTCACGCAATTAGCATATGCAACATGGTGACACTAACTTAACAAAGGGGTTAGTGACATGGATGGAACATCCATGGCACAAAAACTGATCTCAACAACAATTTGCAAATGTACCGAAGAAGGAGGCAACAGGAAAGTGGGAATGATGGCAGCACCAGGCAAACAGGCACTGTTCCTACCCCACCCACTCAAAAATCTCAAGGGCCCGCACGGAGGCCAACATTGGAAGTAGTGGCAAGATAATTTCCTAAGGTATCGAGCGACCGTGCGTCTCCTTATCAAAGAGCAGAAGCACCAGATTAGTTAATTTATCTACGTTGTAGAGCCTATCGCTGATTGATGATAGTGGGTAGGAGAGACTTCTGCAGAATTCAAATCAGTCCCAAAAGCCTTTGATGCGGTTTTTACTCTGAAACAGAACCCTGTTGTCAAGCATGTGCAATTCAATCAGAGATCCCATAGAGCAGGGAAACTGTCGACCCATTCCTTATTGACCCATACAAGTTGTGAACTTGGGGCATTGAAAGACTACCTCACACTTGATCAACTGCTTCACTGTATCAGCCAGGCCAAGAGAAGGAAGTAAATAAGCCTTCTGATAGTCATCACACCAAGGCATTAGAGATGTCTGTTAATTGCTTCGGCCCAAATGCAGTAGCCCTGTTGACTGAAAAGACTGCTAAATGGCCAAATGGACAGGAACCCCGACAGTAGCTGTTATATATGTGGGTTGTTGTTGTGTTTTGCATGGTCACTTTCAGAATCTAGTCATGTGATAGTCCATGACATCACTGGCTGCTGCACAGGCTTTGCCTCAGTCTATATCAAGCCTTTGTACAATTCACAGCAATCTCATAAACCCCTGTTAATTATTGCTTTCAACGCCATGTGCTTCAACATTCCATTCTTTTATCCTGCAAGTACAATACACAACAAGGCAAAAAAGAATTGACGACGAGGCCCGGATCAAAAAACACTTTGTTTCCAAAATGAAAAAGAAATCGAAACAACACTCGACGGCGAGGCAGGTCTACAGTAGATCAGCGATCGCACCTCACACCTGGCATTGGACCATTAAGGCTGTTGGGCACACATTAAAAAGGAAAGTTCCAGGGCAGCATGGTGGTGCAGTGGTTAGCACTGCTGCCTCACGGCGCCGAGGTCCCAGGTTCGATCCTGACTCTGGGTCACTGTCCGTGTGGAGTTTGCACATTCTTCCCGTGTCTGTGTGGGTTTCGCCCCCACAACCCAAAGATGTGCAGGTTAGGTGAATTGACCATGCTAAATTGCCCCTTAATTGGAAAAATTGAATTGGGTACTGTAACTTTATAAAAAAAAGGAAAGTTCCGGATCTTACATTTAAACTGACAACCAAGGTGTTCTAGCTGCAGAGCTTACCAGGTGCAACAGAGTAAGACACAGGTAGAGTGGGACAGGATGATAATTCTTGTCTCGCAAGCTGCTACAATTGGTTTATTCAACGTTATTAACTAGACCATTTACATATTTTTTAATTATGATTTTAAAGAACCCAATTCATTTTTTTTTCAATTAAGGGGCAATTTACCATAGCCAATCCACCTACGGTGCACAACTTTTGGGTTGTGGGGGCGAGGCCCATGCAGACACGGGGAGAATGTGCAAAGTTTACACGGAGAGTGACTCGGGGCCGGGATCGAACCCTGGTCCTCGGCACTCTGGGGCAGCACTGCACTACAATGCCACCCAACTAGACCATTTATATCAGGGAAGTATGAGCAGGTCCAAGTATCACTGTAAAATGGCAGGCAAATTTGGTGCCATGAGCCCATTTGAGGAAGAATCTGAAAATTGGAAATCAATCCAGAAATATTTCACTACTATAGCCTAGCCGACAAGATTTCAGAAGATATTATACTCTTTGTGGTAAACCACTGTTGCACCTCTATTAGGTGATGTATGGTAGGACCTGTACTACGGGTACGTTGGTAGTCCCCGCCTGCTGGCTCCGCCCAGTAGGCGGAGTATAAATATGTGTGTCCCCCAAGCTGCTGCCATTTCACCAGCTGCTGTGGGAGACCACACATCTGAGAGCAATAAAGCTTCAGTTGTATCCAACTCAAGTCTTTGTGCAATTGATCGTGCATCAATTTATTGCTCTAAGATTTTCAAAATATGGACGTCCGTATCAAACTAGATCGCCTGCAGCTGGATCCGCATTCAAGCGATGCCAAAAAAGACTTTCAACACTGGCTAGCTTGTTTCGAGGCGTACATCAACTTGGTGCCCAGCCCTGTGGCTCAGAAGATACAGATCCTGTACTCAAGGATGAGCTCCAGCGTCTTTCCGTTAATCCAGGACGCGCCGAACTACGCCGAAGCCATGATGCTTTTCAAAGAGAATTACGCTCAGAAGACGAACACGCTCTTCGCCAGACACGTACTCGCCACTCGCTCTAAACTCCCTGGTGAGTCCATAGAAGACTTCTGGCGGTCCCTAATCCCACTCGTCCGGGACTGTGACTGTCAGGCCGTTACGGCCACTGAACATTTAAACCTCCTAATGTGGGACGCGTTTGTTACGGGGATTGGGTCGGACCTCATACGCCAGCGACTGTTAGAAGGGGCCACGCTCGACCTAGCAGAGACAAAGAAATTAGCGCTCTCTATGACAGTCGCCTCGCGCAACGTTCAGGCCTACACCCCCAGCCGTGCGGCCCACCCCTCCTACGCATCGTGGACCCCACAGACGGCGGCCCCAGTAGGGGCCTTACCCAGCCAATACGCCTGCGCCACACGCCAGCCAGAGAACCCCGGGGGTCCCCGATGTTAGTTTTGCGGCCAGCAGTAACACCCCCACCAACGCTGCCCGGCCCTCGCTACCCTTTGTAAGGCATGCGGCAAGAAGGGGCACTTCGCCACGGTGTGCCAGGCCCGCGCAGTTGCCGCTATCGCAACTCCCCCCCTCGTTTACGGACAATGGGGCCACCATCTTCACCTCCGTCGGACCGACCACGCGTGGCCAGTGGGCACTGCCATCTTCTCTCCCTCAGAACAAGCGTGGCCAGCAGGTGCCGCCATCATCCTCTCCGAGCAACACGTGCGGCCCATGGGCACCGCTATTTTGTCCTCCTCAAGATCTTCAGGCACCGCCATCTTGTCCCCCCCCCCCCCCCACGGCACATGGGCACCACCAATGTTCCAGGGACCTGTGCCCCCCGGGCTCTCCATCATCCGACACAAGCGACGACAGACCACGACTCGCATCAATGACCATCGACCAGTCTTGTCCGCACAAGCTGGCCACTGCATCGGCCAGCGTTAAAATCAACGGACACGTGACCTCTTGCCTGCTGGACTCCGGGAGCACCAAAAGCTTCATCCACCCGGATACGGTAAGGCGCTGCTCCCTCGCGGTACACCCTGCCAACTAAAAAATCTCCCTGGCCTCCGGATCCCATTCCATGGTGACCCGGGGGTACTGTACGGTCACACTCACGGTCCAGGGCGTACAATTCAGTGGCTTCCGCCTCTACGTCCTCCCTAACCTCTGGGCTGCCCTACTATTCGACCTGGACTTCCAACCTCCAGAGCCTCACCCTCAAATTCGGCAGGCCCTCTACCACCCCTCACAGTATGTGGCCTTGTGACCCTAAAGATCGATCCGCCTTCCCTCTTCGCAAATCTAACGTCAGATCGCAAACCAGTCGCCACCAGGAGCAGACGGTATAGCACCCAGGACAAGACCTTCATCAGGTCCGTTGTCCAGCGGCTGCTTCGTGATGGAATCATCGAGGCCAGTAATAGCCCCTGGAGAGCCCAAGTGGTAGTCGTTAAAACTGCGGAGAAACACAGAATGGTCGTGGACTGCAGCCAGACCATCAATCGGTACATGCAGCTTGACGTGTACCCCCCTCCCACTCATATCTGATATGGTCAATCAGATTGCACATTACCGGGTCTTCTCAACGATAGACCTCAAATCCGCCTACCACCAGCTCCCCATTCGGAAATCGGACCGTACATACACTGCCTTCGAGGCAGACGGCCACCTCTATCACTTCCTTACAGTTCCCTTCGGCGTCACCAACAGGGTCTCGGTCTTCCAAAGGGAGATGGACCGAATGGTCGACCTATGCGGTTTGCGGGCCACCTTTCCGTACTTAGACAACGTCACCATCTGCGGCCATGATCAGCAGGACCACAACGCCAACCTTGACAAATTTCTCCAGACCGCCACTCTCCTAAACCTCACCTACAACAAGGAGAAGTGTATGTTTAGCACGGCCCGCTTCGCCATCCTCGGCTATGTAGTCCAGAACGGAGTTCTGGGGCTTGATCCCGACCACATGCGCCCCCTCATGGAGCTCCCCCTCCCCCACTGACCCAAGGCCCTCAAATGCTGCCTGGGATTCTTTTAGTATTACGCTCAGTGGGTCCCAAACTTTGAGGACAAGACCCGCCCACTCATACAGTCAACCCATTTTCCCCTGACGGCCGAGGCACAACAGGCCTTCGCCCGTATCAGAGCCAATATCGCCAAGGCCGGGATGCACGCAGTAGACGAGACACTGCCCTTTCAAGTAGAGAGCGACGCATCAGACGTCGCCCTAGCCGCCACCCTCAATCAGGCAGGCAGACCCGTGGCATTCTTTTCCCGCACCCTTCATGCCTCAGAAATTCGGCACTCATCCGTCGAAAAAGAGCCCCAAGCTATCGTTAAAGTTGTGCGGCATTGGAGGCATTACCTGGCCGGCAGGAGATTCACGCTCCTCACTGACCAACGGTCGGTAGCTTTCATGTTCAATAACACACAGCGGGGCAAGATCAAGAATGATAAGATCTTGTGGTGGAGGATCGACCTCTCCACCTACAATTACGAGATTTTGCATCGCCCCGGTAAGCTCAACGAGCCCCCAGATGCCCTATCCCGACGTACATGTGCCAGCGCACAAGTAGACCGACTCCGGATCCTGCACAACAGCCTTTGTCACCCAGGAGTCACACGGGTTACCATTTCATAAAAGCTCGCAATCTGCCCTACTCCGTCGAGGAAATACGGACAATCACCAGGGACTGCCAGGTCTGTGCGGAGTGTAAACCGCACTTCTACCGGCCGGACCGTGCGTGCCTGGTGAAGGCCTCCCGCCCCTTTGAGCGCCTCAGCGTGGATTTCAAAGGGGCCCTCCCCTCCACCGACCGTAACACGCATTTTCACAGTATGGTCGATGAGTACTCCAGATTCCCCTTCGCCATTCCATGCCCCAATATGACATCTGCCACCATCATCAAAGCCCTCAACACGATCTTTGCTCTGTTCGGTTCCCCTGCCTACATCCACAATGACAGGGGATCCTCCTTCATGAGTGATGAGCTGCGTCAGTTTCTGCTCAGCAGGGATTTTTTTTTTTTTTATAAATGTTTTTTTATTGAGTTTTCATATTTTATATATGACAAATTACAAGTTATTAGAGAGAGAGAAAAAAAAAGGAAAACACAAAAATTTAACATGAATGTTTACAGGTAAGCATCTTCATAACAATAATTGTGGCCGCCCCCTTTAGCCAGCATACATATTTTACATTCCCCAATATGGCCGAGGCACATGTTTATAGGCATTTATTTATAGTTTGGTTTTGGGCCTTGGCTTGCCATCAAACCCCCATACCGAGCCCGTAGCCCCCCCCCCCCCCTCCCCCCCCGGCTACCTTCCCCCGATTCCCGTCCATTTTCCCCTGGTTCTTGGCCACCCGACTATTCTTCCTCATGTACGTTGGCCACAAACAGGTCCCGGAACAGTTGCATGAATGGCTCCCACGTTCTGTGGAAGCCGTCGCCCGACCCTCGGATGGCGAATTTGATTTTCTCCATTTGGAGAGATTCCGAGAGGTCGGACAGCCAGTCTGCAGCTCTGGGTGGTGCTGCTGACCGCCAGCCAAACAGGATTCTACGGCGGGCAATCAGGGAGGCAAAGGCAAGGGCGTCCGCCCTCCTCCCCAGGAATAGATCTGGCTGGTCTGAAACCCCGAAGACCGCCACTATCGGGCATGGCTCCACCCTCACCCCCACCACTTTGGACATAGCCTCGAAGAAGGCTGTCCAGTACTCCACAAGTCTGGGGCAAGACCAGAACATGTGGGCGGGGTTGGCCGGGCCTCTCTGGCACCGCTCACATTTGTCCTCCACCTCCGGGAAGAACCTACTCATACGGTTTCTCGTTAAGTGGGCTCTATGTACCACTTTTAGTTGCGTCAGGCTGAGCCTTGCGCACGTGGAGGTGGAGTTGACCCTATGCAGTGCTTCGCTCCAGAGTCCCCACCCTATCTCCATCCCCAGGTCGTCCTCCCATTTCCTTCTTGTTGCGTCCAGTACGGTGTCGTCCCTATCTACCAGTCGGTCATACATGTCACTACAGTTCCCTTTCTCTAGGATACTTGCGTCCAGTAGGTCTTCCAATAGTGTCTGTCGTGGCGGTTGTGGGTACGTCCTTGTCTCCTTTCGTAGGAAGTTTTTGAGCTGCAGGTACCGTAGCTCGTTCCCCCCAGCTAGCTGAAATTTCTCTGTCAGTTCGTCCAGTGTTGCGATCCTGTCGTCTGTGTATAGGTCTGCTCAGCAGGGATATCGCCTCCAGCAGAATGACAAGCTACAACCCACGGGGAACCGGACAGGTCGAGAGGGAGAACGGGGCGGTATGGAGGGCCGTTCAACTAGCCCTACGGTCCAGGAATCTCCCAGCCCCCCGCTGGCAGGAGGTCCTCCCTGATGCACTACGCTCCATTCGGTCACTACTGTGCACCGCCACTAACAACACACCCCATGAACATCTTTTTGTCTTCCCCAGGAAGTCCACATCTGGGGTGTCGCTCCGGGCTTGGCTCGCAACTCCAGAACACATCCAGCTCCGTAGGCACGTCCGACTCCACAAGGTGGACCCGTTGGTGGAAAGCGTGCAATTGCTCCACGAAAACCCCCAGTATGCCTACGTGGTGTACCCTGATGGCCGACAGGATACTGTCTCCCTCAGGCACCTGGCACCAGCAGGTTCCACACACACACACACCCCCGGTCCGGCACCATCCTCCCCTCCCCCGGCGGTCCAAGCAGCAACCCCCCTGGAACCATCCGTCCTCCCCCTGCCCACGCCCGAGGATAAAGAGGATTTTGGCACGCTCCCGGATGCAACGGACATCAGACCAGCATCGGCATCGCCGCCACGAGTACGTCGCTCCCAGCGGCACATCAAGGCCCCGGACCGTTAAACCTCTAACTGGTCCACTGGACTTCAAAACACATTTTTTTACTCTCTCTCTCAAATATTGTAACTGTAAATGTAAAAAAAACATTTGTTGTATATAGTTCTCCACCACCCCTGCCAGACTCAATTTTAACAGGGGGTGAATGTGGTAAACCACTGTTTCACCTCTATTAGGTGATGTATGGCAGGACCTGTACTACAGGTACGTTGGTAGTCCCTGCCTGCTGGCTCCACCTAGTAGGCGGTGTATAAATATGTGTGTCCTCCATACTGCAGCCATTTCGCCAGCTGCTGTGGGAGGCCACACATCTTGGAGCAATAAAGCCTCAGTTGCATCCAACACAAGTCTTTGTGCAATTGATCGTGCATCGCTCTTTGTTTTCCTTAGTACCACTGGCAGTAAAACTTTAAATTTACTCCAATGTTTGGTACAGTCTGAGAAACCTGGTGCCAAAACTTAACAAGAATTGGTTAAGATATTTGAGGATCTTTATTCACCTAAGCCATTAATAATCGTGGAGTGATTTCTGTTTCACCAAAGGAGTCAGCTAGAAAGGGCAATATATAGCCCAGTTTGTTGCGACCAGAAAGCCAATCACAGAGTATTGTGAATTTAGTAACTCTCTGGATGATACGAGTAGGGACTGCTTGGTTTGTGGGTTAAGGAATGATGCCATTCAGAGGAGATTGCTGATGGAATTAAATTTAAGTCTGAAAACGGCCTTCGAGATAGCTGCTTCGAGGGAGCTTTTAGCTAAGGAGGCTTCTCAGCTCAGAGCAGGCACAAGGATCCATAAAATGGCTGCCACCCACAGGATGTTTACCCAGCAACAGGCCTGTCATCGCTGTACAAAAACAGACTGTTCACAGGCTGATTTATGGAGCAAGAATAGCCAATGCAAAAGTTGTGACAGAATTGGCTGCACAGCAAAGGGTTGCTGGAGTAAACCAGTTTCTCCACGGAAGAAAGTTCAAAGGAAAATACAGAACAGTCTTAAAGCAAGAAATAAAACAAATTCCACCAAGAAAATTCATAGTGAGGAAACAGGAAGAAAAAAGTAATGATACCAATGAAGACACAATGTAGCAACCTGACGAGGAATTGAAGTTAAGGGCGGGATTTACTGGTCATTCACACCATCAGGAAATTCCGGTCCCACACTGGTGCATGGGTTTCCCAGAGGCGAGTAGTGCTGCAAATGGGAAACCCCGTTGACAATGGCAGTACCGAGAAATACATGGCGAGGTGGTCGATAAATCCCGCCCCAAATCTATTTCCAGTTCAAGGTGAATCACGTAGGTTCTGGGTAGTTCCACAATTAAATGGACAGCCGAGAAAAATGGAAGTTGATATGATGACTGCTACCTCCTTAATTCCTGAGACCACCGATGAACAAAAATTCAATCAACTTCCACTAATGCCAGCAGATGTCATCCTGAGGATCTACACCAGGGGTGGGCAAACTTTTCCGTGCAAGGGCCACATTCAAAAATTCACAATTCACAAAGGGCCGCATAGTATATTAAGTAAAATAATTACTTCACCCGGTTATGATTCTGGGCGCCTCATATAGAACATAGAACAGTACAGCACAGAACAGGCCCTTCGGCCCTCGACGTTGTGCCGAGCAATGATCACCCTACTCAAGTCAATGTATCCACCCTATACCAGTAAGTAACCCAACAGCCCGCCCCCATTAACCTTAAAAAAAATTAAAAAAAAAAAAAAAAAAAATTTTTAAAAAAAAATTTTTTTTTTTTTTTAATGACTTGGCGGGCCGCAGAAATACCTTTGGCGGGCCGCATGCGGCCCGCGGGCCGTAGTTTGCCCACCCCTGATCTACACGCAGGAAATAGTGATCTAGATTCTACGTGACCTGCATCGGTCACGCCGTATAACATAGCACCACCTGTGCGCGGACCCGACCTGCCATCCGCGACCCTACAGGCCACTCCCTGGCCACTCCCTGGCCACTCCCAACCCTCGCTGAAGCCCCCCCCCCCCAGCCAGCAGCACATAATATGGCCGAGTGTGGCGGTGCTGGCCACAGTCCGCAGTCGCCCTGCCGGGTTCTCGGCCATTGAGACGGCGCAGTCAGGAACTTGGCCAATCGGGAGTGGAGCATTGCAGGAAGGCCTGCCGATGACGCATCAACGCAGTTGCAATAGCGTGCGGTGCACAACGCGATGACACCATTTTGGAGGGGTTGGAGCATGGCTGACTGGCGTCAAACCGGCGCCGGCCCTGATTTGAGCATTGGGGTGGATTCTCTGCCCAATCGCTGATTATAATATCGTCGTCGGGCCTGCCAAGTGCCTCTAAAAGGATACATCATAGTCACATATGCCACTCCATATTGTCCAAAGAGGTTTTACAGCTCTCTTTGGCTACTCTTGGCTTGAAAAGATAATTGAACTGGAGTGCTGTGAATAGCTTAGTTAATTCTAAAATGGATCTGCAAAGCATCTGAGAAAAATACAGCAGTGTATTTGAGAACACACTGGGGTCCATGAAAGGAGTACAAGTGTCACTGAAGATCAAGCAATTCAACCAGCCTAAGTCTCATGTCAAGAGCAGTACCCTCCTGTGCCATACGTCCAAAGGTAGAATCTGAACAATTACTTTTAAAAATTAATTTTTACAGATGCCAGCTTCTCTGTCTGGGCAGAATTTGTTTCCCATCCCTAATTGCCCTTAAGAAGGTGGTGGTGAGCTGCCTTCTTGAACCACTGCAGCCCATGTGATGTAGGTACACCCACAGTGCTGTTAGGGAGGGAGTTCCAAGATTTTGACCCAGCGAGAGTGAAGGAACGGCGATATATTTCCAAGTCAGGATGGTGAATGACTTGGACAGGAACTTCCAGGTGGTGGTGTTCCCATGTATCTGCTAGATGGTAGTGAGCGTGGGTTTGGAAGGAACTTTGGTGGATGGTGCACACTGCTGCTATTGTGGTTCGGTGGTAGATGGAGTCAATGTTTCTGGAAGGGGTGTCAATCGAACAGACTACTTTGTCCTGAATGGTATTGAGCTTCTTGAGTGTTATTAGACCGGCACTCATCCAGGCAAGTGAGGAGTATTCCATCACACTCTTGACTTGTGCCTTGCAAGTGGTGGACAGGCTGAGGGTAGCCAGGAGGTGGGTTACTCACAGCAGGATTCCTAGCCTCTGACCTACCCTCATAGCCATAATATTTATCTGTTCAATTCAGTTTCTGATCAATGGTAAGCCACATTATGATTATAGTGGGTAATTCAGTGATGGGAATGCCATTGAATATCAAGGGGAGTTAATTTGATTCTTTCGTTGGAGATGATCATTGCCTGGCACTTGTGTGGCACTAATGCTACTTGTCACTTGTTAGCCCAGCCCTGAATATTGTCCAGGTCTTGCATGGACTCTGAAGTGGACTGCTTCAGGGTCTCAGAAGTCGCAAATGGTACTGGAAAGTGTGCAATCATCAGCGAACATCCCCACAGCTGACTTTACATTGAAAAGAAGGTAATTGATGAACAACGTGAAAATGGTTGGGCCCTAGCACACTATCCTGAGGACTCCTGCAGTCTTGTACCAGGGCTGAGATGTCTGACCTCCAACAACCACAACCATCTTCCTTTGTGCTAGGTATGACTCCAACCAGCGGAGAGTTTCCCCCCAGTAGATTCCAGTGTTGCAGATGTACTGGAACAGCTTGGCGAGAAGTGCAGCAAGTTCTGGAGCTCAACACTTCAGTACTATTGTGGCAATATCCAGTGCTTTCAGCCATTTCTTGGTATCACGTGGAGTGAATCAAATTGGCTGAAGACTGGCATCTGTGATGCTGGGGACCTCTGGAGGAAATCGAGATGAACCATCCCCTCGTCATTTCTGGCTGAAGGTTATTGCGAGTGCCTCAGCCTTGTCTTTTGTCTCATGTGCTGGACTCCTCCATCGTTGAGGATGGGGAGATTTGTGGAGCCTCCTCCTCCAGTGACTTGTTTAATTGTCCACCACCATTCATGACTAGATGCGGCAGGACAGCGGAGCTTAGATCTGATACATTGGTTGTGGAACCACTTATGACTTATGTTGTTTGGCAAGCAAGTAGTCCTGTGTTGTAGCTTCACCAAGTTGACACCTAAGTTTTTCAATCTGCCTGGTACTGCTCCTGGCAAGCCCTCCTGCACGTTTCATTGAACCAGAGTTGATGCCCTGGCTTGGTGATAATGGGAGAATGGACGATATGCTGGGCCATGAGGTTACAGATTGTGTCTGATTCCAATTCTGCTGTTGCTGATAGCCCATAGTGCCTCATAAATGCCTAGTCTTGAGTTTCTAGATCTGTTATGAATCTATCCCATTTAGCACAATGATAGTGCCACACAGCACAATAGATGGTATCCTCAATGTGAAGACAGGACATTGTCACCACAAGGACTGTTTGGTGGTCACTCAATAGAATCCATTGAATCCCTACAGTTCGGAAGAAGGCCATTGATGTGTTATCTGTGTTTGTCTAACACTGACTTCAACTGGACGCAGTGAAATGAGAAACAGGCTTCTGACACAGGAGATGGTCCAACACTGTTTTACTGAATCTGTTGATTGCTGTACATAATCTGCTGTGGGTTGACACTCTATTAACCTAACTGATAACCTCCTACTGGCTTGACCAGACTAGCTCTCTACCACATGGTGATGATGTTCACTGGCCTGTGCACTGCGACTATCTCCTTAGCCGTGTCCTGTGAGAGAGAGAGAGTCCAAATGCCCTGCGGGCCCCACAGTGGTGGTGTCCTGTCTGGTGATTGGCCGTTCTGTGTCGTGTGTGCTCACTGGCCATCCTGTGTGTCAATCACTGCCTGTCTGCATCTCATGATATACATGAGTGGATATTATGACATCTCATCTTTTTAAAATAAATTTTGGAAGGTAGCTGTATATACATGCATAACTATGAATGAATGAATGAACATATGTACATGGGAAGGTGTCTATCGTGCAGATACAGAGCAAACTGAACAAAATTTACAAGATTTAAGTCTATAGATTCAGTCTTTGTGCTGGCCGATGAATTCTTGTCAATCACTGCAGAGGTGGAGGGGGTGACGCCGGTACCTGGACAGGCGGCATGGCTGCCATCTCGGTGGCCTTGTGGATAGGTGGGATCGCTGCCATCTCGGTGGCCTTGTGGATAGGTGGGATCGCTGCCAGATCGGTGGCCTCGTGGTGCAAGACGTCCGGAGGAGGCATCATGACATGCGAAGAAGTGCGGTCGGCTGATGGGCAGGGAATTTTACGCAGCGCCCTCCTGTTGCACCGTAAAATGGAGCCATCAGCCATTTGGACAATGAAAGACCTAGAAGCAGCCTGTCTGACAACAACAGCTGGGGCTGACCAACCTCCCTCAGACAGCTGAACACGAACAACATCGTCTGGAGCCTGGGCAGGCAGATCCGAGGCATAAGCATCATCCGTGATCTTTTGCTGGTCCATGGATCGCTGCACTTTCTGCAGCACTGTGAGGTGGTCAAGGTCTGGAACATGGATGGCTGGAACAGTCGTCATCAGGTTACGGTTCATGAGCAACTGTGCCGGAGACAAACCAGTCGACAGAGGGGTTGTCCTGTATGCCAATAGCGCCAGGTTGAAATCCGAGGCGGTGTCTGCAGCCTTGCACAACAACCGCTTGACAATATGGACCCCTTTCCCGGCCTTCCCGTTTGATTGCGGGTAATGGGGACTGAATGTGATATGACTGAAGTGGTAGGATCGTGCAAAGTCGGACCACTCTTGGCTGTAGAAACATGGACCGTTGTCAATCATTACCGTGAGTGGTATCCCATGCCTGGCAAACGTCTCTTTGCAGGCTTTGATGACGGACTTGGAAGTGAGGACCGACAGTTTCACCACTTCCGGGTAGCTGGAGAAGTAGTCGACCAGGAGCACGTAATCACACCCATTTGCGTGAATGAGGTCTATCCTCACCTTGGACCACAGAGAGGTCACGATCTCGTGCTGTTGCAACGTTTCCTTGGGCTGAGCTGGTTGAAACTTTTGGCATGTTGTGCAGTTGAGGACCGTGTTGGCAATGTCCTGGCTGATGCCAGGCCAAGCAAACTGCCTGCCGAGCCCTGCATCGACATTTCTCGACCCCCAGTTGACCCTCATGGATCTGTCTGAGCCCCATTTGCATGCTTTGAGGAATGACAATTCTATCTAGTTTAAGAAGGATCCCCTCAACAACAGTCAGCTTGTCCTTAGCATTGAAGAACTGGGGGCACTGCCCCTTTTGCCAGCCATGGGTGAGGTGCTTCATCACGCGCTGCAGTAGGGGACCTTTGGCAGTTTCTTTGCGCATTTGGACAACTCGTTCATCAGTGGCTGGGAGGTTGCTGGCACACAGCTGCACCTGTGCTTCAATGTGGCGAATGAAGTCGCCCTGTTCACACGGCGTGGTGATGGATCGGGATAGGGCATCCGCGACGATCAGCTCCTTACCCGGTGTGTAGACGAGTTCGAAGTCATATCGGCGGAGACGAGGAAGAACTCGCTGCAGCCGAGGTGTCATATCATTTAAGTCCTTCTGGATTATGTGGACTAAAGGCTTGTGGTCTGTTTCCACCGTGAAATTTGGCAGGCCGTATACGTAGTCATGAAACTTGACTATTCCTGTCAGGAGACCCAAGCACTCCTTTTCGATCTGGGCATACCGTTGTTCGGTCGGAGTCATGGCCCTGGAGGCGTATGCCACTGGAGCCCAGGACGAAGGAGTCGTCTCGCTGGAGGAGCTCCGCCCCAATGCCGTCCTGGCTTGCGTCTGTGGATATCTTGGTATCCCTGGTTGGGTCAAAGAATGCCAGTACTGGGGCTGTGGTGAGCTTTGCCTTCAGCTCAAGCCACACCGCTTGATGTGCGGGAAGCCACTGGAACACTGTCAACTTTTTTACGAGATGCCGTAGGGCCGTGGTGTGGGATGCCATGTTGGGAATGAATTTCCAGAGAAAATTCACCATCCCGAGGAAACGGAGGACTGCCTTCTTGTCCTCTGGGGTCTTCATGGCATTGATTGCCAGCACCTTGTCAGTGTCAGGTTGCAAGCCCTGCTGTGAAATGTGGTCACCCAGAAACTTGATAGCGGACTGACCAAATGAGCATTTGGCCCTGTTGAGCTGGAGGCCGTTTTCATGAATCCTCTGGAAAACTTGTTTGAGGCGAGCAATGTGATCCTCGGACATCGTGGACCAGATGATCATGTCATCCACATAGGCTCGCACCCCCTCAATGCCCTCCATCATTTGCTCCGTTATGCAATGAAATACTTCGGAAGCTGATATACCAAAAGGCATGCGGTTGTGGCAATACCTGCCGATTGGAGTGTTAAACGTGCACAGCTTCCGACTGGACTCATCCAGCTGTATCTGACAGAACCCACAGGAGGCGTCCATCTTGGTAAAGAATTTGGTATGAGCCATCTCACAGGTTAACTTTTCACGCTTTGGGATCGGGTAGTGCTCGCACATGATGTAGCAATTCAGGTCTTTGGGATCAATGCAAATGCAGAGTTCACCAGAGGGCTTCTTGACGCAGACCATGGAGCTGACCCAGTCTGTTGGTTCCGTGACCTTTGAGATGATACCCTGGTCTTGGAGCTCTCGTAGCTGCGTTTTCAGACGATCCTTGAGAGGAGCTGGCACCCGGCGTGGTGCATGGATGACTGGGATGGCATTCGGTTTGAGCAATATCTTGTAACGATATGGGAGCGTGCCCATTCCATCAAATACGTTGTGGTATTGCGTGAGACTGTCGTCTATCTCAGCCTGGAGATTTACATTGGACGAGGTCGGAGGCCTCGATATACAGGAGGAACTTTTGTTTGAAGACTTTCCAGTTGGCGCCAAGGTTGCCGGAGATCCCAAGTTGCGGAGGAAGTTGGATCTTTTCTATGCCACTGGATGGCTGCATGCTGGTCATTGCAGATTCACTTGAAGTAGGTTCGTTAGAGTTAATAGCTCCCTGGTACCATGATGTGTTATCTGTGTTGGCCTAACATCAGCTGCAACTGGATGCAGTAAAACGAGAAACAGGCTTCCGACAGGATGTGGTCCAATACTGTTTTATTGAACCTGTTGATTGCTGTACATAATCTGCTGTGGGTTGACACTCTATTAACTTAACTGATAACCTCCTACTGGGTTGACCAGACTAGCCCTCTACCACATGGTGATGATGTTCACTGGCTTGTGCACTGTGACTATCTCCTTAGCCATGTCCTGTGAGAGAGAGAGAGTCCCAATGCCCCGTGGGCCCCACAGTGGTGGTGCCCGGTCTGGTGATTGGCCGCTCTGTGTCGTGTGTGCTCACTGGCCATCCTGTGTGTCAATCACTGCCTGTTTGCATCTCATGATATACATGAGTGGATATTATGACAGACATTTCGCCCATCGTGTCTGTACCAATCCTCTGAAAGAACACCCTACCTCGGTCCACACCCGTGCTATCCCCTTAGTTCTGTAACCCCGCCTACCTCACATGAAATGAAATGAAAATTGCTTATTGTCACAAGTAGGCTTCAAATGAAGTTACTGTGAAAAGCACCTAGTCGCCACATTCCGGCACCTGTTTGGGGAGGCTGGTACGTGATTTGAACCGTGCTGCTGGCCTGCCTTGATCTGCTTTCAAAGCCAGATATTTAACCCAGTGCCAAACCAGCCCCTCTTTGGACACTAAGGGGCAATTTTAATTTGGCCAATCCACATAACCTGCACATCTTTGGACTTTGGGATGAAACTGGAGCACCTGGAGGAAACCCATGCAGACACGGGGAGAATGTGAAAACTCCACACAGATCCCGGTCCCTGGAGCTGTGAGGAAGCATTGCTAACCACTGTGCCACTCCTACCAATCACTGTCATGGACAAATGCATCTGTGGAAAACATATTGGGAAGAATGAGGTTAAGTTAAGTATGTTTTCTGTTCTTGCTTGTTCCCTCAGTATCTGTCGCAGTTCCAATGTAGGAGCTATGTCCATCCAGGCTCAGTCAGTAGTGGTGCTACCAAGCCCTCTTGGTGATGGAAGTACCCCACACAGAGCACATTTTGTGACCTTGCCACCCTCAGTGCTTACTCCAAGTGGTGTTGAACATGGAGGAGAACTGATTCATCAGTTGACTATGGACGGTACATGTTAATCAGCAGAAGGTTTCCTTGTCCATGTTTGACTTGAAGCCATGAGACTTCATGGTGTCCAGAGTGGATGTTGAGGACTATAAGGGCAACGTCCTCCCGACTATACACCACCGTGCGGCCACCTCTGGTGAGATGGCGATACTGGTCTCTTGGACATTATCTGTAAGGTACGATTCCACAAGTATGACTATGTCAGGCCGTTGCTGAAATACCTGTGAGACAGCTCTCCCAATTTCAACAGATATTAGTAAAGAGGACTTTGTAGGGTAAACAGGGCTGGGTTTTCCGTTGTCATTTCCAATGCCTAGGTCGATGCTGTGTGGTTCAGCTTGTTTCTTTCCTTTTAAACTTTGTGCAAATTAGACACAGCTAAGTGGCTTGCCAGGCCATGTCTGTGGTGCTGGAGTCACATGTCGGCCAGATCAGATGAGGACTGCAGATTTATTTCTATATAAAGGACATTAGTGAACCAGCTGGGTTTTCTTTACAAAAATCGATAATGATTTCTTGGTCATTATTCGACATTTAATTCCAGACATTTATTGGTTTCAATTCCCCCGATCTCCCATGGTGGGATTCAAACCCAGGTCCCGAGAGTATTACCCTGGGACTCTAGTTCAAAAATTCCCTTGACAATACTGCTATGCCACCCCCACCCCCCCACCCCCCCCACCCCCCTCACGGATACAGGAGTTTTGGAACCTATCACTATTAGTGACTGGGCAACCTCCACTAAGCCTGTAATGAAGCAAAATGCAACTATACGCATCAGTACAGATTTTGAAATAATTATTAATCCGGCACTATACAAGGATCAATACCCACCACCATTGATTAAGGATTTCTTTGCTGGTCTAGAAGGAGGACAGGACTTCAGCAAGATAGACCTACAGCAGGCCTACCTTGCAAATGAATGTTGCAGCTGAATGTCATAGAATCTCTATAGTACAGAAGGAGGCCATTCAGCCCATCGAGTCTGCACCAACCTAGGCCATTCCACCATCCTATTCCTATATCCCCACCTAACCTTTTGGACACTAAGGGGAAATTTAGCATGGCCAATCCACCTAACATGCACAACTTTGGGCTGCGGGAAGAAACCGTAGCACCTGGAGGAAACCCACACAGATATGCGGTGAATGTGCAAATTCCACACAGACAGTGACCCGAGTTCGGAATTGAATCCGGGTCTGTGATGCCTTGAGGCAGAAGTACTAACCATTGTGCACCCTATCCCAATATCTACTCACCGTTGTAACGCATAAAGGCCTTTTCGGCTATAAGAGATTACATTTTGGAATAACAACAGCACCAACTTTATTTCAACAGCCCCCATGGACCAGATTGGGCAGCACGGTAGCACAGTGGTTAGCATAGTTGATTCACAGCTACAGGGCCCCAAGTTCGACTCCTAGTTTGGGTCACTGTCTGTGTGGAGTCTGCACGTTCTCCCTGTGTCTGTGTGAGTTTCCTCCGGGTGCTCCGGTTTTCTCCCACAGTCCAAAGATGTGCAGGTTAGGTGGATTGGCCATGCTAAATTGCCCTTTGTGTCTAAAAAAAAAGGTTTGGTGGGGTTACTGGGTTATGGGGATAGGGTGGATTCATGAGCTTAAGTAGGGTGCTCTTTCCAAGGGCCGGTGCAGACTCGAAGGGCTGAATGGATGCCTTCTGCATTATAAACTCTATGGTTCTATGCTTCTAATAGATCCTTAGCAGCCTACAGGGAGTACCAGTGTTACCTCAATGATATAATAATTACCAATAAACAAGAACACTTACATGGCTTAGAAGCCACATTGAAACACTTTCAGATGCATGGTCTTCATATGAGGGAAGATCAGTGTGACTTCTTTCAAACATCAGTCCAATATCTATGCCATGTGATTGATAGCAAGGTTCTAACAAGACAAGTAAGAAGATGGAGGCAAATGAACGGAACATAGTTGAGATCATTCCTAAGATTAATTAGCGACTATGTGAAATTTCTCTTGAATCTAGCAACCCTACTCAAACTGTTACAGACTTTCTTATGCTTAAAAAAGCATGACAATGGACGCCAGAGCACAGAAAAGCACATCAATCATTGAAACGAGCACTGAAGAAATCATAAGTGTTGTTGCATTTCAACCCGAAGTTACCATTACAATGTGCCTGTGATACTTCACCATACGGTGTTGGAGCGGTGGTATCACACATATTAGCTTCAGGGGAAGAAAATCAAATAACTATTGCATCACGTACCTTAACAAGTGCTGAATCAAACTACGCTCAGTTGGATATGGAGGCACTGTGTATTATTTTTGGTGTGAGAAAATTTTTTCAATACCTCTATGGGCATCACTTCATATTGTTGACAGGTCACAGGCTCTGAACAACTATTTTTGGGACATACAAAGGAATACCCTTCATTGGCAACAAGTAGACTCCAATAATAGTCTTCAAAATTATCTACACATTCCTATGGGATTGAATATCGTCTGTCAGAGAGTCATGCCAATGATGATGTATTGTCATATTTGCCTTTGCCTGCTTGTCAGATAGCACTCAGTAGTGAAAATATCTTCCAGTGACTGCAGCTCAGGTCCAACGGCATAGCAGAAATATTCCCTTAATGGAGAAGGTACTGGAAATGGTATTAAAGGGGAGGACAGTGGGATCGCAACCTGAATTAAAGCTGTCCATTTTCAGGAAACTCAAGTTGACAGCCCAGGGTGGATGCTTGTTGTGTGGTATAATAACTTCAAACATGCAAGCACAAGTATTACATGAAGAACACACAGGTACAGTTCAGTACAGGTACAGGGCAGCATGGTAGCATTGTGGATAGCACAATCGCTTCACAGCTCCAGGGTCCCAGGTTCGATTCCGGCTTGGGTCACTGTCTGTGCGGAGTCTGCACATCCTCCCCGTGTGTGCGTGGGTTTCCTCCGGGTGCTCCGGTTTCCTCCCACAGTCCAAAGATGTGCAGGTTAGGTGGATTGGCCATGATAAATTGCCCTAAGTGTCCAAAATTGCCCTTAGTGTCCAAAATTGCCCTTAGTGTTGGGTGGGGTTACTGGGTTATGGGGATAGGGTGGAGATGTTAACCTTGGGTAGGGTGCTCTTTCCAGGAGCCGGTGCAGACTCGATGGGCCGAATGGCCTCCTTCTGCACTGTAAATTCTATGTAAAAAAATGAAGGAATTTGCATGGAGCTACTTTTGGTGGCCAGGAAACGATGTTCAGATGGGGGAAAAAACTGAACTGCACCAGTCATGTGCGCGGGTAAGATTTGCACTGCCGTTGTCCCCATTGCATCCATGTGTATCCCAAAATGCCCTCGCAAGGTCTACACATTTACTTTTCGAGTCCATACAAGGGGCACATGTTCATGGCCATGAAATATTTTTAAGGCAGAGGTAGATAAATTTTTTGACTAACAAGGGAGTCAAAGGTTAGCGGGGCAGGTGGGAATGTGGATTTGAGGACAGTCAAATCAGCTATGGTCATGTTGAATGGCGAAGCAGGTTTGAGGGGCCAAATGGCATACTCCTGTTCCTAATTCGTATGTTCATGTGAAATCCATGAGCCACCAGTGTTGGTCATGTTAGCAATCTCAGATCTGGTGTACTACAGGGCAGGGGCATTTTATGGGTTCTTTAACTTTGACAACATTGTACCAAATGCAGCAGAATAGCTGGACTGAATTCTCCGATTTCCAGACAATTCGGCGCAAAACGGCCACGAATCCTCCATTTGGTGGGTGGCTAGCAGGCAGGCAGTGTAGAGCACCCAGCTCCAGCTGCTGATACGGCCGTAGAATTGCCTGGTCCGTGGCCGCGCATGCGGCATGGCACAGGCCGCTCGCGAACCCTGCCTGCCAAATAGTGCCCCCGCTTTGCCGGTCAACAACCCCCGACCACCCCACAACAGTGCCCCAGCCCCTGCCCGCAGCGACTCTCCCCCGATGGTGGCGGCGCTGGACTGAGTCCGCAGCCACCTCGCCGAGTTCCCGACAAATAATAGTATGAGAGACCCACGCCGTCGGGAATTTGGCTGGTTGGGTGCGGAGAATTGGGGGGAGGGCCTCAGGCAATGTCCTGAGAACATCCATACGCCATGTGGTGTTCTCCTCGAATACTAGCTTTGGAGGGGGCAGAGCGTCGCGAAAGTGCCACCGCCCCTGATTTCGCCGCGAATGTTGGGTCTTCGGCTGATCGCCAAATGCGATTTTGGCGTCGGCGACTGGAGAATCCCGTCCCTGATTTTCAATGTCCACAATATTATCCTTTAGTCCATCTAAGTAAGCTTAGAGTCAATGAGACGCAGTTGAATTGTCATTTTACGCCCACTTAGAATTGTGATGAGACCATATCAATTTTATAGCTAATCTCACAAGTCAGTCAGCAGAGAGAAAGAATGATTATCTTATCGACTGAGGTTGCTGGTTGGTCTTAGAGATCAAGGACAGAATGCGATAGTCTATTGCCATTGGAAGTTCTTAATGATTAACCTAACATAGAATAGGGAGGCAGTACCGTAAGATATCATTGTTGTAAAAATAATCAAACAAATATAGAACCATCTAGGTAGTCGAGTTGATAAACAGTGCTGAACTAAAGGACAGATTAGAATGTACATGTTTGACACCCACGTTCTCCTTTTCATGGTATTGTAGTAGTGAGGTGGGTCAGTCAATTGTGGAAGGTGCTGGAAGGTGGCCCTGTACCTGGGGAAAGAGTCTGTACCTCCTAATAAGGTGATGAAATAGTAAAGACAGGAGAATGCAGTTTGTTCAAACAAGAGGCTTTTAAAAAATATATTCATGGAATGTGGGCATCACTGGCTGGGCCAGCATTTATTGCTCATCTCTAAATGCCCTTCAACTAAGTGACTTGCTCGGCTATTTCAGAAGGAATTTAAGAGTCAACCACTATACTATGGACCTGGGGTCACGTGTAAGCCATCCCACGTTATGGTAACAGATCTCATTCCTATAGGGACATTAGTGAACCAGGTGGGTTTTTAGAAGAATCGAAAATGGTTTCATGTCATCATTAGACTTTCAAATTGAAATTTCACCATGTGTCGTGGTGAGATTTGAACCCAGGTCCCCCGTGGCATTGCCCTGGGTCTCTGAATCACAAGCCAGTTGAAAATATCACTGCGCCACCACATCCCTTACCCTCCTGTGTTCTAGGAAGGTACTCACTTGCAGAGTGGATTTTGTTTGTTTGTTGCTTCCTTGTCTTGGCTCTTCTTCATGATTAATGGTGTCGATTGGTAACTGTGCGCAGCTCGCTGCTCCTGATGAATGCAGCGTCTCAAGAAACCTGTCTGCCAGTCAGTTGATTTCTCCACAGAGACATAGGGATATGTAGAAAGTGAATAATACAAAGAGCTTTATTTGTTTTATGAATTTGACCATTTTCTTTCATTAAATGTCTATGCATAGTTGAGTAGTGCTGCTTTATAAAATCTCTCATAAAAATTGCAGTAATTGATGTGAAAGGTAAACAGTTTATTTTAAGAACGCAATACCCTGAGGGTAATGTTTTTTTAAACAAAACGTGTCTTGGCATTGGGTGTTTATCTTTCTTTTTCAATGACTCGGTTGGTAGAGCATTATGTGACTAAACTTCTCAAGCATGAGTCCCAATCCACATTGGCTCAGCTGGTCCTCGCTGTGCTGGAGCTCCAATTGGCTTCAGGAGGGCATGGGGAGGAAACTGGAGGAGGCAGAAGTAAGCAGGAAGAAAGAAATGCCTCGACGCCTGACGTTACCAACAGTGGTATCATTTGTGATTAAAATTATGAGATTTGAATTTTGCTTTTGGCCAATGATCCTCAGTTTACTTCAGTGAACTGGGCATTCTTCACCTGGCAGTGTGAAGAAACTCTTCGACCATGGAAAAGAAATCGCCGGCATCTCCACATCATGAAAAAGGAAGGAAGAAGTAACGCACACTCGAGCCCAATCCTTATTCTGCCACCTACACACTTTTCAGAACAAGTCACCAGATTGTGGTACAGTATACAGGGGTATAAAAGATTAATAAAAGTAAAGTAAAGTCACCATGACCATAGGCTGCTTTTTCCTTTGAGGGGGAGAGCTGAATGGTGGTGATTTATGAGATGGTGGGGCCTTCAAAAGATGAATGTTAAATAGGTAAACAGTGTTTTGTTATGCTCTTGACGTAGCATAAGCTGCTTCCTTGATGTGCACTCCGACAAAGGTAGGTTCAGACTTGGAGATAGCTTTTACGCATTTATTAAACTGTTAATGATTCTCCTACTTGGATTCGACTCTCCTGTTAATCCTGCTATAGCTACTCAGACTGACGAACCGGTCTGCTACAATCCACGTGGTGGGTGTGATGTGTTTCAAATCAACCCTGTGTACTCACTGAGTGTCTCCACTGGAAAGAGGAAGATCATGTGTGCTGTGTCCTTATATATGGGTTGGTGTAATACCCTCCTCTGGTAGTGTCACCTCTGTGTGTATCGTGAATGCCCATTGGTCGTCTCCTATCTTACTGGCCTATTGGTTGAATGTATGTGTGTCATGTCTCTGGTGCTCCCTCTAGTGTCTAGCTAGTCTATGTGTATTTACATTAATCCCTTGTGTATTTACAGTGATGCATATCACCACAAACAGATTGTCTAATAATCTATAACGTAAGATCACATGACAAAAGAGAACAGAGAGAGATAGTTCCATGTGAAGACTCATACCTTATTCTGTATGTAGTTGGAATAATAATAATAATAGTAATGCCTAATCAATGAGTAAAGTTTACCAACAGCCTTATCTCCAGCAGTCTCTATCAATCCTGACCATGGCCAATATGAGCTAAGTGATGATCACAGATGATCGGAGCAGGAAAGACAACAAAGCAAAAGCAGCGAGTAAAGAGCCCAACCACTGAAAAAAAGCAGCATGGAAAAAAATGACTGAGGAATGGACAGCATGGAGAATCTGACATCTAAACCCGAAGAAAGGCTGGAGTGAAGTCACACCATGGAGAAAATCTTACCCTTACACAAGGACTTTGAAAACATGGACAGCCCAGATTTTAGAGTGTAGGGTTGACTCTACTACTCTAACAATACCTACTGAGCATGTGGAGAAGGAGTTATGTAATATTGATGTCACACAGAGGCGAATGAGGAGAATCGGAGAGATGAACCGCGGCTCTGTCTAGTGCTTTGTACTCCTTTACATATTTAAGTATGCAAATAAAGATTACTTAGAAAAAGGATCTTTGGCATCAGCCAGATCTCTTTTGAAGATCATCTTCCAGGATGACCCACCGATAACAGAAGGTGGCATCCACGAACCACAGAAAAACACTGTAAAGCAGGGGGAAACAGTCTGAGGGGCATCTCTGAGGCTGCAGAGAGCAACAGGTAAAGGACTTCAAAGCTACCCAGTAATTGAGCCAGAGAGGGAAACCATGAGGACAGGCCAGCAACGAGCACAGAAAGCAATACATGAAACAGGAACCTCGACCCAGGATCAGCAATGTTTTCTACCCTAGCATCTTTCAGAAGAGTTTCAGAACATGGAACATAGAACATACAGTGCAGAAGGAGGCCATTCGGCCCATCAAGTCTGCACAGACCGACTTAAGCCCTCACTTCCCCTCTATCCCCATAACCCAATAACCCCTCCTAACCTTTTGGTCACTACGGGCAATTTAGCATGGCCAATTCAACTAACCTGCATGTCTTTGGACTGTGGGAGGAAACCGGAGCACCAGGAGGAAACCCCGCAGACACGGGGAGAAAGTGCAGACTCCGCACAGACAGGGACCCAGCAGGGAATCAAACCTACCATGCTGCCATGCTGCCCATAGAGAACATAGAGAGTCCCAGAAGGCCAAGCAATTGGAGAACTGGAGAAATAATTGCACTCATTTTGAAAATACTTCAGGTCTCGCAATTAAGAATAACAGGAACCAGGTAAGCACCTTGTTGTATACTGTCGGTAGCATTGCAGATGACATGCTGGCGAGGCAGAATGGTAAATGAAGGGACAGATGAGGATGTCACCGGAATCTTTGACTCATATTTTTAGCCTCTGTGGAAACATCATCATAGAGAGGGCAAAATTCAGCTGTTGAAACCAAAGGCAAGGTGCAGGAATGGATCAATTTGTACATTTTCTTTGTCATTCGGCTGAAAATTGCAAGCATGTAACTTAAAAAGATGACTTAATAAGTGACGGAATAGCTGCTAGTGTTTTGGAAGAAGCCCTGTCAGACAATGTACATTCTAGAGAAGATTTGCTGCTGAGCAAAGCAGTACAATTGTCTAGGCAGGCCAAAGGGCGGAAGCAAAACCGAGTGTTTGCA
Source organism: Scyliorhinus canicula (assembly GCF_902713615.1). Taxonomy (NCBI): domain Eukaryota; kingdom Metazoa; phylum Chordata; class Chondrichthyes; order Carcharhiniformes; family Scyliorhinidae; genus Scyliorhinus; species Scyliorhinus canicula. The sequence continues at coordinate 151,829,873 of NC_052146.1, forward strand.
AAGGGCAACCGAGAAATTCCATGAGAAAAGCTTTTTGAAGCCAGAAAGCCTGAATTGATCAGTTTATTTGGTGCAAAACTGAAAGTGCACCATGGAGGCACCCAGGAAAGCACAGTGAAAGAGCATCAACTGCCAATTCACAATGTCCCTGCTGAGGCAGGAAGAAGGTTCACATGCAGGAAGATCGTCGACCTGAACCGCAGAATTGCACCGATGTGACAATGCCAGTTATCTTAAAATAGTCTCTTTTCGTAAGGCAAAAATAAAATAATTATAAATTGAGCTCTATATAAGAAACACAGGAACCAGACAGTTTGGGAATCACTTTTCTCACTGCAATCAAAGAGAACAAAAGCCAAAACTGATGTGCTAACACTAAAGTCAATGGACATCAGACAGAAATTAAAATGGATACAGGAGCTGGAATCTCAGTTCTGTCCGATAGAGTTCAACGGCTGAAAAAAGTTACTCTGCAACCTTCATCAAACCAACTTCAAAGTCCAGAATGCATTAAGCTAAAAGTCAAAGGTCAACTTGATGTGACATTAAACTAGAGAGGCAGAAACATCTCGGAGACACAATGGGTGGGATTCTCCTGCGGCGCGTTTCTCCGTTCCTCCAGCAGCGCACCCACACATGCGGGTTTCCTGATGGCATGGGGTGGCCATAATGGGAAATCCCATTGGCAGGTGGCGGGAATGGAGAATCCTGCTGCCAGCGAGGACATGCCGCTCAGGAAAACACAGCTGGTAGATGGGAGAATCCTGCCCATGTCATTTGGAATCAGGAATGCCTCTCATTAAACCAGAAAGTCTGTATAGATCTGTACCAAATCCTCAAAGTTGGCGAAGTCAATGACCAAAAACAATTCAATGAATTTATTCATTTATTTTTTTAAATTTAGAATGCCCGATTAATTTTTTTTTTCAATTAAAGGGCAATTTAGCCTGGCCAATCTAATATACCCTGCACATCTTTAGGTTGTGGGGGCAAAACCCATGCAAGCACGGGGCAAAACTCCACACGGACCGTGACCCAGAGCTGGGATCGAACCTGGGACCTCGGCGGCGTGAGGCAGCAGTGGACAATGAACTTATTGGAGTATTTCCAAAACTCTTCAGAGCCTTGAGAACTGTGTGCCACATCGTGCTAAAGGCAGATGCAACACTTGTTTGTCTATTTACACCCAGGAAGTCCCATATCCATTTCTAAAGAGGGTGAGAAATGAGATAGTGGCGATGCTTCAACAAGGGGCGACTGTGACATGAAGACTGACTCTGTGCTGGGAAAATACCAGACCACTGCTGACACTCTATCATGGATATCCACAAACTACCCAGAACAAGAAGATAGAAGTTTCATCGAGGAAGTTGATGCCTTCATGACATTAGCCACTCAATATTTGCCAGCAGCAGCATGGATATTGCAAGAATTTCAGGTGAAAAATCTGCACAGACTTGTATATACTACCTTGATGGATGGCCAGAGGATGTTCCCAGTGACCTCGCCTTGAGGCAATACATTGAACAATGTCACGCATCATGGTCACTGATGGCCTCTTGGTCTACGAAGAGCAGCTGGCTGTCCCAGAAGCTCTCTGCCTGGAGGTCCTCCACGGGCATCTTATCATTACCATGTGTTGGGTAAGGATGCAACAATCCAGATTGTGGCCAGATACCTCCTGCTGTCTTGAAGACATGGGGCAGGATTCTCCATCCAGCAATGCCACTGATTGAGCAGACAATCGCATGTCAGTTAAAGATTGAGGCCAGTGCCAGGCGCCTGATGCAATGCCACGCCCCAGTTCCTCAAAAAGCAGCGTGAATGCGTTCTACACTGAATGTACAGTAAACACCGTTGGCATATCATTAACGGGCCCGTCCTGATATTCTGCTCTGCCTCTACCAGGCAGAAGTGTCAATGGCGAGGTTAACTTGTGGTTTTCAAAATCGGGAAACAGGTGCAGTGGCTGCTGAGGGAGAGAGAGGAGGTAGGACATGTTCCCAGAGGTGCGCCTGTGGGCTGGCATGACTGCCACTGGCATGGTTGGCTGGGGGTGCATCTGGCAGGGCCGGAGGGTGTAGTGGAGGGGAGAGTAGGGGAGGCCCAAGCAGCAGCAGAGCTTTCTCCAGTGGAACAGGAGCCAACCGGTGAGGTTGGAGAGTCAGCTACCCAACAGGCCGAGGAGGAGATGGGAAGGAAGCGCTGCATGAGGCCTCGTGTGCACCAGCAGCGCCTGTCATTCAAGAACTAGCCGGACTGAGCGAGCCATAAGATTCCGGCTGAGCGCGGTGACCGCACGGAACATCTGCGAGATCATAGCGCACCTTGTATCGCGGGCATGTGGGGGAGGACACCAACTCCCAGTGGCCGTCAACATAATAATAATAGCTTTTCGTCACAAGTAGGCTTCAATGAAGTTACTGTTAAAAGCCCCTAGTTGCCACATTCCGGCGCCTGTTTCGGGGAGGCTGGTAGAGGAATTGAACCCGCGCTGCTGGCCTTGTTCTGGATTACAAGCCAGCTGTTTTAGGCCTCTGTGCTAAACCAGCCCCTATGGCAGTTGCCCTGAATGTTTTGGCCATGAGTCCTACCAGGCACCGAGTTGGGAACTGTCTGGGATCTCACAGGCCTCAATGCACAGGTGCATTCACACCATCATATCGGCCCTTTTTGCCCGGCCGGCACAACATCTCAAATTTAATGTGGACCAAGCCCACCAGGATGCCGGGCAGTGGGGTGCGTCACTATCACCGGGATATCAAAGGTCCAGGGCGTGATTAAAGGGACACATGTTCACCTACGAGCTCCAGCATATGAGGGAGTGGTCATCAGAAACCAAAAGCAGAACCATTCCATGAACATGCAGCTGGTGTGTGACCATGAGATGCACATCATCCACGTCTACAGCCAATACGTAGGCTGTGTGAACCACACCTTCATCCTGGCACACTTTACGGTTCTCGACATCTTCGAGGCGGACCCCCAGGTGTGGGCTTGGCTCTTGGGTGACAGGGGGAATCTGCTGTGGTCATGGCTGATGATGCCTATGTGGAGGACACAGGCGAATGCAGAGACCCGCTACAACGACATCCATGTTGCAATCAGGACCGTGATTGATCGGTACATCGGCATCCTGAAGCTCCAGTTAAGGTGCCTGGACTGCCCTGGAGGGGCCATCCAATATAGCGCTTGGAGATTCCCCCACATCGTGGTGGCCTGCTGCATCCTCCACAACATTGCGCAGCAGAGGAGCAACATGCTGGAGGAGGAGGATGAATGCCAGTCCTCATCTGACGAGAAGGATGAAAAAGATGGGCGGAGTATAGGTCGGGGCAGGCACAGGAGGCTGCATAACGTATGTGCCAGGGCCGTCGTGCATGGGAAGCTCTAATCGCCACCAGGTTTGTGGAACAGGGGGCCTGGCTGTTGGCAGCACGAACATCCCATTCCATCCCGACAACTACCCCAGCCCCTGCCCGTTGACCACCCCCTTTCATGTCCACCCTCTTTTCACCAACCCCCACTGCAGCTGCAGCCATGATTCCGACCTGCCTCACTACAGGATGGGGGCCCTGGGTTGACAGTAACAGCGGATGGAGGATGATGACGACCTGCTGTGCGATGAACTCTGGTGCTCTGCATCGTTCAACAAAATCTGACTCCTGCCCACGGTAACACTTCCCACTGTCCGGCTGGGTGATCCCTGCATGCGAGCTAACCTTTCCTTACAAGGTCCCATCAAATCCTTGGGGTGGTGGATGCGAACAGGGTCCGATATGGGGGTGGCAGGGGGGCAGGGGAGTTGTGGGTAGGAGGGGTGGAGAGGGAACCGGCAGGGTCCGGGGTAATGTGCAGCAGCTGGGACAGGAGGAACATAGGAATTAGGACCAGATAGGCAATTCAGTCCCTCGAACCTGCTCTACCATTCAATCAGATCATGGCTGAACTTGTCCTGCTCTCAAAGCTACCCCCCCCCCCCCCCCCCACCCTATAAATATATCTAATTCCCTTTTGAAACCATTTAATGTTTCGGACTTCACCGCACTATAGGGCAGCAAATTCCACAAGTTCACCACCCTCTGTGAGAAGCAGCTCCTCCTCATCTCAGTTTTAAATTTATTGCCTTAAACCTATATCTGTGACCTTTTGTATTAGATTGCCCACAAGTGGGAACATTTGGTTTACTTTCTTTATCAATCCCTTATAGTATTTATACACTTCGATCAGATCCCCTCTCATCCTTCTACACTAGAGCGAGTATAAGTCCAAACTGTTTAATCTCGCCTCATAAATTAACCCTTCCATCTCAAGAATCATTCTGGTGAATCTCTCTGAACTACCTCCAATGCCACCTCAAGTAAGCTGGATTCTCCGATTTTGAGGCTATATTCCCATGCCATTGTGGGAATGGTGGCGTTATAGGACAGAACAACTGGTGTAAAACTGGCACCGATCCTCCGTTTGGCTGGGAGTTAGCATCAAGGCAGCGTACAGCACCTGGCTTAGCTGCCAATACGACCCGGAGAATTGCCGGGTCTGTGGCCGCACCTACGCACGGCGGTGGCCTGCAGCGGCCACGGTGTGCAACATGGTGCCGGTCGCTTGCGGACCCGGCCTGCAAAGTAGTGCCGTCCCTTTGGCCGGCTCACGCGCCCCAGACTATTCCCCCCAACAGTGCCCCCAACCCCTGGCAAAGTCCCCCCTGCCTGCGGATCGGCCCTCCTCCTCCGACTGTGGCGGCGCTGGACTGAGTCCGCAGCCACCAAACCGAGTTCACGACAGATGAGACCAACGGCGTTGGGAACTTGGCTTGTCGGGGGTGGAGCATCAGGGGTCGGCCTGAGGCCGTCGATATGGAGAGTAAGCTGCTTCAGAGGGGGCGGAGCATCGCAAAAGTGGCGCTGCCCCCACTCCAGATGTGGTCTCACCAACACCCTACACAATTGCAACAATCCTTCTCGACTTTTACACTCCAGTCTTTTGCAATAAACGTTGACATTCCATTTGCCTTTCTCATTACATTTTGTACCTGTACACAGACTTTCTGCAATTCATGAACAAAGACATCCAGATCTCTCTTCCCAGGTGTATTTTCAATCTGTTTTGCACTTAGATAATAATTTCCTGACTATGGTTTCGGAATAAATGGATAATCTCACACTTAACCATATTAAACTCTGTCTCACAAATTTTTGTCCAATCTCCTAACCTATCTATACCTGTCTGTAAAATCTGTATGTCCTCTTCACTGCCTGGTTTCCCACCTACTTTAGTATCATCCACAAATTTTGCAATGTTACACTCTGTCCCTGTTTGCAGATCATTTATATAGATTATAAACAGGTAAGGTCCGAGGACTGAACCCTGTGGCACTCCGCTAGTTATCGTTCGCCAGCCAGAGAAGGACCCATTTATCCCGACCCTCTACTTTCTGTCAGTCAGCCAATCCTCAATTCAATCTAGAACTCTACCCCCAATCCCCTGCGATCTCACCTTCTGGATTAATCTTTTATGTGGCACCTTACCAAATGCCTTCTGGAAGACTAGATATACCACATCCACAGGTCCCCCATTATCTACGTTGCTGGTTACGTTCACAAAGAACTCAAGAAAGTTTGTCAAGCATGACTTACCCTTCATAAAACCATGCTGACAATGGTGGATTGAGCTTTGTCTTTCCAAATGTTCAGTCATCTCCTCCTTAATGATTGATTCCAGCAACTTCCCCACCACAGAGGTCAAGCTAACCGGGATATAGTTTCCTACTTTTCTCCTCGCTTCATTTTTGAATAATGGAGGTACAATAGTGTGTTTCCAAACCACCAGGAGCTTTCCAGAATCTAGGGAATTTTGAAATATCATAACCAATGCATCCAGTATCTCTGCTGCCACCTCCATTAATGCCCTATGATGCGGGTTATTAGATCACAGAGATCTTTCTGGCCAAGAGGGTGGCATGGCAGCACAGTGGTTAGCACAGTTGCTCCACAGCACCAGGGGCCCGGGTTCACTTCCCGGCTTAGGTCACTGTCTGGTGCTGAGTCTGCACATTCTCCTCGTGTCTGAGTGGGGTGCTCAGGTTTCCTCTCACAAGTCCCTAATTGCACATTCTGAATTCTCCCTCAGTGTACCTGAGCAGATGCCGGAGTGTGGCGACTTGGGGATTTTCACATAACTTCAATACAGGGTTAATGTAATCCTAATTGTGACACTAATAAAGATTATTATTATCTTCTCCCCAGTGATCGTTAATGCATTACGTTTCTCTGCATTAACTGCAGTTGTTGGAATTTTTTTAATTATCCTCTACTGAGAAGACAGAGGCAAAATACTGTTCCAGTGCCTCCACCATCTTTTGGGGAGGGGGGAGACTGAAGCACTGTGGTGTTCCGGGCCCTCCACTGTGGGGGTCACTGGCACGGGCCCCATTACCTCCTCCCTTGGTGTGCCCAATGGCCCCCAGGCTACTCCTTTGGATGGGGATGTGGCCGAAACGAGCTCCGGGGGCTCCCCCGTCATCTGGTGCTAGCAGTCCTGTAGGCCCACTCTCATCTCCACCATGGTCTCAAGGGACAGTGCCACATCTCTCTGTGACTGGCGCCTGCAGCTATGAGCCGTTGTGACTGAGCCAAGCTCTGGAACCTGCTGCAATGTCCAGCTGGCCCTAGTACATGGCTGCCTGTGACAGGGCAGCCCAGTCATGTGCCTCAACCACCGCCCGCAGAGTGCCCCAAGCCTTGCACATCTTGACCCATGGCTAATACCTTCATCCCCAAGGCCTCCACCGCGGATTAAACCCATTCAGTGTTGGCCTGGGTGGCACACCTGGTTAGCACTGCCATCTGCCTCATCAGGCAGTTGGACTCCTCCAACTGCACCTGCAGGCACTGGATAGTTGCTGACATCCCCCCTCATGTAGTCCCAGGATCTGTGTCTGCATCTCGAGCATCGATGATACCACGTCCCTGAAGTCGGGCCACCCTCTGACCTTCTGTACCTGGGTATTACCTCCACCTGATATACAGCTGCAATTGTGTGGTGCGCACCAGATTGTGTCCCGGGAACCTCATCACTATAATACCCAACTGAAATAAGTGTCGCTGGGAAGGGCTGGGGTGTTGGAGGCAGCTGTGAAGGAAAGTCAGTGTCGTTGTCAGACTGGTGCTCCGGGGTATTGTGGGCTGGCGTTTGGGGGCTCACATCATTGTCTGGTCCTAACTCGTCACTCAACATGACCTGGGGTTGAGGTCAGGGGCAGATGGCACTATAAAGTCCTGCCTCATCGCCAGGTGATCCTGCAGACACAAGACATGATGCCTGGTTGGATCGCGCATGTGGAGTGGTGAACGGATGGTGTGGAGGCATGGGGTGCTAGGGTTGGGCTAATGGAGGGGTCATTTTGAGGTGGTGGGGTATTGAGGAGGGGAGGTGGAGGGGAGGTATGGAGGTGGTGGAGTGCTCGGTTTGAGGTGCTGGAGGGATAGTGTGGAAGTGGTGGGGTATTAGGATGGGGAGGTGAAGGGGTCATGTGGAGGTGGTGGGATGCTGGGGTAGAGGAGCGGTGGGTGGTGACTCAATGGGAACTCACTTGGTTCCCTGATGCTGAGCTCCATCTTGGAAGCTGCCCACTCTCTGGGCCCACAGACCAAGTCCAATACCCACTGTTCCGAATCGGTGAAGTCTGACAGGCAATTATGCGCCGCCTTCTCCTGAGGTTGGTGGGGGACAGAATATTCAGTGTGAGGCAGCATGGGCGTGGGCAGCTAGTGGCCTATGTGTGCAGAGCACCAGGATATGGCGGACAGTCAAGGTGTTGGTATGTGGTAGAGTGGGGTGTGAGCAGATTGCCAGTGGGTGGCGTTTGGTCGCCATCTGGGCGGGTGTCAGTGTGGGCAGGCATGGGTGGAGCGAGGGTTGGTGCCAGGGGCATGGTGCTGATTACTCAACCTGGCCACCCTGAGGAGGTTGTATAGTTTTTGTCAGCACTGCTGGTTGGTCCTGAACTTGGGGCTCATGCCACCTGCGCCAAAGCCCAGTGTAAGACAGAAGATGGCAGCCTCCTTCTCACTCTGAAGCAACAGTGCCACTGTGCCACCGTTCTACCCCCAACTCAAAAGGGTCGCAATAACTCCGTAGCCTAATCTGCACATCCCTGGACACCAAGAGACAGTTTACCATGGCCAATGCACCTAACCCACATATCTTTCACTGGGAGGAAACCAGAGGACCTGACAGAAACCCATGCAAGCTCCACAGAGGGAGTGATCCAAGTCCGGAATTGAACCTAGGTCTTCAGTGCTGTGAGGCAGCAGTGCTAACCACTGTGCCGCCCATGAAGAATTCCATGGAGAAAAACAACTGACACCGTGGAGTTTGTAGGATACAGAATTAGCAACTCACCTACTGAAACCTACTAGGGTGGCATGGTGGCACAGTGCTGAGCACAGCTGCCTCACAGCTCCAGGGTCCCAGGTTTGATTTCTGGCTTGGGTCAGTGGCTGTGCGGAGTCTTCACGCTCTCCCCATGTCTGCGTGGGTTTCCTCCGGGTGCTCTGGTTTCCTCACAGTCCAAAGATGTGTAGGTTAGGTGGATTGGCCATGCTAAATTGCCTCTTAGTGTCCAAAAGGTTAGGTGGAGTTCCTGGGTAATGGGGATACATTGGAGCCGTGGAATTAAGTGGGGTGCTCTTTCCAAGGGCTGGTGCAAACTCCTTCTGCACTGTAAATTCTATGATCTATGGTCTATGAAAAACAGAGAAAGAGCAAAAGAGGGTGCGGAAGACACCATTACACAGTGTTCTCTCTATGATGGAAAAAGTTTGCATCGGCATGAGAAGTCTTGCACCAAAAATGTGGAATACTGTTACTGTAAGCGAAGAGGATATTGTAAATCTGTATGCTGTAGCAAAAAGTTCCCAACTCAGAAATTGAAGGCGAAGACGATTATTGCATGCAGCATTCAAGAAATTGAAGGCACAAAAGGCAATAAAGTGCTATTCTTGTGCGATTTTTGTCCAAAGGAAACCATTCGAACACAGATAAAATGGTCAATGGACTTAAAGAAAATTCAAATTAGAATCTGGAGCAGGATTTTCAGTTTGTTTAGACACAGAACAATGGCTAACAGAAGAAGCCCTCCAGCTATCAATCATGCAATTCCAGGGTCCAGGACGCATTGAATTCGAGGTCAAGAAGCAGTAGGTTGCTTTGCATCAGAACAAAGAAAGAGAAACCGCAGAAACTTTGTGATTCAAAACCAAGAGTGCTCGCTGTGAAGTTGGAAAGCTTGCATAGGTATGTACAAGCAGGCAAATTGAGAAGTGAGGAAAAAATCAGAAAATATCAGGACAGAATTACCAAACTTATTGGAGGTCTTGCCAAGACTGAAAGAAATTTGCCGAAGCTAGGGCGCTAGAACCTAATAGACCCATGTGAAAATGTCAAGAAAACCAGGCAGACGGTTCCCCATGAACTGCAGCTGAAAGAACCACCAGTTATTTACTTGGAAAGGCAGCTTCTATCGAGCAAGTAGCAGATGGACAAAGCCAAGCAAGGAAAACAACAAACTACAGTGGGCGCAGTGCCACACATTCCTATTGAAAAGCCTGAACAAGAGGAGGTAAATTTTGTCAAAGATGTGGATTCCTATGCTGGATTGAACACGTCATTTCTACCATGAACAACACAGAAACTAAATGAAATTTGAAAAGCACGAAAAGGCAGATGCACAATGTGCTAAGATTCAAGAAAATTACTTCAAAGGTTGGCCAGAATATGTTCCAAATATTTTAATCCTGAAGCAACACATCAAGCAACAAAGGCATTTTAGTGTCGTGGTTGATATTCTGAGTTATGGTAAGAGATTAGTTATACCTAGAGTTGTCCGACTCCAGATCCTTCAGAGAACGCAGCAGGAACACCAGGGCATTACAAAGTGACATATTGTAGGGTGTGAAATTCCATTTGGTGACCAGGGATCTTAAAATCATTTCAAACTATTATCTAAATGATCCATTGGCAGGAGCAAAGAGAACCACTGAGGGTATCCTCATTTCCATTTGGAATGTAGGAATATCTCAGGATGGATCCTTTCAAGCTCAAAGGAAGACATTCCTCATATCTGTTGACTATTACTCTAGAGATTGAGGTTAAGGATCTGCACAGTACCACCACAGAAGTTATTACTATGTTTTAGATGAAATTTTTTGGCACACAACGCATTCTAGACCTAGTCCTTTCAGGCAATGTCCCATTGTCCTGCATGTTTTGAGAAGTTTGCAGAAGCTTATGGATTATTCCAGATGATGAATTCACAAAGATAACACAACCTTACGGGTTGGCCGAAATAAATTGTCAAGCTCTGACCTTCTAATGGGAAGGTGACTGAGGATCAACTTCCTGTTCTTCTGCAAAGGCTTACAGGCATGGATATAAAAAGAATAAGGGAGAGGAAGGGTGAATATCGTGCAAATCAAATCAGAAACTACAATCAATGCCACAGAATACATGACTTACCAGAATCAAAGCCAGTGGAGTCGGTATGGATTTGTGACCAGAATTGCAAAGGAGTACAGAAGGTGGCCATTCAGCCCATCGTGTCTCCACCACCCTTGGAAAGAGCACCCTACTTAAACCTACACTTTCATCCTGTCCCCATAATCCCACGTTGTGGAGATTCACGTGCAGCCGTCGGGACGGCGTGACGCGATTCGCGCCGGTCACGGGGATTCTCCGGCCCAGCCCCGGGCTGAGAGAATCCCGCCCAAGATTTTAACAACAATTGGCAATGACTTAATTCCAGATTTCTTTACCCCCTGCCATGGTGCAATTCGAACACAGGTCACCAGATCATTACCCTGGGTGTCTGGAGTACTAATCCAGTGATAATAGCACTGTGCTACCACCTCCCCAGGTAACGGTAAGTCACCGGCAGCTCTTAAATTCTGTAAATCCATTTTTACAGCTGCCAGATGCTACTATCTTGAAATATCCTTCGTGATCCTTTGTAGTCACTTGGCAAAGCACTTGTAAAACATCAACACATCCCGCTCTATCGTCTTGGTGATCTGATAGTATGTCTCTTGTTGAGAAAGCTAGCAATTTTGCTCTCTTTTTTCTTCTGCTGTAAATTCACTTGATAACGTTCCTTTTGACTTTGTTTGGTAATGTTTTTATAGCTGGGATGAAATGTTTTCCTTGGCAGATTTATCAGACCCCCCTCCCCTGCATTCATCAGATACCAATGAGGCATCTGATCTGATTTATAACTTGAATTTGTCCTCAGTGTTCTGCAATTGCGTCAGTCTCTTTTGCTCCTATTTTACAGATATTTGATTTTTTTTCCCCTGTAAACCAACAATAATTGATCCCTATAAACATTCTGACTGTCACTCTTTTCCCCCTTTCATCGCAATAGTGTTAAGTTATGCAAAGTTGCTCATTCCATTCTGCTTCCTTCAGTCCCTCCTGAGTCAGCTTCTGAACATTCAATCTCTCCAACTTGTTACAGTACTCACTAACACTAAGCTGCTCTTTATTCCCAGGTATTTTTTTTCAGCCCACTTCAAAACTCAGGGCATAGCCTCAAAATAAGGGGGAGCAGACTTGGGACTAAGTTGAGGAGGAACTTCTACACCCAAAGAGTTGTAACCCTGTGGAATTCCCTGCCCAGTGACGCAGTTGACGCAACCTCATTGAATTGAATTTTTAAGGCAAAGATGGATAGATTTTTGAACAGTAAAGGATTGATTCCTCACAAGGATTTGATCCTCACAAAAATTTAGTTATAGTTAGCAGTTATAGTTATAGTTAGCAGGCGAGTAAGTGGAGCTGAGTCCACAAAATATAAGCCATGTTCTTATTGAATGGTGGAGCAGGCGCAAGGGGCCAGATGGCCTACTGCTGCTCCTAGTTCTTATGTTCTCAGAATGAACCTGCTCATTAAAAAAAAGCCTACCCTTGATCCCCTTATTCTTTCCAAAATCCCCCACCATTAACATCCTGGGGTGGTCATTGTCTGGAAACTTAACTGGATCAACCACATAAATAGTGTGGCTTCAAGAATCGGCTGGGATTTCTGTGGCAAGCGACTCATTTCCTGATTCCCCAAAGCCTGTACTCCATCTACAAGGCACAACGTGAGGGAATATTCTCCACTTGCCTGGATGATTAAAGCTCCAATGATGCTCAAGAAGCTCAAAACCATCCAGAGCAAAGCAACCTGCATTTATGGTATTTATCCACGTCTTAAAAATTCACTCTCTCTGCCACTCTGGGTGCAGTGCGTACCATCTGCATGATGCAATGCAGTAACTCACCTAACTAAACCCGTGAACTCTACCACTTATGAGGGCAGGGGTTTGTGGGAGCACCAAAGCATCCAAATTTCCCTCCAAGTTACACACCATTGAAACTTAGAAATATATTGCCGCTCCTTCAGTGTTGCTGGGTCAAAATCCTGAAACATCCTTCCTAACAGCACTGAGGGTGTACCCTACACTCTGCAGACTCAGAGGCTGCAGCAGTTCAAGAAGGCAATCATCAATACCTTCTCAAGGGAAATTATGGATGGGTATAAAAAACATGAGCGCGATTCTCCGCACCCGTGGAAAATCGCGAAGTCGGCCGTGAAAACGGCCGAATTTGCCAACGGCCCGACACGGCCCCGTTCCCGAGGTATTCATGCCCGGGAAATGGGCTAGGAACGGGGCCGCGGCAATTACGTTCCAGATGACGTCGGAACACGGCGACGCCACGAACACGGCCACGTGACGCCGCCCGACGTCGTAAAATGGCGCGGGCGAGCACAGGAACGGGACGGGAAACACGTCGGAGCCACGGAGGGCAGCGCCGAGGTTTGCTGAGGCCGACATAGAAACGCTTCTCGATGAAGTTGAGCAGAGGTGGGGCATCATCCGCGCAAGAAGAGGGCATCGCCACCCTGCAAGCATGGTGCACCAGGCCTGGCGAGAGGTGGCTGCTGCCGTGAGTGCTGTGGGGCAGACCCCTCGCTCTGGGGAGCAGTGCCGGAAAAAGCTGCACGACCTCACCAGGGCTGCCAGGGTAAATGCCAAGAGGGTGCCCCCGGGTCACAACCATCCCTCCCCCCCCCCTTTACTTAATCACCCACCTCCCCCCTGGCACGGGCTGTGGAGGGGGATTGGGGCAGAGTGAGTGGAGGGTGGTTCACTAAGTAGTCACAGACCCAGCGCTCTGGCCCTCGTGGAGAGATGCAATTGTCTTATTACAACTTGACCCCCAAACTGTGCCAGTATCTGAATAGCCTGCTGATACCTGCCGTATTGTAATGATCTACCTATACCCCTCCCCCAACAGGACAAGACCGCTCACAACACTCGTGAGTGGAACAAGACTGGAGGGGGTTCGCCCATTCTGCACCCCCTCACCATGATTGAGCAGCGGGCACTGGACCTTGTTGGGGGATCTGCCACCCGGGAGGTCGCGCAATGTGAGGTTGGTGGAGCTGCACCAAGTGAGACAACCCTGCATGACAAACACACCGCCCCCCCCCCCCCTCCCCCATCCTCTGTCCCTTCACACTCTGTCCACTGGCACACCTCCCCATCATCTGTCCCTTCACACCCTGCCCACTGGCACACCTCCCCATCCTCTGACCCTTCACACCCTGCCCACTGGGACAGCTCCCCCATCCTCTGACCCTTCACACCCTGCCCACTGGGACAGCTCCCCCATCCTCTGTCCCTTCACACCCTGCCCACTGGGACACCTCCCCAATCCTCTGTCCCTTCACACCCTGCCCGCTGGGACACCTCCCCCATCCTCTGTCCCTTCACACCCTGCCCACTGGCACACCTCCCCATCCTCTGACCCTTCACACCCTGCCCACTGGGACAGCTCCCCCATCCTCTGTCCCTTCACACCCTGCCCACTGGGACAGCTCCCCCATCCTCTGTCCCTTCACACCCTGCCCACTGGGACACCTCCCCCACCCTCTGTCCCTTCACACTCTGCCCACTGGGACACCTCCCCCACCCTCTGTCCCTTCACACCCTGCCCACTGGGACATCTCCCCATCCTCTGTCCCTTCACACTCTGCCCACTGGGACACCTCCCCCATCCTCTGTCCCTTCACACACCCTGCCCACTGGGACAGCCTCCCCCTCCTCTGTCCCTTCACACCTGCCCACTGGACAGCTCCCCCATCCTCTGTCCCTTCACACCCTGCCCCACTGGGACACCTCCCCCATCCTCTGTCCCTTCACACCCTGCCCACTGGATTCACTCCCTCATCCTCTGTCCCCTTCCACAACCCTGCCCACTGGGGACAGCTCCCCCATCTCTGCCCTTCACACAACCTGCCCACTGGACACCTCCCCCATCCTCTGTCCCATTCAACCCCTGCCCACTGGGACACCTCCCCATCCTCTGGTCCCTTCACACTCCTGCCCAACTGGGACACCTTCCCCAATCCTCTGTCCCTTCACACCCCTGTCCCACTGGGACAACCTCCCGCCATCCTCTGTCCCTTCACACCCTGCCACTGGGACAGCCTCCCCCATCCTCTGTCCCTTCACACCCCCTGCCCACTGGGACAGCCTCCCCCCATCCTCTGTCCCTTCACACCCTGCCCACTGGGACACCTCCCCCATCCTCTGTCCCTTCACACTCTGCCCACTGGGACAGCTCCCCCATCCTCTGTCCCTTCACACCCTGCCCACTGGGACAGCTCCCCCATCCTCTGTCCCTTCACACCCTGCCCACTGGGACAGCTCCCCCATCCTCTGTCCCTTCACACCCTGCCCACTGGGACAGCTCCCCCATCCTCTGTCCCTTCACACCCTGCCCACTGGGACACCTCCCCCATCCTCTGTCCCTTCACACCCTGCCCACTGGGACACCACCCCCATCCTCTGTCCCTTCACACCCTGCCCACTGGGACACCTCCCCCATCCTCTGTCCATTCACACCCTGCCCACTGGGACACCTCCCCCATCCTCTGTCCCTTCACACCCTGCCCACTGGGACACCTCCCCCATCCTCTGTCCCTTCACACCCTGCCCACTGGGACACCTCCCCCATCCTCTGTCCCTTCACACCCTGCCCACTGGGACACCTCCCCCATCCTCTGTCCCTTCACACCCTGCCCACTGGGACACCTCCCTCATCCTCTGTCTCTTCACACCATGCCCACTGGGACCGTCCAGCGCCCGGCCGAGCGTCTCTAAATAACCCGTTTCATTCTCTTCCCTAGGACGTGATGCCGAACGACCAGGGCCGTCTGCCTCCAGGCGGAGACAGGCATCTGTCCCCACCGCACCCAGGGCCACACGACAGAGGGTGCCTGATCAGCGGGGAGTCCCATCCTCCCCCACCGAATCTGTGGAGCAGGACGCCCAGAGGGCGGCGAGAGAGGAAGAGAGAGAAATGGTCCGCGAACGCCCTGCGGCCTCTCAGTGGGCCGATGACATAGAGGAGGCGTGCACCCAAGACGACCTCGAGCTTGCGGCACAGCTATCTCCCACACCATCCCCCATCCCAGAGACACTCACCCCGATTGGGCTATTTAGTGATGAGGTTCCTGGGTCACAGTCTGGGTCGCACATCACAGCTGAGCAGGTACAGCAGGTGGAGTTTGGAGCAGCCGAGGGCCCGGACTGGCGGAGGCCAGGCCAGGCCCAGCATCCAGCAGGCTCCCAGACGTTTTCCGAGTTCCTGGACTTTCTCAACCCACCCGCACAGCCGATGCATCAAGAAACCCAGGGACACAATGACAGGATGAGGGCTGTCTTCCAGCATCTGCAGACGCAGTTAGAGGAGTCGAACCGCGTCCAGGAGCAGGGCGTGGTGCCGCTCATGGCAGCAACCCAGGCCAACACCGCACGGGTGGCATCCGCGGTGGAGGCAATGGGTCAGGTTATGCAAGGCGTTGGGCTTAATGTGCACGCGTCTTCCTCGGCCCTGGACAGGGTTTCCCTCTCACAGGCAGCAATGCGCCAGAGCCAACACGACATTGCTGGCGCGCTGCGGGCCTTGGCCGAGTCTCAGCAGGTCATGGCCCAGTCGCAGCACGCCATGGCACAGTCACAGCAGTCGATGGCACAGTCCCAGCAGTCAGTCGCGGAGAGCATCAACCGCCTGACACATGTGCTGGATGGCGTTGTGCACTCACAGGTTGAGATCGCACAGTCCCTGGCGGGAATGTCTATCTCCCTGGACTCCGTCTCTGCAAACCTTTGGATCCTGGTGGATACCGTTGCAGGCCTCCAGGACTGGCAGCGCCAGGTGTCGGTGGCGCGACGGGGCACCTCCCCGCTCGCACCTCTGTCCCAAAGTGAGGCCCGGGGGCCACCGGGCTCCCCGAGGGAGGAGGAGGTTTCGGGGCCTGTCCCATTAACTCCATCACGGGGCGTCCCGGAATTCTCGGCCTCCCCCCGTCACATCCCTGGAGCATCGGGTGGGCAGCGGGCAGAGCAGGGTGGCACAACGTCACCCGAGATGCCCGCAGAGCAGCCTGGCCCATCAAGGCCGGGTCGCCCCAGGAAACGCTTGCCGAAGGAGAAACAAGTCGAAGGGGGCGATTCGCAGCAATCCTCCTCCACTCCTGCACGGGTGAAGGGCACAGTTTAGTTGTAGGGGCTCGGGCATCTGTAAATTATTGTTAACATGAAACGCACTGTTCCACCTTACTTGTAATACCGTATGATTGTTCCACAGCCACAGGGATCGTGATGGTGACCGAGTGTCGCTGGGGTTGACGAGCGGTGAAACTTCGGTGCCGGGTGTCCCTTCCCCTCCCCTCACCCCCTCCCACAGCTAGCCCACGCGGGCACGTGATGGAGTGTCCGTGGCGAACTCAGCGGCCACCAAGGTGGATGGTTCAGCTATTGCCATGGGTCAGACTCTCTCTAACGATTCTGAGCTCACAGCTCATCACAGAGCGGGCTGTCATCATTCCACATGGCATTGATCACACCCGCTGGCACAGCCATCAATGTTGTGCCATACCGTCTGGACCCAGTGGTAAGGGTGATGTCGAAGTGGAGCAGTGTACACGGAGAGGCGGTGTGGGGGGGGCTGTGGTGGTGGCAGTTGTGTGTTGACCCTCTGCGCGACTGGTGATGCAGGTGGTGGTTTGGTGTTCAGCGGGGACGTCGCATGCGACGCGTGAACCGTGCTGCCACCAAGGCGTCGCGTGCCCGCCGTCCTCGCCGGGTCCATCGTGCCACCTCCTGGGCATCACCAACACCTGGGTCGTGTCTGCGTGCTGTGCCCGCCACTCCGCCAGCCTCCCCCTCCTCCCCCTCCTCCCTCTCCTCCTCCTCCTCCTCTGTGCTGGCACCACTGCCACTGGCTTCTCCCTCCGCCTCCTGCAGCAGGTCATCTCCCCTCTGCATCGCGATGTTGTGCAGCGCACAGCAGACCATAACAATGCGAGCGACCTTGTCGGGCTGGTACTGCAGGGCCCCTCCGGAGCGGTCCAGGCACCTGAATCTCACCTTCAGGAGCCCAAGGCAGCGCTCCACCACACCCCTGGTTGCTGCATGGGCCTCGTTGTATCGGGTTTCCGCATTGGTCTGAGGCCTCCGCATAGGCGTCATCAGCCAAGACCTCAGCGGATAACCCCTGTCGCCCAGCAACCAGCCCTTCAGCCGGGGGGGACGTCCCTCAAACATTGCAGGGATGAACGACTGCGCCAGTATGTAGGAGTCATGCACACTCCCTGGGAACCTTGCACAGACGTTCATGAACCTCATGTGGGGGTCGCATACCAGCTGGATATTCATGGAGTATGTCCCCCTTCTGTTTGTGAACACATCCCTGTCCCCTGCAGGCGGGCGCATGGGGACGTGAACACAATCGATTGCACCCTGCACCATCGGTATCCCGGCCACGCTGGCAAATCCACGAGCTCGTGAATCTTGAGTTGCTCGGTCCTCGGGAAAGGTGATGTAGCGATCGGCGATGGCATAGAGGGCGTCGGTCACATCCCGGATGCACCTGTGCACCGATGACTGGGAGATCCCGTAGAGGTCCCCGCTCGGAGACTGGAAGGAGCCGGTTGCATAGAAGTTAAGAGCGACTGTCACCTTGATGGCAACCGGCAATCGTGTCCTCCCCCCGTTCCACGTGGGGCGAGGTGTGCCACGAGGTGACAGATATGTGCCACCGTCCCCCTACTCAGCCGGAGTCTCCTCCTGCAGGTGATGTCCGTCATTGTTAGGAAAAAGATCCGGGCACGGTACACCCTTGGCCTTGGTCGTCGCCTCTGGCGCCGTGGCTGCACCCTCACTCTCTCCTCCCCCCCCTCCTCCTCCTCCCCCCCATGCTGCTCGAAGACTGGCAACTCCTCGGCCCTTCCCTCTGCTGCTGCAGCTGGCCCTGTATCCACTGCGGATCGTGGCTGTGGACGCTGCTCTATCTCCAAATGCAGTGCAGCGACGCCAACCACTGCGCTGAACATAGCCGTTCTGTTCGCAGACATTGTGCTAAACTACAGAAGGGTGGTGGGGGGCAGAGAAACGGGACATGTTAGACGGAGGTTAGTCTACACCTCGGCAGCCGCCTGCCACGGGATACCTGTGTGTCCCGGTGGCCTGGTCGCGCTGCTGACACGTGGGCAGCCTAACCCCTGGTCACTTTCTGCATCCAACGGGCAGTTCACCGGTGCGTCAGTGGCCTGTGGCCGTAAGCCACAGGGCAACCAGCGGCCGTGTCCTCGTGACCGGCACGCCATGGCATGGTCGCAGACATTTTGTAACCGGGGTTGGACGAGTCACTCGCTCACTACCCCCCCACTCCCACTCCCCCCCCTCAGTCTCCCACTTCCCCCCTCCGTCTCCCACTTCCCCCCTAGGTCTCCCCCACTCCCCCCTCCGTCTCCCACACTCCCCCCCTCAGTCTCCCACTTCCCTCCTCAGTCTCCCACACTCCCCCCCCCTCTCCCACACTCCCCCCTCCGTCTCCCACTTCCCCCCTCTGTCTCCCACACTCCCCCCTCAGTCTCCCACTTCCCTCCTCAGTCTCGCACACTCCCCCCCCTCCGTCTCCCACACTCACCCCCTCAGTCTCCCACTTCCCTCCTCAGTCTCCCACACTCCCCCCCCCTCAGTCTCCCACACTCCCCCCTCCATCTCCCACTTCCCCCTCAGTCTCGCACACTCCCCCCCCCTCAGTCTCCCACACTCCCCCCCCTCAGTCTCCCACACTCCCCCCTCCATCTCCCACTTCCCCCTCAGTCTCCCACACTCCCCCCTCCGTCTCCCACACACCCCCTCCGTCTCCCACACTCCCCCCTCCGTCTCCCACACACCCCCTCCGTCTCCCACACTCCCCCCCCAGTCTCCCACTTCCCTCCTCAGTCTCCCACACTCCCCCCCTCTGTCTGCCACTTCCCCCCTCCGTCTCCCACACTCCCCCCCTCAGTCTCCCACTTCCCCCCTCAGTCTCCCACACTTCCTCCCCCCTCAGTCTCCCACTTCCCCCCTCAGTCTCCCACACTCCCCCCCTCCGTCTCCCACACCCCCCCGCTCTGGACCCCCCTCCCGATCTCAGGGATGCCTTCCCCATTGTGACCAGACTCCAGCAGTGCGCTGAGCTGTGCGCTGAGCGGTGCACTCACCTCCTCGAAGCTCTTGTCAGCCAGCACGACTGGTTGACGAACTTGAAAAGCAGGTGTGTTGGCCGGCGTGAAAACATTGCGTGATGGCGTCGGGACTTCGGCCCATCCGGGCCGGAGAATAGCGGGGGGCCAAAAAGTCGGGATTCTGGTCGTGTCGGGGGGTCTGTCGAGGCCTTTGCCTGGAATGCCGACGTGTAGTTTGTGCGGGGTTCGGAGAATAACGGGAGGGCGTCGGACCGGCACCGCTGTGAAAATCGGCGTGGCCCGCTATTCTCCGAACCGACGTGAGAGTGGAGAATAGCGCCCCATAGATTTGCCAGTAATGCCCACGGTCCGTGAAGAGTAAAAAAAACACTAACCGTCTTTATCCTCCTGAATATCTCTGGTCAGTCACACGATCCTCCACATCCACCTTTCAACTGCAGTACGTTACTATGGCATTGTCCCTTAATGGTTCATGATTTACTTGTCAGACTGTAACCAGTGCATCTCCTGCAATGACTTCTTCTCCCATGCCTGCATCATTATTTCTGGGTGCTACCCAGCTTTATCTCTCCACCACCATCTTTGATTATATCGCTATTAAGTGTGCGCTCGGACTTTCCGCCCAGAAGAAAATTATGGATTAGCCAGAGATTTGCATAGCTTGTTGGAGTGCTTTATTGCTCTGTTTCATCCTGTTACTTTAAACATAATAATAATCTTTATTAGTATCATAAGTAGGCTTACATTAACACTGTAATGAAGTTACTGAGAAAATCTCCTTGTCGCCGAACTCTTGCGCCTGTTCAGGTACACTGAGGGAGAATTCAGAATGTCCAATTCACCTAACAAGCATGTCTTTCGGGACTTGGGGGAGGAAACCAGTGCACCCGGAGGAAACCCACGCAGACAAGGGGAGAACGTGCAGACTCCGCACAGACAGTGACCCAAGCTGGCAATCGAACCTGGGTGCCTAGTGCTATGAAGCAACCATGCTAACCACTGTGTTACATGCAGCTATAAGAATGAAGGGACAGTTATTTAATAAGACTAATCACATATGTGCACCCAGGTAGATCACAATCCATAGCCCAATACGTGTACAGCATGCAATGTTTCACCCCTATACTAATTTTGCCTTTGATTTCTATATTCCATACATACTACCATTAAATCATCCTTCTTTAAGGATACATAAAAATGACATCAGAATAATAATGGAGCCATTAAGTGTTTAAACACACTTAATTTTTGTCGACCATCTATAATTAGTCTGTTACCATGTTTAATTGGTTTTAAGCTCTCCTGATCAATTAATTACCATAAACATTTGTGACCTAACATCTTCCATATCTGAAACGCAAGTCAGCCTTCTGATATGTAGAGATACCCTGGCCTTGCTTACACAATGCATCCCATGCACAGCAGAAAGCCCTAAACACATTAAAGAAGCCATCTCCTATGGAAAAACCCTCCGCATACACAGGATCTGCTCAGACGAGGAGGAGTAGAACAGACATCTACAGACGCTGAAAGATGCCCTCGTACAAATGGGATATGGCGCTCGACTCATCGATCGACAGTTCCAACGCGCCACAGCAAAAAACCGCACCAACCTCCTCAGAAGACAAACACAGGACACAACCGACAGAGTACCCTTTGGCGTCCAGTACTTCCCCGGAGCGGAGAAACTACGACATCTTCTTCGCAGTCTTCAACACATCATCGATGAAGATGAACATCTTGCCAAGGCCATCCCCACGCCCCCACTACTTGCCTTCAAACAACTGCGCAACCTCAAACTAACCATTCTTTGCAGCAAACTACCCAGCCTTCAGATCAGCGACCGTGGCACCACACAACCCTGCCATGGCAATGTCTGCAAGACGTGCCAGATCATCGACATGGGTACCACCATTACACGTGAGAACACCACCCACCAGGTACGTGGATCATAATTTTGCGACACTGCCAACGTTATCTACCTCATACGCTGCAGGAAAGGATCTCCCAAAGCGTGGTACATTGGCGAGACCATGCAGACGCTGCGGCAACGGATGAATGGGCATCGCACAACAATCGCCAGGCACTTCAGCAATCAAGGGCATTCAACCTCTGATCTTCGGGTAAGCGTTCTCCAAGGTGGCCTTCAGGCCGCGCGACAACGTAGAATCGCTGAGCAGAAACTTATAGCTAAGTTCCACACACATGAATACGGCCTCAACTGGGACCTTGGATTTATTTCTCATTGCATTCACCCACCACCATCTGGCCTGAGCTTGCAAAATCCTACCAACTGTCCTGGCTTGAGACAATTCACACCTCTTGAACCTGCTCCATCTGGACCTGTAAAAACGTAATTATCTGCAAAGACTCGCATTCAAAGTATCGTCTTGCATTTTTGACTTTGTCTATATATATGTTTCTGCAACCTACCTCTTCGTTCACCTGAGGAAGGAGCAGTGCTCCAAAAGCTAGTGATTCGAAACAAACCTGTTGGACTTTAACCTGGTGTTGTAAGATTTCTTACTGTGCTCACCCCAGTCCAATGCCGTCATCGCCACATTACAGCAGAAAGCTATTTAACTCATTGTGTGCTGATTCAACAAACAACCCAGGTCATTGATGTACACAGAAAATATGAATTTTTGTTTCCATATAGCTAAACACTGGTGAGACTGAACCTAGCATGAGCAGTCTCCACGAGAAATTCAATGTCCTTGGCTACCTCCTAGCTGATCACCCAGATTGTCTATGTCCACCTCATCTCTAAATCATTGCCCAGCTTTGGTCCTACCTTCTTCTAAATGGCACATAAATCTTCATCTCTACGGAGGAAATCTTGTTTAAATCCCTCTTTCCTAGCTTTTGATCTCACCTTACATTGACCCCAATTCATGCAGAAAAATCAAAGCTGTGACAAAGAGTCATTGGACTTGGAAGGTTATCTCTTTTCTCTCCCTCCAGATGCCGCCAGACCTGCTGAGATTTTGCCAGCATTTTCTCCTTCGTTTCAGATTCCAGCATCCACAGTAATTTGCTTTTATCCAGTGGTTGACTCTTAGCTTCCCACTAAAGTAGCCGAGCAGGCAATCTTGTTAGACAAACATGCCTCCACCCTTAAATTAAAAACAATTGCCTGGAGTATAATTGCTAAGAGTGTCTCCCAAGGAAGATGGTGTATTGATGATGGCTGTTGGTATAAAGTTAGTGTCGAATACTTCTGTATTGGCTATTTAATCAAATAATGACACTTGCATTGAAATGTTCCAGAACCAACACCTGCGGTTTTCGCATGTCCTTCAGCACTACACATTGCAAATCCCAAACAAAGCAAAATTACTCACTAATTACAAACTCGTTATAAAATCTTTCATTAAGTTAATCACGCCATTACAAAAATAATCAGTTGAACAACAGGGATGCCTCTTGGAGCGCGGTTGGGCAATCTCTGGGGCAATACCACACTGTTCAAGAGAGGCGAAGTGTCCATTTAGCTTATGTGTCAATTTTCTTAATATAAACTCCCGCAATGAGAAATGGTTATAATTATTGTCTAATTATGCCTGCCACTGGCTAAATAATAGCTTCAATTTAATTACAAAAAATCTTCGCAAGCCTTGTATGTGTTTAGCCTCACAGACCAATTGCCATCAATCATTGTAAAGTTAGGCCTGAACTGCATCTGGATTAATGGGTATTATAGTCCCGAAAAGGTTAGGAACAGATTATTTTATTCAAAGGTAAAGTAAAGTAATGCCGCAGAGTGGCAGAGAATACAACAATGCCAAGGGATGCCAAGGGAGATTATCAAACTAAGCTAGAGTCACAGACAGACTCTCGGCGGTTGTGGCAAGGACTAAACAACATAACGGGCTACAAAGCGAAGCCGAGCAGTATCTCTGGCAGCAGCGCACCCCTCCCCGATGAACTCAATGCATTCTCTGCTCGGTTCGAGCAGGTAACCAACAATCCGCTATCGAGTGCCCCAGCAGCCCATAACTCACCCATACCCACCATCACAGCTTCCAAAGTCAGATCGGCCTTCCTGAAAGTGAACCCGCAGAAGGCGACGGGCCCGGACGGGATCCCTGGTCGTGCACTCAGAGCCTGTGCGGACCAGCTGGCAGAGGTATTGACAGACATTTTTAATCTGTCCCTACTCCACTTCAAGGTCCCCACCTGCTTCAAGAAGACCACCATCATGCCCGTACCAAAGAAGAACCAGGTAACGTGCCTCAATGACTACCGCCCGGTGGCCCTGACGTCAGTTGTAATGAAGTGCTCCGAGAGGCTGATCATGAAGCGCATCACCTCCATACTCCCGGAACGCCTTGGCCCACTTCAATTTGCATACCGTCGCAACCGGTCCACATCAGACGCCATTTCCCTGGCCCTACACTCATCCCTAGAGCATTTCAAAAACAAGGACTCCTACATCAGACTCCTATTTATTGACTACAGCTCCGCCTTCAACACCATAATCCCAGCCAAGCTCATATCAAAGCTCCAAAACCTAGGACTTGGCTCTCCACTCTGCAACTGGATCCTCGATTTTCTGACCAACAGACCACAATCAGTAAGAATGAACACCAAAACCTCCTCCACAATAGTCCTCAATACCGGGGCCCCGCAAGGCTGCGTACTTAGCCCCCTACTCTACTCCCTGTACACACATGACTGCGTGGCAAAACTTTGTTCCAACTCCATCTACAAGTTTGCTGATGATACGACCATAGTGGGCCGGATCTCAAATAACGACAAGTCAGAATACAGGAGGGAGATGGAGAACCTGGTGGAGTGGTGTAACGACAACAATCTCTCCCTCAATGCCAGCAAAACTAAAGAGCTGGTCATTGACTTCAGGAAGTAAAGTACTGTACACACCCATGTCAGCATCAACGGGGCCGAGGTGGAGATGATTAGCAGTGTCAAATTCCTAGGGGTGCACATCACCAAAAATCTGTCCTGGTCCACTCACGTCGACGCTATCCCCAAGAAAGCACAACAGCGCCTATACTTCCTCAGGAAACTAAGGAAATTCGGCATGTCCACATTAACCCTTACCAACTTTTACAGATGCACCATAGAAAGCATTCTATCGGGCTGCATCACAGCCTGGTATGGCAACTGCTCGACCCAGGACCAAAAGGAACTTCAGAGAGTTGTGAATACCACCCAGTCCATCACACGAACATGCCTCCCATCCATGGACTCCATCTACACCTCCCGCTGCCTGGGGAAAGCGGGCAGCATAATCAATGATCCCTCCCACCCGGCTTACTCACTTTTCCAACTTCTTCCATCGGGCAGGAGATACAGAAGTCTGAAAACACGCATGAACAGACTCAAGAACAGCTTCTTCCCCACTGTCGCCAGACTCCTAAATGACCCTCTTGTTGACTGACCTCATTAACACTACACCCTGTATGCTTCATCCGAAGCCAATGCTTATGTAGTTACATTGTATATCTTGTGATGCCCTCTTATGTATTTTCTTGTATTTTCTTGAATTTTGTTTAATTCCCTTTTCTTCCCATGTACTAAATGATCTGTTGAGCAGCTTGCAGAAAAATACTTTTCACTGTACCTCGGTACACGTGACAATAAACAAATTGAATCCAATCCAATCCAATGGCTATTATTCATGAAGTGGAGATGCCGGCGTTGGACTGGGGTGAGCACAGTAAGAAGTCTTACAACACCAGGTTAAAGTCCAACAGGTTTGTTTCAAACACAAGCTTTCGGAGCACCTGAGGAAGGAGCAGTGCTCCGAAAGCCAGTGTTTGAAACAAACCTGTTGGACTTTAACCTGGTGTTGTAAGACTTCTTACTATTATTCATGAAGGCCTACAATTCCAAGCACTTTTGTCAAATGAGTAACTCCAGTAGATTTGCAAGCTGTTTTCCTTTCACAATGCCACAACTGCACATCTTATTTTTTCTTTGGAATAAAGAAAACCAATAAAAAGAACCTCACAATTATCGAACGGATTTGTTGGATCTCTTTACAGTCAATGCAAAGCACTATCTGCGCAATGTGAAGCAGCTGCTGCATTTTCGTTCCAATGAGAGGTCATCGAATTGAAACATTTTGTTTATGCAGATGTTGCCTGACCTCTGTGTGATTCCACCATTTTCTGATATTATTTAGGAATTCCTGCATCTGCAGTATGACATGACAAGTGTACGGGAGCGATCCAACGGCCACGCTGCGCTCGAAAAGCAGCTCAACGTGGCGCAATGTGGCAGACTCTGCGCGCGACACCTCGCGAGATCTAACACGATCAGAGGTCTGTCCCATAATGCGTTGGGATTTTGGGGGGGTTTGGGGTTCCCATCGGGGGCCTTGGAAATTGGGATGCCATTAAAAAATGGCGTCCCAATCTCTCACTACACTGACGAGTTCTGACGAGTGGAGCTCCTTGGCGTAGAGAGCGGGGATGTTTGTGGCCTCAGTCAGGTGCCCCCCCACTGAGGCCCCTTATTTAACGCGAGTGGCGTTGTATAGCCATGTGTTTCTTGGTGCTGCAAGCTAAACATGCTCACCGTGGGACTTTGTTCCCATTTTGTTGAATCGTGCCCTGTATCATTAGTGCACTAGTTGGAAGATGTCAAGCTAAAACTGGACAGAACACAGATTACACCGAAAGTTACGTCGTGGTTCCAGTTTTGATCACTGAAACTGGTGACTTTGAATCCTAGAAGACTGCAAGAATCAGGAGGTCTGAGCTGTGGATTGAAGAAGAACGACAGGCAGATAGACAGCGACACACAGCAAGAGAGAATGCACCACTGACATTCCTGATCCAACAGAAGTAATTTTAAAATGTCTTTAATCACTCTTTACCCCTTTTTTGTGATTGCCTCCAGCCGTATTTTCCTCCTTGAAACTCAGAATCCGCGGATGCCGCATTTTTCATTACCTACATTGTTGAGCCCACCAACAGTGCCCTTACCTGTCTGGACCTTGTCCTACTCTCTACAGTTCATTCCCTCTCGATGTCCAACTTGTCAACTTTCAAGTGCTTTCTTGATACTTTCCTGATGGACAATTATCTTGTGCCACCTGATACTCTCCCTCCTTTATCCCGTTGCCCAGTGTCTATTCATTATCTATTACCCTCTGAGACTACTTTCTGCACTAACAAGTCCTGGAGAGGTCCGTGAGGCAATCTTGGATTATTGAAGGATGAGAAAGGACTGACAGGTCAATGAAAGCAAAATCAGAATCATTCTCTACAACTCCCACTATACTGAAGGAGTTGCAAATGGTGCTGAATATTATGCAACCATTAGCGAACATCCCCACAGCTTGGTTAACAGCACAGCTAGGCCTGGAGCACAAGTCTTCAGTACTATTGCCAGAATGTTGTTAGGGTCCATAGCCTTTGCTGTGTCCAGTATCTTCAGCTGCTTCTTGGTATGATGTGGAGTGAATAGAATTGGCTGCAGACTGACACCTGTGCCCTCAAGAGGAGGCCAAGGTGGATCATCCGCTCAGCATTTTTGGTTGAAGATTGTTGCAAATGCTTCAGTCTTGTCTTTTGCACTGATGTGCTGCCCCCCCCCCCCCCCCCCCCACCCCGATCATTAAGTATGTGGATATTTGTGGAGCCTCCTCTTCCAATGAGTTGTTTCATTGTTCACCACCATTCACCATTGGATGTGGCAGGATTGCAGAATTGAGATCTGATTGGTTAGTTGTGAGACTGCTTAACTTTGTCAATCCCATGCTGCTTTTACAGCTTGGCATGCAAGTAGTCCTGTGATAGATGTAGTTTCACCAAGATAACACCTCATTTTTAGGTATGCCTAATGCTGCTCCTGACATGCCCTCCCACACTTTTCATTGAACAAGAGTTAATCGCTGGTTTGATGGTAATAGTAGAGTGGGGTATATGCCAGGCCATGCAATTTCAGATCGTGGTTGTACATAATTCTGCTGTTGCTGATGGTGCACAGTGCCCCATTGATGTCCAGTTTGAGTTGCTCGATCTGTTCAAAATCTATCCCATTGTGCACGTCTGTAGTGACACAGATGATGGAAGGTATGCTCAATGAGAAGACTGGACTTGGTTTCCACAACCACTGTGTGATGGTCACTCCTACCAATACTGTCATGCCTCTGCGACAGGTAGATTGATGAGTTAGAGGTTAAGTAGTTCCCCCCCCCCCCTTTGGCTCCCTCACGACCTGCCACAGACCAAGTCCATCAGTTATGTCCTTTAGGCCTAGGCCAGTTCAGTCAGTAGTAGGATACTGACCCACTCTTGGTGATGGATATTGAAGTCCCCCACCCAGAGTCCATTCTGCATCCTTGCCACTCTCAGTGCTTCCGACAAGTAATGTACAACATGGAGCAGTACTGATTCATCAACTGTTGGACAGAGGTAGATGGTAATCAGCAGGAGGTCTCCTTGCCCAGGGTTGACCTGATCTCATGACATTTCATGGTGTCTAGGGTCAATGTTGAGGACTTTCAGGGCAACTGCCCCCCCCCCCCCTCCTGTCTGTAAACCACTGTGCCACCACCACCTCTTGTGGGTCTGTCCTGCTGGTGAAACAGGGCGTAAGCAGGAACTGTGATGATGGTACCTGATGGAATCTATGATTTAATGAGCATGGCAAAGTCAGGCGGTTGCTTGACTAGCCTGTGGGGCAGCTCTCAAGGAAGAATGTTCAGCGGTGACGGGGCTTGGCTTGCCATTGTCATTTCCAGTGCCTAGGTGATCCATCCAATTTAATTCCTTTTTGTAGGCTTTGTAGGAGTTTGACACAACTGAGTGGTTGCTAGGCCATTCCAAGTGGAAGTTAGGAGTCAACCATATGGGTCTGCAGTCATATGTAGGCCAGACCAGGTAAGAACAGATTTTTTTCCATAAACGGCATTGGTGAACCAGAGGGTCACTATTAGCAATAGGTAGCTTTTTTAATTCCAGATTTATTCATTGAACTTAATTTGTACCAGCTGCTGTGGTTGGATTTGAACCCATGATTATGGAACATTTGGCTTGGCGTCTGGATTACTGGTCCAATGATATTACCACTACACCACCACCTACCCCAAACCTCTGGATCTTGCATTTTTGTCAAATGAGTGACTATCACCAAGTTGTCAGACAGCAAGTCATGGCGGCACAGTGGCACAAGGGTTATCACTGCTTCCTCGCAGCGCCAGGAACCCGGGTTCGATTGTGGCCTGGGGTGACTGTATGGAGTTTGTCCGTTCTCCCCATGTCTGAGTCAGTTTCCTCTCATAGTCCAAAGATGTGCAGGTTAGGTGGATTGGCCATGCTAAAAAACTTCCCCTTGTTGTCCAAAGATGTGCAGGTAATAATAATAATAATCTTTATTATTGTCACAAATAGGCTTTTATTAACACTGCTTACTGTGAAAATCGCTAGTCGCTACACTATGGCGCCTGTTCGGGAACACTGAGGGAGAATTCAGAATGCCCAATTCACCTAACAAGCATGTCTTTCGGGACTTGTGGAAGAAAAGCGGAGCACCCGAAGGAAACCCACGCAGACACGGGGAGAACACGCAGATTCCGCACAGACAGTGACCAAGCCGGGAATCGAACCCGGGTTCCTGGTGCTATGAGGCAACAGTGCAAACCACTGTGCTACCAGTGGCGTTAAGGGTTTACGGGCATAGGGCATTGGAGTGAGCTTAGGTAGAACAGTCTTTCAGTGTACCATTACACGTGGTAACACCACCCACCAGGTACGCGGCACATACTCGTGCGACTCGACCAATGTAGTCTACCTCTTACGCTGCAGGAAAGGATGTCCCGAAGCGTGGTACATTGGCGAGACCATGCAGACACTGCGACAACGAATGAACGGGCATCGTGCAACAACCAGGCAGGAATGTTCCCTTCCAGTCGGGGAACACTTCAGCAGTCAAGGGCATTCAGCAAAAACTTATAGCTAAGTTCCGCACGCATGAGTGCGGCCTCAACCGGGATCTTGGATTCATGTTGCATTACATTCACCCCCCACCATCTGGCCTGGACTTGCAAAATCCCACCAACTGTTCTGGCTTAAGACAATTCACACCTCTTTAACCTGTGATTATCCCTCTCCCTGGATCTGTAATGATTTGATTACCTGCAAATGCTCGCATTCCAAGCATTGTCCAGCATCTCTGACTTTGTCTATATAAATGTTTCTGGAACATACCTCGCCATTCACCTGAGGAAGGAGCTGCGCTCCAAAAACTCGTGTTTGAAACAAACCTGTTGGACTTTAACCTGGTGTTGTAAGACTTTTTACTGTGCTCACCCCAGTCCAACGCCGGCATCTCCACATCATCATTACTAATATTGTCTATCCAACTTTACAGCCTTACCCACCTTCAATCCTACCTTGTCCCCCACCGTGGTTGAAACCCTGAGCAATAATCCTGCATGAAGCCCTTATCAGCTAATAACCCATCCTGCTGTCCAATGCTGTGACCTTTCTTGTCAGTTTTATGTCCCCACCTCTTATCCCCCACCCTTCCTCCACCAAGTTCCTGAAGTGTAATTTTAAATTCCTCATCTTTCATGGCCTGAGCGGACCGTCTCTTTCCATCCACGCGGTACACTCAGATCTATTTTTATATGAAAGGCACTATCGAAATGGATGTTTTTCTTGTCATAAATCAGTGGTGGGCAACTTGCGGCCCGGTGTCTACATACAGCCCATGTAGGTTCTGAGTGAGGCCATCAAGACATCTTGTTGACTATTGCCCACTCACAAAGTTGCCACATTCTGCTGATTTGCATCCACAGTTTTTTTCCTACTGGTATGACTGAAGTGATAAGTACATAATGCAAGTGAAGTGAAGTGAGGTGCGTGCTGATTGAACACAACATTAACTGTGAGAGCTGTGCACTCCCTCAGCATCCAAAGTGGCAATATAACTTTTGTTTTTGATTTCGAATCTGTTGCCCACTGAGATGAAAGAGGGCCACTCATGCAGCCCACTCGCTAGTCGAGGTTGCCCATTACTGCCATAAATCTTCCATCTCTTTACCTTCCCACGGCTTTCAGAAAGCTCACCAAGATCCCTTTCCACTCCCGTCTTTTCTCTCAAGCTCGGTGGCTGCTACTTTCTTCCTTGTTCCATGTAAAGTAACATGGGACTAAAAATGAGAAGCCTGAGGGAGTGACTTAATAAAGATCTTCAAGATCATGGATGGGGTTTTATGTCCTCATCACGGCAGGGAAGGGGCGCATAATAAGTTGAGTCATTCTAAAGTTCATTGATATCGACGGGACCAGAAAATCCCATCAACGGGATGTTTCCACTGGACTGGGAATCTAAAACCAGGGTTCAGAAATATAAGATGCTTCGTAACAAATCAAATAAGTAATCCAGAGGAAACTTCTTTATCCAGCAAGTTATGAGAATTTGGAACTTGCTACCACATGGAGTTGTGTAAACGGTATAGATGCTTTTTAAGGGAGGCTCAGTGGAAAATGAGGGAGAAGGCATATAAGGCTAACATGGTTCGCATCTTTCAAAAGAGAATTGAATAAATATGTTAAGATAAAACAAAATACAGGCCTATGGTGCCAGAGCTGGAGGGTATGGCTCATTGGATAATTATTTGAGGGCGGAATCTTCTCAAGGTAGGCCCAGGATGAATTTCAGGGTAATGCACATCAAGACAGTGACTCAGTATGCTCCTGTCTCCAGCCAATCTTCCTTGAGCCAGAGCAGCACCAGCCAAGGCTTCTATCCTGAAAATGGGTAGCCAATCTGCTTAATTAGTTGCCCATTTGTGCACTAAGATCTTCCCAGTTATGGACCCCCGCTCCTCTCTGGAGGCCAAGGAGGACGGGTGCCTCGAAGTGACTTCCTGGCAGCGGATCCATAGTGAGGTTTTATGTTTTTATTCAACCCCATCCCTTCCCACCAGAGGTGCAGACATCACTGGGACAAAGCAGCTGGCACTGGCCTCAGTAATTGAATTCTTGCCTCTCCATAGGCACCTCAAGATGAAGGCACCCTTGCATTACCTCTCCAATATTGCAGGTGGGGCTGCTGTCTAGGGCTACAGCTTTCTGATTTCCTGCACCTGCAGGAGCCCGTTTTCACTGTGCAGCTGCTGTACACTTCAAACAAATTTTCATTAAGGGGCTACCTGCCGGAGGAAATTCCAGCTGGAAGGTCTGACAATCAGAATGGGAAATAATCCCAATTTATGCACAGAGTATGAGAGCAGAAGATTTTGCGCTACAACAGCTGGCTAGGGTGCATTGGGTTCAATATTCCCCTTAAATCCGAGGTAAATGCTTTAAGATATCATCCTGCATTTGCAGAAATGCAAGGTTGGGATTGGTCGTTCCATCCGTATGTACTATATTTTGTTTTAACTGCTTAAAAGTGACCAAAGGCTAAATTTTAAGCACAATCCTCACCACCCCTCCTCTCTCCCTCACTCTCCCCCATCGGGCGCATTTTCAACCGGGAGACACAGAAAATATTATGGGCGGCTAGACCACTGCCTTCTGATCCACCCCGACCAGATCCCAGTAAAAGTGTCGGTGGGAAGGTGTCAAAATTAGCAGCCTATTTCCCATTTTTAAGAAAATAATTAATGGGAAATTGACCTTGTTAACAAGCCAATTAACCCAAATATTACACTACACACACTACAATATGATTGACGCGGGCAGGTGGGCAAGAATGGGGAGGTAATTTTTGAAATGGCAGGAAGAAAGGTTGGGGGTTGGTCGGGGGTGGGGGGGGGGGATGGGGGGGGGCTGTTATGATCTTATGACCTTTAGGGAATATCCATTGCATTTTGGGTGCAACCCTCTCACAAGGTGTTACTCGCTTTGGTAATACCCAACTGGTCACCAAAGCAACCCCTTCCCCACAGTTCTCTCACGGCACCCGCCCCCACCCCCATCCAATACTTCTCCTGAACTTTCTCTGGGATCAATCTTCACTTGGAAGGGGGCAGTCGCTAGAAGTTGACTCCTTTCATGCAAGCCCATCCTGCAGCTAGAAGGTAGTTGTTGGAGAGTGGGACTTCTACCCTCACTGTGGAGCAGGCCCAGCCCTCAAGAGCTGCCACGTGGTAGCTCCAACAGTCCTTGCAATGCCATGATCTCATTAGTGGGTCACTGCCGGGACTGCAAACATTCCAGAAAAGAAGGCCCAATGGATCCCAGAGTAAGTCCTGGCATTTTGTGAGGAGGAAATTTGGTAAGTTTAGTGAGGAGGGTGCAGGGTGGGGGTGGTGGGTATTGTAAAGCAGGAGGGTAGGAAGAAAGGGGGGTATTATCTTAGGGATATTTCCCTTGATGCAGAAAGGGCACGCCATCCTCTCCAATAGTACCCTCCCCCTTCAAGAACTTTGGAACAAAAACAGCCTGCCCACTCCCACTCAACCCACCATGCCAACCATATTATGGCATGGATTGCATTTTATCAGGGTCCATTGTCATGTTAATAAACTTAATTGACCACTAATTATTTATATTATTATAATGGAAGGAAAGCTGGCAATTTTTGGTGGTCTGGCAATTTTTGGGGGTAGGTGGGAAGGTGGTGGGCTGAGCGTCCACTATATTTTGTGTGCCCCCACCACCCTCCCCCCCACCTCTGCCAAGAACATGCTCAGCAGGTAAAATCTAGTTGCCTTCATCCTGGCCTTATTTGCAAATCCAGTAGTGTTCATCACTGATTTCTGGTGCTGCTGGAATGCTGAGGCAACTGACAAATCTGATTGGCCAGCAACTCTCAAGGGTATGACGTACTCCCACTGAGGGGACAGAAGTACCACCCTCACCTCATTATGGCCGCCCGTGGTGCGTTATATTCACGTGGCATCGGCTTGGGACTGATATTTTTTGAGGGGGATGGGAAGGGGCAGTCAGTGCACCTCCCTTCTCCTGTAAAACTCAGCCCATAATCTTTGACCTACATCATCTCCCTTCGGAAAGATAGCATTCAGCGCTGACTATCTAGTGTCCCTTGTGCGTTACATCATTGATAAAGCCTCTTTTGTTATCATTGCAGTCTTTCAATAGAAGAGAAGTTGAAGATAAACTGCTTAAATCTGCAAAATTAGCAGCCTATTTGCCATTTTAAAGAAAATAATTAATGGGAAATTGACCTTGTTAACAAGCCAATTAACCCAAGTATTACACTACACACACCACAATATGATTGACGCGGGCAGGTGGGCAAGAATGGGGAGGTAATTTTTGAAATGGCAAGAAGAAAGGTTGGGGGTGGGTCATGGGCAGGGGGGGATGACCTTATGACCTTATGACCTTCAGGGAATATCCATTGCATGTTGGGTGCAACCCTCTAACAAGGTGTTACTCGTTTTGGTGATACCCAACTGGTCACCAAAGCAACCCCATCCCCACAGTCTTCTCATTGCACCCACCCCCACCCCCATCCAATACTCCTCCTGAACAGGTGAAGAGATTGGCAGTCGCAAAATCAAATTCTTTGCAGATTAGTGATGAAGAACATGCTTGCATCAGGGATTTCTTGGTTTTACAAGTCTCCATTGCCATTTCTGAAGCCCTGAGGCTGGATTCTCTCAAAATGGGACTATGTCCCCACGCCGGCGTAAAAACGCTGGGGCTTTACTCTGGAGATTCCTAAAATATAGGTCAGCTAATTCAATGCCCTGCAGGGGGCTAGCAGGTACCCAGAGTAATTCACGCAGCTTTGGCTGCGGATACGGGCCCCGCAGTTCCAGTTTGGAGACCGCGCATGCGCATGGCGGCGGCCTCCAATGGCCACGCCAAGCTCCATGGCGGACTCGGACCACAGAGCCACACACAAAAATGATGATCGTTCGGGCGTCCAATCATGTAACCGCGCGGATCTAACCCCCAGCCGCCTATAAGGCCACTCCCCCGTGTCTGATCTCTCCGCTCCTGACCAGGGCAGCCGTGGACTGAGTCCGCAGCCACCACGCCAGCATCCCGACCGGCAAGAGATGGTTAGCTCCGCGCCACTGGGAACGTGGCCAATCGGGAGCAGAGGATCGCTGGGCTGACCTCTGTCAATAGGCCCCCAGCCGCGCGGAGT
Organism: Scyliorhinus canicula; assembly: GCF_902713615.1. Taxonomy (NCBI): domain Eukaryota; kingdom Metazoa; phylum Chordata; class Chondrichthyes; order Carcharhiniformes; family Scyliorhinidae; genus Scyliorhinus; species Scyliorhinus canicula. The sequence continues at coordinate 151,864,515 of NC_052146.1, forward strand.
ACACTGTGATCATGCCAATTATCGGGTCCTGGAGAATCGCCGGACCGGTGCCGGACCCGATTTCGGCGTGAAAGTGGTTTATCCACCCCCGAGCCGAACACGGTTTTGGAGCGGGGAGAATCCAGCTCCTTCTACGCAGGGGTTAGTTTATTTATGGAGTTCCAGGATATTGCCATTAAAAAATCATAGAATCATAAAGCAAAGAAGGAGGCTCTTCTGCCAACAAGCCTGTGCTAGCTCATTGACAAACGATATCTGATTAGTCCCACTCCTGCAATCTTTCCCCATAGCCTTGCAACTTCTACCCTTTTAAGTATATATCTAATTCCTTTTGGAGAACTCCGAGGTACTATTGGCTTTTACCACCCGTCATGCTGTATATTCCACATCACAAAATTCCAACCTCACAAATGGCTACATCATAAAATAAGAGCCCATAGTTATAGAGATAGTACATTGGCATGGATAGAGAATTGGCTAATGGTTAGGAAACTGCAAGTGGCGATAAGGGTTCTTTTTCAGGTTGGCGACCTGTAACCAGTGGGGTACCACAAGGATCAGTGCTGGGACCACATTTGTTTGCGATATATATTAATGACTTGCAGGAAGGAAGCGAAGGTACTGCAGATGGCGCAAAAATCGGTGGAAAGGTAAGTTGCGAGACAGATACAAATAGTTTTCAAAGAGATACTCATAGGTTAAGTAAGTGGGCCATAGTTGGCAAATGGAGTATAGTGTGGGAAAATGTGAAGTTGTTCATTTTGGAAGGGAGAAAAAAAGAGTAGAGTATTATTTAAATTGAGAAAAACTGCAGAAAGCTACACAAAGGAACCTGGCGGTACTTGCGTATGAAACACAGAAAGCTAGCACACAGGTGCAGCAGATAATAGGGAAGGCTATTGGGATGTTGACCCTTGTTTCAAGGGGGTTGGATTAGAACAGTCAGGATGTCTTGTGTCATGTGAGAGTACCTTTAAGAAATGGGTGTTTATAAAATAGCGGTAATGGATGTACCTTTAAGAAATGGGTGTTTATCAGTGATGTCAGAGTGTGTGTGGAGCTGGGCTGTCTGTTTGCTTTTACTTTTGCTTTGGGCTCGCAGCTACAGGGTGTGTTTAGTTTTGCTTTAGATTCGAAGAAGCTGCAGTCACAGTAAGATGTGTAAGAATCTCTGCAAGCTATAGAATGTTCATTTGATGATTTCAAAGTGGTAACTGCTCTCAGCAGAGAAGTTAAACCTGATGTCTTTCTGTACAAAGGGTTATTTTTGTCTTAAGGATGTTGCAAGGAAAGATTAAGAGTTACTTATAGAATACTGTATTCTTTGGGGGATTTATTGGTGTTGTTAATTGTTAAGATGTTTACTGTAAGTTTATAAAGTGTTAACTGGTTTCATAAATAAACATTGTTTTAATTTAAAAGTACCGTAGATTTCTGGTGCATCACACCTGTAAGGTAGGCCCGCGTGCTCCCCATAACCACAATCTATTCAAAGTTGTGGCTCAGGTGAACTCCATGATACACTTTGGGGTTCTCTAAACCCTAGCCCATAACACTTGCCACAACTGTACAAATTATTGGTGAGCAGTTTTTGACCCCTTATTTAAGGAAAGATATCTCATTGAAGGCTGTTCAAAGAAGGTTCACTAAGCTAATCCCTGGTATGGAGGAATTGTATTAAGATCAATGGTTAAACAGGTTGGGACTCTACTCATTGGAATTCAGAAGAATGAGAGGTGATCTCATTGAAACGTATTGGATTCTTAAGAGGTTTGACAGGGTAAATGCTGAAAGGATGTTTACTTTCATGAGAATGTCTAAGACCAGCGGACATAGTCTCAGAATAAGGCGATGCCAATTTAAGACTGAAATGAGAGGGAATTTCTTCCCTCAGAAGGTTGTGCATCTTTGGAACTCGTTGCCACAGAGAGCTCTTGGGTGGAGTCCTTATGTATATTTAAGGCTGAGATGGATAAATTCTTGATCAGTAAGGGAATCAAAGGTTCTGGGGAAGGGCAGGAAAGTGAATGTGAGGAATGTCAAATCAGCCTCAAATCTTTAACATCATCCCTGATTTAACGGTTGATAAAATGGGATCGAATTTAAAACTGACAATTTGATAGGAGCAGCATGTTAGCACAGTGGTTAGCACAGTTGCTTCACAGCTCCAGAGTCCCAGGTTCGATTCCCGGCTTGGGTCACTTTCTGTGCGGAGTCTACACGTCCTCCCTGTGTCTGCGTGGGTTTCCTCCGGGTAATCTGGTTTCCTCCCACAGTCCAAAGGTGTGAAGGTTAGGTGGATTGGCTATGCTAAATTTCCCTTAATGTCCAAAAACGTTTAGGTGGGATTATGGGGATAGGGTCGAGGTGTGGGTATGGGGTGGAGATATGGACTTAAGTAGGGTGCTCTTTCCAAGGGCCGGTGCAGACTCGATGGGCCGAATGGCCTCCTTCTCCTCTGTAAATTCTCTGATTCTATGATAGAAAGTGTGTCTGAATCAATCTGAAATTATGATTTGACAAGGAAGGATCTGATTGCAAATGTTCACTGTCTAAAATGTTGTTTACCGGATTTGATGCAGCAGAAGTGTTCCCAAACATTTGCTCCTGTTATCTGCAATAATCCACAAATTCAACATGACTATGTTTTTTGTTACTTTCTTCCATAGATACTGAAGAGTTGATGTACAGTTCTTTTCATTTTTCTCTCTTTTTACCCAATTCTATAATCTTGAAGAAGCTGGGCAGCTGGGCAGAACAGTGGCAAATGGAATTTAACCCTGAAAAATGGGAGGTGATGCACTTTGGTGGGACTAACATGGCAAGGGAATGCACAGTGAATGGTAGGATTTGAGGAAATACAGAGGACCATAGGGACCTTTGGCTGAATGCCTATAGATGCCTGAAGTCAGCAGGGCAGGGAGATAAGGGGCGTGATTCTCCACCTCGCCGTGCCACATTTCTGCCCTGACAGGCCAGTGGGATTCGCTGTTATGCCTGCCGGTCAATGGGGTTTCCCATTGTGGGGCAGCCCCACGCCGTCGGGAAACCCCCGGGCGCTGGCATAATGGAGAATCACCCCGGCGGAGAGTCCCGGCCAAAGTGGTTAAGAAGGCATATTGGGCGAAATTCTCCCAAAGGGAGACAAAGTGCCGGCGTCGGAGGCCACTCCTCGCCCCCTATTCTTCCCCCCCACCCCCCGCGGGGCTAGGAGTGGCAGCGCATCAAACTCGCGCGCCGGGCCTTGACGCTTGCGTCAAAGTGGCGCCGCCTGAATGACGCGGCCGGCGGCACCTGAATGACGTCACCCGCGCATGCGCAGATTGGCCGGCGCTAACCCGCGCATGCGCAGTTGCCGTCTTCACCTCCGCTGCCCCGCAAGACATGGAGGATTGATCTTGCGGGGCGGCAGAGGGAAAAGAGTGCGTCTTTCAGAGACGTCGGCCCGACGATCGGTGGGCACCGATCGTGAGTGTAGCCACCGAAGTTGGCCATTCCCTCAATACAAAATGGAGGAACGCAAAGCTTGCAGGTTAAAATGGACAAAGTTTGCAGCACAAGCAGGCTGCACCAAGCCAATGTGTATTTTGTCTGCTAAGAGAGCAGACAGCACCGAAACGAACATTCTGCATACTAATGAGGCAATCTCCGGGATAGTTAACATAGTAATGGAACGATCCCAGGAACAATGGACACAAATAGGGAAGTGATTGTAACAGTGTATGGGAAACCAGACACCCCGGCACCAGCGGGGTTCGAAAAGAAAGCACCTGAAGGCCCGCCCAGTAGCCGAAGGACAGCCTCAGTATTGGGGGGATTCAAACAAATCGATTGGGAAGAGACCCAATCGATTCCCAGCAGGTAGAGGGGCCCGCCCAAAAGGGCGCGAAGCCCTGGGACCTATAAAAGACAGGTCCCAAACTCAGTCCGTTCTACTTGACCAGCCCTCTCGACCAGCCTTTTACAGAAGAAGATCTTGACCGAGAGAGGAGAGGTTTGGGACAGCAGCCGCCAGCAAGTAAGTGTCTCACAACGATCGCTACCAGAGATAGACACTCCTGACCCCTTTTTACCCCATACCAACCTGAAGTCTGCAGACCAGTGCAGAGCAAGAGGCCTTGTCCCCTGATCCGGCAGTTCCCTTTAAGAAAAGTATTGGTTTATTTAGTGGTAGGAATAGTTTAATCATCTTAGCGTGTGCATGGGTAGTATTATAATTGTATTATAATAAACTCAGTTGTTTGAACTTACTAATTGGTGTATGGTTTTATTGCTTTGAACTTGACCTTGAAACTTCTGGCGGTATCTTAACGATACCTGGCGACTCCAGAGCTAAGTAACGAAACAGAGCCAAATTGAGTGTTAAGCACACTCACCCAGAACGAGCAACATGGGCCAGACCCATCCTGAGCACCCCCTGGTGCTCGATTCTCCCTCCACCCCCCACAGGCCCCACACGCAGCGGTCGCGTGCTGTTCACGTCAGCAGCGAGCAGATTATGGTTGCCGCCGGCGTGAACCGGTCGGATTCGGCAGGCCGCTCAGCCCATCATGGCCGGAGAATCGCCGCTCGACCGAGCGGCTATTCTCCGAGCGGCCTGTCGCAAAACGCGACACGTTGTTTTGGGGGGGGTGGGAGAATCGCGTGCGGGTGCCAGGGCGGCGTGGCGGGAATCGTCCGGCACTCCCTCGATTCTCCCACCCGGCTTGGGGGTCGGAGAATCGCGCTCATTGTATTCATGCCTTTATTAGACAAGGCATAGGATATAAGTGCAGGAAGATTATGATGGAGCTGCATAAAACGCACATTAGGCCACAGCCAGAATACTGTGTACAGTTCTGGCCACCGCAATATGAAAAGGGTGGGGGGGCTGGTTTAGAACAGTGGGCTAAACAGCTGGCTTGTAATTCAGAACAAGGCCAGCAGCGCCGGTTCACTTCCCATACCGGCCTCCCCAAACAGGCGCCGGAATGTGGCAACTAGGGGCTTTTCACGGTAACTTCATTGAAGCCTATTTGTGACAATAAGCAATTATTATTATTAGAGGAAATTCACTGGGATGTTACCTGGGCTGGGGCGTTTCAGCTATGAAAAGAGAATGGATAGGCTGGAGTTGTTTTCCTGAGAGCAGAGAAGACTGAGAAGGGGACCTGATTGAGATGTTCAAGATTAAGAGGGATATAGATTTGGTAGATAGGAAGGAACCTTTCCCCTTAATAGGGAGGGTCAATAATCAGGTGGCATAAATGTAAGGAAAGGAGCTGGAGATTTTGAAGGGATTTGAGGAAAAACCTCTTAACACAGTGAGTGGTGGGAATCTGGAACTAACTGCCTGAAAGGGTGGTGAAGGTGGGAACCCTCACATTTAAGAAGCATTTAGATGAGCATTTGAAATGCCACAGCAAACAGAGCTATGAATCAAGTGCTTGAAAATGGAATTAGAATAGATAGGTGCGAGATGGCTGGCACATAAATGATGGGCCGAAGGACTTCTATTTGTGATCTAAAATTCTATGGGCGGATTCTCCAGCCTTGTTGCACTCTCGCTTGAACGAAATGAGGCTGGTGAATAGCGAGGGAGGCCGAAAACGATAACCGTGCCATGCGCCAAATGGTTTGCGATGCAACCGTTCCACTGCCAGATGCAAAATCGGGATCTCGCTGTAGCGTAGCGAGAAACTAATTATCACCACTTATGCCTTATTTCCATACAATTAATGAGAATAACCCTTTATCCAACAGCCTCCCATCATTCATCAGCCTCCGCAGCAAGTGGTCACGCTGCCGCCGATTAGTACTCCTTTTGAAAAAACATGAACCTGGCGGTTGAGCTTCTGTTGGGAGCCAAGGAGGTGAGTAGCCACCTTTGCTCAGACGGCAGTGGGGGACCATCTGCTGGGGAAGAGCACCCTCTGCAGGGGTAGGCTGCCATGTGAAGGAGGAGGGGGCACTGGAGGGGCAACCAGGGGGGCAGCAATGCCAACCACCATGCCAATCCCGCCAGTCTGTCCCACTGACCACCCATAACCCCCACTGACTACCGAGGCCTCTGGCTGTGTGGCCGAAAACTATTGCTTTTAGGGATTTGGCAATCATGGTTGAGTGAGCACTTCACAAAACTCAAGTAGATTACCATGGGTGGGCGGGCCATGTAGCATGTGGGAGTCATAGCCCAGCATCCCTATCACATCTTGTTGCATGGGCACTGTGCTTGAACACTGGGAGGCAATACCGCACATGCAGCAGCCAACATCTGAACATCCAGAGTGTGGGTCCACAGATCCAGAACATGTCCATGGCCGAAGGGTGGGTGAATGCCACGGGGAGGGGGAGACGCCTGGAGAGATGGACCCAGAGGTCGAGCTACATTGGAGAAGAAAGTGACAGAGGTGTCATGCTGGTTACGGTAAAGGGTTTTTAACATGCAACAGGTGTCCAACAATCCCCCCCCCCACTCCCATGGTACCATCCTACTGTCCCCACCACCCCTCACCCCCCCCCCCCCCCCCCACCCCCTACTTTCCCTCCCCCAACCTCGCCCAGAGCCCTCAGTGGGACCCATCTGGGACCTGAGATCCAGCAGATCTCAGTGCTGTCTCGCCTGGGGATTCCTGCCTCCACCTAGCTCTACCGTTATGTCTAGATGGGTCCCTAGGATGCACATCTGAGATGGAGGCAGCCAGCTGCTTACCACGTCCTGTGGCATTCGATGTCCCTGGCGGGCGACCTCTGAGGGTGCCTGGGGCCGGAGGGCCCTAGTGCACTTGTCGACAGCACATGCACAACCTTATCGCCCTGACCCGTGCGCCGACCTCGAGACACGGCCTCATCAGAGGGGTGGAATTCAGGTGAGCTGATGGCCACCATCCCCACTCCATGGGATGGATTCGGACTGGCACCCAGCACCCCCCCCCCCCACCCCCCGCCCTCCTGCTAGATGCCCATAGGGCCCCGGAGTTCACCTCAGGATGGAGGGACAGCTGGTTCTAGCTTCTAGCACTGGCTGCTCCTGGGTCATGTGGCTCTGCCAGCCCTGGTGGCTCCCTGATGTCTGTACAAAGGTGTCGTCGCCCTCGGCGATGCTCCTCAGTGATTGGCCCATGTTCTGCTGCTTCTTGGAAATGCCGTCCTGCAACTGAGACCAGCCAATTCCAACTGAGAGCGGGACGTGTCCCGCAGAACCTCATCAAGGTCAGTCTGATGCTGATTGACATCCCCCAGTGAGTCAGTCATTCTGTTGAGGCCCTCAGTCATGGCCATCAACGACTGCGCGACACCTTGGACACCGTCGCTCATGCTACCAAAATTGTGCACCAGTCTCTTCACTGCAGTCATCATTGAGCAGGTTTGGCCTCGGTGCCACGCATTGCTGGTGATACCTCCTGCGCCGTAGCCTCTGGAACTCCTCCAAGTGGCTATGGACCTGCTGGAGTGTCACTGACATCTCCTGCTGAATGTCCTGGCTGCACCCTAACGTCTCCAACAGCTCAGGGTAACCCTGTATCAGAGGCTCAGTATCAGGATGGGACCCAGCTGGGTCCAGGGATCCAGCAGACCTCCAACTGCTGTTTCGCCTGAGGTGTTCCTGCCTCCACCTGATGTGCATCATCAGCAGTGTGGTGCTCACCGGATTGTGCCCCAGAAGCCTCTCCATGAACATTTCCCACCGACTGGTGGAGGGTGGGATTGACAACAGTGACACATCGATCGTGGCATCCTTACAGCTCTTTCCGAGATGTTCACTTGGGAGGCAGAAGAGGAGCCACTCGGCATGGGCCAGTGCCGTCAGCTGGAAGATCTGTGGGAGAATGGACATGTGTTCAGTCAGTATGGCAATCACAACTCATGTTGCCAGGTCCTCCAGGTTGGGCCCGGTAATTCCTCACATCTGCGGCATCCGCCAACCTCCGCATTGGTGACCGCATTGTCCGTGGCCCACGCCGTCACCTCCAGGGCCTGTTCCTCAAAGGTGTTGAGGATCCATACGTCCGGCATGCCTCCGCCAGTCTGGGCCCTCTCGTGGCAATTGCCGGAGAGCTTCTCCTGCGGAGATACAGAGAAGGTGTCGTTAGGCACACGTGTGGTTCACAGTTGTCGGACGGGGTGTGCGACGGAAGGGGTGAGAGGGGTTAAAGAGAGAGGGGGGTGCAGGGAGGGTTGGGGGATTGATGCTCATGTGGGAGCGGAAAGATCTCGGGGGGAAGGCTTGGTCCTAACTCACCCATGCTGCCTGATGCAGGTTGTTGACCTTCTTATGCCACTGGAGGCCAGTCCTCCTGATCACATTCCCCGAGCTTACGGCCACCGCCACCTCGTCCCAGGTGACACTAACTGCTCCGGGAAACAGGACATTAGTCCTTGCCTCCACCGCACCGAGGAAATCCCAGGTCTGCATCCCCAAATCTTGGGGCCGGTCTCCTCACTGCCATTGCTGCGAGCAGGCTTGGATTGGCTGTGAATTGCTGTTTAAGTGCTGCTCGACCTTGTTAGCGAGGGGGCGGGGGGACTTGTAATCGCGGTCCTGATGGATCGGTTGGCGAGCCTTTATTTCTGACAAGAAACCTGTGGGGCCTCGCAAAGTGGACCCATTACCGTTGAATAGCATTGCCGGCTTCGCAGAGCTGAACGGCGGGAAGCTCGCAGCAGTTCCCACTCGCTGCCTCACTTAGAAATCTTTCTGGAGAATCAAGCCCAATGACTTGTGTCTCTAAGCCCCTCATCTTCAAATAGCTGATCAACCAAATTAAATATGGGTAAGTGGTATTGAGACTGAAAATGAGGACTCAAAACATCATCATTTACATCTTCTTGATCCTTCAATTTAATTTATTCTTCAGCAAATGTTAGCTGACACCAAGTGTTTTGTTTGTGCATGTTTAATTGTACACTCGTTAAATGAAGAGGTATTGGATATTAAATTAAGGATGTCATTTTGGGCGACGAAAATTAGTTTTAATCCCTCCCAGATCAGGCATAGAATTGTTATTAGTAAAGGTCCCTAGACTGCCCCAGTGATATGTTCATTCCTCGAAGAATGTCCTCTACAGTCCCAGCATGAATACATTCTATTTCCCATATCAGTCGTGCTGTGGCCCTCTGATGAAGTCTGCAATTGCTATTTTAGGGCACTTCTGTGTTGCGTGCAAGCCTTTACCTTTCATAAATTCCTTTCATGAAACATTATTACAGCCAGGGTACCAGATTTTTAAACAATTGCTGGCTTGAACATTTGATTTGGCGATTCAGCATCTGCTGCGTCTTTATCCTGCGGTCTTTATGCTGCATAAATTTTAAATGAATGTTTTATTCACCTAAATCTTTGGAATAGCTTCCATTCTCTTTTTACCCTCAAACAATCATGCTCTCTCAAACACACACAAATGTGCACACGCTGTGTAAAGACGCACTATCACAGACTTCATTAATGAATGCAAGGTATTTATCAAGAAGAATTGTTCAGCAGCCACATGGCTGCAGTTCAAGCACTGCATGTTCTTGTCAAAGAAGGCTCCACCCCCTCGGGTGATTCCCCATTCTGAGTCCCAATTGGTCTCTCAGGCCAGGTGAACCCTAAATTTGCTGTGTTGCCCTAAAAGGGTCAAACACCGCATTTTGTCAGCAGCAAATAGACAGTCAGTTAAAGCAGAAGAAACAAAAACAGACAAATGTTAGAATTTTAAAGCAAAGACAGAAATACAGCAAGAATTTCAGCCAGGGTCTGAAAAGAGAAAGAACAGTTTAACATTTCAGATGGATCCTTTAATAGAACCTGCTTTGATAAACACACATATACTTAGGTCGCTAGGCAAGTAGCTGGGTGGATTCGTATTTGAACAAAGAACAAAGAACAATACAGCACAGGAACAGGCCCTTCGGCCCTCCAAGCCTGTACCGATCACGTGTCCTATCTAGATCAACCACCCCGATGTTCATGTGCCTATCCAGATAAGTCTTAATGGTCGCTAACGTTTTTGGATGGATGGTTTGACACTTGGATGGGTGGATATTTAAATGGATGGATTGGATGAATAGATATTTGGATTGATAGAGAGTTATTTGGGATGAATATTTATTGTTTATTTAGATGTGTCGATATGTGGCTGGATATTTAGATGATTGGATAGATTATTGGATGAATGTTTAGTTGGATCTATATTTGGATGACTGGGTATTTGGAAGTATATTTTAATAGATTTTTAGATGGATGTTAAGGTTGATGAATATTTAAAAAGATGGGTATTAATTGATAGATACTTGAATAGGGGGATTAATATTTGGAGGGATTGATATTTAGAAAGATGAATATTCTAATTGATTGATATTTAAACAGCACACATTCATGGCTGAATAAATAGGTGGGTAGAATTCCTATATAATGGTGGAAAAAGCAATACAATTTATTCAGCAAATACAATTACTGAGCCACACATAAATACCTATCAGCAGATGGAAACATCATGAAAATGAATCTGAAAGCAAATGCACATGTAAACTTTGACATAAACTCCTATCATGTTACGTTATTAGAGCCTGTGTGACCCGTTTTTTAATAATTGCTGAACTCAGTATTTTTCTTACATTCCAAAGTAACTATACTTTGAAGTCTTGTGCACCCTTTGCCAGATTATAGTAACTCACACAGACAAATATACATAAGAATTAGAAGCAGGAGTAGGCCATTGGGCCTCTTAATTTGCTCTGGCATTTGATAAAATCATGGCTGATCTGGCTGTACTGGGAGCTCCCACTTTCCTGTCCCACATACCCTTTTGATCCCCTGGTCAATTAAAAATAAGCCTAACTCTGCCATCAAAATATTCAATGACCCAGTTTTCACTGCTCTCTATTAATAAGAACTCTACAGACTGATGACCCTTTGTCTTAAAAAGGAGACCCCTTGGACAGGATTCTTCATCGGCGGGATCCTTCGCTTCATCGGCAGAGCACTCACACCCGCGCATTTGCCGACGGCGTGGGGGTGGCCACAACGGGAAACCACATTGGCCGGCAGCCGGGACGGAGGACCCCGCTGCCTGCGGGGGAGTGCCGCATACGAAAATGGGTACGGCGGGACGGAGAATCCTGCCCCTTACATTTAAAATGTGTCCCCTAATTCTAGACTCTTCCATAAGGGGAACATCCTCTCAGCATCTACCCTGTCAAATCCACTCACCATCTATTTTTCAATGCAATTAACTCTCATTCACCCTAAACTCCAATGGATACAGGCACAACCTGTTCAGCCTTTCTTCATAAGTAAGCCCCTTCATCCCAGGAAACAGTCTAGTCAACCTTTTCTGAACTGCTTCTAATGCTATTATATCCTTTCTCAAGAAAGGAGACCAAAACTGTACAGAGTGCCCAAGGTGTGGGCTCACCAATGCCCTGTGCATTTGTATATTCCACTCAACGTGCAAAATACATAGGAACAAAGGAATGTCAGAGCAGGAATAGGCCATGTGATAACCAGCTTGTGACATGCATGAGGTTCATCCAGCTGGGGATGATTGTTCCCATGTCCTGATTGAACCGGGAATTAACCAGCATTTGTATAATAGGTCAGCCTCTGTCGTAACCGACAGAAAGGAGTTAGGACCTGGTAATGTGTAACCAGGCCCTATGTATGTGCCGCTTTAAAGCTGAATAAATTTGTTGGACTGCCGCCTGCCTTGTCGTTACTATATTGGTGATGAGAGGGTTGGAGCTCTTGGCCACTGAAATTTTTTTTACGACTGTGTGGACTGAGGTATGGACTGACTTTGTTGCTCTGATGCCTTTGCCAGACCTTGTGTCGAGATGGAAGGTGAGCGCCACACCGTGGTTTCTGATGCTGGCTTGTGGCGTGCGTATGCTGCATATGTTCCGTGGCCTGATGTAACTAGTGGTACTGGAAGTGGAATCATTGGAGGCAACTTCTGGAGGAGGCCATACGATGTTTTTGGTTGTCTCCGTCTGACGTTTTATAAAGCTGCAGGCTTGTTGCGGCAGTGGATTCACCGGCGAGTCCGTTCACAACTTGCCACCGCAAACTGACTGACTATGTTTACATTGAGTTGATTGGGTGTTCCGGGTATGACTGGCTCTGTTTCTGTTGAGTTGGTGGACGTTCCGGGTATGACTGGCTCTGTTTATGTTGAGTTGACTGGGTGTTCCGGGTATGACTGACTCTGTTTATATTGAGTTTACTGGGTGATCCGGGTATGACTGACTATGTTTACATTGAGTTGACTGGGTGTTCCGGGTATGACTGGCTCTGGTTCTGTTGAGTTGACTGGACGTTCCAGGTATGACTGACTCTCTTTCGGTTGAGTTAACTGGGCATTCTAGGTATGCCTGACTTTGTTAACGTTGAGTTAACTGGGCGTTCCTTGTCTTGTGATGTTCTAGGCAGGGCCCTGTTTTATTTATATCAGACAATGTGCAGATGCCGGCGTTGGACCGGGGTGAACACAGTAAGAAGTTTTACAACACCAGGTTAAAGTCTAACAGGTTTGTTTCAAATCACTAGCTTTCATAGCACTGCTCCTTCCTCAGCTGAATCATGCCAAAATTTGTCAGTTTCGGTGAGAACACCAGCATGTAGTTCTCCAGCTGCACAGCCGAGTTTTCTCTCCAGATTTTCTGGCACTCTCCACAGACACGGAAGATCCCCCTCCCACAAGCAACGGGGCAATCACCACACAGGCACCCCCCCCCCCCCACCCCCAAAGGCACCAGGGAACTCCCCCTCCTCCCACATAGGTATCGGAGAATTCTTCCCTCACAGGCATCAGGGCACCACCCCCAGCCCCTCACAGACATTGGGGCATTCCCCCATCGCAGGCATCAGGGCACCACCCCCAGCCCCCCACAGATATCAGGACAACCCCCCTCACTCAGGTATTGTAACACTGATCACCCCCCCCTCGCAAGCATCAGCGCTAACAAGCATTGGGGGTGGGGGCCTCACCCCACCACACAAGGGACACTGTCAGGGGCATTGCCAAGATGTCTGCGGGCAGTGCTGGGCCTATCACCCACCACCCTGGGTCGAAAGGTAGCAGTGCATCCTCCAGTGTAGTTAACATGGCTAGTTTTTCTTTTTTTAAAACCAGTAGTGATTCGTGTCAGCATGATGCCACGCTGTCTGAGTGGGAAGGTATGTTGTGGGTGGAAGACGCGGCATCAAGCCTGCTAATGATATTATAATATATGCAAATCAGGCACGTGCCTTTCCTGGAATGTGATCCTGATCACGTTATCAGAGTGGGGTGCATGGAAGAGTGGAAATCAAAATTTCGCCAGGGCAAATCCTGTTTTTGGTCTCTCGAGATTTAGCAGCATAACAGAATTTGTGCCAGCGACTAGCATGGTCACAAAATCGTGGCAAATGACTGAGCTTCCACAGCTTTCTGGGACAGAGAATCCAATGATTCACTACCCTCTGAAAGAAGATGTACTTCCTCACCTCAGCCCTAAATGGCTTGCCTCTTTCATATAGCCCCTGGTTACATAGAATTTACAGTGCAGAACGAGGCCATTCGGCCCATCGAGTCTGCACCGGCTCCCGGAAAGAGCAATCTACCCAAGGTTAACACCTCCACCCTATCCCCATAACCCAGCAACCCCACCCAACACTAAGGGCAATTTTGGACACTAAGGGGATTTTACCATGGCCAATCCACCTAACCTGCACATCTTTGGACTGTGGGAGGAAACCGGAGCACCCGGAGGAAACCCACGCACACACGGGGAGGATGTGCAGACTCCGCACAGACAGTGACCCAAGCCGGAATCGAACCTGGGACCCTGGAGCTGTGAAGCGATTGTGCTATCCACAATGCTACTGTGCTGCCCCTATCCACCTAGGGGACACATCCTCACAGCATCTGCCATCCCGAAAATTAGCCTGGCATACCTCTGCTGCGCTCCCTCAACAATAACAACATTTCATTTGCCTTCCTAATCGCTTGTTGTACCTGCATACTAACTTGTGATTCATATATCAGGTTACCCAGTTCCCTCTGTAGTGCAGAGTTTGGCAATCTCTCTCTATTTAAATAACGTATTGCTTTTGTCGGCTTCCTGCCAAAGTAGAAAAGCTCGCATATTCCCACATTATACCTAATCTGCCTAAATTTTGCACACACACCACACTTATCCCTTTGTAGATCATGTCCCCCTCACAATTTACTTTTCTCCGTATCTCTGCCAATAGCAACTTTACCAGCCATACCTTTGGCCCTTGCATCCAAATGATTTATATAGGTTGTAAATAGTTGATGCCTCAGTACTGACAGCTGTGGTCCTCCACCAAGTTACAGCTTGCCGATCCAAAAATGACTTGTTCATCCCTTCTCTGCTTCCTGTTAGCTAACCAATCCTCTATCCATGCTAATATGTTACCCCCTCCACCATGAGTTATCATTTTGTACAGCAGCCTTTGATATGGCACCCTGTCAAACACCTTTTTGGAAATCCAAGTACAACACATCCACATGTTCCCCCTTATCCAAGTTACTTGTTACTTCCTCAAATAATTATGAGAAATTAGTCAAGATTGATTTCCCTTTCACAAAGCCACGTTGACACTGCCGAATTGAATTGACATTTTCTAAGTGCTATTCTATGACCTCCTTAATAATAGATTCAAGCATTTTCCCTCTGACGGATGATAGGCTAACTGGCCAATAATTAACTGCTTTCTGTCGCCCATCTTTCTTGACTGGTAGAGTTACATTTGTTATTGTCCAAGCTGATGGATAATTCAACCATATTCAAGGAAAGAGCATTTTGAATTTTTGTAAGTATTGAGAGATACCTACAATCGTGTCCCAACAATAATTATTCCTAAAACTTACAGACAAACCATTTGATGTGTCTGGCACCTAAGTGTGCCTGAGTGTTAAGTAATATGTTTTAAAATTAGTCTTCTACAAATTCCTGCCCATAATTTTGACCATCGACAACACGGTATTAAGAATTTTGATGAAGAGTCATCCAGACTTGAAATGTTAGCTCTGTTCTATCTCCACAGACGGTATCAGACCTGCTACAATTGTCCAGCATTTTCATTATTTTGTTTTGGATTCCAGCATTTGCAGTAATTTGCTTTTACAATATTAAGAGTAGTATGCCAGCAGGAATAACTTTCTTTCGTGTTCACATCTTTATACACAATGCACTTTCGAAAGGTTAATGATAATATTCACACCTTAGAAAATGTCAATTCATTCATTGTTTATTTAAAACAAGCACATCAGCGGATGTTGAGGTATGAGGTTAGCCTCCCTTCAAGGTATTTAAAGAGAAAGAAAGGTCCAGGGAATAACTTTTTGTTCGAAGGACTCCATAATTTTAAGCAAGTAAGTAATTAACCTCTTGAGAATTTTGAGATTTGTTTTATAGAAGTGTCAAATTTATTGCCACCACAGGCTGTCAATCACTGTTTCCTTCTGACTGGTGCATTCCAGTGACAATAGCAACAGGGGACATTTCTGAATCCAGTCAAGAATGAGTTCACTGCAAGGAATTTGATGCGACTCCAGAGCTGTTCAACACTGCGAGCTGGTACAAAGTGGGAAAAAAAATCAGCAGCCATTGGGATGCTTAAAACAAAGCAGAAAATACTGTAGGGCAGCATGATGACGCAGTAGGTTAGCCCTGCTGCCTCACGGCGCCGAGGTCCCAGGTTCGATCCCGGCTCTGGGTCACTGTCCATGTGGAGTTTGCACATTCTCCCCATGTTTGTGTGGGGTTCACCCCCACAACCCAAAGATGTGCAGTGTAGGTGGATTGGCCACGCTAAATTGCCCCGTAATTGGAAAAAATTAATTGGGCACTCTTTAAAAGAAAAAGAAAATACTGTGAATACATGGTGGGTCAATCAACATTTCTGAACAGAAGAGAGGGTGCAGGGGTGATTAACAAGAAAGATAGCAGGGGTGTGAAACCTGAAAAGACTAGAGAAGGGGAAGCAGTTATTCATAGGGCAGAGAAGGCTAGGAAGAAACTTTTTTGAGGTGTTCGAAATCATGAATGGTTTTTAATGAAATAAATAATGAGGAACTGGGCAGAATCTTGTACTGCTCACAGGAACGTGAAGCAAGGTGGCCGTGGAACTTTGTGCTGGAGGCTAATAAACAGCTTTCCCGGGCGTGGCGGCTGAAACTATAGTTCCAGGTATTTTGAAGGTAACCAGCTTTGGGAAGCCTTCATGGGAACTGACCATCCAGAGGTATTCAGTGTTTAGGAAGGACAGACAAAAAGGAAAAGGTGTTGGAGTTGCATTGCTGGTTAAAGAGAAAATTAATGCAGTAGTGAGGAAGGTTTTTAGCTCCAACAATGTGGAATCTGGGTAGGGCTGAAAAGCACCATAGGGCAAAATACTTTAGTGGGGTGTTATTGGCCAGGGCTTAGAGAACCCCAAAATGTATCATGGAGTTCACCTGACCCACAAATGTTAATAGATTGTGGTATGGGGAGCACATGGCCCACTCTACAGGTGTGCTACAGCACAAGGGGCAGCACGGTAGCATAGTGGTTAGCATCAATGCTTCACAGCTCCAGGGTCCCAGGTTCGGTTCCTGGCTGGGTCACTGTCTGTGCGGAGTCTGCACGTCCTCCCCGTGTGTGCGTGGGTTTCCTCCGGGTGCTCCGGTTTCCTCCCACAGTCCAAAGATGTGCGGGTTAGGTGGATTGGCCATGCTAATTTGCCCGTAGTGTCCTAAAAAGTAAGGTTAAGGGGGAGTTGTTGGGTTACGGGTATAGGGTGGATACGTGAGTTTGAGTAGGGTGATCATTGCTCGGCACAACATCGAGGGCCGAAGGGCCTGTCCTGTGCTGTACTGTTCTAAATCTATTCTAAAAATGGAAACATATTTTTCAAAGCAAAACAATGTTTATTCTACGAATTCAAGTTAACCTTTTTAAAACATACAGTGAACATCTGAGCAACCATCTATTCAAATATAACCCCAAAGAATAAAACACTAAGTAATCCATAAGCTATCCTTTTAACATCCATAAAACTTAAAAAAAGAACTTTTAACAGAAGCACATCAGGTTAAAGTCACTACTGAGAGCAATTATTAGTTTTAAATCGCCAAACAATCAATTTACAGTTTTTACATTAGAGAGAGAGAGACTAATATCCCTTCTGGCTGTGACTGCAGCTATCCAGCTCTGAAAATGAAACTAAAACACACCCTGCAGCAAACAGCCTAAAACGAAAGTTAAAAAACTGACAGACAGCACAGCTCCACGCATACTCTGACATCACTGATAAACACCCATTTCTTAAAGGTACTTTCACATGACAGGGAGCTGTATATAGATCCCCAAATTGTATTGGTAATATTGGGAATGGCATTAAACAGGAAATTAGAGACCCATGCAATAAAGGAACTTCTGTAATTATGGGTGACTTTAATCTGCATATAGATTGGGTAAAACAAATTAGTAATAACACCATGGAGAAGGAATTCCTGGAGTTTATGTAGGATGGTTTTCTGGACCTATATGTTGAGGAACCAACTAGAGAACAGGCCATCTCAGATTGGGTATTGCATATTGAGAAAGGAATAATTGGCAACATAGTTAATGTAAACACCCCCACAGCATTAAAAAATGGTCCAGCGAGAGGGAAACATTGTTCAAATTGTGGTGGACTGAATCACTTCGCAGCACAGTGTTGATTTGAACCAATTGCTCCAGTAACCAAATTTAAACAGCATTATCAGGTTGGCAGAAGGATTCAAAGTGTTGAGAAAAAATCCAAAATCACAGAAGATCGAGAGGATGGCTCACCTTATGCATTGTCAGATACCTTCATGATAGAAGCCATTATCAAGAATGATTTATTGGATTGGAAAGAAAGACCACTGAACACACCCTCAAAGATAATAAAGGAGCGGACTGTCTCACTTGAAATAAATGGTGAATTGATCCCATTCAAGATTGACACAGGAGCGCAAGCAAATATTATCACATTCCGATCTTTAAAGCAAGCAATTAGAAAGCCTCTGATAAAGCAGTCCACCTGTGAGCTCAAATATTACCATGGTAACAAAATAGATACAAAGGGGTCATGCTGTCTCGCTGAGAGGAATGGCAAAATAGTTACCCATTGACTTTGAGGTTGTAGGGGCTCAGAAGTCTTCATTGATTGGTGTTGTTGCTTGTGAAAGATTGCAGTTAGTGGAAAGGATTCACTCAGCTGGTACTTCAGATGACACAGATGAAGAGTCCAGGGAAGACTTGGATGATATGAACAACCTCTCAAAAGTTCATAATGATGGTGGCACATCAGAAAACAAAGCTTCAACTGACGCTGAAACATCAGAAAACATAACTTTGACTGATGCTGAAACATCAGAAAACATAGCAACTACTGATGCTGAAACATCAGAACCTGAGTTCATCGGAATAATGGAATTGCAAGCATGTTTAATTTCTGAGATACTACCAGTATCTCATCGCAAACTTCAGACCATAAAAGCCGAAACTGAAATGGACTTGGCGCTCCAGAAGGTAAAACAATACCTCAGAGAAGGATGGCCTGCTGGATGCAAATTACCCTTTCAAGACATAAGAGATGACCTGACGATTGGTGGTATCCTGCTAAAAGGAGGCAGGATAGTGATACCTGTCAGTTTATGTCTAGGGATTCTGCAGCAGATTCACGAGGGTCATCAAGGCATTGAGAAGTGTCATAGGTGAGCCATATAATCAGAGTATTGGCCAGGAATAAACAGAGATCGATAAGTATGTTCAAGCATGTCTGACTTGTCAGATGCATCAGCCTGCACATAGCAAGCAAACCATGCAAAAGATGGAAATTGTGACCAGTCCATGGAACAAGATGGGCATGGATCTATTTCATTTGCAGAGGTGAGGTTGCTGAATGATTCAACTGCCAGATCAATGATAAAGGCAATAAAATTGTTTTTCGCACACCATGGTATTCCGCTTAATGTTGTCACTGACAATGGTCCGTGTTTCTCGAATTGGGAATGGGCACAGTTTGCAGAGCCATGTGACATCTAGCTCCATTATCCACAATCAAATGGGAAAATAGATCGAGGAGGGATAATTAAGAGATTGTTCCGACAGGTGCGTGACGATGGTCAAGACGTGTCATTAGCGCTGTTAGCATATCGAGCAACACTGTTATCGATGGGTCTCTCACCTGTGTTATAGGCCAGGGTTGAGAAAATTCCAAAGTATATCATGGAGTTCACCTGACCTACAACTGTTTATTGAATTTGGCTAGGCCGAGCACAAGAGCCTGCCTTTCAGGTGTTATTCAACAGAGTTCTTAGACCAATTTAACCAAAAACAAGCTTTATTCTACAAATTTAGTGAACACTTGTATAAACACACACAGTAAGAATTTTTTTTTTAATTTAAAGTACCCAATTCATTTCTTTTTCCAATTAAGGGGCAATTTAGCCTGGCCAATCCACCTATCCTGCTCATCTTTTGGGTTTTCGGGGTGAAACCCACGCAAACACAGGGAGAATGTGCAAACTCTACACGGACAGTGACCTAGACCCAGGATCGAACCTGGGACCTCAGCATTGTGAGGCAGCAGGGCTAACCACTGCGCCACCCTGCTGCCTAACAGTAAGAATTTTTATCAACTACAAAGATAAACACGCCACACAATTACTCAATGCAGTGTTTAGCATTGCCAGGGACCTGGGTACAATTCCTGCCACCTTGAGTGACTGTGTGGAGTTTGCACTTGCTCACCGTGTCTGCCTGGGTTTCCTCTGGGTGCCACGGTTTCCTCCAACAGTCCAAAGATGTGCACGTTCGGTGGGGTTATGGGATTACAGGGATAGGGCGGGGGAGTGGGCCTAGGTAGGGTACTCTTTCAGAGGGTTGGTGCAGAGTCAATGGGCTGAATGGCCTCCCTCCCTCTGCTCTGTAGAAATTCCATGATGATAAGGGATTAGGTAAGCGCATTGTGTGGTTATTTATTAAGCCTGGACACATCAGAACAGATATACAAAAGTATAATGCTTGAAGACACCAGCAACAGAGCTATATTTGTGTGTGCTCCACTTAAAAGCAAAAGTGAAACTAAAACTCGATTGCATGACACACTTCCTTTCTGGTAATGTCATGCAGGTAAACTTAAAAAGAAGGTATATTACAGGAGTGATAACAATTAAAACCCCCTGTTGTGTGTACTGGGTGTCCATTCCCCATATGGAATTCTCCTTACTTCTGAAAAGTTGATAAGCACACTCGTGAGATAAGGTCAATTATAGGCTGACAGGTTTAGGATTATTTTAGATGGAATACATGATTGAGCAGAACTCCATTTTCGCAGCCAATTTTACCGATTTCCTATTGCCCCGCGCAACATCAAAAATAATGAATTGTACAAAACATTGCCTTTGATAAGGATTGATCTCACTTTACTGGTCAATATTGCTGATTGAGTGGCTCTCAAATCGGAAGAGAGAATTCTCTGCCTCTCAGTCTGTGTCAACTCAAATGTACAGTGATTGAGAAGGAAGAAGTCAAAACCTGAATTTTTGCCCCAACCCTATCATACTTCTCAGTGTCAAAAGATTGACTCTTCAAATTGATAATACATAAAAGATTTACATTGTATCTACAGCACAGAAAGAGACCCCTTGGCTCCATGCCTGTGTTTATGCATCAATTGAGCATCCTCCACCCTGACTGGCAGAATCTCTTGGTTCTAGTATTCTCCTTATTTAAAAAAGTGTCTCCAGTGTCTCTATATCCGTCTGATAAAATGGAAATAAGTGCTCTCAGTATTCCGAGTGTGATTCAGCCAAGGTTCTATACAAGTATAACATGACTTCATTGTTTCTTAATTTTATCGCCATACAGATGAACGCCAGTAGTTTATTTGCTTTTCATCAGTGGCCTGATTAATCAGTGTTGCGACTTTTAGTGATTCATGGCTCTGTAACTTAACCACTTTGTTCTTCTACCCCATTGGCGCACTTATTTCCAAGGAGTATGTGGCCTTCTAATTCTTCTTACAAATGTGTACTGCCTCATATTGAAGTTCAATTATGCCCCAATTGTGTAAGTTTCTTAATATTTTCTCCTGTTTTGTTATATTTTTCTTCAGCATTTACTATGTATCCCAATTTGGTGACATGACAAATTGAGAAATGGCACTTCTGATTCCTGAATCCAAATTGTGAAGAACACAGTGTAAGAGCCCTTCCTTTTATCCCCTTTGTTCCATTGATTTTATATCATTTATGTTACTTGAATCCGTGGACCCATAATCAGGATGTGTCTTTAAGTAGAAGATTCAAAGTTGAAACAGTCTGCTTGCCAAGACACAGGGCTGGATTCTCCAATTCTGGGGCTGTTTCCCCACGCTGGCCACTGATTCCCCATTTTGCTGGGGGCTAGCAGGACAGCAGCGGAGAGCAACCAGCTCTTGCTGCCGATAAGGCCCAGGGAATTGCTTCATGGCGGAGGCCACTCGCGGACCCAACCACAAAATAATCCCCCTCTTTGGCCGGCTCGGATGCCCATGACTGCCCCACCACAGTGCCCCCAGCCCCGAATAATGTCCCCCCTACCCACGGATCCCTCCCCCAAACTGTGGCGGTGCTGGACTGGGTCCATAGCCGGCATGCTAAGTTCCTGACGGATGAGACCACACGTGTCCTGCGCCGTCGGGAACTCGGCCGGTCGGGAGCGGAGCAGCGGGGAGCAGGCCTCAGGGAATGGCCTGAGGCCTTTGATATGGCCCGTGGTGTATACCTAGAGTACGTTGCTTTGGAGGGGGCGGAGCATCGCGAAAGCGGCGCCGCTCCTAATTCAGTCGGGAAATGTGATTCTCATACCGTTTGTCGAACGCGATTTTGGCATCGGCAAACGGAGAATCCAGCCCACTGTGTTCCAGGCTTTGTATGTTGTAAAGGAGAAGCCAGACACTTTGGCATTGACTGGATCTTAGGAACCAGCTTTCGAGGGACTCGATTGGTTAACTGACAACCGCTGGGTTGGCCAGGGATAGTGTTCTGCCTGACAATCGTCAGTGATTGGTTCCTGGAACTTAGCAGAAGTGTTTAGGCCTTGGAAGTGAGAGGAACTCTCTTTCTTGCTCTCTCTATCTCTCTCTCTCCGCTGCTTTCTGAAATGAAAGATTTGCTCTAATAAAAGCAAATTACTGTGGATGCTGGAATCTGAAACGATAGAGAAAGTGCTGGAAAATCTCAGCAAGTCTGGCAGCATCTGTAGAGAGAGAGAAAAGAGCTAGTGTTTTAGTCTGATGACTCTTTGCTCTAATGTTTTGAAAGCAGTGAGTGCCCGGCATATCTATTGTGTAAACCTGAAACAATGCTGATTCTGCAGAGAGAGTAGACTCTCTTAAAGAGAAAACCATCTCAAGCCGAGAAGGAAGAAGCACCAAAATGAAAGCCTGAGCTTCAGAAAGACATTGACTGGAACTCAACCCAGTGCTTCAGATATCCTCATCCTTTTATTTTTATTATATTATCTTTCCCTTTCCACCACCCTTTCCTCTCTGTATTGTTTTTCTGTGTTTGCATGTGTGTAGAGCGTGGGGAAGTTAGAGATCGGGGCGGGGGAGTTGGGAAAGCGGTAATAGACCGTTTAATTATAATACTGTACATAATTAAAGATTCCTTGCATTTTAACATTACAAATATGATGACTGCAGTTCATTGGGCTCAACCAAGGACCCCAGGTATTTAAATAAAATCTAATTTAATCTGTGTTGTGACTCCGGGTAAAGAGGGACTGGAGTTCACTGGGCACTAGCCCGGGGTATGGTCTGAGCACCAACTTCCCACCTTTCGGTTATCTGTGTAATTACTTTATGTTTTCTGTTTTACAGCCAGCTGGTCATTCATTCTGTAACAAATATCAGCAATTCTGTCATTGGCTTCATCTGGTGGGTGGGTGATTTTCAAGTTTCTCTCTCTGCAAAGATTGGCAGTGTGCCAGCCCGTGGCCAAAGTCGGGGTGGGGGGAGGGGGTAGCACTTGTACCCATGACCTGCAGTGGTTAGACAATTGACATAATTTAAGGCCTATTAAGGCTTCTTAATCGACACCAACTGGGATTTTCCTTTTCTTAAGAACTTTGCAGCAAAAGAACTTGAACTGGATTCTCTGGTCCTCCAGCCCCATGGGCGAGATTCTCCGGACTCACGACGGGTCGGAGAATAGCGGGCGTCGGAAATTTTTACAGCGACGCTGTTCCGACGCCCTCCCGCTATTCTCCGAACCCCGCAAATTGTCGGAGTCGCGTTTCCCGACAAACGCCTCCTTCCCGCCCCTGACACGACCAGAATCGCCACTGAGAGCCCCCCCGCTATTCACCGGCCTGGATGGGCCGAAGTCCCGACGTCATGGCGCCCTGTTTGGACGTCGTGAAACACACCTGCTTTTTAAATTTGTCAACCAGTCGGCCTGGCTGACGACTGCTTGGAGGAGGTCAGGGCACCACTCTGCGCACCGCTCAGCGCACCGCTCAGCGCACCGCTCGAGTCTGGCCACAACGGGAAAGGCATCCCTGGGAACGGGAGGGGGTCCAGAACGGGGGCAGTGGGGGGGAGACGGGGGAGGCAGTGGGGGAGACGGAGGGGGCAGTGGGGGAGACGGGGGAGGCAGTGGGGGAGACGGGGGAGGCAGTGGGGGAGACGGAGGGGGCAGTGGGGGAGACGGGGGAGGCAGTGGGGGAGATGGGGGAGGCAGTGGGGGAGACGGAGGGGGCAGTGGGGGAGACGGGGGAGGCAGTGGGGGAGACGGGGGAGGCAGTGGGGGAGACGGGGGAGGCAGTGGGGGAGACGGAGGGGGCAGTGGGGGGCGACGGAGGTGGGGGGGGTTAGGTAGAGAGTGAGCCGTCCAACCCCGTAACAAAATGTCTGCCACCATGCCATGGTGTGCAGGTGACGAGGACACGGCCGCTGGTTCCCCTGTGGCTTCCGGCCACAGGCCACTGACGCACCCGTGAGGAGGACATAGTTTACTGGCCGTTGGATGCAGAAAGTGACCAGGGGTTAGGCTGACCGCGTGTCAGCAGCGCGACCAGGCCACCGGGACACACTGGTATCCCATGGCTGGCGGCTGCCGAGGTGTCGACTAACGTCCGTCTAACATGTCCCGTTTCTCTGCCTCCTACCACCCTTCTGTAGGTTAGCACGATGCATGGGAACAGAACGGCTATGTTCTGCGCAGTGGTTGGGGCCGCTCTACTGGATTTGGAGATGCAGCAGCATCCACACCCACAACCCGCAGTGGCTGCAGGGCCAGCTGCAGCAGCAGAGGGAAGGGCCGAGGAGTTGCCAGTCGTCGAGCAGCATGGGGGGGGGGGGAGGAGGAGGAGGAGGAGGAGGAGGAGGAGGAGGAGGAGGAAGAGGAAGAGGAGAGAGTGAGGATGCAGCCACGGCGTCAGAGGCGACGACCAAAGCCGAGGGTGTACCGTGTCCGGGTCTCTTTCCTAACAATGCCGGACATCACCTCCAGGAGAAGACTCCGGCTGAGTAGGCAGACGGTGATACATATCTGCGAACTCCTGTCGCACCTCGCCCCACGTGGAACGGGGGGAGGACACGCGATCCCGGTAGCCATCAAGGTGACGGTCGCTCTGAACTTCTATGCTACCGGCTCCTTCCAGTCTCCGAGCGGGGACGTCTCTGGGATCTCCCAGTCATCGGTGCACAGGTGCATCCGGGATGTGACCGACGCCCTCTATGCCATCGCCGATCGCTACATCACCTTTCCCGAGGACCGAGCAAGTCAAGACTCACGAGCCCGTGGATTTGCCAGTGTGGCCGGGATACCGAGGGTTCAGGGGTCAATCGACTGTGTTCACGTCCCCATGCGCCTGCCTGCTGTGGACAGGGACGTGTTCACAAACAGGAGGGGGACATACTCCATTAATGTCCAGGTGGTATGCGACCCCCACATGAGGTTCATGAACGTCTGTGCAAGGTTCCCAGGGAGTGTGCATGACTCCTACATACTAGCGCAGTCGTTCATCCCTGCGATGTTTGAGGGACGTCCCCCCCGGCTGAGGGGCTGGTTGCTAGGTGACAGGGGTTATCCGCTGAGGTCTTGGCTGATGACGCCTATACGGAGGCCTCAGACCAATGCGGAAACACGATACAACGAGGCCCATGCAGCAACCAGGGGTGTGGTGGAGCGCTGCCTTGGCCTCCTGAAGATGAGATTCAGGTGCCTGGACCGCTCCGGAGGGGCCCTGCAGTACCAGGCCGACAGGGTCGCTCGCATTGTAGTGGTCTGCTGTGCGCTGCACAACATCGCGATGCAGAGGGGAGATGACCTGTTGCAGGAGGCGGAGGGAGAAGCTAGTGGCAGTGGTGCCAGCACAGAGGAGGAGGAGGAGGAGGAGGAGGAGGAGGAGGAGGAGGAGGAGGAGGAGGAGGAGGAGGAGGAGGACGCTGGCGGAGTGGCGGGCGCAGCACGCAGACACGACCCAGGTGCTGGTGATGTCCAGGAGGCGGCACGACGGACCCGGCAAGGACGGCGGGCACGCGACACCATGGTGGCAGCACAGTTCACGCATCGCATGTGACGTCCCCGATGAACACCAAACCACCACCTGCATCGCTAGTCATGCAGAGGGTCACCACACAACTGCCACCACCACAACCCCCCCTCAGTGTACACTGCTCCACTTCGACATGACGCTTATCACTGGGTACAGATGGAATGGCACAACATTGATGGCTGTGTCAGCGGGTGTGATCAGTGCCATGTGGAATGATGACAGCCCGCTCTGCGAAGAGCTGTGAGCTCAGAATCGTTAGAGAGAGTCTGACCCATGGCAATAGCTGAACCATCCACCTTGGTGGCCGCTGAGTTCGTCACTGACACTCCATCACGTGCCCGCGTGGGCTAGCTGTGGGAGGGAGGTAGGGGCAGGGACTGCACACCCGGCACCGAGGTTTCACCACCCGTCACCCCCAGCGACACTCGGTCACCATCACGATTCCTGTGGCTGTGGAACAATCACACGGTATTACAAGTAAGGTGGAACAGTGCGTTTAATATTAACAATTATTTACAGGTGCCCTAGCCCCTACAACTAAACTGTGCCCTTCACCCGTGCCAACTTACTCAGTGTCTATCTTAGTTGCCTTACGGGCCCTACCACTACGTCTAAGTGAATCCCCAGATGATACAGCAGGAGTGGAGGAGGATTGCTGCGAATCGCCCCCCTCGACTCGTTTCTCCTTGGCTATGCGTTTCCTGGGGTGACCCGGCCTTGATGGGCCAGGCTGCTCTGCGGGCGTCTCGGGTGACATTGTGCCACCCTGCTCTGCCTGCTGCCCACCCGATGCACCAGGGATGGGACGGGGGGAGGCCGAGAATTCCGGGACGTCCCGTGATGGAGTTAATGGGACGGGCCCCGAAACCTCCTCCTCCCTCGGGGAGCCCGGTGGCCCCCGGGCCTCACTTTGGGACAGAGGTGCGAGCGGGGAGGTTCCCCGTCGCACCACCGACACCTGGCGCTGCCAGTCCTGGAGGCCTGCAACGGTATCCACCAGGATCCGAAGGTTTGCAGAGACGGAGTCCAGGGAGTTAGACATTCCCGCCAGGGACTGTGCGATCTCAACCTGTGTGTGCACGACGCCATCCAGCACATGTGTCAGGCGGTTGATGGTCTCCGCGACTGACAGCTGGGACTGTGCTATCGACTGCTGTGACTGTGCCAGCGACTGCTGGGACTGTGCTATCGACTGCTGGGACTGTGCCATGGCGTGCTGCGACTGGCCAATGACCTGCTGAGACTCGGCCATGGCCCGCAGGGCGCCGGCAATGTCGGTTTGGCTCTGGCACATTGCTGCCTGTGAGAGGGCAACCCTGTCCAGGGCCGAGGATGACGCGTGCACATTAACCCCAACGTCTTGCATAACCTGACCCATTGCCTCCACCGCGGATGCCACCCGTGCGGTGTCGGACTGGGTCTCTGCCATGAGCGGCACCACTCCCTGCTCTTGGACGCGGTTCGACTCCTCTAACAGCGTCTGCAGAGTCTGGAAGGAAGCCCTCATCCCGTCATTGTTTCCCTGGGTTTCCTGAGGCATCGGCTGTGCGGGTGGGTTGATAAACTCCAGGAACTCAGAAAACGTCTGGGAGCCAGCTGCATCCTGGGCCTGGTCTGGCCTCCGCGAGTCCGGGCCCTCTGTTGCTCCGACCTCCACCTGCTGTACCTGCTCATCTGTGATGTGCCAACCAGACTGTGCCCCAGGAGACTCATCACTAAATAGGCCCGCCAGGGTGTGTATCTCTGGGATGATGGATGTGGTGGGAGAAAGCAGTGCCGCAAGCCCGACGCTCTCAATGCTTAGGTCCTTGTCCATGGTGTGGGGCTGCTCAGCGACAGGAGGGTTGTCCCTGGCCATTTCTGGTGGTGGTGGTGGACTTCGAACCCTCTGTGCGTCCTGGTCCGCAGATTGGGTTGGGGCGGATAGGGCTGCCCGCTGATCGGGCACCCTCTGTTGTGAGGCCCCGGGTGAGGTGGCGGCAGATTCCTGTCTCCGTCTGCAGCCAGACGGCCCTGGTCGTTCGGCATCACGTCCTAGGGAAGAGAATGAGACGGGTTATTTCGATTTGCTCGGCAGGCCGCTGGACGGTCCCAGTGGGCAGGGTGTGTGAAGGGACAGAGGATGGGAGGTGTCCCAGTGGGCAGGGTGTGTGAAGGGACAGAGGATGGGGAGGTGTCCCAGTGGGCAGGGTGTGTGAAGGGACAGAGGATGGGAGGTGTCCCAGTGGGCAGGGTGTGTGAAGGACAGAGGATGGGGGGGGGGGGGGGGGGGGGTGTTTGTCAGGGAGGGTTGTCTCACTTGCTGCAGTTCCGCCAACCTCGCATAGCGCGATATCGCGGGTGGCAGACCCCCCAACAAGGTCCAGGGCCCTCTGTTCAAAGGTGCTGAGGGGGTGCAGGTTGGGCGAACCCCCTCCAGTCTTGTGCCGCTCACGGTGGTTATGAGCGGCCTTGGCCTGTTGGGGGAGGGAACATAGGTAGATCATTACAAAACGGTAGGTATCAGCAGTCCGTTCTGATACTGGCACAGTTTGGGGGGGGCAAGTTGTCATCAGATGATTGCATCTCTCCTCGGTGCCAGAGCGCTGGGTCTGTGACAACTTTGTGAACCACCCTCAAATAACTCTGCCCCAATCCCTCTCCCCCCCCCCCCCCCCCCCGGGCGGGGGGGGGGGGGGGGGGGGGTGCTTAAGTTAAGGGGGAGGGATGGTTGTGACTAGGGGGCACCCTCATGGCACTTACCCTGGCAGACCTGGTGAGGTCGTGTAGCTTCTTTCGATATTGCTCTGCTGAGCGAGGGGTCTGCCCCACAGCACTGACGGCAGCAGCCACGTCACGCCAGGCCTGGCGTACCGTGCTGGCAGGTTGGCGATGCCCTCTCCGCGGGCGGATGATGCCCCTCCTCTGCTCCACGGCATCGAGCAGCGCCTCGACGTCTGCATCAATAAAGCGAGGAGCAGCTCACCTAGGCTCCGACATCCTGCCCGACAGATTCTGTGGTCGCCCGCGCCTTTTTACGGCGTCGGGCGGCGTCACATGGTCGGGTTCGTGTCGACGTCGCGTTCCGTCGTCATCACGCACGTAATTGACGCGGCCGCGCTACTAGCCCATTTCCAGGAAGTGAATCCGTCGGGAAATGAAGCCTTCGCGACCGTCGTAAAACGGTCCCGATTTTTACGACGGTTTGCCGACTTTCCGCGGGTGCGGAGAATTTCGCCCCATGTTTCTTGGTCACACGTCATTCACTGGCAGCTGGATTCTCTACTCCCATTGCTTTTTAATGGAATTTCCCACTGAAGCCGCCCTACGCCGCCGGGAAACCCATGGGTGGGGTTGTGCTGCCGTCAGGAACAAAGAATACCAAAGGCCAGAGAATTGCAGCCCTTTTCTTACCTTTAGGTAGAGTCGGTTGGATGGCTCTGTGCTAGCTCTAACTGGATGCAGCTTATCCAGGTCCAAACCTTGTACATTAAAATTGCAATTGGGGTCCTGCACCTGGATTACGAAAATAATTTACACATTTAAGCAGAAGCTTGGCCAATTTAAGCAGTTAGCTGCACTTTCAAAGGCCTTTTTGAAAATTAATTCAGCCCAAGGAGTCCAACAGATTTTCCTTCTGTTGGCCACACAATTTTCAGGTTAGAAATGGGCAGCAGCAGCTGAAAGTTTCCTGCAGATATCTTAACAGACCAGCATCAATCAACATTAAACAAATAGCTTTTACGTTGCTGGACGTTTAACTCCTCCTAGGACGAAGTTAACTTTGCAGATGTATTACAATATAACTTAGTACCAAATCCTTTCTCGGCCAAAGAGTTTTGATAATGAGAGGTGGTGAAAGACCAGCTCAGGCAAAGAGTCACTCAATGATAATTTACATGTTCAATCTGCCAAGAATGTTTCCGAAATTTGCCCCACAAATTTGGCAGTGGGCCCAAAGTTTGTACACATTGGGCAGAGTCCATTGCACTTCTAAAGTAGCCCAGAATTACTCCAGGTGTATGGTGACCCCAAAGCAGAAGGAAATCAGGGCTCCCCCTCACCACCCCTCCCTCCCTGACCCCCCAACCAAAGCTCAGTGACAGATCACTGGATCAGCTTCTAGATGTCGCGGAGGAGCACCTCCAGTAATGGCTGAAGGAGGTCCACCAACCTTACCACTGCCACTTGGGAGGAGGTGGCCAGGGCGGAAAGTGCCAACCTACGCTACAG
Source organism: Scyliorhinus canicula (assembly GCF_902713615.1). Lineage (NCBI taxonomy): Eukaryota > Metazoa > Chordata > Chondrichthyes > Carcharhiniformes > Scyliorhinidae > Scyliorhinus > Scyliorhinus canicula. Next base: position 151,894,257 of record NC_052146.1, read on the forward strand.
AAGGCCTTCCATCCAGTGCAGAAAAATCCCTTCCTCACTCTCATAATCCCACAAGCCCGTCAGACATTCGCAGGTTGAAATTCCACAGGGGGCCTCACACATTACCAGCACAAGGATCATTGCCAATGACTCTCTTACACACACCTTGACATTTCCATCTGGGCTCACGTCCTGTGTAACTTGTATCTTCACGCCCTACATTGGTCCACTCGGCACCCAGGCATCCTTGTCATCTGCCTTGACATCATGGGGCAGCACGGTAGCATTGTGGATAGCACAATTGCTTCACAGCTCCAGGGTCCCAGGTTCGATTCCGGCTTGGGTCACTGTCTGTGCGGAGTCTGCACATCCTCCCCGTGTGTGCGTGGGTTTCCTCTGGGTGCTCCGGTTTCCTCCCACAGTCCAAAGATGTGCAGGTTAGATGGATTGGCCATGATAAATTGCCCTTAGTGTCCAAAATTGCCCTTAGTGTTGAGTGGGGTTACTGGGTTATGGGGATAGGATGGAGGTTTTGACCTTGGGTAGGGTGCTCTTTCCAAGAGCCGGTGCGGTCTCGATGGGCCGAATGGCCTCCTTCTGCACTGTAAATTCTATGATAATCTATTCTATGACATGCATCCTGCTTACAGTCTCCATTGGTCTTAGAACATAGAACATAGAACGATACAGCGCAGTACAGGCCCTTCGGCCCTCGATGTTGCACCGACATGGAAAAAATCTAAAGGCCATCTAACCTACACTATGCCCTTATCATCCATATGCTTATCCAATAAATTTTTTAATGCCCTCAATGTTGGCGTGTTCACTACTGTTGCAGGTAGGGCATTCCACGGCCTCACCACTCTTTGCGTAAAAAACCCACCTCTGACCTCTGTCCTATATCTATTACCCCTCAATTTAAGGCTATGTCCCCTCGTGCTAGCCACCCCCATCCGCGGGAGAAGGCTCTCGCTGTCCACCCTATCTAACCCTCTGATCATTTTGTATGCCTCTATTAAGTCACCTCTTAACCTTCTTCTCTCTAACGAAAACAACCTCAAGTCCATCAGCCTTTCCTCATAAGATTTTCCCTCCATACCAGGCAACATCCTGGTAAATCTCCTCTGCACCCGTTCCAAAGCTTCCACGTCCTTCCTATAATGAGGCGACCAGAACTGTACGCAATACTCCAAATGCGGCCGTACTAGAGTTTTGTACAACTGCAACATGACCTCATGGCTCCGGAACTCAATCCCTCTACCAATAAAGGCCAACACACCATAGGCCTTCTTCACAACCCTATCAACCTGGGTGGCAACTTTCAGGGATCTATGTACATGGACATCGAGATCCCTCTGCTCATCCACACTACCAAGAATTTTACCATTAGCCAAATATTCCGCATTTCTGTTATTCTTTCCAAAGTGAATCACCTCACACTTCTCCACATTAAACTCCATTTGCCACCTCTCAGCCCAGCTCTGCAGCTTATCTATGTCCCTCTGTAACCTGCAACATCCTTCCGCACTGTCTACAACTCCACCGACTTTAGTGTCGTCTGCAAATTTACTCACCCATCCTTCTGCGCCCTCCTCTAGGTCATTTATAAAAATGACAAACAGCAACGGCCCCAGAACAGATCCTTGTGGTACGCCACTCGTAACTGAACTCCATTCTGAACATTTCCCATCAACTACCACTCTCTGTCTTCTTTCAACTAGCCAATTTCTGATCCACATCTCTAAATCACCCTCAATCCCCAGCCTCCGTATTTTCTGCAATAGCCGACCGTGGGGAACCTTATCAAACGCTTTACTGAAATCCATATACACCACATCAACTGCTCTACCCTCGTCTACCTGTTCAGTCACCTTCTCAAAGAACTCGATAAGGTTTGTGAGGCATGACCTACCCTTCACAAAACCATGCTGACTGTCCCTAATCATATTATTCCTATCTAGGTGATTATAAATCGTATCTTTTATAATCCTCTCCAAGACTTTACCCACCACAGACGTTAGGCTCACCGGCCTATAGTTACCGGGGTTATCTCTACTCCCCTTCTTGAACAAAGGGACCACATTTGCTATCCTCCAGTCCTCTGGCACTATTCCTGTAGCCAATGATGACCTAAAAATCAAAGCCAAAGGCTCAGCAATCTCTTCCCTGGCTTCCCAGAGAATCCTAGGATAAATCCCATCCGGCCCCGGGGACTTATCTATTTTCACCTTGTCCAGAATTGCCAACACTTCTTCCCTACGCACCTCAATGCCATCTATTCTAATAGCCTGGGTCTCAGCATTCTCCTCCACAATATTATCTTTTTCTTGAGTGAATACTGACGAAAAGTATTCATTTAGTATCTCGCTTATCTCCTCAGCCTCCACACACAACTTCCCACCACTGTTCTTGACTGGCCCTACTCTTACTCTAGTCATTCTTTTATTCCTGACATACCTATAGAAAGCTTTTGGGTTTTCCTTGATCCTACCTGCCAAAGACTTCTCATGTCCCCTCCTTGCTCGTCTCAGCTCTCTCTTTAGATCCTTCCTCGCTTCCTTGTAACTATCAAGCGCCCCAACTGAAACTTCACGCCTCATCTTCACATAGGCCTCCTTCTTCCTCTTAACAAGAGATTCCACTTCTTTGGTAAACCACGGTTCCCTCGCTCGACCCCTTCCTCCCTGCCTGACTGGTACGTACTTATCAAGAACATGCAATAGCTGTTCCTTGAACAAGCTCCACATATCCAGTGTGCCCAACCCTTGCAGCCTACTTCTCCAACCAACACATCCTAAGTCATGTCTAATGGCATCATAATTGCCCTTCCCCCAGCTATAACTCTTGCCCTGCGGGGTATACTTATCCCTTTCCATCACTAACGTAAAGGTCACCGAATTGTGGTCACTGTTTCCAAAGTGCTCACCTACCTCCAGATCTAACACCTGGCCTGGTTCATTACCCAAAACCAAATCCAATGTGGCTTCGCCTCTTGTTGGCCTGTCAACATATTGTGTCAGGAAACCCTCCTGCACACATTGTACAAAGAATGACCCATCTAATGTACTCGAACTATATCTTTTCCAGTCAATATTTGGAAAGTTAAAGTCTCCCATAACAACTACCCTGTTACTTTCGCTCTTTTCCAGAATCATCTTCGCCATCCTTTCCTCTACATCCCTAGAACTATTAGGTGGCCTATAAAAAACTCCCAACAGGGTGACCTCTCCTTTCCTGTTTCTAACCTCAGCCCATACTATCTCAGAAGAAGAGTCCCCATCTAGCATCCTTTCCGCCACCGTAATACTGTCCTTGACTAGCAGCGCCACACCTCCCCCTCTTTTGCCCCCTTCTCTGAGCTTACTAAAACACCTAAACCCCGGAACCTGCAACAACCATTCCTGCCCCTGCTCTATCCATGTCTCTGAAATGGCCACAACATCGAAGTCCCAGGTACCAACCCATGCTGCCAGTTCCTCTACCTTATTTCGTATACTCCTGGCATTGAAGTAGACACACTTCAAACCACCTACCTGAACACTGGCACCCTCCTGCGAAGTCAAATCTGTGCTCCTGACCTCTATACTCTCAATCTCCCGTACCCCAAAACTACAATCCAGGTTCCCATGCCCCTGCTGAATTAGTTTAAACCCCCCCAAAGAGCACTAACAAATCTCCCCCCCAGGATATTGGTGCCCCTCGGGTTCAGATGTAGACCATCCTGTCTATAGAGGTCCCACCTTCCCCAGAAAGAGCCCCAGTTATCCAGAAATCTGAATCCCTCCCGCCTACACCATCCCTGTAGCCACGTGTTTAATTGCTCTCTCTCCCTATTCCTTATCTCACTATCACGTGGCACGGGCAACAACCCAGAGATAACAACTCTGTTTGTTCTCGCTCTGAGCTTCCATCCTAGCTCCCTAAAGGCCTGCCTGACATCCTTGTCCCCTTTCCTACCTATGTCGTTAGTGCCAATGTGGACTACGACTTGGGGCTGCTCCCCCTCCCCCTTAAGGACCCGGAAAACACGATCCGAGACATCACGTACCCTTGCACCTGGGAGGCAACATACCAAACGTGGGTCTCTCTCGCTCCCACAAAATCTCCTATCTGTGCCCCTGACTATTGAGTCCCCAATTACTAATGTTCTACTCCTTTCCCCCTTTCCCTTCTGAGCAACAGGGACAGACTCTGTGCCAGAGGCCCGTACCCCATGGCTTACCCCTGGTAAGTCCCCCCCCCACAAGTATCCAAAACGGTATACTTGTTACTCAGGGGAACGACCGCAGGGGGTCCCTGCACTGACTGCTTCTTCCCAGTCCCTCTTACAGTTACCCATCTATCTCCAGTCTTTGGTGTAACTACTTCCCTGAAGCTCCTATCTATGACCCCCTCTGCCTCCCGAATGATCCGAAGTTCATCCAGCTCAAGCTCCAGGTCCCTAACACGGTTTTTGAGGAGCTGGAGTTGGGTGCACTTCCCACAGATGAAATCAGCAGGGACACTGACGGCGTCCCTCACCTCAAACATTCTGCAGGAGGAGCATTGTACTGCCTTCCCTGACATCACCTCTAGATTAAAAAAAAAACAAGAAAAAGAAAAAGAAAGGAAGAGTTTACCTGATATTCCCTCAAACCCTGCTCCCGCTGAAAGGTAAGCAAATTTAAAGGCACTCACTCACCTTCACGACAGGCCCCTGCTCCCGCTTCCCAACCACCGTGGGGTGGGGGGGTTGGTTAGAGGAGGAGGTGGAGGGGGGGGTTGGTTAGAGGAGGAGGTAGGGTGGGAAACACTCACGAAGTGTTTCGGGTTTAACTGTCACTTGCCAACAGCCTCTCCACAAACCTTGATGTAGGAATAACACGCCTGCAGTAATAGGGAGAGATCTTGGACCTGTGTGGGGTTGCTGGATCTCCAGGTCCCCATTCCAGATGAGGAACATGCTGTAGAGCTGGCTGGACAGGAATGGGATCGTGCCTGTGGCGACAGTGAGATCAGCGGCTCAGACCCAAGTGAGAGCCTTGCACCAGCTGATCCTTCAGACAATGAAACTGACTGGGAATTTCCGTTCCCCCACCACTGCTTTGGGTTTCCCCGTGGCAGCTCATATCAGCGGGATTGGAAGAATCCGCCAATGGGAAGGGCAGGAAAATTCTGGCCTGCGAGTACATTACATTATTTTTGAGTCTGCAGCCATTCAATAATTCTCTCAATTCTCTTCACTGGGTGCCAGTGAGAAATGCCAAAGGATGACTGGAAGTCAGCCCCTGAGTGGCCCAAAACCACCTCGGATGAAGATCCTGAGCTCACTTTGCAACAAATCCCACCACGGTGTTCACCCACACCCTCCAGCAGTGTAGAGATACACACATTGATGGGAGATAGATCCAGAGCAGGCTTGGGAGCCACAATCTGGTGAGCACAGCACAGATTGAGGCATGGACAAGATGGGCTGAATGGCCTCCTTCTGTGCTATAACTTTTCTATGATTCTGGTCCACAGCAGGTGCTGACAGGGAAACCCAAGCTCAATGCAGTGCTGAAGGAATGGATTCCACTGGGACTCAGTCAGGTGATGAGTATCTGGACCCAGTCCTAATACAGATATTGGAGCTGCAACAGCACACAAGAGAATATCAGTCAGGGTTGTCAGATGCAATCAGCAGATTGAATCGTGTGATGCAAAAGTCCCTTCATGTTCAGTGTGAAGTCATAGCGCCGACATGACAACATACTGAGATCAATACTAATGGGATGGCGGCCACCATGGAGACCCTGGTCCAGGGCACAGGTCCTATTGGCATTGGTTGCATCCAACAGTGGCCAAGCAAGATGAGGCCAGGGTACCTCAATCGAACTCCAGGTGCCCCTTCTCCTTCAGGTGTCAGTCAGGGCCTCTCAGGAACCCAAAGGGTCAAGGAACAACAGCAGGACACTTGGCTGTTCACCCAGGTGTCTCTGAGAGCGTCCAGCCAATCCCAAACTCCACTGCCTGTGGACCCCATCTGCTGCAGCTCCATAGGCCAAGGATGACAACCACAAAAATCATCGCAGACAACAAGGCTATCAGCCAGCAGGCTGCCTCCACCTCAGCTCTGATCTTCTGGTCCCACCGCTGTTAACGGGGCTTCCTGTAATATGCACCAGCTGCCGCTGGGAATACCTCAAAGGGCGTTCGCCGTCGACAGAGTCAGAAGGTCCCGTCAGTGGGAACAGACGGAACATTCTGGAGAAAAAGGTAGAAGAGTTAACCAGTTAAAGTGCAGACCTTATTACATAACAGCAGAGGAACTGGCTCTGCACAGCAGACCATACATTCTGTCAAAAGTAAATAAAAGGGCTGGAGGAATGTTTAAATCCACGTGCATATAAAACTGTATCTTCACTTATCTAAGATATCGAGAGCAATAATTCTGTATGGGAAGTAGTAAATGGTGGACAATTCATGGAACATCAGTAACAGGGAACAGGAGGACTGGGATTCAGAATCAGGACCTCCTGACACACTGGAACCTCCTCACATTGAGACAAGGCCCAGATAAATAGTGAATGATTCTCTCAGGAGATTCTCTAATCTGTTTCCTCCAACCTTTCAGCCAGTGCATCCCATATCCCAATAGCTCGCTGCATTAAACAAAATCTCATCTCCCCTCAGCTTTTTTACCAATTATCTCAGATCACTATGCTCTGGTTGCTGACCTTCCTGCCAACGGGCACAGTTTCTCCTTACCTACTAAATCAAAAATCAATACAAATAAAATGGTATTCTATTCATAACGTGTATTTGATTTATTTTTGTGTGTGTGTGTTACAATAGAGAGCAGGGCAATAATAAAATGCCAACTCAGTAATAATAATTAATGACCTCCTGTGTTGGAGGATAACCCATTTTACCCTGTATAACATGCAATGTCAAATCTATTGATTTGTGATGATTGAACGAGCCCATCCCTGCCTTTATTCCATATTGGCCTGGTATCTTTGTGACTGCTCTGTTCAAAGTCTGTGCGTTTTGCTATGTTCTCGTATATTTCCCTAAATCTGTGACTTTGGTGCAATTAAGACTTTATTTAATTATTTTGCATATTTTGCCTGTTACCTTTTTAAAACCCTAACTCAGAACAATGTGGCAGGAAAGCTGTTCTGGGATACAAAGTGAGGCCTCCCATGTGGTTAGGCAATGTTGGGAAATCTTAGGGAGTTGAGATCATAAAATTGAGGAACACATGTGCAATGTCACGATGCAGAGGTAGTTGTGGGATGTTGGAATGTTGGACCATCCTTGGGGTGCTGACCTGGCTCCTGGTATGGCCATCGCTCATATTTAAAATTCTCAGTCTTTGTTCCGAAGTCTCTGCATGACTCTGCTCTCTATATCTATGTAATCTCATCCAACACTACTCCCCTCTGAGGAAACTGCTTTACTTAAATGTTGGCTTATTATGCATCAATTGTGCATGGGGGACACAGTGGCACAGTGGTTAGCACTGCTGCCTCACAGCACCAAGGACCTGGGTTCAACACAACTGGATGACGGTGTGGAGTTTGGAGGTTCTGCCCATCTCTGCATGGGTTTCCTCCAGGTGCTATGATTTCCTCCCACAGTCAAAAGATGTGCAGGTTAGGTGGATTGGCCATGCTAAATTGCCCCTCAGTGTCCAAAGGGGTTACTTGAATAGGGTGGAGGCCTAGTTAAGGTGCTCTCGCAGAGGGTCGGTGCAGACTCCATGGGTCAAATGGCCTCCTTCTGAGACTAGGGATTCTATGATTCTATGGGATCCTAAGATTTCCAATTTCCTTCAGACAGCATTAGTGAATTGAACATTCTAAATTCTCCCTCTGTGTACCCGAACAGGCGCCGGAATGTGGCGACTAGGGGCTTTTCACAGTAACTTCCACAATGGAAACCCCATTGTCGGGCTGCAGGGATGGAGAATCCCGCCAAAGTTTTGGCTCAAACATAAACCAAATTTCAAAAAAGGATAAGGTTTTAGGAAAAGAAACAATTGCTGAGAAAATGTCATAACAATAAATTGACAAGTTATAAAAGAGTAGGTACTAAAATTAATCGGCATGTGAGAGGGACAGTGTATGTGGGTGAGGGAGTGTGAGTGGATGTCTCTGTATGTGTTGGTATGTGGTAGAAGAATGATAAACCTGAGACTAGGTGTTAGACAGGCTCACCCTAACCCCCACACACTCACCCTAAACTCTCATTTACCTTACCTCTTGTACATGCCCACCCTTTACTTAGTCTCTCGCTCCCATCCACTTATTCTCACCCACCCCATCTCTCACTACCATTCACCCATAACCACACCCACTCGCTCCCACACAAATACACCCACACCCATTCATCCACACACACACACATACACACCCACTCTCTCCCACACACACACACCCACTGGTTAACACATACACACAAACACACACCCACGTGCTCCCACACACACCCACTCACTCTCACACACACCCTAACTCACTCACCCCTCCCCCATGTTCACCATGGATCCAGAGGTCCACATTGTCTACATTGGTGCCGGTGCTGTAGGTAGAAAGAGGGATTGGAGTCCTGCAGGCAGATTTTAGTAAAGTGGAAAGAGAATAATGAGCGGAACATGACAGATAGGAAGCTCCCTATTGTTTCCAGACACCAGTGAGTCTAGAACTAGGAGGATCGAGCAAATGAATGCTTGTCTTCGGAGATGGTGCAAGAGGGAGGGTTTTAGATTTCTGAAACATTGGGACCGGTTCTGTAGGAGCTGGGACCTGGTACAGGTTGGACATGATGCGCCTAAACAAAGTTGGGATCAATGTCCTTGGCAGGGCTGTTTGTGAATGCAGACAGTGTTAAACAAAATATCAGCAGGCTGGGTCCTGAATGTAGTGGTAGAATGGAGAAACATGTGGCAAAATTCAATACACACCCCCAAAGCTATTTTGGTGGTTTTGGGGGGTTTAATTGGGAGGAACAGTGGTAGGTGGGGACCCCATCTTCTTCTCCACCTTAATGCCAACTTAAAGGCCTCATTCTGCCACTCGTAGTACTAATCCAGCGTGGATTGAGGACTCACCAGAATGTCCAAAAAAATAAACCTCGTAGCGGCCGTTTTCAGGCTTTTGGGTAGTGATGGGAATGCCCTATTCAAAAACGCTGAGTGTCTGTTCGAGAGACCCAATATCAGGATGGGGTGGGCCCAGTGGCTTTGTTACCAACCCCCTCTCCACCTCCCACTGTCGCAACCATCACCCTGCCATCACTCACCTCTGCCTGGGTCCCTCAATGACTCTGGGCTTTGGATGGGTGTACTACTGGCAGTAGGCCCGGCTTCCCTTTTTGACCAGTAGGGAATCAGCTGGCAAGTCTTCAAGGCCTGTATTTCGTCCGTCAGAGTTCTTGATCCCAGAGAAAGCTCACTGCTGCCCAGATAAGTACCTAATTGGCACTTAATTTGGACCTTGCCAAAGTAGGTGACAGGGGGCTCTTGCCAGTGCTCTAGCCAACAGGTGAGACCCCTTGTAGCTTGAATTAACTATCTCCCTTTACCGTTAATTTTCCAAGCAATAACTTGTAAGATGTCAGTAATTTAAGTCTTTAATTATCTTGTGATTTTCAAATTGCAGCTGGGATTTATCCAAAGTCTTATCCACAGATCTGAAATCCCAATTAGTTCCCTGGTAGTAATCCAATGGAATCAAGTCCCATTCAGGCACATTAGTGGCTACTGTTGACCTTTCCCTTGATTAAGCTACCAGGTGACAGAAGTCCTGCCCACTCAGAGCTGCTAGTCTCTTGTTATTGCCACCAGTACCTGTGGGTGTTGTGGCTGGTGGTGGTAATGCACCCACCAGAGGCCCAGGACCAGCAAGCGAGGCCGAACCGTAGGTCAGTGAAGACCGCAGGAGGGTCACGGATTGAGGTCACAGGAGCGGGAGAAGAGGGGTGGCAGGCAGACGCAAATGCAAGGGAATGGCTTTGAGCAACCAACCTTTGCCCGAGTCTGGATTCCTCCATCGAGCACTACATGCTTGACGTTAAGTCATGCCCTGGGAGGGTGCAGGCAACCCTTAGAATGCACAGAAAATACCCCATTTAATGAGCCTAATTGACATCCTGCTGTTGGTGGCCTTGAATTCCATGTGCAGGGCCCTTCCTGTGGATTCCCTTATTTCCCATTTCTTTTACTTTATGGTTATCATTTTTGGTCCATGAACGGACATATACCTTTAAGTCAAGCAGAGGAAGTGAAGAACTCAAAAGTTGAAAAATAGTTCACTGTGATATTGGAGATTTAGATTATAAACAGAAGAACACAGACTCTCTGGCACCTGAGAGTTCAGAGGGATTTGGTTTGTTTGGCTGGCTGGTGGCCAATGAATTGGCCAAAGACCATGGGCGGAATTCTTTGAAAATGGGGTTATGTCCCCACGCCCACAAGAAAATGAGCGCAAATCACTCTGGACTTTCCATAAGGAAGTCCAGAATGATTCTCCTTTTTGAATGGGGCTTGAAGGGCCCTGGAGTAGCCCACGCAGCTCCGGCTGCTGATATGGGGGCCTGCACTTGCGGCGGCGGCCCAACGCAACATGGCGGACCACACAGCAAGCTGGCCAACAATATAGGCTCCCCCCTCCACCCCAGATCGCAAGCGCCCACCGATTGGTGGCCACCGATCGCGAGTCTGGTCGTCCTGGAGGCCCCCCCCCCCAGTGCCTGATCTCTCCGCTCCCCCCACCAGGACTGGGTCCGCAGCCGCCACTCTGAGAACCATGAGTGAACCATGCCGGCGGGATCTCGGCCTGCTGCCGGTGGAAAATCGCAGCAGGGGCCTCTTTTAATGCCCCCCCGGCCGGCACCATGTCGACCCCGCGCGCATGACTGGCAGCGATTCTCCGGTCCTCAGAGAATCATGGGAAGGCGTTGGACCTAATCGCGGGTCCGACGCCCCATTCTCCGCCCCCGCACTGAGCGCAATTGCGGCACAGACGCTCGGAGAATCCCGCCCCATATTCTGCCCGGCGACAAACTGAGATTGGCTTCAGTCAGGTGGGAGGTTTTCAGAGGAGCCAGGGCGGACCCAGACCTCTCCAGGATCATGAGAGAAAAAGATGCGAGTTGTTTCTCTCTCTCTCTTTATCTAAAAAGTTTTTGTGCCTGCTGTTCTAAATCTGCAGAGAGGCCTTGAGATCCTAATGACTCCAAAATGAAAACCATTACAGACGAAAAGCAAGAACATCCAACTGAAGGCCTAGACTAAAAGATATACTGGAAAACATCCATCTGAAACCTTTTATCCTTGTTACTTTTCAGATTATTCTTTTTACTTTTCGTATTATTTTCCTTTACACCCCTCTTTCACCTCTGTGTGTGCCTGTCTTGTGTGTAGAGAGTGGGGCGAGTTATAGAGGGGGGATTAGGAATTCGATAATAGTTAATTAGCTATATTTGCTGCCTATTTAATTATAGTCGATGTTATTAATAAAGGTTAATTGTGTTGAAATTTAAAAATCTGCTGACTGTAGTTATTGGGAAGCCAAAGACCAAATACTTTGGGTGTTTTTGAAGAATTAAGAGATAATTTCAATTGTGTTGCGACTCCAGATGAAGTGGGTCTGGAATTGACTATACATAAGCCCATGGAGTCGTAACATGTGTCAACCCTGTAATTTAGTCTAGTGTGTGTTGGGGGGGGGGGGGGGGGGGGGGGGGGGGGGGGGGGCTGTGGTTTTACAGCCATCAGGAGACTGATGTGTTTCTTTTTCCCTGGTTAAATGTTCCCGGCCACCACATTTCCTGCCACAATGGACTGCTTAAATCCATCCTTGTGTGTGATCAGGAAAGGATGCTGCATTGTATCTAGTGATCAAGATCTTAAAGATATTTCTCGCTTCAGATTTATTAAGAAGTACAGTTCTCCAATGCTTTAAATCAAAAGTAAACTGGACTGGAATCAAAAATCTCACTTGTGGGTTGACCAGTAGCTATTGGAAAATGAAATGCAATGTGAGCCATGACAATGAAAGTTATATGAGAAGTTTAAAACAGATATGCAACATCAAGGCAATTTCTAATATTGTAGTTTGAATAAATAATTAGAGGACTTGTTGAAACATTGTAGCTTAAGGTGTATTTTGATAGGACAGTATGAAGCTGTCCCTGAAACATCCTACCCACCTTAGAAACAGATCAGCACTGAAAATAGGAGCAGGAGTAGGTCATTTGGTACTTTGAACCTGCTTCAGCTGATCCTTTATCTCAACGCCACACGCTCCTGCACTCCCTTGGGAAGAAAGGAGTAAAGAAAATTCAAAAAGTGATTCCACATTTTGGCCAACTTAGTCACATGTCAAAGGATATAATCAACAGGAGGTCGGAAGCTCGCTTGATGTGTGTATGTGTAACTCCCTGTAATGTATTTGTGACTGATGTATTGTTAATTGGTGTATCGTTAATGGATGTATTTCTATAGATGTATGCAATGTTAACTAATATTCCTAACAAACCTAGTATAAGTATTAGTTTGTATTTTGAATGTAGTCCGGGTTCTCATTGCCGCAATACTGGTGCTACTGACTCCTTCAAGGACACTACTGTTAGCATGCCTGTCTTCAAAGCTGATTCAGAGCTAAAGTAGATCATGGATTTTGCAATGTATTTTAAGCTGTGTTGTTTAAGAGTGTCCCTGAGATGTTCATCCTTACAAGCCTCAGTGATTACTTCAAATGCTTTAACAATGTTTGATGCCTTAGTTGACATATGCAAGCCTCCTGTAAACTAATGTGAACTATCTGTCTGACAGGCATTGCGGGATCCAGTGCAAATTAAAAATCTGCAGTCATGATTCACCTCCATTGGGGCATCACACTTATAGCTTGGCTTCTTAAAATCCTTGAACTTCTTTGAAGGATTTAGGATCACGAGAGAAGAGTTACATCTCTTCCTGGCAAGGACGCAAATCAATTACCCACCACTAAGAGTGTGCAGGCAATGGACATCCCAAAATGATGTCAGAGGAGATATGTGCCAGGATACTGTGCTTCAGCAGCTACTGCTTTCAGTATTTGAGCTTGTAAAATTAACAATTTATATGTCTAAAACCTCTCTCCCTCCTTACCTGACTCCTTCCCTCTCTCCACTTCCCCCTCCTCCCCCCCTTTACAAATGGACAAAACCATGGCATTTATGTGGAAAAATATATTTTATTGACTGCTGTATTAACTGAGAAAATATATTTTATTGCAAGAAATTTATAAAAGTTGAGGTTGCTATAACACAAAATGTCATTGTTCAGCTGACAATTTTAATTAGTTTCAAAGTTTGGCATTTATAAAATTATTTTTGTGAATAAATGCTTCCCATTAAACTTCACAAGCTTCCACAAATAATAAAAGCAAATTACTGCAGATGCTGGAATCTGAAACAGAAGAGAAAATGCTGGAAAATCTCAGCAGGTCTGGCAGCATCTGTAGGGAGAGAAAAGTGCTCATGTTTTGAGTCCGATGACCCTTTGTCAAAGCTTCCACTTACTGAGACATCAAAAAACAATATTTAGTTATGAGATAATCATAAATGAATTGGATAATAAAAGTAAACAAGGCAGAAACATAACACAGTGACACACTGGTTAGCACTGCTGCCTCACAACATCAGGGATCCATGTTCAATTCGGAGCTTGGGTGACTGTGTGGGGTGTGTGTTTTCTCCCTGTGTCTTCATGGGTTTCCTCTGGGTGCTTTGGTTTCCCCCACAATCCAAAGATGTGCATGTTAGTTGGATTGGCCATGCTAAATTGCCCTTAGTGTCCAAAGGTTAGGTGGAGATACAGGGATACGGCAGGGTTCGCTCGAGCACCAGTGCGGACTCGATGGACCAAATGGCTTTCGTCTGCATTGCAGTAATTCTATGATTCTATAAACACAAATCAAAAACATATCAGGGGCGGAATTCTCTGATAATGGGGCTATGTCCCACGCCCGCATGAAAACGGGCGCAAATCACTCTGAACTTTCCGGGAGAAATTCCAGAGTGATTCTCTGTTTTGAAAGGGGAGAGCAGGGCCCTGGAGTGCTCCTCGCTGCTCCGGCTGCCGATACGGGGACCTGCACTTCCAGCCGCGGGTCCACACATGCGCAGAGTGCAACATGGCGGACCCACACAGTGGGCCGGCCCCGACAATATAGGGCCTCCCCCAGATTGCATGCCCACCGATCGGTGGCCCCTGATCGCGAGCCTGGCCGTCCTGGAGGCCCTCCCGGTGACGGATTCCCCTGCCACCCCACCAGGGTGGCTATGGACTGGGTCCGCAGCCGCCACTCCAAGTGTCCGCCAGGTGGAACGATGAGCGAACCACACCGGTGGGAACCCAGCCAGTTACGATTGCGGAGGCTCGGAGAATCCCGCACCAGGATTTTACAAGGACAGTAACGTCTAAAATCCTGGAGCACTTTTAAAATCTTATGACCACAATCTAAATTAAAACAAATAAACCCTTTTAAGCATGCCACACATGAAGTCAAATGATAAGATAGTGCAGATTTAAATAGTTTCACAGATTTAAAACAAATCACTTATAAATAATAATCACCTTCAATCAGAAAAACAAAAATTACTTTAAAACAACCAATAACGGGCAGCACGGTGGCCTAGTGGTTAGCACAACCGCCTCATGGCGCTGAGGTCCCAGGTTCGATCCCGGCTCTGGGTCACTGTCCGTGTGGAGTTTGCACGTTCTCCCCGTGTCTGCGTGGGTTTCGCCCCCACAACCCAAAAATGTGCAGAGTAGGTGGATTGGCCAGGCTAAATTGCCCCTTAATTGGAAAAAATAATTGGCTAATCTAAATTTATAAAAAAAAACAACCAATAACAGGGGAGCACAGTGGTGCAGTGGGTTAACCCTGCTATCTCACGGTCCCAGGTTCGATCATGGCTCTGGGTCACTGTCCGTGTGGAGTTTGCACATTCTCCCCATATTTGCGTGGGTTTTGCCCCCACAACCCAAAGATGTGCAGGTTAGGTGGGTTGGCCATGCTAAATTGCCCCTTCATTGGAAATAACTAATTGGGTATTCTAAATTTATTTTTTAAAAAACAACCACAAACAGCAATGCCTGTAGAAAATAAAAAGCAAAAATAAATTGTCAAAAAATATCTCTCAAAAAATACCTTTAAAACACTTGTGGAACATGTTGACTGCTGTCTTCAACAGAAATCTGCAGTTTAAATGCCTGCCCTCAATGGACGTTCCCGTAGCTGCTGTGTCACAAGGGGACCTGGTTACATTGAAACTGTGCCGTGCTGGAGCCCGCGCAGACTGTACACTGGAGGCCCGAGGCGGCCGCTGGAGTTTAAAGGCTCCTCGTGCTTTCTGAGGGCAGATAAGTGCATAGTTTTCACTCTCAGTGTGGGCGGTCAGCAATCTGAAGTTATGGGCCAACATTGTACTTTCTAACCTCAGATCATCCTGGGGTGCCACAAAGGCAGTCTTCAAAAAGGAATTGGATGACCACTTAACAAAGAAACATTGGCAGAGCTATGAGGAAAAGGTAGAGGGCGGGGAGTCGTGACTAATTGGTATCTCTTTCAAAGAGCTCATACAGCCACCATGGGCTGGATGATTTCCTTCTGTACTGTATGATTTTTATGGTTTTAAGTACTTTTAAAAGTTATTCATAGGTACAATGGGCATATTTCACTTTGATTTACTTTACTGAAGCGTCTGACAAGATTCCTCACAAATGGTTTATGTTCTAGTTGAAGGCGTATGGAATCAGTGGCGAAGTAAGTTAGACATAAAGCAGACGTGAGAATGAGAAAAGAGAGAGTAGCCGTGAAAGGAAAGAGTTCCAGCTGAGCAGAGCTGGAATCTCACAGGAGAGTCTTCTAACAGCTTTCCTAAAGCATTGGAACCAACACGCTCCCATTTCATGACAGGAGCAATGTGAGCGCCCAATGAGGGGTAAAACCATGAAAGCAATAGATGTTGAAGGAATGAGTGCCTTGTTTTGACTGACCATCGAATTAGTAGAGCACTGGAACTAGTGATAGTTCATTGCAAAAAAAAACCCCATCTTCATGGCCGAACTCACAAAAGGAATAAGTTAATTGCTGAAAGATCCACAGGGGAGATAAGGGCCGGGATTCTCCGAAACGGTGGCTAAGTGTTGACACCGGCAGGGCGCCGGTGTGCTCCATGCAGCTCCAGCTGCCGATATGGGGCCCTGTACCTCCAGCAACATGGCATACCCACACAGCAAGCCGGCCCCCACAAAAAGGCACCGCCCCCCCCCCCCCCCCCCAGATCACGTGCACCCGCAGATCGGTGGCCCCCGATCGGAACCATGGCCATCCTGGAGGAACCCCCCACCGGTGATGGATTCCCCCCCCCCCCCCACCAGCGCAGCCGCGGCAGCTGCCACTCCGAATTCCCCGCGGAGAATCACGAAAGGCGTCGGACCCGATTGCAGGTCTGACGCCCCATTCTCCCGGGCGCGATTTTGCCGTGGAAGCTCGGAGAATCCCGGCCAAGATTTTTTTAATGCAGTAAGTTATTATGATCAGAAATACACTGCCTCACAGGAAGATGGAAACAGATTCAATAGTCACGTTCAAATTGGAATTGAATACATACTAGAAAAATAAAAAAAAGTTGCAGGAATGAGTAGTAGAGTGGGATCTTGAGGAAAGAGTAGGCGAGCAGGACTAGATTGGCCAGCTGTTTCCAATATATGGCATAGTCATGATGGGCTGATTGGCTCCTGCTATGCTGTACAATCCTATGCCCAAAGAAACTGCTCTCAACTGAGTCGGGCTAGCCATGCATTAAGGTACTGGTAGATGTAGAAGGGCTGGATTCCAATGACAGGCAGCCAATGACTTCTGACAATAGTCCATTCAGTACTCTGAGCAGCTCTTACATTGCTTCCACTCTGCCCACACTCCGGGAAAACTCCTGTGCTTCTGTTACCTGGCCCTTTAAATAGTTGCATCACCATGGCATCACATGGCCACTCAGTCTACAGTAGTTGTGGCCTTTTTTCATTATATTTCCCAAAAATTGAACAGAGAAGCTAGATGAGCTGAACACTCACTCTTGTTTTCAATTATACTTCATTGCAAGCGATGCGTGAATTGTTAATATGTGTTGCACGATGACCCAAAATTCTTGGATGTAATTACGTGGCTCAAGAACTCAAATCAACGTATCTAATGACAGCGTTACCGTCAAGCTTGGGGTGAGAATGTTTTAAAAACACACAGCGATTCCAGTATTCATGGGCAGCATGGTGGCACAGCGGTTAGTACTACTGCCTCACAGCGCTAAGGACCAGGGTTCAATTCCAACCTTGGGCGCCGATCTGTGTGGAGTGTGCAGGTTCTCCCGGTGTCTGCGTGGGTTTTCTCCGGGTGCTCTGATTTCCTCCCACAGCCCAAAGATGTGCCGGTTAGGTGGATTGGCCATTCTAAATTGCCTCAGTGTCCAAGGTTAGGTGGGGTTATGGGGATAGGGCAGGGGCGTGGGCCTGGGTAGGGTGCTCTCTCAGAGGGTCGGTGCAGACTTGATGGACCGAATGGCCTCCTTCTGCACTGTAGGGATTCTATATTTGCTTCATAGCTTTCTCAGTCAACAGCTATGTGCTTGTATAATTTAATTTGGGCATGGGGACTGGGTCTAATTTTCTGCATTCTAAATCTTTAAGACTATAATCCATCAAGAATAGCACATTCTAATCTGACCCTGTGACTGAGATCGTTAGTCTAATAATGGGAAGCATCAAGTTTGCCCAAGTTGCTAGTTGAGCAGGATGTTTCACACACTCTTTAACATTTAGTGAAACAAACTATCCATGTTCATAAATTGACGTTAAAGAACAGATTAAACTAGTTCAATGGCAAATTCCCAAAATGCGGAATTGCCAGGTAATGTCAACTCATTATTTCAATATTAATTATTTCAATATTAATTAGATCATGACTAAATAAACCTAAAATAATTATATCTGGTCCTTTTGGGTGTAAAAATGCCACTGTGTCAGGAGGGGAGGAAATTCAGGCCAAAATTTTCTGGTCTCATTCACGGCTGGGATTTTCCGATGCTGCTGAAAGTGAATAGGGTTTTGGCTGGATCGCCAAATTTTCCCTTCTTGCTCGCAAAGCGTCATGCCACGGACGTGCCCGGGCAATCCCACCCTTGGAATGGGACACGTTTCTGACCTTTTCCTACTGCATCCCAAAATTTCAAGGAGCAATGGGTGGGTGATTCTTCAGCCTATTCCATTAACCTGTCACCTCCCCCAGTGATGACCTTACTTTAAGAGATGGGACTGGAGGCACGGAAATCTTCCCCAGGAATTTTGCTCATTGTGCCCAGTGTAATGCCGCCTTGAGGCATCCTGGGAAATAAACAGACAGTCTGTTTTCCAGATACTGATTGAGACCTGGTTAAAGGACCTGCTTACATTTTAACGTTCTGTTGCTCGTGCATCCTGCAGAATGATCCGTGCCTGGCTGGCCTGACCTATTTACAATGGGTGAGTATTGTTTTTTTGAGTTGAATAAAAAACCATAACCTCTTTGTGGCTCGCTGTAAGAAGAGCAACAAGTTTATTCATTTCAGTATGCTTTTGCAATCTATGTTATTCTTTTTCTGAAAGGAGTCTCAGTTTTCAATGGTCTGACCTTAGAAGGGTATCAATCTGTGTTCAAAAATGTTTTGCTCATTGATTTGTTTAAAAAGAAAGGATTGATTTTTTTGACCTTCTGCCCTCCCAGCTTTGCCTGGTTGCCATTTTGGAACTGAGATTCCAAGCAAACATTCGTCTTCTCTTTATTTAAAAACAAAACACCATTTATAAGCAATATATTATTGGACATACCTCAAAATACATCACACAGTGAATATCATTTCAAAGTGTTGAGATCTATATAAAGGAAAGACTTGTTATTATATTTTGTCTTTTATAGGGCAGCAGGGTAGCATGGTGGTTAGCATAAATGCTTCACAGCTCCAGGGTCCCAGGTTCGATTCCCGGCTGGGTCACTGTCTGTGTGGAGTCTGCACGTCCTCCCCCTGTGTGTGTGGGTTTCCTCCGGGTGCTCCGGTTTCCTCCCACAGTCCAAAGATGTGCGGGTTAGGTGGATTGGCCATGCTAAATTGCCCGTAGTGTGCTAATAAAAGTAAGGTTAAGGGGGGGGGTTGTTGGGTTACGGGTATAGGGTGGATACGTGGGTTTGAGTAGGGTGATCATGGCTCGGCACAACATTGAGGGCCGAAGGGCCTGTTCTGTGCTGTACTGTTCTATGTTCTATAACTCCAGGATGCTCCAAAGCAATTCAGTCAACAAAGTACTTTTGATGTACAATTAGTTATGTAAGAAATGCGGGATCCAATTAACAATTGTGCGGAGTCTGCACATCCTCCCCGTGTGTGCGTGGATTTCCTCCGGGTGCTCCGGTTTCCTCCCACAGTCCAAAGATGTGCAGGTTAGGTGGATTGGCCATGCTAAATTGCCCTTAGCGTCCAAAATTGCCCTTAGTGTTGGGTGGGGTTACTGGGTTATGGGGATCGTGTGGAGGTGTGGACCTTGGGTAGGGTGCTCTTTCCAAGAGCCGATGCAGACTCGATGGGCCGAATGGCCTCCTTCTGCACTGTAAATTCTATAATTCTATGATACACTGCTAGGACCCCAAAACAGCAACGTGACAATCACACAGTTTCCGGTTTTATAGATGTTGGGTGTGAGATAGATATTGAGCAGGAGGCTAGGGTATTATCAGCACTATCAGCATTGCAAGGGTGAATGTAGTGTCAAAAGTAGCCACCAGAGGGAGCTACATGAAATGAAATGAATGAAAATTGCTTATTGTCACAAGTAGGCTTCAAATGAATTTACTGTGAAAAGCCCCTAGTCACCACATTCTGCCGCCTGTTTGGGGAGGCTGTTACGGGAATGGGGGGGGGGGGGGGGTGGAATGTATACTGGAGTTAGCTGGTGAAGGTCACAAGAGCAGTTAGTGTAAATGAGAGTAGATAATAGCTCAAACCAGCAGTGATATTAGCTGTAGATGAGTGCAGTTAGATGTTATTGATCAATTGTGTATTCTTAAGGAGTATGTGTCGATCCAAGTTAGCAGTGTAAATAAATTAGTTGCTTTGTAAAAGTGAAAGCTATTTTTAGGTCTTTGTGAACACTATGCCAACCATCCTGAAATAAGCAAGACAAAGAACACCACAGAGGCCTCCCATGCTCTATCTTGAATAGTGCTGTGGGATATTTTACATCCATCTGAGAGGGTAGACAGAGCTTTAGGCCACCTGGACATTGCAGCAGTGCTCCAGAGCGTGGCCCAGTCACAGCGGGTCATGGGCTCAGGGCGTTGACGGCATTGTCTGGACACTGGTTGGCCTGAGCCAGGTACAGAAGTAGGTGGCACAGTCATTGGCTGATGGAGCACAGACCACGAGGGAGATAGTGCAGTCACTGGCTGATGTGGCACAGCCCCAGAGGGAAGTGATCCATTCCCTGTGCTCCATGACTGTAGCCAGGACCAGAGCAGGCCTCCTGGACTGGCAGTGCCAGGTTGCCGGGGGAGGGGGGGGGGGGGGGCAGGCTCAGGGGTTAGTTCCGCACGCACCCCATCCCAAGGACTATCCCAAGTGCCTTTGGGCACACCGAGGGAGGAGGAGGTGATGGGGCCCATGCCGGTGCCTGAACAGCACAGCCGGAATCCCCCTCCTATCCCTGGTACATCTGATGGGCAGCGGGCAGAGCAGGGCGGTACCACGCCACTTGGACAGCAGCCGGACCTATCCAGGTCTGTTTGCTCCAGAAGGAGGCCTCCAAAGGGGTCCCAGGTCACCGGCGGGAATTGTAGCAGGCCTCCTCCACTTCTTTTTTTTAATTTAGAGGACCCAATCATTTTTTCCAATTAAGGGCCAATTTAGCGTGGCCAATCCACCTAGCCTGCACATCTTTGGGTTGTGGGCGTGAAACCGACGCAAACACGCAGAGAATGTGCAAACTCCTCACGGACAGTGACCCAGGGCCGGGATCGAACCTGGGACCTCGGCGCCGTGAGGCCACAGTGGGCCGCCTACACTTCTGATCTACTGCCTGGGGATCCACCAAGGTGTAGCATTAGGGCGTGTAAGGTCAGAAAGGTAAACACAAGTTAAGTTGGCACAGGTGCAGGGCACAATATAGCGTTAGGGGCCAGGGCACAAACATATATATAAATATATATATATATGTTCACCATTTCACAATAAAAGCCTGTTCATGATGTTTCAACCTGCCCCGGAGCTCTGTCAAAATGATGTGAGGGATGGGCTGGGCTGGCAACAAAGGGGCCGCTCGGGGCGGGGAGGAGATGGGTGGACGTTGGGGACCTCAATTCAGACAACACTCAACTGCTCCAGTGCCTCACCCCAAGTGCCCAACCAGGCCCAATGGGCTATACAGTGGCCCCGGTCTGCACTGCAGGCCCTGCCCCCCCCCCATCCCCACATCCACCTGGCCATTCCCCCTGGCACCCAGCCCTCCACACCACTGGCCCCATTGATGCCGGCACTGTAGGGCCTCTGGACCCTTTACCTGCTGCAAGAGGTACAGTTGGCTGGCGCTACCCATGCCAGCGATATGCTCCGTGGCCCCTGTAGGGGATACTTTGGGCCCCTTGGGTGGACTGTATGCTGTCCCGCTGGTGGGTAGCGGCCTGTTGTGGGGGGGCGGGGGAATTGGTGAGATGAGGGATGGTTTGCGGGGGTGGTGGGGTGGAGGGTGGTGTGTGGTATGCAGGCATTGTGGGGTGGAGGGTGGGGGCTGTGGTGTGGGGTGGTGAGGCGGGGCATCCTTACAGCCGGTGTCACTCTGCGCAACCATAGGCCTTGAAGGGCGGTCAGTGGGCTGCTCAACAAGGTGGTTGCCTTGCAGGCCGAAACAATGGCGATCCATGCCTGGATGCTCCGGTCCTGTGCTGGGTCAGCCCAACCCCACAGCCCATCTTTCAGTCAGCCCTCGCTACCTGTCGCCCTGCCCTCTGGGCCTGGCAGGGCCTTCCCCTATCCCAGCCAGTCCTGCCAGTGGCAGGACCAGCAGCCCACGGTCGTGACTCTGCATGTCCTACTGACTTCATCAGCCATGGCGCCTGTTTCCTGATTTTTAAAACCACAGTGACACTCACCGTCAGTAATTGCTCTGGGTAGAGGCGGAGCATTGCAGAGTTCCCAGAGAATATCGATGACAGTCCGCTAATAAAATGCAAATGACATTTAATGGCTACTGCAAAGTAGAATGCATTGACACCACTGTCAAGGCACCGAGGCATGACATTCTGTTGTGGTGTCAGCCACGATTTTGGCCTCATGACGCATTCTCCGTCTAAACACCTTTCCCATTTCCAATGTTGGCCAACAGAGAATCCCACCCATGCCTTTCATGGAAATTAGGCACCTGGTCCATAATGCAGCTGCAAAACCCAACCACTGCTCTAGAGATACTGGGGACTTGAGAACATGAAGGCAAATGCACTCAAAGAAACTAAGCAAAATAATAAATCCTGGCCATTCCTGCAATGTTCCTCCTACTTACCTTATCTATTCTGTTATATCATATGTATGCACAGGGCCTCTGCTATTGTTGGTTATCTCGGTAGATATTGGGTGCCTTACTCCAGTCGGTGATCAGAGGCGGGATTCTCCCAAATCCCCACGATGGCCCGACGCCGGCATAAAAATCGCGCCAACCCCTCCGGCGCCGAAGGGCAGGCGCGAGTTAGCACATGTGCAGACCGGCCGGCGTATTCTAGCGCATGCGCAGGGATTATCTCCTCCGCGCCGACCATGGCGGAGCACTACAGAGGCCGGCACGGAGGGAAGGAGTGCCCCCACGGCACAGGCCCACCCGCAGATCGGTGGGCCCCGTTCGCGGGTCATGCCACCGTGAGGGCCCCCCCCGCCATCCGGGGCCGATTCCCCTCGTGCCCCCTCGAGGACTGCACCAGCCGGCCTTCCAGCCAGGTCCCGCCGTGTGGGACCATGTCCAATCCACGCCGGTGGGTGTGGCCAGGAACCAACAGCCATGGCATGATCCCCGCCCCCGCCCCCGCCCGAAAACCGGTGCCGGAGAATACAGCAGCCGCCGTTGGTGTGGCGGGGCGGGATTCATGCCCCCCACCCCCCGGCGATTCTCCCGCCCAAAGATCTTCCCTTGCAAGTAATTTTATTTACATAACTGACTATATATAAGACTACAGAATATCAGGACAGAGCTATTGCCCCTCACTTAGGTTCTTCTCACTCATCTGTTTTTAAGTGCCATCATTATGAAATACACACAAGTTCAGTCGCTATAATTATAGTGTTACAGTTAACCCTTTATTCCACAATGCCTAACAGTTTCTCCATGGCATTTGAAGTCAATTATTTCAAATTGGGAGGGGCGATTCTCCAGTCTTGTTGCACCTCACACAATTCTCATTTTTTTGACCGTCTGCCCTGTAGGGGCTGGCGGCTTATTCTGAGGTTGGGTACCCATTAAATTGGGTGCCCTCTTCTCTGAGGATCCGTTCTGCTGGCTTGTTCTTGGTCCACACTGTGAAGCAACACTGAGTACCAAAAAAGTTCAAATAGTGGGTGGATTGTGATCTGAATCGTGCCGATCCACCTGACGGAAATCGTACCTCGAATTCCCACTGGACACCGCACTTAAAACGTTTTGGGAGAATCCCGCCGTGGATCACAAGCACACTAGAGGCTCTTACAGAAATGTTTTTTGGGGGATAAACCTACGTACAGCTGTAGAAATAAACTTCACTGCGCTATGACCTATAACTACATCAAGGAATGATTCTTACAGCAAATTTTTCTTTTAAAAATCCAAAAAATGTTCTTGAGCGTATTGCTTCATTCCAGACCCTGAGCAATTATGAGCACGCACGAGAAAGTAAAAGGCCAGAAAACAGCACAATTTTGGGTGTAATTTAAATCCGGATCACTGATGATGCCCAAAGCAGAAATGCTACCTCTCTGCGCTTACATTGTACTGAAGGAAGAGGAAGTTCTTACAAGAACATGACTGACTGAATATTTCAGATGTCTCATAAGAAGATGTAATATCATATTAGTATAGAATAATTGCCTTGGTAGATGACCATTGGCCTGGATTTTCCGTTCTGAAAACTAAATGCTCCCACCAGCAGAAACTCAGGACTGGTCTCTCCCCACTGATGCTAATAGTCTCACTCCTGAACCATGCAATCTGTGCATGGCAAAGAACTCACCCGATTCCATCCAGATCCCAGTATCAGGCTGCCTGCTCAAAATGCTTTCTGCTGTGATAAAAGAGGAAGTGAAACCACTTCGCACCTTTGATATGATGAGGACTTGTCAATCATAGCAAGAGTGTTTATAAACATTGTAGTTAGCATCAAGGCAGGGTGTTTGAGATGTATTCAAGCGTGAAGGGAAAGATAAATAGACAATCCATCAAGCAGCATGAAACCATGAAACTGTCAATCACTAGTGAAGTATTGCTCTGTGAAATTGAATGGATGCACAGCATTTCAAAAGCTGTCAGGAGATTTGAAGCAGATTCAAGTGTTAGGAAGCCTCTGACACTTGTAACAGTTGCTGTTTTAAAGACTTTTGTTTGAGCGTGAAAATGTTAGGAAAGTGAATGTGTTTCTGCATTAATTCTTCATTGAACTGCCCGGACTGCTCTTCAGTTGTCAGGCAGTGCAGCAGGGTGAGCAGGCCACATCAGAATTTTAAAAAAACCTCAGGCCAGGAGGATTCTGTTGAGCAGAGGGCTGCCTGAGAATACCATGCCAAGGATGATCTTCAGGTTGCCCAGGGACCCACATCCTGGGGGTCCTGGGGTCAACACCTCACCCCACCGTAAAAGCCCACCCAACCACAAGGAACCTTGGGGAATGCACTCCCTGCAGCCTGACAGTGGCAGAGGGGCACATTATCAGTGCCCTGACTCCCTCAATCCCTTCAGGCTCCACTGTGCCAAAGATCCACTTGACCAACCTTACGTCAAAGCCTGTCTGGTGGATTTCCCGGTGTGGGGGTTAGAGCATGATGAGGACAAGCTGCTGGGGGAAATTGGCCTTCCAGCCTGTCAGGTACATGTTTATGCATGCTGATCCTGAATTTGCATGTCCCCATGAACGTGAGGTGGGTAGCGCGCTGCGGCCACCAATTGGCAGTGGTGCATTGCAATAGGTCTGGCGCCCAGTGCTGACCCTGGGCTGGATTCTCCATTTCAGTGGCTAAGTGCCAGTGGAGGATGTGTGGTCTTTTATGACCCAAAAATCGTAGTGAAATCTTCACCGATTCGGGGACCGGTGAACGGCTTGCACCAGCGCCTGGTGAGACTCCTGCTGCTTCCCGTGCCAAAAACAGCCGGAGAATGGCCAGGCCCCTGGCCACGTATGCGCATGGCTGACCACCTCCAGCGGCTGTGCCGTACAACATGGATCCGGCCGTGCGCGGACCCGACCCTCCATCTGCGATCCCACAGCCCACTCCCTGGTCACCCCTGGCCACCTCCACCAGTGCTCCAGCCCTCGTGGAAGCCCCCCCCCGCGGACATCGACATGGTTCCCGGCCGAGTGTGGCGGCACTGGACACAGACTGCAGCCGCCACGGCGAGTTCCCGCATGGCTGAGACCACACGTGTCCCGTGCCGTCTGGAACTCGGCCCATCGGAGGAGGTGCATCGCGGGAGGGCTGGCACGACACCGCCGTAGCAATGGCACGCGACGCGATGATGTCAATCGAGAATCCCAGTACCGACATCATTCAATTGAGAATCCACTCCATCTCTCTCTTTCTCTCTCTCTCTCTCTTATAAGCAACCTTTGAACAGTGTTCTGGGTCAGCAGAAGACAAGTCTAATGATTTCTCAACCATAGCAGTTTTTAAAAGTTAATTTTGATAAGGGAAATAGGTACATCTCTTTAACTAGAACAGAATTGGCCATGAGTCCCCTTCCCTCGCATAGAATAATTTGGCGACTTGTGATGAGTTTTGAATTGCGCAACAGTTTCACACAGGGATATTCTGGCTCATGCCCATCCGATGAAGACATGAAGAATAGTAATAATGTCATGCAGTCTCTCTGAGTGACTGACATCGACTGCAACGAAAGGCGACAGTGATGTATAGCAATGAAATTACTGCAGATTCTCTGTCAAGCAAGAGGCATAATCGGATGGTGCTGCAAAATAGTCTCTCAGGAATCAGCACTATTTGAATGACACTTCCTATTTCTTCAAGACATGCATGGCTATGACCGTGTAACTAGTGAGCTCGCCAAGAAATCCTGCTGATAAGTCTGTTGCAAAAATGTGCAATATTATATCCTGGGAGAGACTTAAGTTTGGCACAGTTTAAAACAATGCAGTCTTTACTTTATTTGACTTTCATACACATGCTTTGATTTGTTATATTAATAAAATGAATGACTTTGAGTAAAGCACGGGCAGTAATTTAATCACCGAGGCCCTGGTCATGTCATCAGAATCTATGATTAGCCAATGTTATCCCCTTCCCTTTGGCCGAAGAGTTGTTTTGAGGTTAGAATTGTCTGATAACCTTACTCTGAAAACTATTCAGTTTATATCAGCCATGATCGGTTTGTCGGCTATTTGAATATCACAGAGGATAGTCTGCAAACCTGCACTCTGACCTGATATCTGCATATGGGTACAGTCTGAGATAAATAAAGAACGACTTGCATTTACAAAGTGGGCTGGATTCTCCAATTTGAAGACTAAGTGCTGCCGCCGGCGTGGGAATAGTGGCATTTTACGCCAGAAAAAATGGCGCAAAAGCTGCACCGGTCTTCCGTCTGGTGGGGGGCTAGCAGCCACACAGCGTAAAGCCCCGGCTTTACCGGCGGATATGGCCGGAGAATTGGCAGGTCCGTGGCCACGCATGCGCACGGTGGTGGGCTGCAGCGGCCGTGCCGTGCAACATGGCAGCGGACGCACATGGACCCGGCCTACCACATACTATCTCCCAGTAACCCTCCTTGCCACACCTGGACCATTCCATCAGTGCCCCCAGCCCGCGCATGATTGCTCCCCCCCCCCCACCCGCCGACTCAGTCCGCAGCGGCCACGTTGCGTTCACGAAACAAAAAAAGGATAAGTGTTCCACACCATTGGGAACTCTGCCCATCGTGGGCTGAGCATCTGGGGAGGGCCTCAGGTGACGTCCTGAAGGCGTTCCGATGGCGTGCCCCGAATAAGCCATTTTCTAGGGTGCATTCTCAGGCTGATAGCCGAATAAGATTTTGGCATTGGCGACCGGCGAATCCCGCCCAGTACCTTTCACAACTTCAGAATGTCTCAAAGTGCTTCGCAGCCAATGACGTATGCTTGGGCTGAAATACTGTCGAGAGTCACTTTTCCCACAGCAGCGCAACCCCGCCTGCAGAGCGACTTCAATGGGAAATCCCATTGACAAGCAGCTGGAGTAGAGAATCCCACTGCCAGCGAGCATCGCTTCACTTCGCAACCCGCGGCTGGGGGACTGGAGAATCCCGCCAATTTTATTAATGAGGGAAACAAGGCAGTGATAAACAACGATGAAATAAATAACCAGGTAATTTGTTTTCAATGTTGGTTAAGCATCAAATTTGGCCAGGGCACCAGGGAGAATAATAATAATAATAATAACCGCTTATTGTCACAAGTAGGCTTTAATGAAGTGATTGTGAAAAGCCCCTAGTCGCCACATTCCTGCGCCTGTTTGGGGAGGCCGGTACGGGAATTAAACCCGTGCTGCTGCCTTGCTCTACATTACAAGCAGGCTGTTCAGCCCACTATGCTAAACCAGCCCCAGAACTGCCCTGCTCTTCTTCCAGACAGTACCACGGGATCTTTAACACCCAACTGAGCGAGAAAATGGGGCCTTGGCCTCTCACCCCAAAGATATAACCTGAACAGTGGATAGCATTCCTGCAGCATCCCATTGAAGTGTCCGCATAGATTTTGTGCTCGAGTCTCTGGAGCAGAATTTTTTCTCATAACCTTCTGACTCAGAAATGATTTCTGGGGTGGCATTTCCAATCTGGAGACTAAGTACAATGACAAAAAGTCAATGTGATTCCTGCTGGATGGAGGGGTGGATTTCCATGCCCGATATTCTACTTTTCAGCTCTGTATTAACTATTCATTAGCAAGGAGCTCAACAAATCTCATGGCGGGGCAGGCAATGATTCCTCTTGTCTGCTGTTACCCAATGGGATTGAAGATCCAGGTGCCATATTAAACAGCACCCATACAGACATTAATTCACTGCAGGCCAGGTGTGGGCTGAATGATTACGGTAACATGCTGACTGCTGGATTCAACAATTATAGAGGGGGATCTTTTAAAATATTAGCTCAAATGATTCTTGAAAATTACTGAATTTCTAGAAATATGAGTAAGTTATAATCGTTTGAATACTGTCCATGACTGTCTCAAATGTTACAAATAATTTACTACAAGTTCTGATATGAAGGTACATTCAATAACCTTGAAACAATATCGTAACTGAGACCAGATGTGACGTAAGGCGTTTTAACGTGGGACAGAAGACGTGCCACTCCAGAAAAGGGCTAAGCGAGCTATAGTGGTGGGGAATTCAATAGTGAAGAGGACTCACAGGCATTTCTGTGGCTGCGAGCACGACTCCAGAATGGTATGTTGTCTTCCTGGTGTCTGGATCATGGAGCGGCTGCATGACATTCTGAACGGGGAGGATGATCAGCTTGAGGTCATAATACACATTGGTGCAAATGACATAGGCGGAACGAGGGATGAGGTCCTGCAATGTGAATTTATGGAGTCAGGCAGAAGATTAAAAAACGTGACCCCTAATGTTGTAATATCAGGATTACTTCCTGTGCCATGGGCGAGTAAATATAGAAATAGGATAGGCAAAATAAACGTGTGGCTAGAGGGATGGTGCAGGAGGGAGGGTTTTAGATACTTAGATCATTGGCATCGCTTCTGGGTCAGATGGGACCTGTATAAGCAGGATGGTTTGCACCTGAATTGGAGGGAGACAAATATCCTGGCAGGGAGGTTTATTCATGCTACTGGGCAGGGTTTGAACAAATTTGGAAAGGGGATGGGATCCAAAGTAACAGGCAGGTGAGACGATGGAGTCAAATATAGAGGATGAACCAGGCAAGTCCAGTGGGCAGAGCAGGCACAGGTATAATAAGGCACATTGGAGGATTGAGAGGCTAAACTGCATTTATTTTTTGCAAGGGACCTAACGGGTAACACTGATGAACTCCAGAGTATTGATCAACACATGGAATTATGACATTGCAATCACAGGAACTTGTTTGAAGGAAGTGCAGGACTGGCAGGTGAACGTCCCAGGGTACAGAAGTTTCAGGTGTGATAGAGGGTGAGATATAAGATGAGGAGGAATTGCATTATTGATTAGGGAGAACTTCATGATGCTATCTTAGCAGGGTCCTCAAATAGAGTCATATGGGTCGAACTTAGGAACAAAAAGGTAGCAATCACATTGATGGGAGAGTGAACAGTCAGGGAGAGATATAAGGACCAATGTGTAGGCAAATCTCTGAGAATTGTAAAAAAAATCAGGCAATAGTTGTAGGGTAATTCAACTTCCCCAATATTAATTGTGTTAGTCAAAGTGTGAAAAACTTAAAGGGGGCAGAATTCTTAAAATACATCCAGGAGAGTTTTTTTTATGCCAATACATAGAAAATCCTACAAGGAATGAAATGAAAATCGCTTATTGACACGAGTAGGCTTCAATGAAGTTACTGTGAAAAGCCCCTAGTCGCCACATTCCGGCGCCTGTTCGGGAAGGCTAGTACGGGAATTGAACCGTGCTGCTGGCCTGCCTTGGTCTGCTTTCAAAGCCAGCTATTTATAAGTAAGTTCACAAATGACACAAAAATTGCTGGTGTGGTAAATAGTGAGGAGCAAGACCTTAGATTACAGGACGATATAGGTGGGCTGGTTAGATGGGCAAAAGAGTGGCAAATAGAATTTAACCATAAAAAGTGTGAGGTAATGCATTTTGGGAGAACTATCAAGGCAAGGGAATATATAATGAATGGAGGACCCTCGGAAGTACAGAGGATCCGAGGGACCTTGGTGTGCATGTCCATAGATCCCTGAAGACAGCAGGTCTTTTGAGCCATTGAATATAACATTCATCGTTAAATGTGCCCGAAACTGGAATAACTGCATTCACCTGAGGAAGGAGCAGTGCTCTGAAATCTAGTGATTCGAAACAAACCTGTTGGACTTTAACCTGGTGTTGCAAGACTTCTTACTGTGCTCACCCTAGTCCAACGCCGGCATTTCCACATCATTGAATATAAGAGCAGGAAGGTTATGCTGGAGTTGTATAAAGTGCTGGTTAGGCCCCAGCTTGAGTACTGTCTGCAGTTCTGGTTACCACACTATGGAAAGGAAGTGATTGCACTAGAGAGAGTGCAGAGGAGATTCACCAGGATGT
Source organism: Scyliorhinus canicula (assembly GCF_902713615.1). Lineage (NCBI taxonomy): Eukaryota > Metazoa > Chordata > Chondrichthyes > Carcharhiniformes > Scyliorhinidae > Scyliorhinus > Scyliorhinus canicula. Next base: position 151,924,746 of record NC_052146.1, read on the forward strand.
TGCTTGGGCTGGAGTGTTTCAGCTATCAAGAGAGACTGGATTATCTGGGGTTGTTTTCCCTGAAGCAGAGAAGGCTGAGGGGGACCTGATTGAGTAATTAAGATTATGAGGGATATAGATAGCATGGATAGGAAGGTATTTTTCCCTCAGTGGGTCAATAACCAGGAGGCAAAGATGTATGGTAATGTGCAGGATGTTTAGAGGCAATGTGAGGGAAACCTTTTTCACCCAGAGGGTGGTTGGAATCTAGAACTTACTGCCTGAAAGGGTGGTAGAGGTGGGAACCCTTACAACTTTTAAGAAGTATTTCGGTGAGCACTTGAAATGCCATTGCATACAGGGCTATGGGCCAGGTGCTGGAAAATGAGATTGGAATAGTTAGGTGTTAATGGTTGTCATGACGCGATGGGCCGAAGGACCTCTTTCTACGCAGTAAAACTCTATGGGCGGGATTCTCCGTCCCACCAGTCCCGTTTTCGAGGGCAGTGCGCCCTGTAGGCATCGGTATTCTCCATTCCCGCAGCCAGCCAATGGAGTTTCCCATTGTGGGCCACCCCACGCCGTCGGATAATTCAGGCCAGGGGGTGTGCTGCTGGCGGGCGGGGTTCCCACCGACGGCGAATATCGCAGTATAACTCCATGACACTCCTGAGTACTGCCTCTGTCTCTCCTTTCATTGCTGGTATTGCCTCCCGTGTCTAACCTTGGTGCAGCTTGTAATACAGGCAGCCAGAATATTGCAACTACATCCTTAAGTATAGGCAAAAGCAACATCCATGTTTCTCAAAGTCGTTGATAAGCTGAAGCTTGCCCAGTACATGCCACTTATATGCAATTGTGAAGCAGACTAAGTGACATGCACTGGGCAAGCTTCAGTTCAGCAATGACTTTGAGGTATGCAAACGTTGCTTTTGCCGACGTGCATGCGTTGGGGAACACACCACGGGGCTCAGCCGCGTGTACAGGATTTGGAGCTTCTGTACCTCTGAGGGTGGTTCAGTCGCAGATCCAATGTAGGCTTCAAAGCAAGCTAGCCAATGTGCGAAGGCCGACTTGGCGTTGTCTGCTTGAGGGTGCAGCTGCAGGCGATCCAGCTTGATGCGGAGGTCCATCGTTGTAAAATCTCTGCTTAATAAATTGATGCACGATGAATTACGGCGAGACGAGAGTAGAGTGTAATCGAAACTTTATTATCCAGAGATGTGTAGCCTCCCGCAGCTGTTGCCAAAATGGCTGCAGCTCGGAGAGCCCACACATTTATACTCCGCCTACTGGGCGGAGATAGCAGGCAGGGATTTACCCCCGTACCTGTACTACAGGAGCCTTACCGTATTACATCTCATATGTGATATATACAAACAGTGGTCACTATCACAGTGAGCAAGCAGGAGCCTGTAAGTAGCATCAAGAGGGTGTAATTAAAAGACAGACTGCAGCAATGGTGGTCTGAGCCAGGCCACCCCAATCACGAGGGAGACACCCCAAGTCCATGCACTCGGCAACAAGGTTGCTCTCCACAACTGCCCTCAGCCTCAGCAGCCACACCCCCCCCAGAAAGTTTTTCTGTGTTTTTTTAGACTCTTGCTCCCACCTGCAGCCATGGTGTGCGGTCCCCTTTTGATGGTACCTTCTGGGATGTCAGCCTGGAGTCTGTGTTCAATTCCCTGGAGTGGGATTTGAAACAGCAACTGACTCAAAAAGTGAGGGTGCTATCTGAGGAAGGTCAACACAAAAGCAGGGAGCCACCACAGTTGCAAGGGTTAAATTCAGTGTTAACTGCAGGACGTTGGTATCAATGCCAGTAGCACTAGCAATGTTCAGATGTTTAAAAATAAGCTCCCAATCACTACCCACCCCCACCCTCACCAACCTCATCTCTCCCACACTGTCCCCAACCCCTCCATAATGGTACACATGGTACAATTCCAATCTTGGCTCAGGGATAAGAAGGGTTGAAATGTTTTTTTATACTGCATCGAGAAGGACAAACTAGTGCTAATGGCAAAGGGTAGGGAACTGGCGGGTGAAAAGATGTGAAGTAGTCTTACACATCTCCCAATTATATCACGGTGGCATAATGGTTTGCACTACTGCCTCACAGCGCCAGGACCCAGGTTCAATTCCGCCCTTGGCTGACTGCCTGTGTGGAGTTTTCAAGTTTTCTCCGTGTCTGCGTGGGTTTCCTCCTGGTGCTCCGGTTTCCTCCCACAGTCCAAAGATGTGCAGGTTAAGTGATTGACCGTGATAAATTGCTCCTTAGTACCCAAAGATGTGTAGGTTAGGTTACAGGGTGAGGAGATGGGCTGAGGAGTTGGTAGAGTGCTCTTTCATCGTGTCAGCATAGACTCGATGGGCTGAATGGCATTCTTCTGCGCTGTAGGGATTCTATGATTCAGCAGTAACCCCAGGCTCCCACAGCAGGAGAATGAGCATCCTGGCAGTGACCTGGGGAACCTTTAAGAAGTTTTATTCATGAGATTTAGGCAAGCATTTATTGCCCATGTTGCGTAGGTACATCTACTGTGCTGTTCAGCAGGAAGTTCCAAGATTTTGAGCCAATGGCAATGAAGGAATGGTGATACGGTGCTAGTCAGGATGGTGTGTGACACGGAGGGAAACATGTAGGTGGTGGTGCAGCTGCTTCCTTTGCTCTTCTAGATGCTAGAGTTCAGTGTTTGGAAGGGGCTGTCGAAGAAGCCTTGGGGAGGTGCTACAGTGGTGGAGGGAGGGAATGAATGTTTCAGGTGAGAGATGGGATGTCAATCACGCAAGCTGCTTGATGGTTTCGTGCTTCTTGAGTGTTGTTGGAGCTGCACTCAACCAGAGTATTCCATCACACTCCTGATTGTGCCTTGTAGATAGTAGACAAGCTGTTCGGAGTCAGGAGATGAGTTACTCATTGCAGAATTCGCAGCCTCTGACCTGCGCTTGTACCGACAGTATTTATATGCCCAGGTCCAGCTCAGGATGTTGATTTGCACAAGCAACAGCAGGTATCAGGCTGTGGAGGAATGAAATAATCAAAAATCCGAAATGAGAAATGAAAATAATTTGAAAATAAAGGTGAAAAATATAGTATAAATTGTTGCATCCCCAAGCAAAAATCGTAGGGTAAATAATCCAAGTTTCTTGAACTTTGTCCATGTAACAGGGAGCAACAGTGAGATAGGTTTGAAGTCAAAATGGCTCCATATTAATCCAGCCAAACATTGGTATAAATCAACAACAGCTACAAATACAGGCCCCAAAGAGACTATTAAATCCTTATCTGTTATCTGTAAAGCAATATTACATGCCATTGGGGAACATCTTTTCAATTTCAGATAACTGATAGCGCATCCCATCAGAACCAATTGAAAATGTGAAATCCATTCAGACCAGCTGTCTGCAGATGATCCAATCCTGACGCATTAAGTAACAGCTTTAACACAACAGCTGCAAATGATAAATATATAAAGTGCACATGTGAATAGGAAGCCAGTGTGTATAATATATAGGATAATATATATGGCTCATTATATAGATTGTTTGCCTCAATATGCCAGCAGGATTTGGATTGATAAGACATTTCATCTAAACTTTGATCCTCAAAGGATGAAAGAATTAAACCGATCCCTTTGTCGGGCAGAGGTGACAGCAATTAGCCATTTGAGTGGGATAAAGCATGCAGATCATTTAAGGGAATAACCTCCAAATTTTGGGGCTGGATTCTCCCTTCTAGAGACTAAGAGCCCCCTCCCCCCCCCCACCCCCACCGTAGCAGAGAGCCCCTACTCATCTCCCCTGGCGCTAGAAGCGGCGCCAGTTGCGGTTCCCTCCCCTTTACCATGCTAATTTATGCATTGAGGCGAGCTTGCCGGATTCTGTCAGAATGCTGGTGTCAAGCTGCCGTTTTGAACGGGCATCCTGATACCGAGGTCAAGTGGCAGTCTCCCCTACCCCCTCCCCAACAGCGTGAATCCTGTCCGTCCCCCCCTCCCATCAGTCACAAATAGGGGCACCCTCCCGCCTCTCCCCCTCACCACGGGAATAACGGATCACCTCAGTCCCACAGCATGCGTGCATGAGGGTGACATGACCCCTACCCCCGGCACCGGCCCACCCAGACCCCATCATACCCTTCAACAGATATCCCCCGGACTCCCATTAGACCCCCCATCAAATATCCCCAGATTCCCATCAGGCCTCCCCCCAACCGCCTCATCAGATGCCCCATCAGAAACCCACCCAATAGAGACCCCCATAAGACACCCCCCCCCCCCCCCCATCAGACCCCCCCCCCCACCCCTTTCAGTCACCCCTGCCTGAATGGTGAAGAACAGTCTTGGCAGTAGATTGAAAAATCATTGTATTTTCACTCACCCTTCCCGAACATCTTCTGCCTCAGACAAATGTGTTTGAAGCAGCAGCTGTTTCAGGTGCCAGAGGCTTCATTAAAAGCCAAGTACACTTCATAGAATTTACAGTGCAGAAGGAGGCCATTCAGCCCATCAAGTCTGCTCCGGCTCTTGGAAAGAGCACCCGACCCGAAGTCAACACCTCCATCCTATCCCCATAACCCAGTAACCCTACCCAACACTAAGGGAAATTTTGGACACTAAGGGCAATTTAGCATGGCAAATCCACCTAACCTGCACATCTTTGGACTGTGGGATGGAACTGGAGCACCCGGAGGAAACGCACGCACACACGGGAATGATGTACAGACTCCGCACAGACAGTAACCCAAGCCAGAATAGAACCTGGGACCCTGGAGCTGTGAAGCAATTGTGCTATCCACAATGCTACTGTGCTGCCCCTTCGAAGGGTTTTAAGTCACCTGACAGCCTTGGAAATTCAAATCTTCCATTCAATTTTACACAGCAATACATTGTATTAGCCTGTGACTGACAGTATTATTACTCCAGAAATAGCTGCTTGGTAGATTGTTAATCTATCTTTCCCTTCACCCTTGAATGAATCTCCATTATCCTGCTTTGATGTTAACCACAATGTTTATAAATACTTCTGCGATGATTCACTGTTCCTCACAACATCAAAAGCAGCTAAGTGCTTTTATTTCCTCTTTTACACAGCAGAAAGATCATGGAGACACTTTGAGAGTGTCGCAGCAGTACAAATCAGGATGACCATGTAACCTAGTAGCATTTAAGGGCAGCATAGTAGCACAAGTGGCTAGCACTGTGGCTTCACAGCGCCAGGGGCCCTACAGCCAAGCCAATTTTGAATCCACCTTATCAAGTTACCCTGTATCCGATGTGCATTTACCATCTTTATAAGTCTCCCATGTGGGACCTTGTCAAAGACTTTGCTGAAATCCATGTAAATTACATCCGCTGCACTACCCTTATTTGCACACCTGGTCACATGCTCAAAAAATTCAATCACATTTGTTAGGCATGACCTCCCTCTGACAAAGCCGTGCTGACTATTCCTGATCAAACATGGCCACTCCAAGTGGAGACAGATTCTCTCCTTCAGAAGGTTCCCCAATAGTTTCTCTATCACTGACATGCCTGTAGTTCCCTGGCTTATCTCTATAACCTTTGTTAAATTATGCGCCACATTAGCGGATGAGCTCTGGTGCTCCACAGTGTCTGGCAATGTCTAACTCCTGTCTTTAAGATGTCATACCAATGTTTGCCTGGATGATCCCAGTGTGCTGTTAATTCCTTCTCACGGGACCAAATCTGTTGTGGGGGGATGGTTTGCGGAAGCTGGTGAATGGTGAGGGCCCACTCGCTGGTGATGTTGTCATACAACCCGGGCTCACACTGCTGTTCAATGCACTGCCACTTCTTGGTGAGGGCGTAAGCGTGTGGGATGTTCATGCATCATGGGCGCCCCCCCCCCCATCCCTCGGCCCACCGCACAACATCGAGCCCCAGCCCATCCTTCACACCCGTGAGACAGATGTTAGAGGCAGTTCAGATTGGTGGAAAAAAAGTGTTCAATGGTGAGTATTTACAATATGTATGCCCGTTCCCCTTAGTATCTATTTGCAACTACACACGTCCCAACTTATCTTTCAAATCTCCCGTGCCCTGCCATTTTCTAGTTGTTACACCAGACAGCACATCAGAAGTGGAGGTGGCCTGCTGTTTGTCTCACCCTCTGACCTGTGATGTCCTTGGCATTCATCCTCGAGTGTCACAGGTGACAATGTGACACCCTGTTCTGTCCGCTGCCGAGCAGATGCATCAGTATCAGGTGGTGGGGCTTTGGAAGAGCCGCAGTGATCCAGTGCCTCTCCTGCGGGCTACTCCATGGAACAGAGGGGAGGCCAGAGAGAGCTCTGGAGGTCTCACCCTCACATGCCACTGCCAGTCCTGGAGGTCATCCTTCATCTGAACCATGGTATCGGTGCCCTCAGCCATGGTGCACTGAGACAGGGCCATGTCGCTCAGTAAGTGAGCCATGTCCCTCATTGCCTCGGCCATGTCCCTCTGTGCCTGTGATATGTCCCTCTGTGACTGCCTAAGGTTATTCATCAACTGGTCAACGCTTTCAAGACCCTCAGTCATGACCTTTCATGAATGGGCCAAGCTCTGGAGCACCCCAACAATGTCCATCTCTACCCGGGACATGTCTGCCTGTGACTGACCTCGCCTGTCCTCTGCCCTTGCCATGGACAGCACAGTGTGCCCCAAGACTTTGGTGTCCTGACACATGGCCTGGGTACCACAAATTAATGGTAACATCTCTTGCGCCTGAAGTCGAGTGGACTCCTCGAGTTGTACTTACAGGCAGCAGAATGTTGCTGACAATACTGTCTGCAAATTCTGGTTCTGCATCTGCATGAGTGATGGGATCATTTTTTCTGGAAGCGCAACAACTGTCTGGACAAAAGCTGTTCCCTGGGATCAGACAGCTTTCCGACTATCCACTCTCTCGGGAGTCCCTGCCTCCACCTAATGTGCTGCAGCATGTGTATAGTCCTCACCAACGTTCAGCAATCGGCGATCGGCCGGAGAATCCCCGTTTGTGGCAAAATCGGGGACGGCTCTGCTTTTGCGAAGCACCGCCCTCTCAAAAACGGTGTACTCGGCGTGGAACACTTGTGGTATTTCTTTTTGTGGATCCCGTCTGGTGGCTGCAGACTCAGTCCAGCGGCACCACAGTCAGTAGGGGGGGGGGGGGGGGGGGCATGCCGCTGGCCGGCAGGGCTTCAGGGAGGGCTGGGGGAACTGGTGGGGGTTGATTAGGAGGCAGCGAGGGGGGTAACTGGGGGACATTATTTGACAGGCCAGCACCATTTTACACGGCACGGCTGCCGCAGGCCACCGCTGTGCACTTGCGCGGCCACAGACCCGGCCATTCTCCAGTCGTACCGCAGGTAAAGCCGGGGGTTTTATGCTGTGCGGCTGCTAGCCCCCCCCACCGGACGGAGGATCAGTGCAGCTGTTACATCCTTTTTTCTGGCGTAAAACACCACTGTTCCCATGCCAGCGTCAGCACTTAGTCTGCAAATCGGAGAATTCAGCCCTTTATATTTAGACGCTCAGACACATATTTGCTGTCTCACTTTCTCTCTCACCATCTCTCTTTCTCTCTGCAAGCATTCAGAATCCAACCCAAGCATAAGTTAACCTCCATGACTTAATTTGTCACATCTTTTATACCTATCTACATACAAAAGATGTTGGGTACTATAGTCTCCATCTGTTCTATTGGCCATTATGGCATCCTAAACTCTTGGACCCTAACACTGGGGCGTTTCAGCTGTAATCATTTATTTCAGAATGTCCTTTTTAGTTAAATTCTGTGATTCCTGCAGTGACATTTGCACATACACCATCTGGGGAAACTGGCAAAATTTGATCAACCAAATGTTAAAAGAGCTGGCAAAGCCTACAAAAGCTGACAGCATGAAAAACAAATTGTCGCCTTATGACAAGTGAAGGTAAGGGTTTAAATTGAAGGTGTACTGGGACAGGCACTTTTTATAATTTATGGTGTAGGTATAACAGAAGCTTGTACTTTATGTCAAACATCGAAGGGAATCAAACGCTATAAAGACATGTAATACTTAGAAATTAATAGAATCTGGTGGCATTCAATGCTGCACTCACTCCAAAGCTAAAATAACATTCCTGAGATGTGGTGCCCAAAATTGAACACAAAATTCCAAATATAGTGATGCCAAAGCTCAAAACAACAGACGTACAACTTCTTACCCTTTTTAATCACCTTGAGACAAAGTTCAGCATTACTTTAAAAAAGGCGAAGGGAGTCAGACGAGAAATATAAAGAAGACGTTTATTTATAATACGTACTATTTGCAAAGGGGCCCGGTTAGACTTCACCGGGTCCTCTCTTTCTGTTGATCAGTTTCGACCTATGTACCTACCTACCTACCTATCTATCTATCTATATATATATATAGAAACACACACTCACACATGGCAATTGACCCATAATTAACCGGGGTGCTCATACTCCTTGAGCCACACGGGGAAAATAATCAACCCTGCCCCAGGGGTTCCGTACAGGTTATTACAGTTGTGCCAGCCTTTTTGACTACCATTTCCACAGGGGGTACAGATTTGAAATAAGGAGTCTTCCATTTATATTCATTGGAGTTTAGAAGAGGGGATCTCATAGAAATTCACAAAATTCTAACAGGATTAGACAGGGTAGATTTAGAAAGATTGTTTCCAATGGTGGGGGAGTCCAGAACTAGGGGTCATTGTTTGAGGATAAGGGTAAACCTTTTAGAACTGAGGTGAGGAGAAATTTCTTCACCCAGAGAGTGGTGAATCTGTGGAATTCGCTACCACAGAAAGTAGTTAAGGCCAAAATGTTATGTGAATTCAAGAAGGAATTAGATATAGCTTTTGGGCTAAAGAGATCAAGGGATATGGGGAAAGGCAGGATCAAGGTATTGAACTTGATGACCAGCCATGCTCATAATGAATGGTGGAGCAGGCTTGAATGGGCCGAATGGCCTCCTCCTACTTCTATTTTCGATGTATGCTTCTACGTGTTTAGGGTGGTTGTGAAGAGGAATTCCTTCCCTCAGAGGGTTGTTAGTATTTGAAATTGTCTCCCCCAGTGAGCAGCTGGATCATCTTTAAGGCTGAATTAGACAGAATGGAGGACCGGAGGAAAAGTGGAATTGAGGCCATATCGGTCATCTGTGTTCATATTGACCGGCGAGTGACGGATGGCCTATTCCTGCTCCTATTTCTCATCATCTTGTGTACTGGTGTATTTGTAAAAACTTGAAGACTGGTCGGAGCAGAAAAAGCAAAAAGCAAAAGATAACAGTGGGCCTCAGAGTTAAAATAAATATTGTAAGATCTCAAAGCTTGGTCTGATAGCTCATTGGTAATTTGGCAGCAGCAGGGGAACTCTATGGTGACAGACAAGATTCATTGGAGCTTAAAGCATTCCCGTGGTCATGCCAAGAACACCAGCTGCTGCACCCGCATCTTAACACTCTGTGTGGGCTTGGAAAATTGGTACAGAACACCAATGGTGAAACAGTGGGATTTATAAAAGGTTGTCTGTGAAGCTTCATTCAAATAATAGTTTCCTTAAGTAGGAAATGCTATTTAAAAGTGGAAACATCTGAAAGATAGTTTTTTTATCCTGTGAAAAAAGTCTGCTTAAAGTCATTTCAAGTTGTAGACATTTTATACCAGTTAAAGACAAGCTGAGCAGAACTCCTGTTCACATTATAAACTGGAATAATCGATTATATTAAGTATAGTTTGAAGGTAGCAGGCAGCATGCACTGCCTGTAAAGTGCATGCTTAGTTTTGTAAAGTGGAACTGTGGTGTTCAATTGTTCATTGTTCACTATTTGATTATGTGTGTCTGTTGACTCTTCTCTGTCCTGTTAGTCAAGCCTATGGGTGTGGCGGTGGAGAAAGAGGAACTGAATGTAAGCAAGAAGCTTGTGAAACAAACATTTTTCAAAAAGCTTTAGTAATAAAGTCCCATTCACATCTAGAACCTGGCAGGAACCAATCAACTAATCTACAAAGCACAAACACAATCGTAATATTTACTTTCCCACCACATTAATTTCCCATCACACTATTTTCTGAGAATGTGATTTTCTCATCACACTTGTCACTGGCAAACATGAACACACACATGCACACACAGACACGTACACACCCTGGAACTGTAAAGACGCAGTGAAAATTGGGTTCCAAATCAAAGTGGTTATTAGAAGGGTTCAAAGTCTGGGTCGTCTGGGTCATCCCTACTAATGTTATCTTCTTTAGTTTAAGCCATGGTATCCATTTTGCTTTTCTGTGAGGCACTTTGGAATGTTTTGCTACATTAACTATTCAAGTGCACGTTGACGTTAATACTCCTTCCTTCAATCACGTTCAGGCTGTTCCTTATCTTACCTCCAGGCTCCAGGTCGGTCCTTGGCCCTTGTCACATGATCCGGTACCCTGCTTACCCCACTCTGTCCTTCTCCCTACCCTTGTCCTGCCCAGAAGATTAGATTTAGATGTATTGTCAAGAGTACCGAGGTACAGTGAAAAATATTGTTCTGTGTGCCGTCCAGACTGATTGTTCCATACATGAAAAACATAGGTCATACGATAAATACACAAAGTAAGTACACAGACATTGATAATGGGCGAAGCATAGGAGTATGATGCTATAACAGTAGAGAAGGTGAGTAGAGAGATCAGTTCAGTCCATAAGAGAGTCATTCAGGAGTCTGGTAACAGTGGGGAAGAATTTATTTTTGATTCTGTTGGTGCGTGTTCCCAGACTTTTGTATCTTCTGCCTGAAAGAAGAGGTTGGAAAAATGAATAACACAGGTCGGATGGGTCTTTGATTATGCTGCCTGCTTTTCCAAGGCAGCGGGAGGTATAGACAGATTCACTGGATGGGAGACGGGTTCTTGTGATGGACTGGATTGTGTTCACGGCACTGAGCAGTTTCTTATTGTCTTGGGTCGAGCAGTTGTCATAACAGGCTGTGATACAACCAGATAGAATGTTTTCTTTGGTGCATCTGTAAAAATTGGTAAGAGTCAATATGGACATGCCGAATGTCTTAGTTTCCTGAGGATATAAAGATGCTGTTCTGCTTTCTTGATCGTAGAGTTAACGTGGGTGGACCACGACAGATTGTTGGTGATGTCCACACCTAGGAATTTGAAGCTGTCAATCATCTCCACCACGGCACCATTGATGCAGAGAGGGGCGTGTACGATACTTCGCTTCCTGAAGTCAATGACCAGCTCCTTAGTTTAGCTGGCAATGAGGGAGAGATTGTTGTCTTGCATCATCTACCTCCTGTACTCTGACTCATCGTTGTTTGAGATCCAGTCCGCTACGGTTGCATCATCAGCAAACTTATAGATGGAGTTGGAGCCACATTTTGCCACACAGTTGTGTGTGTATAAGGAGTATAGTGGGGGCTAAGTACACAGCCTTGCGGGGCCCTGGTATTGAGGACAATCATGGAGGAGGTGTTATTGTTTATCCTTCCCGATTGTGTTCTATGGATTAGGAAGTTGTGGATCCAGTTGCAGAAGGAGGAGCCAAATCCTAGGTTTTGGAGTTTTGATATGACCGTAGCTGGGATTATGGTGTTGAAGGCAGAGCTGTAGTCAATGAATAGGAGTCTGACATAGGAGTCCTTGTTGTTGAGATGCTGCACGAATGAGTGTAGGGCCAGGGGGGTGGCATCGCTATGGACCGGTTGTGGCAGTATGCAAATTGCACTGGCTCTGGGGCACAGCGGGAAAGGCTAAAGGTAAACAGGACAATAAGATTGGAGACTTGATATTTAGGGTGACAGACAGGAGATTCTGTGGCCGCAAACAGGAGTCCGGGATGGTGTGTTGCCTCCCAGGTGCCAGGTTCAAGGATATCGTGGCGCGGCTGCAGAACATTCTCTAGGGGGAGCAGCCAGAAGTTATGTTCACAGTGGCACAAATGACATAAATAGAAATAGAGATGAGGCCCTGAGGAGTGATTGTAGAGAGCTAGGAAAAAGATTAAAAAGCAAGGCCTCAAGGGTTGTAATCTCTGGATTACCTGCAGTGCCATGTGCTGCTGAGGGTTAGAACAGGTAAATATGGCAGATGAATGCATGGCTAAACAATTGGTGCAGTGGCAGGGATTCAGATTCTTAGATCATTGGGATCTTTCCTGAGACAGAGGTGACCTGTGTTATGTTTCTTAAATGAATGCTAGAAGTCGGTCAGCAGTTGAAGGATGGTTTATTGTGCTCCACAATAAATGACTTCGTTAGCTTTTACTTACAGAATGGCACTTGTAAAGATACTGCTTTTCTATGCTCTGCAACTAGGCCTGACCACACTTGCAGCCCTGAGCTCAACTTCCATCCCTGTCCTGCTCCACTGCCTCTCCAGCCAAAGTGAGCGAGAGCGGGCCTTCGGCGTCACTCTTATATGTCACCGTGCTGCCCCCTGGTGGTACTTCCATTTCCCATCAGCCCCTTCTGTACACACTCAGGCGAGGATCACTACATCCCCCCTTTTTCACTTTTTATTTTAGTTGCAGAGCTGTAACTAAACACAAATTCAAACATAGTTAGGTTTATATACAAAGACAAGGCAGAGCAATGATATTGTCAGTCAATGTTCATAAGTTCAGACGGTTGGGTGCACGTCTGATCCGGGTAGACCTCCTGAGTGGGCATGGAGATCCAGAGTCTTTTACGTCCATTTGGACACCTGCTGCTGGAGTCCCAGGATGTTGCATGACAGAGTCCCGCAGATCTAGTGTTGGAAATACCTGTCGACGAGGTGTAACTTTTAGAAGGTCTCGGTGATTTCATCGAAACAGTGTTCCATCGTCAGACTGCACAATGTAGGATCGTGGTGATATTTGGCGGAGAACCGCCATTTTAGACCAGCCCCCAGCCGGGTGTCGCAACCTCACCGTATCGTTGATTGCCAACGGATGCAGTACTTTTGCCTGCTGGTCATAGTGCTGCTTTCGCACCTGACATTGGTGACGCATCTTATCCAGGACAGGCGAGTGATTGGGATTGGTGAATTGTAGTGCCGGTAATGTTGTCCGCACATCTCTGTTGAAGAGCATTTGAGCCGGTGATAGTCCAGAGCTCAAAGGTGACGAACGGTATGACAAGAGGGCCAAGTGTATGTCAGACTTTGAGTCAGCAGCCTTTGCTGATTAGTTGTTTGATAATGTGGACACCTTTCTCCACCCTGCCATTCGATTGCGGAAAGTGTGGACTCGACGTTACATGCTTGAAGTTGTAGTGCTTGGCGAAGTCCATCCATTCACAGCTGGCAAAGCAAGGACCATTGTCGGACATGACCGTCCGTGGGATGCCATGCCTGGAGAAGGTTTCTTTGCAGGCCTTGTTGACTGATGCCGCTGTGAGATCCGGGAGTTTCAGTACTTCCGGAAAGTTGGAGTAGTAATCGATGAGCAGAACATAGTTTCGGCCCATGGAGTGAAACAAGTCTATGCCAACTTTGTCCCACGGTGACGTCGCCATCTCATGCTGCTGCAGTGGCTCCTTGCATTGTGCCGGTCGATTTCTTTGACACGTGTCACAGGTGAGCACCATGTTCGTTATGTCCTCGTTTATCCCAGGCCAATAAACGGATTGTCGTGCTCTCCTTTTGCACTTTTCGGCATCAAGGTGCAACTCGTGAATCCTGCGGAGCATGTCCGCCCGGAGCGCCAGTGGGATGACGATTCTGTCATTCTGCAGTATTATGCCATCCACCATGGACAGTTCAGTTTGGACGTTTTGGAACTGTGGGCACCGCCCATTTGGCCAGCCATGCTGAAGGTTGTGTATGACTTGAAGGAGGGTGGCGTCCTCCTGTGTCACCTGACGAATTTGCTGCAGCCTCTCGTCCGTTGCTGGGAGTGTCTCCTTGCACCACTGTGCATGAGCTTCCACATCATTGATGGAAGCCAGTGGCGGGTTGTCAGCGTCCATGGCTCGTGATAATGTGTCAGCTATCACAAGGTCCTTGCCAGGAGTGTAGGCCAGCGTGAAGTTGTACCTCCGCAACTTCATCATCATGCGTTGTAGGCGCGGTGTCATATCATTTAGATCTTTGTCGATTATGTTTACCAGCGGCCTATGATCAGTTTCCACGAGAAACGTGGGGAGACCGTACACATAGTGGTGGCATTTGGTCATGCCTGTGATCAGCCCTGGGCACTCCTTCTCTATCTGTGCGTACCTGCACTCTGTGGCGGTCATCGCTTGCGAAGCGTAAGCCACTGGGACCCAGTCCGACTGGTCATTCTGTTGCAGTAGCACCGCACCAATTCCATGTTGACTGGCGTCGGTGGAGATCTTTGTAGGTTTTGCCGGGTCAAAAAATGCGAGCGTTGGAGCTGCCATCAATTGGTGTCTCAGATCATCCCATTCATCTTGGTGATGTTGGGTCCAGGCAAACTCCGTGTCCTTCCTTATCACTTTCCTTAACGCCGTTGTCCGTGCTGCTAGGTTCGGTATGAATTTGCTGAGCAAGTTGATGAATCCCAGGAATCTTAGCACCGCTTTCTTGTCCTGTGGTCTCTGCATTCTCTGAATTGCGGCGATCTTCTCAGCGTCCGGCTTCACTCCGTGCTCTGATATTGTGTCACCCAGGAAGGTCAGAGAGGACCGTGCGAAGGTACATTTGGCCTGGTTGAGCTTCAGCCTAAAATGATGGATTCTTTGGAAGACTTGTTTTAACCTCGCAATGTGGACTTCCTCTGTCGTTGACCATATTATGATGTCATCCACATAGACACGGACGCCTTCAATGCCTTCTGTCATCTGCTCCATTATTCGGTGAAATATTTCGGATGCAGATATATGCCGAAGGGCATCCGATTATAACAGTACCTTCCAAACGGCGTGTTGAAGGTACACAGCAGTCGGCTGGAATCATCGAGCTGCATTTGCCAGAAGCCCTGTGAGGCATCAAGTTTGGTAAATATGCGAGCTTGTGCCATTTCGCTCGTTATCTCCTCTTGCTTGGGGATAGGGTAGTGTTCCCTGCGAATGTTCTTGTTCAAGTCCTTGGGATCTAAACAGATCCTGAGTTCACCAGACAGCTTCTTAACACACACCAGCGAGCTGACCCAGTCAATCGACTGTGTGACTCGTGAGATAATGCCTTGAGATTGGAGACAATGACTTTGTTAGCTTTTACTTACAGAATGGCACTTGTAAAGATACTGCTTTTCTATGCTCTGCAACTAGGCCTGATCACACTTGCAGCCCTGAGCTCAACCTCCGTCCCTGTCCTGCTCCCCTGTCTCTCCAGCCAAAGTGAGCGAGGGCGGGCCTTCGGCGTCACTCTTATATGTCCCCGTGCTGCCCCCTGGTGGTACTTCCATTTCCCATCAGCCCCTTCTGTACACACTCAGGCGAGGATCACTACAACCTGTTTATGTTGCATCTGAACTGGAGGGGATCAATATCCTGGGGGACAGATTTGCTACTGTGACAGGAAAGATAGGCAACAACACCCCCTCCATGATCATCCTCAACACCGGTGCCCCACAAGTCTGTGCCCTCAGCCCCCACTATGCTCCTTATACACCTATGACTGTGTGGCCAAATTCCCCTCCAACTCGATTTTCAAATTTGCTCGTGACACCACCGTAGTGGGTCGGATCCCAAACAATGACGAGATAGAGTACAGGAATGAGATAGAGAATCTGGTGAACTGGTGCGATGACAATAATGTCTCCCCCAATGTCAACAAAATAAAGGAGATTGTCATCGACATCAGGAAGCGTAGTGGAGAACATGCCCCCGTCTACATCAATGGGAACGAAGTAGAAAGGGTCGGGCGCTTCAAGTTTTTAGGTGTACAGATCAGCAACAGCCTATCCTGGTCCCCCATGCTGACACTATAGTTAAGAAAGCCCACCAACGACTCTACTTTCTCAGAAGACTAAGGAAATTTGGCATGTCAGCTACGTCTCTAACCAACTTCTACAGATGCACCATAGAAAGCATTCTTTCTGGTTGTATCGCAGCTTGGTATGGAGCCTGCTCTGCCCATGGCCGCAGGAAATTACAAAAGGTCGTGAAAGTAGCCCAATCCATCACACAAATCAGCCTCCCATCCATTGACTCTATCTATAATTCCCGCTGCCTTGGAAAGGCAGCCAGCATAATTATGGACCCCACGCACCCCGGACATACTCTCTTCCACCTTCTTCCGTCAGGAAAAAGATACCAAAGTTTGAGGTCATGTACCAACTGACTCAAGAACACCTTCTTCCCTACTGCCATCAGACATTTGAATGAACATAAGAACATAAGAACTAGGAGTAGAACATAGAACATAGAACATAGAACAGTACAGCACAGAACAGGCCCTTCAGCCCTCGATGTTGTGCCGAGCAATGATCACCCTACTCAAACCCACGTATCCACCCTATACCCGTAACCCAAACAACCCCCCCCCCAACCTTGACACTACGGGCAATTTAGCATGGCCAATCCACCTAACCCGCACATCTTTGGACTGTGGGAGGAAACCGGGGCACCCGGAGGAAACCCACGCACACACGGGGAGGACGTGCAGACTCCGCACAGACAGTGACCCAGCCGGGAACCGAACCTGGGACCCTGGAGCTGTGAAGCATTTATGCTAACCACCATGCTACCGTGCTGCCAAGGAGTAGGAGTAGGAGTAGGCCATCTGGCCCCTCGAGCCTGCTCCACCATTCTTTTGTGGACTCAGCTCCACTTTCTGGCCCGAACACCATAACCCTTAATCCCTTTATTCTTCAAAAAATTATCTATCTTTACCTTAAAAACATTTAATGAAAGAACCTCAACTGCTTCACTGGGCAAGGAATTCCATAGATTCACAACCCTTTGGGTGAAGAAGTTCCTCCTAAACTCAGTCCTAAATCTACTTCCCCTTATTTTGAGGCTATGCCCTCTAGTTCTGCTTTCACCCGCCAGTGGAAACAACCTCCCTGCATCTATCCTATCTATTCCCTTCATAATTTTATATGTTTCTATAAGATCCCCCCTCATCCTTCTAAATTCCAACGAGTACAGTCCCAGTCTATTCAACCTCTCCTCATAATCCAACCCCTTCAGCTCTGGGATTAACCTAGTGAATTTCCTCCAGTGCCAGTACATCCTTTCTCAAGTAAGGAGACCAAAACGGAACACAATACGCCAGGTATGGCCTCACTAACACCTTATACAATTGCAGCATAACCTCCCTAGTCTTAAACTCCATCCCTCTAGCAATGAAGGACAAAATTCCATTTGCCTTCTTAATCACCTGTTGCACCTGTAAACCAACTTTCTGTGACTCATGCACTAGCACACCCATGTCTCTCTGAACAGTGGCATGCTTTAATATTTTATCGTTTAAATAATAATCCCGTTTGCTGTTATTCCTACCAAAATGGATAAACTCACATTTGTCAACATTGTATTCCATCTGCCAGATCCTAGCCCATTCACTTAACCTATCCAAATCCCTCTGCAGATTTCCAGTATCCTCTGCACTTTTCGCTTTACCACTCATCTTAGTGTCACCTGCAAACTTGGACACATTGCCCTTTGTCCCCCAACTCCAAAGCATCTATGTAAATTGTGAACAATTGTGGGCCCAACATTTCCCTGAGAGACACCACTAGCTACTGATTGCCAACCAGAGAAAACCCCATTAATCCCCACTCTTTGCTTTCTATTAATTAACCAATCATCTATCCATGCTACTACTTTACCCTTAATGCCATGCACCTTGATCTTATGCAGCAACCTTTTATGTGGCACCTTGTCAAAGGCTTTCTGGAAATCCAGATATACCACATCCATTGGCTCCCCGTTATCTACTGCACTGGTAATATCCTCAAAAATTCCACTAAATTAGTTAGGCACGACCTGCCCTTTATGAACCCATGCTGCGTCTGCCCAATGGGACAATTTCTATCCAGATGCCTCACAATTTCTTCCTTGATGATAGATTCCAGCATCTTCCCTACTACTGAAGTTACGCTCACTGGCCTATAATTACCCGCTCTCTGCCTACCTCCTTTTTTAAACAGTGGTGTCACGTTTGCTAATTTCCAATCTACTGGGACCACCCCAGAGTCTAGTGCATTTTGGTAAATTATCACTAGTGCATATGCAATTTCCGTAGCCATCTCTTTTAGCACTCTGGGATGCATTCCATCAGGGCCAGGAGACTTGTCTATGGACCTAACTCGTATTAAGTTGATCTTTGCTCTACACCTTGCTATAACTGTAACATTATATTCTGCAGTCTTTCCTTCCTTCCCTATGTACGGTATGCATTGTTTGTGCAGCATGCAAGAAACAATACTTTTCACTGTATACTAATATGTGACAATAATAAATCAAATCAAAATACAAGGGAGGGTTTAAACTAGATTGGCGGGGGGTATGGGATCTTCGCAGCATGGAAGCTGAATGAGGGGCTGAAAGGAGATGCAGTACTCAGCAACAGCAAGCTGGATAGACATGATAGGCAGGAGCATGGCAGGGAACGGGGAAAACCTATTGGATTAAATTGCATCTATTTCAATACAAGAGAGCTGACAGGTGTGGCTGGTGAACTCAGGGCATGGATAGGTAAGTGGGACTGGGATATTATAGCCATAACTGAAACATGGCTCAGGGAGGGACAGGTTTGGCAGCTTAATGTTCCAGGGTACAGGTGCTTTAGGCAGGATAGAGGTGGAGGAAAGAGAGTAGGGGGAGTTGCATTTTTGATTAAGGGGAGCATCACAACAGTAGTCATAGATGAAATTACAAAGGGATCATCCAGCAACGCTTTGTGAGTGGTACTAAGAAATAAGAAGGGGATGGTGACCTTATTGGGTTGTACTATAGGCTCACAAATAGTCAATAGGAATTAGAAGAATAAATATTCAGGTAGATTGGGGAGCTTGCAGGAGTAATAGGGTTGTCAGAGTCCGGGATTTTAATTTCTCTAACATAGACTGGGACTGCCATACTGTTGAGGGATTACGTAGATGGGGTGGAATTTGTTAAGTGTGTTCAGAAAAGTTCCCTCAGGCAATATGTGGAGTGTCCTACTCAGGAAAGGACAAAACTTGACCTAGTCTTGTGAAATAGGACAGGGCAAGTGACAGAGGTGACAGTGGGGACCACTTTGGGACCAGTGACCATAGTTCTACTTATTTTAACAATAGTTATGGAAAGGGACAAAACTGGTCCACAGGTGCAAGTTCTAAATTGGGGAAAGGTGAATTTTGATGAAATTAGACAGGAGCTTGAAAGGATTGATTGGAGTCACTTGTTTGAGGGCAAAGGGTCCTCTGGCAAGTGGGAGACCTTTAAAAGTGGAATAGTTAGAGTTCAGGGTCTATATGTTCCTGTTCGGGTCAAGGGCAAGGTTGGCAGGGGTAGGGATCCCTGGATGACAAAACATATTGAGGTTTTGACTGGGACAAATGCGAGGCATGGCTCAGAAGGAGACAAGCAGTTGGAATAAAGGGATTCCTGGAGGTGTACAGGGGAAGTCACCATCACCAACAGTCTGTCCTGGTACACTCACATTGATGCAACAGTCAAGAAAGCCCAACAACATCTCTACTTCCTATGGAAGCTAAAGAAATTCGGCATGTCTGCATCGACTCTCACAAACTTCTAAACAGGTGCCATAGAGAGCATCCTTTCCAGCTGCATCACAGCCTGGTATGGCAACTGCTCGGCCCAAGATCACAAGAAACTGCAGAGTGGGGTGAACTCAGCCCCACGCATCACACAAGCTTGCCACCTTCCCATTGATTCTGTATACACCTCCCGCTGCCTCAGGAAGGCAGACAGCATGATCAGAGACCCCTCACACCCTGGCTTTGCTCTCTTCCATATCCTTCCATCAGGCAGAAGAAATAGAAGTCTGAAGACCCACACATCCAGACATAGGAACAGCTTCTTCCCCACAGCTACTAGACTCCTCAACGACTCTCTCTCTGACTGATCTGTTCCATGTAATAGCACTGGGCGCCATTCTCCGCACTCACGACGGGGCGGAGAATAGCGGGCGGCGTAAATTTTTACGGACACGCTGGTCCGACGCCCTCCCGCTATTCTCCCCCCCCCCCCCACGCCCGCCTCCCGACACGAATCGCTGCCCGCCGTTTTTTTACGGCGAGCAGCTATTCACTCCTGGCCGATGGGCCGATTTCCAAGGCCTTTACGGCCGTTTTTATGAACGTAAAACACACCTGGTCTGACCGTTCATAAAAACGGCCGTAAAGTCCCGATCTGGGGAACCATGGCACCGATTGGCATGGCAGTGCCACGGCCGTGACAAGGGTGCCATGGGCCCGCGATCGGTGCCCACCGATCGCGGGCAGCAGGTACTTACCCCGCGCACTCTTTCTCCCTCCGCCGCCCCGCTGTATCCATTCGCGGGGCGGCTGAGGGGCATACCGGCCCGCGCATGCGCGGGTTTCACGCATATGCGTGATGACGTCACCCCCGACCGGGAAGCTGAATCGGTTCCCGGTCGGGGGGGGCGGAGGCTGGCGTCAAACCCGCCCGTTTTTGACGCCAGCTTCCCGAGTCTTCGTGACTCGGGAGAATCGCGCCCACTATTCGCGACGCCCTATGCTGCTCTTGCTCATGCACTGCTTGTTTGGCCCCTTGTTTCACACTATAACCAATCACTATTTGTTGATGTACCATTTGTCAATGTACACTGTTGATTATTCTTTTGTCTACTATGTACGTACTGTGTACGTTCCCTTGGCTGCAGAAAAATACTTTTCACTGTACTTCAGTACATGTGACAATAAATATCAATCAATCGATACAGAAGTATGCTCAAAAAAAAATTAAGAGGGCTAAAAGGGGACATGGGGTAGGTTTGGCTGAGAGGATTGTGGTGAATCCAAAGGGATTATTTAAGTATATTAAAGGAAAAAGAATAACTAGAGGGAGAATAGGACCCCTCAAGGACCAAAGTGGACACAAATGTGTGGAACCGCAGGAGATGGGCGAGGTTCTCCATGAATGTTTCTCCTCTGTATTTACGATGGAGATAGACATGAAAACTTGGGAACTTGCGAAGGTTAGTGGTGATATATTGTGGACAGTTCCCATTACAGTGGAGGAGGTGATGGATTAAAATGTATGAAGGTGTATATATCTCCTCTGACCATATATATGCAAGAACATTGCATGAGGCGAGAGAATAAATTGCAGAAGCCCTGGCAGAGATATTTGCATCATCGTTGGCCACAGGTGAGGTACCAGAAGACTGGAGGATAGAAAATGTTGTGCCCTTATTTAAGAAGGGCTGCAAAGAAAAATCTGAGAACTATAAACCAGTAAACCTAGCATCTGTGGTGGGTAAGTTACTAGAGAGGGATAAGATATACAGGCATTTGGAAAGACAGGATTTGATTAGGAATAGTCAGCATGGCTTTGCACATGGGAGATAATGCCTTACAAATTTGTTAGAGGTCTCTGATGAAGTGACCAGGAAGTCTGATGAGGGCAGGGCGGTAGACGTATCAGCTCAGTTCAATACAGATGAGTATGAGGTGTTGCATTTTGGAAAGTCAAATCAAGGTAGGACTTTCACGGTGAATGGTAGGATCTTAGGGAGTATTGTGGAACAGAGGGACCTTGCAGTTCAGATGCACGGTTCCCTAAAGGTGGAGTCACAGGTAGATAGGGCAGTAATGAAGGCTTTTGCCATGCTGGCCTTCATCAGTCCGGGCATTAAGAATAGAAGTTGGGAAATTATGTTGCAGTTGTACAGGACTTTGGTGAGGCCGCACCTGACGTATTGTATTCAGTTTTGGTCACCTTGCTATCGGAAAGATATTATTAAACTGAGATTTACAAGGATGTGGCCAGGACTCAACGAACTGAGTTATAGGGAGAGATTGGACAGGCTAGGACTTTTTTCTTTGGAGCGTAGGAGACAGAGGGGTGACCTCATAGAGTTGTATAAGATCATGAGAGGCATGGATATGGTGAATGCACTCAGTACTTCCCAGGGGTTGGGGAATCGCGAACGAGAGGGCATAGGTTTACGTTAAGAGAGGAAAGAATTAATGGGAACCCTGAGGAGCAATTTTTTTTACACAGTGGGTGGTACGTATGTGTAATGAGCTGTCGGAGGAAGTAGTTGAGACAGGGACATTGACAATATTCAAAGGGCATTTGGACAGATACATGGATAGGAAAGGTTTAGAGGAATATGGGCCAAAAGCAGACAAATGGAGCTAGCTTAGATGGGCTTTTTGCTTGGCAGTTTGGGCTGAAGGGGCTGTCTCCGTGCCGTAGATACTATGATACTATGATTAAGGCAGTCTGGAAGTTTGGAGTTGATGTGTCTCATTACTATGCTCTCAAAGCACTTCATAATGAAGGATGTCAGGGCCACTGGTCGGTTGTTGTTGAGGCACGTTGCCTGGTTCTTCTTCGGCACCGGCATGATGGTGGTAGTCTTGAAGCAGGTGGGAACCTCGGAACAGAGCAGGGAGAGGTTGAAGATGTCCGCAAACACATCCGTCAGTTGCTCTGCTCAGAATCTGAGTGCATGACCAGGACCCGCTGCTTTCCATGGGTTCACTTTCGAGAAGGCCGATCTGAGTTCTGAGGTTGTGATGGTAGATATGGGTGTGTCCGAGGCTGTTGAGCAGTTGAAGGCCTAAAAGGCCACTGGAAATTCCTGACAATACTGGCTTTAAATTATGTGTGCTTTTACTAAAGCAAATTTACATGCGAGTACAAAGAAGTTTCCAGTTCACACCATCATCAAGCTTGTGTTATGCAAATGTAAAATGAAGGTCCACTTTTTGCAAAGGGTATCTCACTCAATGTAATATGCTCCTGTGTATCCTCAACTTTCTATAAGAGACACTAATACACAGGATTGAATGCGCAGCTAAATGGGCATCAAGTAGCAATCAAGATCATTGATCGACATTTTCCACAATGGTGGAGACATAAATACAGAATTCGAGCCCAGAAATAGCACTACAATAAAACTTAATTGAACCTTTTCAACCATTGTAATTCAATGGACCAATAATACAATCTTAATTTCAATTCATAAAATAATGTAACCCTTGAGCAACACTGTGTGGAATCCGCATGCAAAGCTTTAATATGGGTGCGTCAGTGGAACACTGGAATTCTGATTGCAAAATGGGGAATGGGAACTGATAGGAAACCGACTGACTGTGTGACAGCAACTGTTGGTCTCTGAGATTGGGGCTCACCATTCCCTTGTACACCTTGCACTCAGAGCACGCTAGCACTCACCTGAAGGTTTGGCTGGTCCAACTAAAGAGGAGCTTCTGCCGCCATCTGTAATGGAGTTGTTTGAACTGGTTCTGCAAAGAATGAAAGCAATTCAGAGCTGGTGTCCCAGCCGAGAATAGATTTACTGGTGGACCTTTTCAGGAACCTGCCATTCCATGTATTCATTGGCAGGTTATGTTGATCTATTCTGCTGTTTTTGAGGACTTTAAAGGCAAAACAAGCACACCTGCTCAAGAGCGAAAGGGATTGGTTTTGGATGATGACCAAAATTTCGAATATTTGCTTGTCACCGTAGCAGACTGGTTCTTGGTTCATGCCAATGACTGAAAGTCTGATTCCTCCGTAGGAGGTGTGCCATTCGTCGGAAGCCAGAGGTCTTTCAGTTATGATTCCTTTTCTGAGAGGTCTCTAGCACTGACTCCTGTGTCTAATTTGAAATTGGAATGTGACCGTTTACAGAGATGTGAGCATTCAAAAAAGGAGAATCCAGGATCTTTGATCTCACCCAAGAAGCAGCGCTGGGTTTCCTCTTGGTGTGGAAGCTCAATCTCGGGGGATGTTTTGGGATCCTCTGCACATCTCGAGGTCCTAGACTTACACAGCTTTGCAAAGTCTTCCAGCCAGTTGAAGCAATGCGCAGAGATTGCTGGAATCGCCTGTGAGGTCTTTTGGCTCGATAGCACTGATGTGGTCTCCCACCTTCGCTTGGGTATTGCCTTCCTTGGAAAGGAGTTTCCCTGCCCTTTTATTGTGATATGGGCTATACAGTCGGGGTTAGTCTATGCTATGGCTTAACCTCACCATGCAAAATGGATCCGTGTGGCTGACAGACTGCCTGACTATTTGGATGGCTATTTTTATGGACAGATCTTCTTTTGCAGGTAGTATATCTGAAATTGCATCATCAGCCACCCCAACTATTATTCTGTCTCTTATGAGCTCTGACTTAAGGTCGCGGTAGTCACAGCCTTCAGTCAATCTGCATAACTAATTTATCAAAGAGTTACTGTGCTCTCCAGGCCATTGGACTCACTTGTTGAATTTCATAGAACCCCTACAGTATAGAAGCAGGCCTTTTGGCCCAATGAGTTTGCATCAACACTCCGAAAGAGAACCCATCTAACCTTTTTTGGCACCAATAGGCGTTTCAGCATGGCTAATCCCCCTAGCCCACATATCTTTAGAGTGTGGTTGGAAACCAGAGCACCCGGAGGAAACCCACGCAGATATGGGGAGAGAGTGTAAACTCCACAGACAGTCACCCAAGGGCAGAATTGAACCCCGGTCGATGGTGCTGTAAGGCAGCAGTGCTAACCACAGTGCCAGCATGCCACTCTGAATTTTGCTTGCTGAAAATTTTCAAAACTTCTTAAACTAAATTAGGTATCGAAGGGTATCTTCACACTTTTGTGAAGATTCATTT
Source organism: Scyliorhinus canicula (assembly GCF_902713615.1). Classification (NCBI taxonomy): domain Eukaryota; kingdom Metazoa; phylum Chordata; class Chondrichthyes; order Carcharhiniformes; family Scyliorhinidae; genus Scyliorhinus; species Scyliorhinus canicula. Next base: position 151,949,417 of record NC_052146.1, read on the forward strand.
ATTCCTTGCCTTGCAATGGTGTCATTGACTAGCAGGCATACTGAGTACAATGTTGTCTCCATTTGTTCACCTCTGTCTCCCTATCTAATCCTGAAGCTATCATGCAGCTTGAAAATCTTTGTCTCCAAAGCCCCCAATTCTGTGTCTGGTCTGGCCCTTGTATCAGCCCAAATTGATCTGGTAGGGCTGATTCACTTTCTATGTCTGTTTTTCAGCACACAGGAATGCAGCTTTAACTGTGGTGTCAGCTTTAAAGATTAACCTTTTTTTCTCGGCTTCCCACACTTTTATCAGGTTTAAGTGGCCTCCTGCAGCAATCAGTAGTCTGATTTCAAAGGGATTGATTTCTTGCAGCAAATCTTTAAATCAAACGTTTGGGAGCCTTAGAACATTTTCAGAGTATCTTAAGCCAACTTAAAGGCAATTCCCGGCTCTGGCTGTGGTTTTAAAATATTTTTAAAACAGAGCTCGACCATCATGTAGTATGGCGCCAACATTGGACTCGGTCGCAGTGATTAAAGAAATGAATTGCTCTGTCTGATCAATGCTCTAGACTGGATTTACATGATGTATTGCAGCCTTTGTACTGGATTTTGTTTTTCCTTTTACTCAACCTGGCTCGGTCCTTTGACTCTGCAATCGATGGGGGCTTTGGTGGATCCTTTAGCTGCACAGTGAATTTTTCTTCTGCCCATTCAGCCTCCGCATGGGCAACAAAACTTGTTTTAAGGAAATCTCCAGTTCTGTCTTCAGTTCAAGTGCACTTCAGTCTGTTTGTGATGTTGTTCCTTTAGTTTTTCAGATTCTGGAGTCATTCACCAGCTTCTCTGGGCTCCTACATTCGGTTGTGAGCCGCCACCATATTTTAAGGTTGTTTAGTGTCTGGAGGTCTTTTAAGATCAGCTCCTTTTGTGTCTGGGACGACTGCATACATATTCCACAGCAGGACACCATCCTCCACACTGATGGTGTCCACCGTAAAAGGGCACATGCCGAACATTTGATAGGATTGATAGGTCCATCTGGGTCCACTCACGGATCTGCAATACCATCACAGGCAAAGAGTTCACGAAATTCAGAGTCCCGACTAACCTGATTGTCCTGGGGGGTCGATAAGTGGCCTGTCGATAAGGGCAACCAGCTCAGTGCATCGCATTCATAATTTGCGTCCCCAGCCTATATTCAAAAGAATGCACGTAGGCAGTGAGTAACAAGGCCCAGCACTGGATTGACGCAGAAGCAATGGGCGGAATGCCTCAACCTCATTGAAAAGCCCGAGCAAAAGCTTATGATATGTAACAAGTGTGCAGTGACACGGCAGATGTATTGGTGAAAAAGTTTCACTGCGAAGACCATCACCAGACCGTCCTTCATGGTCTGTATGTACTACCTTTCAGTTGCAGCCAATGTACAGAAGGCGTAGGCGATCGTCCGTTCCCTTCCATTCTCCACCTGGTGGGACAGAACAGACCTGATACCATAGGATGAAGCATTGCATGTGCTGAGCAAGGGTTTGGCAGGATCGTAATGGGTCAGTCTAACCCGGAAGACGACAACTGCTTCTTCACCCGCCAAAAAGCTGTTTCTTGCCCATGCGTGATTTTTCTTCAAAATAAGGTGTAAGGGAGCTAATGTGGTTGCAAAGTTATAGGGAAACCTTCCATATTAGTTAACAAGACCAAGGAAAAAGCAAAGTTCCGAGGTGTCCATTAGGGTGGGGCCTACCAGAGGGCAAGTACTTTCTCCGCGATGGAGTGCATACCTTCGTCATACGCGCATGCGCAGTGTCGCCGGTGCCAATGCGGGAATGCACAGTGGCCTTCTTTAGCGCAGGGCTACAGGGACCAGTGCATAGGAAATGAGGCCCTCAGTCAGAGAAGCCGGCCCGCCGATTGGTGGGCCCCGATCATGGGCCAGGCCACATCGGAGGACTCCCCCGAGGTCAGACCCCCCGTCCCCCCCACCACAGGCCGCCCCCCGACCGTTCCACGCCAAGTTTCCGCCGGCTGAAGGCAGGTTAGAACAGCGCCGGCGGGATTCAGTATTTTTTTCACAGCCGCTAGGCCCATATGGCCCGGAGAATCAGCGGGCGGTCTGCATAGAGCGGCCCACAGCCGGTACCGCGCCAACCACGCCAGCGCCAATGGTGTCAATTCTCTGCTCTGCCAAGAATCGCATGCCACCGTCAGGGCGGCATGGCCCAGTCGCAGGGATTCTCCAGCCAGCCTAGGGCTGGGAGAATCCCACCCCAGCTGTCTAGCCCACTGAGCTAAACCAGCTATCAATATATTTGCAGGAGGCAGGATCCAACTCAAGCTGAAAATAGGTGTAGCTCATATTGAGCCAATGCCAGCCCACAAGCTTCGCGTAGCGATCCTCTATGTGTAGCATGAGGTAGCCATCCAACCGGGGGTCATGTTTGCCGCTAATTTGTAGTCCCTGTATAAATGACCGTTTGGTCCAGCTTCATTACTGTGGCGGGGCTTCCAGGTCAAGGTGTATGCGGGCTACTTCCCTTTGTTTCTTCCACAATCTAGGGTGGAACACTTTGGGGTATTTCTCTAACACCTCGACCAAGCCACCAGGACCCATCTGGAGATGTTGTGCCAGTGCAGGTGCAGATGGTTCAACCATTCATGGCTCAACAGGCCCGGTCCATGACCGCTTGCCACAATGAGCAGGAGGGGCACCGACTGCCACCCATAACCCTCCGGGGTCATAGTAGTACCTGCGATATCTTTTTTTAAATTTAGAGTATCCAATTATTTTTTTCCAATTAAGGGGCAATTTAGCATGGCCAATCCGCCTACCCTGCACATCTTTGGGCTGTGGGGGTGAAACCCACGCAGACACAGGGAGAATGTGCAAACTCCACACAGACAGTGACCCAGGGCCGGGATTGAACCTGGTTGTCCATCAAATCCAAGGACTGCATCCCCACTTTAATGTGGCCCAACGTCTTTTGTCCGACCAGGGAGACAGCTGTGCCAGTGCCCAATTCCATATCGAGCAGGTGCCCATTCACCCGCATTATAACTTTAATGGGGTCCACTCAGGGGCGGGTGGGGGGCCGGGGTGGGGGGGGGGGGGGGGCTGGGCAGGCTGCCACTGCCACGCAATTCAGCAGCATGAAGCCATCTTCCTTGTCTGGCTCACCTAAATGGAGCAAAGAGGCCCTGGATTTGCATCTGCCGCTATCAGGGGTCTGGATCTCTGGTTCGCTCATGGTCTAGATTCACGAGGTTGGTGACCACAAGCCACACACAGATTTGGCTCCCCATCAACGGACTCCGATGAAGTCTCCCATTGAGAAGGTTCTTCCTTCAGCCACTGGGTCGGGTCTTTACAGCGTTTGGTCGAGGACAAGATGGCGGGTTGGGGAGGGACTCCTTTATGGGAGGAGGCGAACCCGAGGGCATTCATCTCCATTCCCTGTATCTCCTGCACCCCTTGCTCAATGCTTTCCTGAGACAGCGTAATTTGAATTGCTTGTTACAAGGTCATGGAAGGCTTGGCGAGCAGTGTCATCTGAGAGGCCGCATTGTGAATGCCACAAACCAAGCGGTCACACAGCATTTCAGATAGAGCAGCACCTCATTCACAGAGTTCTGCAATTTTACGCAATCTCAAAAAAGAACTCAGTGATGGACTCACCTGGGGTTCGGTCCGTGGTATTATAAATATCTTTAGTGTCACAAGTAGGCTTACATTAACACTGCAATGATGTTACTGTGGAAAGCCCCGAGTCGTCACATTCCGGTGCCTGTTCGGGTACACAGAGGGGGAATTCAGAATGTCCAATTGAGTAGGTCAATAAAAAATTTACTTTATTTTAAAATTACTATTACATACAGTTCAAATAGTTCCCTACTTGGCCTTCTCTCGTCGGTGCCTTACTGGCTGACTCTATTTATACGAAGGCAAGTATTGTTAAGAGTCCCCACCCCCTTATGATGGGAGCTCATATTCGCAAGATCCATCGGGTAGTTAATCATCCCTATCCCATAAGACCTATGCAGGTTATAACACTGACCAATTAGATAGCATTTTCCAAGATTTAATGCAGTTGTGATAGATAAGTAGCTGCCTCCTGTGCTTTAAGGATTTGCTTTCACTCATTTCCTGGTTTGCACTTAACACTTTACTAGTCATGCTGTTTCCCCTGACCGTGTGTATCTCTGTGTGAACTTTTCCCCTTCTAATTCTACTCATTTTAAAATGTTCTCCATCTGTGAACTCTTCCAGTTTTGGCAAAAGGCTATCTGGAATTGAAATTTCTCTGTTCTCACAGGAACAGCTGTGCTTTTCACAATTGTTTTTTGTTCTAGATTTCACTGTTATCTTTAAAGCGGAGGGAGATGAGAGAAATCAGGGCGTGTCATAAGCAGAACATTGTACGTCGTGAATGAGCTTCTCAAATGCTCCTTCAATCCACCCAACTCATCCCACATTACTCCCCAAGGCTTCTTGAAAAGGTTTCCCCCCAGGCAATCACGAAAAAATGGCCATGAGCTAAGTCATTGAAAATGTACAAAAATTATTAATCTTACTTGGCCTGCATTGTGCTTCTAGAGAACTTGGAGTTATGAGCTTAATGACGCACATTTGCAGCACTGCGTTCTTGCTGCAATTGCAAATAACTCTGGTCTTGCTGCATGTGCACACTTCACAAAGACTTGATGGAGCTGAATGTCTCCTGACAGAGTGCCAGTGCACCTCTGTAGGCAGTGGTACAGCACTAGTGAATCCATGGCATGATTCTGATCTCCTGGAAACTGAGGCCGATTGCGGGAAGGGAGACAATCGCATAGTAGTAATGTTACTGGACTAGGAAGCCAGAGGTCTGGGCTAATGTGTCTAAAACATGAGTTCAAATCCCACAATGAGAGCTGGAGGGACTTCAATTTAATTAATAATGATCATAAAACTACTGGACTGTCATAAAATCCCATCTAGTTCACTCATGTCCTTTAGGGAAAGAACCCTGCTGTCCTTACCTGGACTAGCCGACATGTCACTTACCGCAGTGTGGTTGACTTTTAACCTCCCTCTGAAATAGTCCAGCAAGCTACACAGCTATATCAAAATCTCACATGAAAAAAAAGCACCTAAACCCCTGACTGCGTGTGGCTCAAGAAGGTAACTCAGCACCATCTTCTCCAGGTCAATGAGGGATGGCCTTGCCTTACCAGTGATCCTCACATTGCAAAGTGTGATTTAAAGCCCAAAAAACAGAGTCCTGTTTTGGGTGCGACCAGCAGGGTGTTTCTCAGTGCCTGCAGCACTGAGAGTGACCCCGCTATCAAACAGGACTCTGAGTATTTTTTTTGGCCTCGACAAGGAACGCCCCTCCAAGGCTGCACTTAACTTCAGAGTTCGGGGCAGACCTCTCAACCCTCCCCACCGTGGCCTCCGGACACCCCCTCCCAATGCCACAGGCGGCGGCGGGATTTCCAGGGTATTACCCTGCCAATTCAATCACCCAGGGGCCTCCGATGGCCTGGAGTACTCCCCCTCCCCCCCGCTTCCCCCTCACCTCCCCGAGATGCCGTTACGCCTGGTCCACTTCTGTGTGGATCAGTGCTAAGTGGCACCATGATGAGGTCTCTCAGGCACAGGCGTTCGTTCCTGGGCGCTGAAAGAAATTGACACAGCCGAACTGCTCACTTAATTGTGCGAATCTGGATGTCGTCCAGGAAGGGTGAGATGAAGATTACGATGTCTCTCTCGGGAGGCATTCCAAGTATTGCAAATCTCACAATCTGTCCAAAATTTAACGGCCTCGTTGCGTCACCGAGTCAGGCGCGGCGAGGCCAATCGATTGCGCCCAAGATTTTTTTTAAAGCAGCAGCCCAGAACAAGGCATCAACATTCCAAACTACAAACAGGGATGCCTACCATTAGCTTTCTGCTCATTGTGTTGTCTGCTCACCTTGCCCACGGTCAGAAGGGGCTTGCCCATCCATTTTATGGGAAGGAGTATGAAACTGTGTTGTAAAATTCCATCCTATTTTCTGACATTTGAAGCTCATTCATATTCATGAAAATAGGATTGAGTCAGCACGGCTTTGTCAAAGAGAGATCATGTCTGACAAATCTGTTAGAGTTCTTTGAGGAGGTAACAAAGAAGTTAGACAAGGGAGAACCAGTTGACGTGATTTATTTAGATTTCCAGAAGGCCTTGACAAGGTACCGCATAGGAGACTGTTCAAAATGTTAAGAGCCCATGGTGTTAAGGGTAATATCTGGCATGGTTAGAGGATTGGCTAACTGGCAGAAGGCAGAGAGTGGGGATAAAGGGATCTTTTTCAGGATGGCAGCTGGTGACTAGTGGTTTGCCTCAGGGGTCTGTGCTGGGACCACAACTTTTCACAATATACATTCATGATCTGGAAGAAGGAACTGAAGGAACTGTTGCTAAGTTTGCAGATGATACAAAGATCTGCAGAGGGACAAGTAGAATTGAGGAAGCTAGGGAGCTGCAGAAGGATTTGGACAAGCTGAGAGAGTGGGCAATGAAGTGGCAAATAAGACCATAAGACCATAAGACATAGGAGTGGAAGTAAGGCCATTCGGCCCATCGAGTCCACTCCGCCATTCAATCATGGCTGATGGGCATTTCAACTCCACCTACCAGCATTCTCCCCGTAGCCCTTAATTCCTCGCGACATCAAGAATTTATCTATCTCTGCCTTGAAGCCATTTAGCGTCCCGGCCTCCACTGCACTCCGCGGCAATGAATTCCACAGGCCCACCACTCTCTGGCTGAAGAAATGTCTCCGCATTTCTGTTCTGAATTTACCCCCTCTAATTCAAAGGCTGTGCCCAAGGGTCCTCGTCTCCTCGCCTAACGGAAACAGTTTCTTTGCGTCCACCCTTTCTAAGCCATGTATTATCTTGTAAGTTTCTATTAGATCTCCCCTTAACCTTCTAAACTCCAATGAATACAATCCCAGGATCCTCAGCCGTTCATCATATGTTAGACCCGCCATTCCAGGGCTCATCCGTGTGAATCTCCGCTGGACACGCTCCAGTGCCAGTATGTCCTTCCTGAGATGTGGGGCCCAAAACTGGACACAGTACTCCAAATGGGGCCTAACCAGAGCCTTATAAAGGCTCAGTAGCACATCGCTGCTTTTATATTCCAACCCTCTTGAGATAAATTACAATGAAATACAATGAAATAGAGATGAAATACAATGTGGAAAAGTGTGAGGTTATGCACTTTGGAAGGTGGAATTTAGGCATAGACTATTTTCTAAATGGGGAAATGCTTAGGAAATCAGAAGCACTTAAGGTTAACGTGCACTTTCAGTCAGCTCTTCAGAAGGCAAATGCAATGTGAGCATTCATGTCAAGAGGGCTAGAATACAAGACCAGGTGTGGTGATCACAAGTTAACCAGATGCAACACAACTGAGCGACCACTAGAGGGAGCACGGGAGAGCCATATAAATAGATCAGGACAGGAAGTGAGGACACACTCTTCACAGCAGGGGGGCTGGTAAGCAGGACACACAGCAAGCAAAGCTGGTAGTTAGCACTGGAAGGTAGTTCTAGGTCGAGCTCTGGAAACTGAACGAACCCACAATAAAGCATCTTCTCCACACTTGAGACTGCGAGCTTTATTAAGACACGAGGAACAACACATGGTACCAGCAGTGATTTCAGGACGCTTACGACAGGACAACTCAGCTGCAGATACAGAAAGCACAAAATGGCATGGAAATCTCCTACTGGACATTTGACTGGGGAAGACATCGCTAATTCGAGGATGTGGCATGGATACCCACCTCAGCTGGACACGACTGGTAATGTAAGAAATGTCTGGAAAAGGTTTAAACAAATGTTCGATTTTTATCTCATAGCTAATGATGTTGCAGAAGCCTCAGACAAAATTAAAATAGCAATTCTCATCGAAGGGCCTGTCAATAGGAAAGTGTATAATGGATTTAAACACTCAAAAGGTGAAGACAGGAACAGCTTACAAACGTTACTAAACAAATTTGAAGAGTACTGTGAGAAATTTGAACAGCAAGGCATGCTCACAGTCCAAACTGCACAGAGACTGAGTGATGCAAGACTTAAAAAATCACAAAAAGATCAGGAAATCGCGAATGCACAGTACAGATCAAAAAGAAGAAATAACATGAATTTTTCACAAAGCCAAAACGCTGAAATCCAGTCCAGATCGGAAAGAAAAGGTAACTTACAACTTTTAGAAAGAAAAAAACGCTGAAATCCGCGATAAAATGGCGTCGGAGCACATTTTACAGTCTCTGGTAAGCAAAGAACTACAAATCGCGTCTGCGCATGCGCCGGAACCGGAAGTCGCGCATGCGCCGGAACCGGAAGTCGCGCATGCGCCGGAACCGGAAGTCGCGCATGCGCAGTTTACAAAAGATCGCGGCGCCGATCGTTATGCGCATGCGCAAGCCGCGCATGCGCAGTCAAAAAAAGTCTTCGTCGCGGATCGTCATGCGCATGCGCAAGCCGCGCATGCGCAATGGACACCGAACCGCACAAGGAAAGAAAGCCGATTTGCGCATGTGCAAGTCGTTCCTACGCGTGACGTCATGACGTCTGAGAATCCTGACCACGCCCACTTAAAAGGGAAATGCCCGAAAATTGAAACCAAGACACTTAAAGTGGTAAAACCAAATTTTCTTGCCTCAGAACACAGAAAAACGCCTGAACTTAAACCAACAGTGAAAAACAACTTGCACAAAACCTTGGAAAAAGCTGCCTTCACCACACACAGTGAAGCGAACAAAAAGAATTCCGAAACAACAAAAGATGATTTGTTTTTCGACGATTACCTCTCAGACCTGACTGGGTCAGTCGGATATGCTTATCACAGCATCAGCGACACGGTCGCAAAGTACAACACGAACCAACTCGTGGTAGATGAATCCAACCAAAATGCTTTGGTTTTCGAAGAATACTACTCAGACATGGCTGAGTCAGTCGGATATGCTTATCACAGCATCAGCGACACGGTCGCAAAGTTCAACACGAATCAACTCGTGGTAGAAGAATCCAACCAGGATGATTTGGTTTTCGGAGAATACTACTCAGACATGGCTGAGTCAGTCGGATATGCTTATCACAGCATCAGCGACACGGTCGCAAAGTTCAACACGAATCAACTCGTGGTAGAAGAAGTCAACCAAGATGAAATGGCTTTCAAAGAATACTACTCAGACATGGAGGAGTTATTTGGACATGCTGATCACAGCATCAGCGACACCGTTGCAAAGCTCAACACGAATCTACTCATGGTGGATGAATCCAACACCATGGTGCCATGGCAGCTCGTCGATACATTAGATGACAGCAATACCCAAGACGAAGACGACGCCACACAGAGAGCACAGGAAGACTCCACGGAGCGAGCGATGACAGGCTCCACAGTGCGAGTGATGAAAGACGCCAACAGGGATGCAAGCAAACACTCCCGGGCGGACACCAAGCATGAACAAGACCATGAAGGTAAACCCGCTGTACCTGAGCAACCGCAAGCAGACTATGAAAGTCTACCAACACGCTCACAGGAACAAGAAGAAAGAGCGGACTATGAAAGTCCAACACGCTCACAGGAACAAGAAGAAGACAATGCACCTCTGCCCACTGCATGCGAAGACAGTGACAAGGTGATCACACTCAACGTACAGGATCACAGTGAGACTGACAGTTCTCAGCTTGTCTGTACCGAAGCACAGAGCGAAAACAGTGACAAGGTGCTCGCACTCGACGTACAGGATCACAGTGAGACTGACAGTTCTCAGCTTGTCTGTACCGAAGCACAGAGCGAAAACAGTGACAAGGTGCTCGCACTCGACGTACAGGATCACAGTGAGACTGACAGTTCTCAGCTTGTCTGTACAGAAGCACAGAGTCGGGCCACCCAACAGTCCAGAGAGACGATGCCGAAAGAAAACATGCAGATTTTGACTCCAGAAGAGGAGCACCTGGAGCCCAGAGAGACAACGCCAAAAGAAACCATGCAGATTCTGACTCCAGAAGAGGAGCACCTGGAGTCCAGAGACATCAAACAAAAAGAAACCATGCAGATTTTGACTCCAGAACAGGAGCACCTGGAGTCCAGTGAGATAACATCAACAGAAATCATGAAGATTTTAACTCCAGAAGCGGAGCACCAAGAGTCTAGAGAGACCACGTCAACTGAAATCATGCAGATTTGGACTCCAGAAGAGGAGCGCCGAGAGTCCACAGACACCGCGTCCAATGTAATCGAGAAGACTTTGACTCCGGAAGACGAGCACCAAGAAAGCAAAGATGCGGAATCCAATTCTCCAAACAACTGATTGATGTCACCTGCACCGATGCAACATCAGATCATTCGCACCACTCGCGAGACGGAATGCTCAATGACTCAAATTATCCACTCGGGACACTCATAGAGTATAACAAGAAAAACAAAAGTCAAAAGAAACACAGCAAGAACAAAAACAACATGAAGCGCGACAAGACCAACAACAATAGCAAGAAGCACAGCAGAAACGAGAACGACAACAGCAAGAAGAAAAGCAACATGAAGCGCGACAAGACAAACAACAATAGCAAGAAGCACAGCAGAAACGAGAACGACAACAGCAAGAATAAAAGCAACATGAAGTGCAACAAGACAAACAACAACGTCAGGCACAAAGATAGCGACAACGACAGAGGCAGAAACAACATGAATGGCAACAAACACAACAAAGTCAGGAACAAAGATAGCGACAACGACAGAGACAGAAACAACAAGAATGGCAACAAACACAACAAAGTCAGGAGCAAAGATAGCGACAACAACAAAGACGGAAACGACAAAAACAGCGACAAGTACGGCAACGGAAACAACAAAAACAGGAACGACAGAAACAACAGCAATGAAACAACGACTTGTACACAATGGCAAAGCACACCAGCATCCAAGGCGGATGAGACAATAAATCAACACCACAAGCACAGAAAAAAGTCCATGCCAGTCAACATCAGTGATGTGACCATGCAGACACCTCGGGATGACGCATTGGGTACTTAAGATAACAAGGAACACCAACAACATTCACAGCGGACTTGCAATATCAATATCACCACGTCATCAACAACAAAAAAGAAAAAAAAAAGCTCTGAACAAATTCATCAAGTTTGGACTCATAAATGTTTTTATTAAGATTGGACATATAAATACATTGGCTTTGTTAACTAAGGCAATAGCATCATCACTTGTATAGATACGCATATCATAAGTTACTGTTTTGTATAAAATTTCTTTAATGATGTACAGAAACTATGTAATGAGAAAAAGGGGGATGTGGTGATCGTAGATTGACCAGATCAAAAAAAAAAAACAACAGAGCAAACACGAGCGGGAGAGCTATAAATACACTGGGACAGGATGTACAATTTTCTTTAACGATGTTCAGAAAATATGTTAAGAGAAAAAGGGGGATGTGGTGATCACAAGTTAACCAGATGCAACACAACTGAGCGACCACTAGAGGGAGCACGGGAGAGCCATATAAATAGATCAGGACAGGAAGTGAGGACACACTCTTCACAGCAGGGGGGCTGGTAAGCAGGACACACAGCAAGCAAAGCTGGTAGTTAGCACTGGAAGGTAGTTCTAGGTCGAGCTCTGGAAACTGAACGAACCCACAATAAAGCATCTTCTCCACACTTGAGACTGCGAGCTTTATTAAGACACGAGGAACAACACACCAGGGATGTACTTCTTGGGCTGCACAAGGGTCTGGTCAGACACCATTTGAAGTATTCTGGGCAGTTTTGGGCCCCGGATCTAAGGAAGGATGTGTTGGCCTTGGAAAGGATCCAGAGGAGGTTCACAAGAATGATCCCTGAAATAAAGACTTTGTTGTCTGAGGAACGATTGAGGACTCTGGGTCTGTACTCGTTGGAGTTCAGAAGGATGAGGGGGGATCTTATTGAAACTTACAGGATAATGTGAGGCCTGGATAGTGTGGATATGGAGAGGATGTTTCCACTTGTAAGAAAAACTAGAACCAGAGGGCATCATCATTAGGGCAGCACGGTAGCATGGTGGTTAGCATAAATGCTTCACAGCTCCAGGGTCCCAGGTTCGATTCCCGGCTGGGTCACTGTCTGTGCGGAGTCTGCACGTCCTCCCCGTGTGTGCGTGGGTTTCCTCCGGGTGCTCCGGTTTCCTCCCACAGTCCAAAGATGTGCGGGTTAGGTGGATTGGCCATGCTAAATTCCCCGTAGTGTCCTAAAAAAAAAGTAAGGCTAAGGGGGGGGGGGGGGGGTGGTTGTTGGATTACGGGTATAGGGTGGATACGTGGGTTTGAGTAGGGTGATCATTGCTCGGCACAACATCGAGGGCCGAAGGGTCTGTTCTGTGCTGTACTGTTCTATGAACTATCTCAGACTAAAGGGACGATCCTTTAAACAGAGATGATGAGGAATTTCTTCAGCCAGAGGGTGGTGAATATGTGGAACTCTTTGCCGCAGAAGGCTGTGGAGGCCAAATCATTGAGTGACTTTAAGACAGAGATAGATAGGTTCTTGATCAATAAGGGGATCAGGGGTTATGCGGAGAAGGCAGGAGACTAGGGATGAGAAAATATCAGCCATGATTGAATGGCGGAGCAGACTCAATGGGCCCTGTGGCTTAATTCTGCTCCTATATCTTGTGGTACTATGGTCTTATGGTCGCAAAATTGGGTTTCTTGGGTGTAGGTCTTTACACGACACAGGAAGGAATAACAGATAGGTTTTCATGAGTTGGTTTGCCGTCAGCTATTGCAGGGCATAGGAGACTGAGATCATCAGAGAAGAAGCTGACACCTCAGATCAAAATAAAACCTTATCACTTCTCAAAAGTGCATCACCGTATTAAATAGAAAGCTGTTTAAGGTAGAAGAGGCAAGAACGTCTGCAGGTTTGCAGGTTACAAAGCCAATGAACTGCCTGCGCAATGTAGCTGGAAACCTGAAAGCGAGGAGCAGAAACCTCTCACACCAGTGGACAACACATCTGAAAATTGTGAGCTTTAGCCTGTGAGTGACAACCAATCAAAAGTCAAGATGAGAACTGGAGCTCAAGGCGGGCATCTTCTTTCTAAATTTCTGGAAAGCTAGCTTATCAGAACTCATTCTGATCCCTTATCATCTCTACTCAGGGAGAGTTGGAGCAGTGTGAATGAGGTAGATAATCGTTACAGCTTCTATAGAAACATCTAAAGCATTTTCTGTAAGTTTTTCTATTAAACCCAAAGCTACTGAATTTAAGCTTTGCTTCACAAATCCGGTGTATATAGATGCAGAAAAGAAAATAGGGGAAACTGGTTGCTTATCGTGAAGAGAGAGGTGGCTGCCCCATTAATAGTGCACGAACAGGTTACAATGATTTTATAGTGAAACTGTTTGCGTAAAATTTAGAGGAAGCATGTCTATCAATAATGGGGCATCAAAACCCACACACAATACTTCAACCATGACCTAACCATTGCCTTAAGCTTGTTCTGTCTCTTTAAAACCCAAAATGATATTGCCCTTCTTTACAGATTAAGGGCAGCACGGTGGCACAATGGTTAGCACTGCTGCCACACAGTTCCAGGCACCCGGGTTCTATTCCCACCTTGTGTGTGTGAAGGTTGCACATTCTCCATGTGTCTGCGTGGGTTTCCACCGTGTGCTGCGGTTTCCTCCCACAGTCCAAAGCTATGCAGAATAGGTGGAATGACCTAAATTGTCCCTTAGCATCTAAAGGTTAGAGGCGTTGCCAGGGGTGGGACTGGGAGGGGTACTCTTTCAGAGGGTTGGTGCAGACGCGATAGGCCAAGTAGCAGTCACATTGTGAAGTGATAAAAGGGTAGAAATTTATTGCTCTGTGAACCCGGAGGCTCAAGATCGGCCTGAAATTAGGCCTCAGGTCTCCACGAAATAACCCTAGCAAGCCAACCCACTCCTGTCCTGCCTCCACAGATAGCTCACCCAATGGATGATTCAAGTTTCACGCTGTTGGTCTTACTGACAATAGACCTCAGGTAACTGCCAGAAGTGGGGGAGGTTGGTTGGGGGGGGGGGGGGGGGGGGGGGGGGGGGGGGGGGGGGGAGCAAAGGGAAGGGTAAGATGACAATGGGGATAAGCTGTTGGATAATCACTGGGAGCAGCTGGCAATTCAACGGAGCAGGAAACTTTAAAAAACTGAACCGCAATTTAGCTTTTCGGTTGTGGCAGGCTCCTGGAGAGTCATTCAGCACCGAATAGGCCCTTTGGTCTATTGAATCTGCACTGGTCAAAAACAACGACAAACTATTCTTATTCCATTTCCCAGCACTTGGCTCATCGCCTTGTACATCTTGGGATCACAAATGAACATCTAAATACTTTGTAAATATTATGAGGGTCTCTGTCTTCACCACCCTTTTTTAAAATTCATTTTTACAGAATGTGGGTGTCGCTGGTTAGGCCAACATTTATTGCTCATCCCTAGTTGCCCTTCAGCAGGTGGTTGTGAGTTGCCTTCTTGAACTGCTGTAGCCCCTGAGGTGTAGGTGCACCTATTGTACTGTTAGGGAAGGAATTCTAGGATTTTGCCCCAGTGACAGTGAAGGAACAATTCAGGGTGGTGAGTGACACCTCCAGGTGGTGGGGTTTCCAGGTATCTGCTGCTCCTGTCCTTGTAGATGGTAGTGGTCGTGTGTTTCAGGGTCTAGGGGACCTTCGCAAGTTGCTGCAGTGCACCTTGTAGATGGTACACAGGCTACCAGTGTTCATTGGTGGTGGAGGGTTTGAATGTTTGGGGAAGGAGGAGCAATCAAGGCGGCTGCTTTGTCCTGGATAGTGTTGAGCTTCACTCATCCAGGCAAGTGGAGAGTATTCCATTATCCTCCTGACTTGTTCCTTGTAGATGGTAGAAATGTTTTGTGGGAATCAGGAGGTCAGTTTCCCGCTGTAGGACTACTCGCCTTTGACCCGCCTTGGTAGCCACAGTATTAATAGAGCTAGTCCAGTTCAGTTTCTGAGCAATGGTAACCCTCAGAATGTTCAGGCAGCAAATTCTAAACTCCCACCGCCCTCTGGGTAACAAAGTTATTTCTCACATCGCCTCTAAACCTCCTGCCCCTTATCTTAAATTATTGCCCCCCTAGTCATTGATCCCACCACCAAAGGGAAAAAATTCTTCCTGCCTACTCTATCTATGCCCCTCATAATTTTATGCAACTCAATTATGTCCCCTCTCAGTCTCATCTGCTCCAAGGATAGCAATCCACTTCTAACCAGTCTCTCTTCATAATTAAAACTCTCCCGCCCAGGCAAGATCCTGGTAAATCTCCTGTCGGCCCTTTCCAGTGCGATCACATCCCTCCTGTAATGTGTATTGAAGAACTGCACACAACACTCTAGCTGTGGCAGCTTGGTAGCACAGTGGTTAGCACTATCGCTGCACAGCACCAGGGTCCCAGGTTCGATTCCCTGCTTGAGTCACTATCTGTGTCTCCCCGTGTCTGCGTGGGTTTCCTTCGGGTGCTCCAGTTTCCTCCCACAAATCCCGAAAGACATGCAGGTTAGGTGGATTTGATATTCTAAATTCCCTCTGTTTGTGCCGGGATGTGGCAACTAGGTGCTTTTCACAATAATTTCATTGCAATGTAAGCCTACTTGTGACAATAAAGATTGTTATGGGCAGCACCGCGGCACAGTAGTTAGCACTGCTGCCTCACGGCGCCGAGGTCCCAGGTTTGATCCTATTTTTAAAATAAATCCAATTTCACAGTTTTTCACAGTAACTTCATTGAAGCCTACTCGTGACAATAAGCGATTTTCATTCATTTTTTCATTTTCATTTTTTCCAATTAAGGGGCAATTTAGTGTGTTCAATCCACCGAGCCTGCACATCTTTGTATTGTGAGAGTGAACCCACGCAAACACTGGGAGAATGTGCAAACTCCACACGGACAGTGACCCAGTGCCGGGATCGAACCTGGGACCCAGGACCTGGCACCACCGTGAGATTGCAGTGCTAACCACTGAGCCAACATGCTGCCCCCCAGGTTTGATCCTGACTCTGGCACTGGCCCCCCGGGCAATTCTCCGGGACCCGATGGGCCGAGCGGCCGCCAAGTTTCGGCCGGTCCCACCGGCGTTAAATACATAAGGTCCAGACCGTCGAACCTGGCTCTGAGGGCGGCCTGCGGAGTCCTCGAGGGGGGCACAGGGAGATCCGGCCCAATGGGGGGCACAGTCGCCTGGCCTGCGATCGGGTCCCACCGATCTGCGGGTGGGCCTGTGCCGTGGGCTCACTCTTCCCTTCCGCGCTGGCCTCTGTGAAGCTCCGCCATGGCCTGCGCAGAGAAGAAGCCCCCTGCGCATGCGCAGGGATCACGCCAGCGGTTCTGCACGTGCGCCAGAACACACTGGCGCTCCCGCACATGCACCAACTTGCGCCGGCCGGTGGAGGCCCTTCGGCGCCGGTTGGCACAGCACCAACCACTCCAGCGCCAGCCTAGCTCCTGGAAGTGCGGACTACCAGGCGGCCCGCGCCGGAGTGGTTCACGCCACTCTTTGCCGCCGGTATTGCCCGCCCGCTGGTTGGGGGAGAATCTCGGGCTAAGTGCTGATGGTGGGACTGAATTTTGTGAGTTCTACGGCCCCGAAAGCAGCGCTGGCTCTTGAATGATTCAGGACATCTTAACGGGCTAGTACAGGCGTCACTTGGAACTAGTGCAATTCCAACAAACCCTGGCATGTAATTCACCGGGGTCGGGATTGGAACTCGAGTGCCGGACAAGCTGCAGCCGCATATAAGCACTCCCCACCCCACACACTCTCATTCCAGCCAAGAAGACGCCACCCTTAAGATCGGCACCGAGGCAGAAGGGAAGGGAGGGGGACACCCTGTACCAGGGTGTGAAGGAAGCTGCCACACGCAGATGTCAAGCAGGCCTGGACGTAGGTGGCAGAGATCAGGGGCGGGGTTCTGCGGGAATCGGCAGGGCGGAATAGAACATAGAACATAGAACATTACAGCGCAGTACGGGCCCTTCGGCCCTCGATGTTGCGCCGACCTGTGAAACCATCTGAAGCCTATCTGACCTACACTATTCCATTTTCATCCATGTGTCTATCCAGTGACCACTTAAATGCGCTTAAAGTTGGCGAGTCTACTACTGTTGCAGGCAGGGCGTTCCATACCCCTACTACTCTCTGAGTAAAGAAACTGCCTCTGACATCTGTCCTATATCTACCACCCCTCAATTTAAATCTATGCCCCCTCGTGTTGGTCATCACCATCCGAGGAAAAAGACTCTCACGGTCTACCCTATCTAACCCTCTGACTATCTTATATGTCTCTATTAAGTCACCTCTCAGCCTTCTCCTCTCTAACGAAAACAACCTCAAGACCCTGAGCCTTGCTCGTAAGACCTTCCCTCCATACCAGGCAACATCCTAGTAAATCTCCTCTGAACCCTTTCCAAAGCTTCCACATCCTTCCTATAATGTGGTGACCAGAACTGCACGCAGTACTCCAGGTGCGGCCGCACCAGAGTTATGTACAGCTGCAGCATGACCTTGTGGCTCCGAAACTCAATCCCCCTACTGATAAAGGCTAGCACACCATATGCCTTCTTAACAGCCCTATTAACCTGGGTGGCAACTTTCAGGGATTTATGTACCTGGATGCCGAGATCTCTCTGTTCATCTACACTACCAAGAATCTTGCCATTAGCCCAGTACTCTGCATTCCTGTTACTCCTTCCAAAGTGAACCACCTCACACTTTTCCGCATTAAACTCCATCTGCCACCTCTCAGCCCAGCTCTGCAGCTTATCTATGTCCCTCTGTATCCTATAACATCCTTCAGCACTATCCACAACTCCACCGACCTTCGTGTCATCTGCAAATTTACTAACCCATCCTTCTACACCCTCTTCCAGGTCATTTATAAAAATGACAAACAGCAGTGGCCCCAAAACAGATCCTTGCGGTACACCACTAGTAACTGAACTCCAGGATAAACATTTGCCATCAACCACCACCCTTTGTCTTCTTTCAGCTAGCCAATTACTGATCCAAACCGCTAAATCACCTTCAATCCCATACTTCCTTATTTTCTGCAATAGCCTACCGTGGGGAACCTTATCAAACGCCTTACTGAAATCCATATACACCACATCAACCGCTTTACCCTCATCCACCTGTTTGGTCACCTTCTCAAAAAACTCAATAAGGTTTGTGAGGCATGACCTACCCTTCACAAAACCGTGTTGACTATCGCTAATCAACTTGTTCTTTTCAAGATGATTATAAACCCTATCTCTTATAACCTTTTGCAACATTTTATCCACAACCGAAGTGAGGCTCCCAGTTCTATAATTACCAGGATTTTCTCTACTCCCCTTCTTGAACAAGGGGACAACATTTGCTATCCTCCAGTCTTCCGGCACTATTCCTGTCGACAAAGACGACATAAAGATCAAGGACAAAGGCTCTGCAATCTCCTCCCTGGCTTCCCAGAGAATCCTAGGATAAATCCCATCTGGCCCAGGGGACTTATCTATTTTGACATTTTCCAAAATTGATAACACCACCTCCTTTTGAACCTCAATTCCATCTATCCTGGTCGACTGAACCTGAGTATTCTCCTCGACAACATTGTCTTTCTCCAGTGTAAACACTGATGAAAAATATCCATTTAACGCTTCCCCTATCTCCTCTGATTCTACACACAACTTTCCACTACTATCCTTGATTGGCCCTAATTTTACTCTAGTCATTCTTTTGTTCCTGATATACCTATAGAAAGCCTTAGGTTTTTCCTTGATCCTATCCGCCAACAACTTTTCGTGTCCTCTCCTTGCTCTTCTTAACTCTCCCTTTAGGTCCTTCCTGGCTAACTTGTAACTCTCAAGTGCCCTAACTGAGCCTTCATGTCTCATCCTAACATAAGCCTTCTTCTTCCTCTTGACAAGTGCTTCAACTTCCTTAGTAAACCACGGTTCCCTTGCTCGACAACTTCCTCCCTGCCTGACAGGTACATACTTATCAAGGACACGCAGTAGCTGTTCCTTGAAAAAGCTCCACATTTCGATTGTACCCATCCCCTGCAGTTTCCTTCCCCATCCTATACATCCTAAATCTTGCCGAATAGCATCATAATTGCCTTTCCCCCAGCTATAATTCTTGCCTTGCGGTATATACCTATCCCTGCCCATTGCTAAAGTAAACATAACCGAGTTATGATCACTATCACCAAAGTGTTCACCTACATCTAAATCTAACACCTGGCCGGGTTCATTTCCCAGTACCAAATCCAATGTGGCCTCTCCCCTTGTTATCCTGTCTACATACTGTGTCAGAAAACCCTCCTGCACACACTGCACAAAAACTGACCCATCTATAGTACTCGAACTATAGTATTTCCAGTCAATATTTGGGAAGTTAAAGTCCCCCATAACAACTACCCTGTTACTCTCGCTCCTGTCAAGAATCATCTTTGCAATCCTTTCCTCTACATCTCTGGAACTATTCGGAGGTCTATAGACAACTCCCAACAGGGTGACCTCTCCTCTCCTGTTCCTAACCTCGGCCCATACTACCTCAGTAGACGAGTCCTCAAACGTCCTTTCTACCGCCGTAATACTTTCCTTGATTAACAATGCCACCCCCCCCCCCCCCTCTTTTACCATCTTCTCTGTTCTTACAGAAACATCTAAATCCTGGAACCTGCAACAACCATTCCTGTCCCTGCTCTACCCATGTCTCCGAAATCGCCACAACATCGAGATCCCAGGTACCAACCCATGCTGCAAGCTCACCCACCTTATTCCGGATGCTCCTGGCGTTGAAGTAGACACACTTCAAACCAGCGTCTTGCTTGCCGGTGCCCTCTTTCGAACTTTTAACCCTATCCCTGACCTCACTACTCTCAACATCCTGTACACTGGGACTACAATTTAGGTTCCCATCCCCCTGCTGAATTAGTTTAAACCCCCTTGAAGAGCACTAGCAAATCTCCCCCCCAGGATATTGGTACCCCTCTGGTTCAGGTGAAGACCATCCTGTTTGTAGAGGTCCCACCTACCCCAGAATGAGCCCCAATTATCCAGGAAACCAAAACCCTCCCTCCTGCACCATCCCTGTAGCCACGTGTTCAACTCCTCTCTCTCCTTATTTCTCACTTCGCTAGCACGTGGCACAGGTAACAACCCAGAGATAACAACTCTGTTTGTTCTAGCTCTCAGCTTCCACCCTAGCTCCCTGAATTTCTGTCTCAAATCCCCATCTCTCTTCCTACCTATGTCGTTGGTACCTATGTGGACCACGACTTGGGGCTGCTCCCCCTCCCCCTTAAGGATCCCAAAAACACGATCAGAGACATCACGAACCCTGGCACCTTGGAGGCAACACACCAACCGTGAGTCTCTTTCATTCCCACAGAACCTCCTGTCTGTTCCTCTAACTATGGAGCCCCCAATGACAAGTGCTCTGTTCCTCTTCTCCCTTCCCTTCTGAGCAACAGGTGCAGACTCTGTGCCAGAGACATGTGCCCCATTGCTTACCCCTGGTACAGCAGCATTCCGGTGTGAAGGAGTGGCGTGAACCACTCTGGCATCGGGCCGCTCCAAAGGTGCAGAATCCTCCGCACCTTCAGTGGCTAGTCCAGCACCGGAGTGGTTTGCGCCACGCCGGCCAGCGGGGAAGGAGCTTGGTGTCATGCCAACCGGCGCTGAAGGGCCTCCATCGGCCGACACGAGTTGGCGCATGCACGGGAGCGGCAGCGTTTTCTGGCATCATCCCAGCGCATGCGCAGGGGGGGACCATGTCCATGTCAGCCAGCGCGGAGGACCACAGCAGCCGACGAGGAGGAATAGAGTGCCCCCACGGCACAGGGCCACCCACGGATCGGTGGGCCCCAATCACAGGCCAGGCCACCATGGACCACTCCGAGGCACCACTCCGAGGACCCCGGAGGCCACCCGCGCAGCCAGGTCCTGCCGGTAAGTACCTACTCTAATTTACGCCGGCGGGACCGGCCTAAAACGGCGCCGGAGAATTTGGCAGCCGGTGGGGGCGGGATTCACGCCGCCCGCCTGCGATTCTCCGACCCTGCGGGGGTCAGAGAATCCCGCCCCTGGAGTGCCATGGGCCTCACCACTAGGACTGACCAGCAGTACAGAAAGATGTGTGACCTCCTCAGGGTGGGCAGGGTATGTCACAGCCACTGTGCCCCTGGCACCAACCTCTGCCCCACTCATCCCAGCTCCATCACCCTCCTTCCGCACCATACATTCCCCACCTGGTGGACTGGTAGGTAGCGCTGAGTGAGGGTGAGTGACGCTCCAAGCCAGCCAGGGTGCGCCACTGAGGCCAATCAAAACCCACCTATCGTTAGTTTGCGCACACCGCAATCTGCACCACATGACTAACCCATGACGTCGCCATGGCCGGGTGCCCTGCACACAGGCCGCCAGCTGCCGTCCGCCTGTGCTGGACACGTCTGAGTGTCTCACACTGTGCATAATCTGTGTGTCCCCCCCAGATATGTTGGCGCACAACCGCAGGGAGCGGTGAATAGTGATGTTCCAAGTATATTTGTGGCACCCCCCTTCCCACACACACACATACACCCCCACCTGCAGTCTAACCATGTGTCTTATCTTTTGTCTTTCAGGATCACCTGGTGACGAAGCAGGACCGTCCAGGAAACCCTGCCCACAACCCCTTTTAAGGCTGCCAGACCACTCAGAACCTCCTCTCTGTATATGCTGCATCCATGGCAGGACCTGCATGAGACAGGCCCAGCCATGTACAGCCCACCCCTCAGGCCAACCCAATTTCTCAGAGTTGCTTAACAACAATCAGCATTTGCATTGCTCCTTTCTTTTTACATTTTGAGTAGCCAATTCATTTTTTCCAATTAAGGGGGCAATTTAGCATGGCCAATCCACCTAACCTGCACATCTTTGGGTTGTGGGGGTTAAACCCACGCAAACACGGGGAGAATGTGCAAACTCCACATGGACAGTGACCCAGGGTTGGGTTAGAACCTGGGACATCGGTGCCGTGAGGCGGCAGTGCTAACCCACTGCGCCACCGTGCTGCACTCGCATTGCACCTTTAAGGTAGAAAACTGTCCCCAAACTCTTCAAACAAAATCCACAGAAAGAAACATTGAGGACCCTTGACCAGAAGTTTGGTCAAAGGATTGTAAGGAGCCAATGAAAGGAGGAGAGAGAAGTGGAAGCAGGGAGTTTTGGGAGGGAAATCCAAAGCCGAGGGCCGAAGGCAGCTGAAGGCACAGCTGACATTGTGGAGCAAGTAAAACCAGGAATGCTCAAGAAGCCAGAATTGGTGGTGTTATTACCAATTACCAGGGGCTGGTTTAGCTCATTGGCTAAATTGCTGGCTTTTAAAGCAGGCCAGCAGCACGTTTCGATTCCCGTACCAGCCTCCCCGGACAGTCGCTGGAATGTGGCGACTAGGGGCTTTTCACAGTAACTTCATTGAAGCCTACTCGTGACAATAAGCGATTTTCATTTCATTATTAGACGGTTGCTGAGCTGCATAATGTTGCAAAAATAAGTCAGGCCATGGAAGACTGTGTTAAGAAGGATGGGAATTTTTAATTTCAGACACTGCTGGACTGGGAGCCAATACGCGGACAGCAAACACGGTAAGGGAAATTTTCATCCCGCGATCGCCGTCAGAGAGAAGTGTGATGCAGGCGGAAAATCTGGAGAGATGCAGGAGACATGATTCTCTCTGGACAGATTGCATTTTCCGATTTTCCCCGGCCCTCGCCGGCGACGTGATGAGTTTCATGGGCAGCACGGTAGCATGGTGGTTAGCGTAAATGCTTCACAGCTCCAGGGTCCCAGGTTCGGTTCCCGGCTGGGTCACTGTCTGTGTGGAGTCTGCACATCCTCCCTGTGTGTGCGTGGGTTTCCTCCGGGTGCTCCGGTTTCCTCCCACAGTCCAAAGATGTGCGGGTTAGGTGGATTGGCCTTGCTAAACTGCCCGTAGTGTCCTAAAAAGTAAGGTTAAGGGGGGGGGGGTTGTTGGGTTAAGGGTATAGGGTGGATACGTGGGTTTGAGTAGGGTGATCATGGCTCGGCACAGCATCGAGGGCCGAAGGGTCTGTTCTGTGCTGTACTGTTCTATGCTCTATGCCACAAAATGGCGGGAACCCCATTTAAAAGGATTTGAATACATTTTTATAATACTAACAGATCTCCCCGCCATATAATTCCCCCTCACTAAATATTCCTACCTTGACATCATTTTCAACATCTTTTTAAATCCAAGAAACAGTCACAGGGATCCCTCTAGGGGCGCAAAGGTGAGTAGAGTCCTACGGTAGGGGTGAGCAGGGTGGGCGTTATTTAGGCTCTGGCACTGCCCCATGTCACAGGTGGACACTGCTAGAGGAGTGCGCCAGGGGTGAGACCTTGTGGGAGCCCCATGTGGAGGGGGTGGTGGGGGGGGTTTCATTAATATGTGGTGAGGGGGAAGAGTGGGCTGTGAAGGGGAAACTTGGAGGCGCAGGGGGACTGGGTACTGAGGGGAGAATGCTAGCAATACTTCCACAGTGGTAAGGGGGAGGGGAGCCCCCCCGCCTCCTCTGTGGTGGGGGATGGGGACCGTTCAGTTTTATTTCTGATCGAGGTGCCATTTAAAGATGGCGCCTCAACCTCCCTGGAGCTGGGTGTCGACTCTATCAGGCCCTGTCCACCAGAGTGGCAATGTAAAACCTGCCCACTCATTTTTCTTTAAAGAGGCTCAACATCTTGACAGAAAACCGGTCCCAGCAATTACAGAGTTGCACGCCAGCTTTCAGTCTGAGCTGATACTTTGCCAAATTCTAGTAAAATTCCACCCAGTGTTGATTGGTGAATGGGATTTATTGTGGTTTTGGAATAGGGGTGCAAAGGTTTGGAAGAGCTCATTTTTATGGAACATGCAAGCTGGTAAATCAGTCAGAAGACTATTGAAAGACCTCTCATTGGTACACAGCAACAGGTGCCTATCACCTGTTTTAGAGATCATCTCTACAGCTGAACATTGTCTGAAGTCAAAATGGCTCCGGATGTTCTTGAGGCATCCTTGGGTGCAGGAAACAGCACTGCAAAATGTGCTTGTCCTACTGCAAAGTATTGGCTTCCTCAGTGTAATGAAACCAGGGTCCCAGGTTTGATTCCCGGCTTGGGTCACTGTCTGTGTGGAGTCTGCACATTCTCCTCGTGTCTGCATGGATTTCCTCCGGGTGCTCCGGTTTCCTCCCACTAATCCCGAAAGATGTGCTGTTAGGTAATTTGGACGTTCTGAATTCTTCCCCCATGTACACGAACAGGCAGCAGAATGTGGCAACGAGGAGCTTGTCACAGTAACTTAATTGCAGTGTTAATGTAAGCCTACTTGTGACAATAAAGATTATTCTTTTTTTTCCTTTTAAAGATAATTTATTGAATGTATATCCAGAAAATACAAACATTAAAAAAATCAGGAACAGTCCATAACACAAAACAACATTGAACACTGCATAACATATTAATACTCTAGCAATATAACACAGTAGGAACCCCCCATGTATACAAGTACATCAGCCACACTTCCAAAGAATTTTAGAAAAATAAAATCCAGTAATCCGCTGCCCCTCAACAACCAATTCTTAAAAGATTATTATTATGATGCGCTTTCAGAGACTTCGGGCGGGATTCTCTAATAATGGGGCTATGTCCCCACACCGGCGTGAAAAGCGGCGCCAACCACTCCGGCATCAACGGTCCCCGAAAGTGAGGAATTCTCCCCTTCCTCAGGGGCTATGTTGGCGCTAGATTGGTCCCTGCAGCTCCAGCTGGCGCGGAATGGCCGGTGAGAGTTTGCGCATACGTGAAACAGCCGGCGTATTTCTGTGCATACGCACCACGGCCGGCATATTTCCACGCATGCCGGGAGTTCCCTTCTCCACGACTGCCCCCGGGTAATATGGCGGAGCCCTACAGGGGCCCGGCGCGGAGTAAAATAGCACCCCACGGAACCAGCCAGCCTGCCAATTAGTAGGCCCCAATCCCGGGCCAGGCCATCGTGGGGGCACCCTTCTGGGGTCGGACCCCCAGCCCCTCCTCCGGGACAGCCCCTGCAGACTCACCTTCCCTCCATGTGGGACCTGAGTAACCCACGCTGGCAGGATTCGGCCAAACTCGTCGGCCACTCGGCTCATTGGGGCACGGAGAATCACCGGGGGACGGGGGGGGGCTTCTGTCAACGGTCCCTGATGGGTGCGGCGGGAATCCCATGGGCACCCGAGAATCAGCGCTGGAGAATGGAGAAGCCTGCGTGGGGGCGGCATGGCGCGATTCACCAGGGATTCTCCAAACCGGCGTCGGGCGGAGAATTTGTGGCCTTCATTCATGAACAACAATGGATTTATTTACCCAAAGCAGCTGCATGTTTGCAGCTAATTTTAAAATGCCTCTGCTCTAAGAGAACTCCCCCCCCCCCCCCCCACCCCAGGTGGCTCCCCACTCTGAGTCCCAATTGGTCACCGAGGCCTGGTGACCCTTACTCTGCTGTGTTGCCCTGAAAGGGACAATCACGACAGCCACAACATTGTTCCTCCAATTTCAATCTTTGTGATGTTGTTTTCCTTTGCATTCTGATCCCATCCAGTTTTTTTTGCCTGATGGAGGAGGAACTCATCAATTAAAAAAAAAAATTCAAGCATTCCGAACTCTTGGCTCACCTCACTCCCTCAATCCAGGTACCACCCCCCCCCCCCCCCCCCCCCCCTTCAACCTATATAAGACTATTCTGTACTCGCAAAGCTCCCTTTCTTCACCCCACTCCCCTTCCCCTGTATGCCATTGAATCGTCCAACCCGCAAGGCAAAGTCTCCATCCCTCCATTGGAGGATGCATCCCAACATATACACCGTGACAAGAAAATTATGCTAATATTTTGACCTCACACCATCCTGCAAGGTCAGCTCAGCTCGTTCATGCTTTGATTCACACACTGCATATCGGGGATCGCTAGCAGCCTCCACACGATACAACCAAATACAGGTTAAATGTAGCTGTCACTTGTGCTTCTCCTTAAAGCTTTCTGCATACAAGTGGCAGTGAACCTGACACACCACTACCCAGTTCCTGATGGGTAACCTTTACCCGGGGAACATAAGCGGCCTATCTGAGTACTGGGTGCATCCGAGGATTGATTTTCTTGACTGTTGCCCAGCCACAGGGTTCCCACAGTACGCTGATTGCCATCTATGTCTTTCTTTTGCTCCCGTTGTGACTGAAGTGGTCCCGCATGAAGCAAGGTTGAGTGAAGCGAGATTCGTACCGATTGCTCACAACATTGACTGTGAAAGCCATGCGCTCCCTTTGCGTCCAATGTGTAAATATTTCTTTGGTTTTTTTACCATTTGAAGTTGATGACAGTTCTATTAATATATTAAACATTTTCTATGACTTGTTATTAAACATTCGGTGTGCATTAAAGATATTCAATCTTATTCCGGGGTCATAGCGAGTGAACAAGACCGATTTCAATCTTGAGACCCATTGAGATTAAGGAGGGTCACTCATGCGGCCCATTTACTGACCGGGTCTCCCATCAAGGTACTAGAGTCAATGATGTCATGGCTGCAATGTTCCCCATCATCTCTCCACATTGACTTAAAAATCTCCTTGCTGCATTCTTCGAGTTAATTCATTTTTTGGAGGATAAAATTATGGTGGCCGTGCGAGAGTGCAACTTTAATTTGTTTCTTTTGATTTTTCTCTACACAACATCAGTTGCTTAATTAAACCTTGAGGCAATGTACCCAGTTGCTGAGCTCTGTAAACACACTGGCTCTGCTGAAGAAATGAGGAATTGATTGGAAAAAAAAACCCCTATTCAGTGCTTCAGTGTCAGATTAGTTTTCATCGCCAAATTTTATTGGTATCATAATCCTTCCTTTATTTTCTATCAGCAGGGACATTATTAGATGCACTTGGCTGGATCTATACTTTGAATGGCTCTAATCCACACATCTGCATTGTTCCACTTTGAGTTCGAGCTGAACCTCATTCATCTCTTTCTCCTGTTCTTTAATAGCATCACTTTTGTCGATATTTCATAATCAGCAACGTTGATTGTCAAAGACTGAATTCTGCTTTGAAACATACTCCAAGCAACATATATCAGCCAATGTTACATTTCAGCGTGTGTGTTTATACTCAATACTGACCAAGTTGTATTTGTGACTGTGACATCACTTGTATCCCTAAATTTAAGCAATTGTTACTCCCAAGCCTTATTCTACTTCTATAAGGGATAATTGCTACAAATAAAGAATGCATCCATATGGCAGTTTTCCTGAACACAGGGGGCTGGATTCTCCCAAAATGGGGCTATGTCCCCATGCCAGCGTTTGCTGGCGTGGCTCTCCTGAGTTTCCTCAAAATAATACAAGCCGATTCACTTACCTTCAGGGGGCTAGCAGGGATCCGGAGTGCTTCACACAGCTTTGGCTTTGGCAGCCCTGTACTTCCAGTTTCGAGTCCATGCATGCGCACTGCGGCATCCTGCAGTAGCCGCGCCGAGCGCCATGACGGACCTGGACCCCGGAGGCATCTGGAAGCTGTAGACCCTTCGATCGTCCGCGCGCCCGAGGATCCGTCCGACCTGATCTCTCCCCCGGCCGCCCATAAGGCCCCCCCCGGTGCTCGATTCCCCTGCCCCCCCACCAGGGCGGTCGGGGACTGAGTCTACAGCCGCCATGCGAGAGTCCTGAACGGCGATAGCATGTTAGTTCCACGCCGCCGGGAACTCGGCCGGTCATGAGCGGAGGATCGCGGGCGGTCCTCTGGCAATGGCCCCCCAGTTACGCCGAGTACTACACCAACGTGCCAATTTTCGGGGCCCAGAGAATTGCCAGACCGGTACCAGGCCCGATTTTGGAGCAAACCCGGATTGTCTGCCCCCGCGGCGAACGCAATTTCAGCGCAGGGCTGCAGAGAATTCAGCCCAGGATGTCCCAAAGCACTTAAGTATAATCACACTCAATATATAGGAAACACCAAGGCCAATTTGCCTACAGCAAGCTCCTACCATACTATGTACATTTCTACTTAAATTCTGAATAAAAATCTAATCTACACTTTGGTAAGGACTGGAAAATTGACTCGGGCCAGAAAATGAATCTAATTGGGTCCTCTTTGAGTCCTAATTGGGTACAGGTGCAATGTACAAAGTGGTCTCCTTCTTTTGTTACAAAATGAGATTGCTTGACAGAAAGCCTGGGTGGTTTGATTGTTGGAGGTTAAAGAGGACCCAGAGAGTTTCACTGGAAGAAGGTGAAAGGTTTTTACACTTGAAGAGAATGGCAGAAGTCTGCCTGCAAACGGTGGTTCGAATGTGAGACTCTAATGCTCCAGAAAAATGTTGAGAGTATTGTTGTCACATCATCGTGCCTTTCACCTATTGTAACAGTCGGCATTTTAAAACCTGAAATCTTGTGGTGTCACCCTTTCAGCTATTAACTGGAAGTTTGAATTTCTTTTCAAAAGGTATCTGCCTCTCTTGGTTTGGAACATGGTGCTATTGCCGTCTCTACAATGGCTTGCTGATCTATTTTTTAAGTGTTGGTTGAGAGCTAAGTGTTGGCCAGGGCACTCGGAATAACTCTTTTAATCTCCTTCGCGGAGAGTCTACATGAAAGGACAGGCATGGCCTTGCTCCAATGTGTCTCCCCCAAATTGTGAGTTAATTTCAGTCTTGAAATCAAACCGTGAATATGTGATACCATTCAGGATTGCTGGCATCAAGATTCTCTGGTCGCGCTGGTGGTGCACCCCCACCGTGGGTTCCTCCATGATGTGGGGTTGTTTCAATGCGAATTCCCATTGACAAGTGATGGGAGCGGAGAATTTTGCCACCTGTGACCGGCAGGCCACCTCCCGCTGCTGAGAGACATGTGACTGGGTGAATTCCACCAGCTATGTTTAAAGGAGCCCCCCCCCCCCCCCCCCCCCCCCCCACCCCCACCCCCTCCTATTAACCCAGAGAAACAAAGGTAATTTGGAAGAAATAAAGTTTGAAAATGCTGAAAAACTTGGCAGGAACATCGTGAATACTTAACACAATGGAGTTGATCTAGAAGTTTTTGCTCCCTTGAAGTATTGTAGGCTGCCTCCACATCACAGCGTGAAAATGTAAATCAATATGTTTAAGAAATGATCCCACAATCTAAAGCTCCCCCCCAGAGAGTGCTCCTTCTCAGAGCTCATCCAGAGAAAACACACACTGTGAGTGTGTAATTGTTTTATCCATTAGCATTAATAGATGGAAAATCATAGACTACACACTGATGCATTGCTGCGATTTCCTATGATGTATTCCTTGTCTCCTTCATGGGAATGCTGGATCCATGATCCATGCCATTAGTGTTTTTAGGGAGCTTCGTTTAAAAAAGTTCAGTAATGGGTTTTTAGTCAAATATTGCCACCACTCGGCCTGCAGGGCAGATTTGTGAACAACACTCTTGCACATGCTCGGCTCATAGGAAAGTCACATTGCCACTTCTGTTATCTAATGCAGATATTCCTTCAAATCAATGTGAAGGCCATACAGGTCATCAGTGCCAGAGAAGCAGCGACCATAGCCATTATTGGCCAATTATGTTGCCTCACTGTGGTAGTCACCACTGATGTATATATTAGGTGATTTGTGGTAAGGGCCTGTACTACAGGTACGGGGTAGTGTCCTGCCTGCTGGCTGCACCCAGTAGGCGGAGTATAAATATGTGTGCTCCCTGTACAGCAGCCATTTCACCAGCTGCTGTAGGAGGCCACACATCTTAGCGTAATAAAGCCTCGATTACATTCTACTCTCGTCTTTGTGCAATTGATCGTGTATCAATTTAATACACTAAAGTTTTCAGAAGCTGGACCTCCGCATCAAGCTGGATCGCCTGCAGCTAGATCCGCAGTCAGACAATGCCAAAAAGGACTTTTAACATTGGCTAGCATGTTTCGAAACTTACATCAGGTCTGCACCGGACCCTATCCCGGAAGCTCAGAAGATTCAGATCCTCGACATACAGCTGAGCGCCAACGTCTTTCCGCTTATCCAGGACACGCCGACCTACGACAACGCCATAATGCTACTGAAAGAAAACTACGCTCAGCGGACTAACACGCTTTATGTCAGACAAATCCTCTCCACTTGTAGTCAACTCCCTGGTGAGTCAGTGGAAGATTTCTGGTCTGCTCTAATCCCCCTAGTCAGAGACTGTGACTGTCAGGCCATCACGGCCATGGAACACTCGAACATGCTTCTGAGGGACACTTTTGTTACGGGGATAAGGTCAGATTACATCCGCCAGCGCCTCTTAGAAGGAGCCACACTCAACCTCGCGGAAACCTAAAAGATTGTGCTCTCACTGACAATCGCCTCGCGCAAAATCCAGGCCTACACCCTCGACCGAGCGGCCCCCTCCTACGCATCGTGGACTCCGCAGATGGCCGCCCCATTGGGGACCCCACTGAACCAACCCCACGCCTGTGCCGCGCGCCCGCCGACCAACCCCGGGGGCCCCAGATGTTACTTCTGTGGGCAGCCAAAACACCCCCGACAACGCTGCCTGGCCCGGAGTGCCCTTTGTAAGGCCTGTGGCAAGGAGGGGCACTTCGCTGTGGTGTGCCAGGCCCTCTCAGTCGCCGCTATTGTTCCGACCCCCCCCCCCCCATCGTACGGCCAGTGGGCATCGCCATCTTCCCTTCCTCGGACCACGCACAGCCAGTGGGCGCCGCCATTTTCTTCAACTCCCACCACGTGCGGCCCATGGCCATGCGATCACTCTCACTATCCAGAGCGTGGAATTTACTGGCTTCCGCCTCAACATCCTCCCCAATCTCTGCGCTGCCTTACTACTCGGCCTGGACTTCAGAGCCTAACATTGAAATTCAGCGGGCCCCTACCACCCCTCACTGTGTGTGGCCTCGCGACCCTAAAGGTCGACCCACCTTCCCTATTTGCAAACTTAACCCCAGATTGCAAACCGGTTGCCACCAGGAGCAGACGGTACAGTGCCCAGGACAGGACCTTCATCAGGTCCGATGTCCAGCGACTGCTCCGGGAAGGCATCATCGAGGCCATCAACAGCCCCTGGAGAGCCCAAGTGGTAGTGATGAAAATTGGGGAGAAACACAAAATGGTCGTGGACTACAGCCAGACCATCAATTGGTACACGCAGCCCGACGCGTACCCCCTCCCACGCATATCTGATATGGTCAATCAGATTGCACAGTACCGGGTCTTCTCAACTGTGGACCTAAAATCCGCCTACCACCAGCTCCCCATCCATAAGGCGGACCGTTCATCCACTGCCTTCGAGGCAGATGGCTGCCTCTACCACTTTCTCGGGGTTCCCTTCGGCATCACCAATGGGGTCTCGGTTTTCCAACGGGAAATGGACCGAATGGTCAACACCGGTACTGGCTGCGGGCCACCTTTCCGTACCTTGACAATGTCACCATCTGCAGCCACGATCAGCAGGACCATGACGCCAACCATGCCAAATTTCTCCACACTGCCACTCTCCTCAACCTACCTTACAACAAGGCGAAGTGTGTGTTCAGCACGAACGGCTTAGCCATCCTCGGCTATGTGGTCCAGAACGGAGTTCTGGGGCCCGACCCCGACGGCATGCGTCCCCTCACGGAGCTCCCCCTCCCCCATTGCCCCAAGGCCCTCAAAAGTTTCCTGGGCTTCTTTTCTTACTATTCTTACTATGGTCAGTGGGCCCCAAATTATGCGGACAAGGCCCGCCCACTCATCCAATCCACTCTTTTTCCCCTAACGGCCGAGGCTCACCAGGCCTTCAACCGTATTACGGCCGACATCGCCAAGGCCGCGATGCACGCAGTCGACGAGACGTTACCATTTCAAGTCGAGATCAGTGCATCAGATGTCGCTCTAGCCGCCACCCTCAACCAGGCAGGCAGGCCCGTGGCATTCTTTTCACGAACCCTTCATGCCTCCGAAATTCGGCACTCCTCCGTCGAAAAAGAGGCGCAAGCCATCATTGAAGCTGTTTGGCATTGAAGCTCCAATGTGTGGCATTGGGGGCATTACCTGGTCGGCAGGAGATTCACTCTCCTCACTGACCAACAGTCGGCAGCTTTCATGTTTAACAACACACAGCGGGGCAAGATCAAAAAC
This sequence comes from Scyliorhinus canicula, assembly GCF_902713615.1. Taxonomy (NCBI): domain Eukaryota; kingdom Metazoa; phylum Chordata; class Chondrichthyes; order Carcharhiniformes; family Scyliorhinidae; genus Scyliorhinus; species Scyliorhinus canicula. The sequence continues at coordinate 151,981,624 of NC_052146.1, forward strand.
GATAAAATCTTGAGGTGGAGGATCGAGCTCTCCACCTACAACTACGAGATTTTGTATCGCCCGGTAAGCTCAACGAGCCCCCCGATGCCCTATCCCAGCGCACAGTTGGACCGACTCCGGACTCTGTGCGACAATCTTTGTCACCCGGGAGTCACACGTTTGTACCACTTCATCAAGGCCCGCAATCTGCCCTACTCCGTCGAGGAAGTCAGGGCAATCATCAGAGACTGCCAGGTTTGTGCGGAGTGCAAACACACTTCTACCAGCCAGACTGTGCGCGTCTGGTGAAGGCATCCCGCCTCTTTGAACGCCTCAGCGTGGACTTCAAAGGGCGCCTCCCCTCCACTGACCGTACACGTACTTCCTCAGTGTGGTCGATGAGTACTCCAGATTTCCCTTCGCCATCCCATGCCCTGATATGACGTCTGCCACCATCATCAAAGCCCTCAACGCCATCTTTGCTCTGTTCGGCATCCCCGCCTACGTCCACAGCGACAGGGGATCCTCATTCATGAGCGATGAGCTGCGTCAGTTCCTGCTCACCAAGGGTATCGCCTCGAGCGGGACGACAAGCTATAACACCCGGGAAAAAGGGGGTTAGGTGGAGAGGGAGAACGGGACGGTCTGGAGGGCCGTCCAGCTGGCCCTATGGTCCAGAAATCTCCCAGCTTCCCGCTGGCAGGAAGTCCTCCCCGACGCACTGCACTCCATTCGGTCGCTCCTATGCACTGTGACTAATGACACACCCATGAACGTCTCTTTGCCTTCCCCAGGAAGTCCACCTCTGGGGTGTCACTCCCGACTTGGCTTGCAGCTCCAGGACTCGTACTCCTCCGTAAGCACGACGACTCCACAAGGCGGACCCATTGGTTGAAAGGGTACAGCTACGCCAAGCTAACCCACAGTACACCTACGTAGCGTACCCTGACGGCTGCCAAGGTACTGTCTCCCTCAGGGACCTGACACCAGCAGGTTCCCCACACACACACCCCTCCGGCCCGGCGCCACCCTCCCCTTCCCCAGAGCACCCAGCCGCAACTCCCGCCCCAGAATAATCCATCCTCCCCCTGCCCATGCCCGAGGATTTTGGCACGCTCCCGGAGTCACCGAGGACCAGACCAACACCGGAATCGCAGCCACCACTACGGCGCTCCCAGCGGCAGATCAAGGCCCCGGACCGACTGAACCTGTAACTTGATCGGGACTCTTGAAACATCATCCTTCTGTATAATTCTCCTCCACCCCGCTGGACCCCATTTTTTCTCTCTCTGTATTTTAAAACATGTACTTGTATATAGTTCTCTACCACCCCCGCCGGACTCAATTTTAACAGGGGGGGTGAATGTGGTAGTCACCACTGATGTATACATTAGGTGATTTGTGGTAAGGCCCTGTACTACAGGTACGGGGGTAGTTCCCTGCCTGCTGGCTCCGCCCAGTAGGTAGAGTATAAATATGTGTGCTCCCTGTACAGCAGCAATTTTGCCAGCTGCTATAGGAGGCCACACATCTTAGTGTATTAAAGTCTCGATTGCATCCAACTCTTGTCTTTGTGCAATTGATCGTGTATCACTCACCAACTGTGATTTGCCACTCACAACCTGAGAGCCACCCAACTGTGTTGTTAATGCCATAAACTAAACACGATGTAAGCTCATTATAGAAGTTTAGCTACTCCCGTTGCACAATGGCAAGGATAAGTCTTAAGATTCAGCGTTGATCGGTTGGGATGGGATCAGTGATTCCTTTTTATTTTTACTTCGTTAGCGACAGGCCCCATGGTTACAATCTGCAGTCTTATCCTGTCTTTGCTTTTTGGCAATTACTGTAAAAAATAATTTGTATTTACATGGCGCCTCTCACAACCACCAGCCTTCCCAAAGCACTTTACAGCCAGTGAAGTATTTTGGAAGTGCAGTTACTGTTGTAGTAGGGAAAGCTGGGTGTCATTTTGAACATAACAAGACCCCACAATAGCAATGCGGCAATGATCAGATCATTTTTTTCAGCGGTTCATTCAGAGATCAGAGTTGACTAGGCCACCTGGGATATCTCTGCTGTTCTTCCATAGAATCACGACAGTGAAAAAGGGGGCCATTCAGCCCATTAGGTCTGCACCGACCCTGTGAAAGCACACCCTACTTGGGCCCACTCCCCCGCCCTCCCCCTGGAACCCTACCTAACCTGCACATCGTTCGACACTAAACGGCAATTTACCATGGCCAATCCACGTAACCTGCACATCTTTGGACTGTTGGAGGAAACTGGAGTACCGAGAAGAAACTCTGCAGACAGGGGGTGAATGTGCAAACTCCACACAGACAGTCACCCAAATCCAGAATTGATCCCGGGTCCCTGGCATTGTGAGGCAGCAGAGCCATGCTGCAGCAGGCACCACTCAGTATCTTCTTTGGTATCATGCCGCGGAATCTTTTACACCTGTCCGAGAGAGCAGGTAGTGCCTCCGTTTAATATCTCAAATGAAAGGCATCATCACCAAAAGAGCAATGGTCTATCCATACTGACTGGAGAATCAACCTTGATTTATGGACTCAAGGCCTGGTGAGGGATTCGAAACAACAACCTTACAACTCAAAGCTAAGAATTGAGCTAACTTAGCCACAGGGACTTAAGTACTTTAAAGTCACAGATCTCAACTGGGTATAAGAACATAAGAACATAAGAACTAGGAGCAGGGGTAAGCCATCTGGCCCCTCGAGCCTGCTCCGCCATTCAATTTGATCATGGCTGATCTTTTGTGGACTCAGCTCCACTTTTCGGCCTGAACACCATAACCCTTAATCCCTTTATTCTTCAAAAAACTATCTTTACCTTAAAAACATGTAATGAAGGAGCCTCAACTGCTTCACTGGGCAAGGAATTCCATAGATTCACAACCCTTTGGGTGAAGAAGTTCCTCCTAAACTCAGTCCTAAATCTACTTCCCTTTATTTTGAGGCTATGTTCTGCTGTCACCCGCCAGTGGAAACAACCTGCCCGCATCTATCCTATCTATTCCCTTCATCATTTTAAATGTTTCTATAAGATCCCCCCTCATCCTTCTAAATTCCAACGAGTACAGTCCCAGTCTACTCAACCTCTCCTCATAATCCAACCCCTTCAGCTCTGGGATTAACCTAGTGAATCTCCTCTGCACACCCTCCAGCGCCAGTACGTCCTTTCTCAAGTCAGGAGACCAAAACTGATCAACGCACATATATCAGAAAAAGAGATTGGTGTATCTTCTCTTTTCAAGAAATAGATAGACCAAGTCAGCATGAATACAAATGTGTGTTTATTTATAAACATCACTTTTTAAACATTTTTCTCTTTTTTTTTCTGCTAGTTTTCCCTCCCTCCTCCAATCCTCTTCACCTCTCTTGAGGATAACGGGCAATAACCCTATTTTCTGGGAACCTGTCCAAATGACTGTTCTTCACAGATCAGCTGGGATGTGATGATTCAACCATATTATCAGATGAGAGCCTAGCCTGATCCTATCGTCAGTGGATGTCCACAACTGGCGCTGGAGGGTAACCAGGAACAGGAAGCTAGGGTAAGAATGTCAGAAATAACAGCAGGAGTCTGTCATATGGAACCTCGAGCCTGCTCTGCCGTTCAAACAATCTTTTGCTTCACTTCATCGCCACATTCCTGTCTGATCCCCTCATCCGTCCAGTTCTTTAGTGCCCTCAAAATCCATCAATCTCTGCCTTGAATATACTGAACAATTGAGCTTCCGCAGTCCTTTGAGGCAGTGAATTCCAAAGATGATTTTCCCTTCCCTAGACATAGAATTTACAGTGCAGAATGAGGCCATTCGGCCCATCAAGTCTGCACCGACCCTTGGAAAGAGCACTACACCCAAGCCCACACCTCCACCCTATCCCAATTACCCAGTAACCCCCACCTAACATTTGTGGGCACGAAGGTCAATTTAGCATGGTCAATCCACCTAACATGCACACCTTTGGACTGTGGGAGGAAACCGGAACACCCGGAGGAAACCCACGCAGGCATGGGAGAATGTGCAGACTCCACACAGACAGTGACCCAAGTCGGGAATCGAACCTGGGACCCTGGAGCTGTGAAGCAACTGTGATAACCACTGTGCTGCCATGCCGCCCTAAGGATGGAGCCAGTGATGCTAATTAAACCTCTCCTCCGAAAGTCATCGGGTTCAGTGTAGAATTGGGATTAGGGCTATGATCTTGAGTTCCCATATGGGCTGGCAACTCACTATCTCACCCAGAGCTGCAATTGATGGAGATGATCGCATTTTGTCTATTTTAGTTAAAAATTGACTTCTCGCCTAGTTAAAGCCACAAACAATTGATTGCTATTATTATAATAGTTCAGTTATGACAACAGATCAAGTTACGATAGATATACTTTCAATAATGACATTCATCTTCATTTTCCCTTTATTCTGTAGCAAGTTTATTTGTTTCTCTGCTTTCCCGTGAGGCAGGTTTCTGAGCTGGGTTTGGAATGCCAATATTGAGAGTAACCACATTAAAATGCCTCACCAATCTCCTTCAGAAAAATGAGATCTAAATATATAAATAAAGATCTCCTGTTCTCCCCTGAAGAGAGGGTCAATCTGCATAAAGTAAATCAATTTTCAGGAGCTATCTATTTTGGATCGATCTGTCACTCATTTTTGAATAAATGTGATGGGGTTTGTTGAGGGCAGCTGGGAAATAATAAACTGGAAAATGAACCAATTGAAAACTCAAGAGCCGAAGTGACCTGACAAGTGACAACAAGATACCATCAAATGGATAATGTCCTTTCTCGTAGCCTTCAAATACAATATTTAATATATCGTGCCTGCTTTCTGTGTAATCTCAATGACTGAAATGCTGCATCCAACTTGAAGTGAAGGTGGCCGACCATAACAGTCAAAGCCGGCGTTCCAATGCCTGATGTGTGCTTGTGCAAGGTGACTAGCGGAAACATAGAGAGTAAATGTGCCTGACCTGTTGGAAGGACTGGTTATTTTGAAAGTGGTTAATTGGCGTGAGACGCCTGTTTTATCTCTGAGTATTTCCAGGCGAATATGTTGGTGCTGGGAATTAAAAGTTTTCATTTTGGGTGCTCATCAAACAATTCCTTCTCAAGTGTAGCGCAGGAGGGATTAGAGAAGCTGTGATTGTCCTCTTTAGAATAGAGAAAGTTAAAGGAACGCACAGCACAGCTAAGTGTTCAATGTTATGAAGGGTCTTGGTAGAGTGAATAGGGAGACATTTGTATTCCACTGGCTGCAATATCTGATTAGTAAGTTTGTGTACGACACAAAGGTTGGTAGAGTTGCGGACAGTGAAGAGGATTGTCAGAGGGTACAGCAGGGTATAGATCAGTTGGAGACTTGGGCGGAGAAATGGCAGATGTAGTTTAATCTGGACAAATGTGAGGTAATGCATTTTGGAAGGTCTAATGCAGGTGGGAACTATACAGTAAATGGTCGAACACTTAAGAGTATTAACAAGCAGACAGAACTGGATGTACAGGTCCACAGATCACTGAAAGTGGCAATGCGGTTGGATAAGGTAGTCAAGGAAGCGTACGGCATGCTTGCCTTCATCGGTCGGAGCACTGAGTGTAAAAATTGGCAAGTCATGCTGCAGCTCTACAGAACCTTAGTTAGGCCACATTTGGAACATAACGTACAATTCTGGTTGCCTGAATACCAGAAGAATGTGGATGCTTTGGAGAGGGTACAGAAGAGGTTTACCAGGATGCTGCCTGGCATGGAGAGTATTAGCTATGAGGAGGGGTTGGATAAACTCAGATTATTTTCACTGGAACAACAGAGGTTGAGGGATAATCTGATAGAGGTTTACAAAATTATAAGTGACATGGGCTGAGTCAGATGCTTTAACCCAGGGTGGAAAAGTCAATTACTGGGGGACAGAGATTTGAGGTGCAAGGGGAAAAGTTTAGAGGAGATGTGTAAGGCATGTTTTATACACAGAGGGAGGAGATTCCCTGGAATGTGCTGCCAGGGAAGGTGGTGGAAGGAGATAGGATAGCGGCGACTAAGAGGCATCTTGACGAATACATGAATAGGTTGGGAAAAGAGGGATAGGGACCCCGGAAGTGCAGAAGAATTTAGTTTAGATAGGCATTATGATCGGCACAGGCTTGGGTTTCCTGTGCTGCACTATCCTTTGTTCTTTGTTCTTTCTTCAGCCAGAGAATGCAGGTATAAGACAATTGGCCAAAGAAGCGGAGGGGATTTATTTCTTTAACACAGATGGTTGTTATGCTCGAACGTGCACTGCCTGAACGTGTGAAAGTAGATTCATTAGAAGCGCTCAAAAGGGAATTGGATCAACATTTAAATGGGAAAATATTTGTTGGGCTATTGGAGCAGAACATCATAAGGTCAGAAGTGGGGATAACGCCATTCGCGACTCCTCAAACAATGAAGCAGTCCATGTCCAAGTGCAGCAAGACCTGGACAATATCCAGACATGGGCTGACAAGTGGCAAGTTACATTTGCGCCACCCAAGTCCCAGGCAATGACCATCTCCTACAAGAGAGGAGCTAACCACCATCTCTTGGCATTCAATGGCATTCCCATCGCACAATCTCCCACAGTCAACATCCTGCGAGTTACCATTATTCAGAACCTGAACCAGATGGTGTACCATCAATTCGGACACAATTAGGATCCGAACTGTGGCTTTAATCAGCTAATTGTTAGCCCGTTGGTCGACTACAGAGAATGGCCGACCGCCGGGAACTCTGGGTACTTATACCCCACCTCAGAGGTGGGGCCTACTTGCCTCTCGACCAATTGGAGAGCAGTCACATGACTAGTCCCAACCAATCGGACGAGAGGCACATGGCCAGCCAGAGCCAATGGGAAGCCAGTGCTCTGCACCAATGGCAGTGCTCATATCCATACCACCACATTCGAGGACTGGTGGTATGAGCAGCGAAAATCATTAAGGGTGGGCTGCCCACTGGCTTGTGGCAAAACAATACTACTACTAACAACAGAATAACACAAAATGTCCAAAAAAGTCCCATGGCCGCATCAGATGGACACGATCAGCCTGTCGGGTGTCCGTGATGTTCTGGAGGACCGTCGCAGTGGAGCCGGTGACGTCGGGCTGATGGTCGTCCTTGCCTCCGGGAGCGTCGGTCGTAGATGTGTCTCCGTACCCCGGGCCGGTGGTGGAGACGCTGTAATCGGGGGACAGGGGGCATTTGCGCTGGGTCGTGGGGGCGCGGTGGGTGCTGGGGGGAATTGGGGTTGGGGGGGAGGTGTTGATGTAGGGGGAGAAGGTTGCAGGCCGGCGGGTGCCAGGTCCAATACTGTGGCTACCAGAGCAGGTCAAAGGCAAAGAATCCTACGGTAAGTAACTCCCCTCCTGACCCCCTAACCCCTGTCCACAAACCACATTCACAAGTCAGGACTGTAATGGAATACTCTCCAATTGCCTGGATGAGTGCAGCTCCAACAACACTCAAGAAGCTTAACACCATCCAGGACAAAGCAGCCCATTTGATCACTTCCCCTTCCACAAACATTAAATCTCTCCACCACTGACGAATAATGGCAGCCACGTATACCATCTACAAGATGCACTGCAGTAACTCATCAAGGTTCCTCAAACAGCACCTTCTAAAGTGACAGCCACTACCATCTAGAAGGACAAGTGCAGCAGATACTTGGGAACCCCACCACTTGGAGGTTCACTTCCAAGTCACTCACCACCCCCGATTTGGAAATATATCACCATTCCTTCATAGTCCCTGGGTCAAAATCCTAGAACTCCCTACTTAACAGCACTGTGGGTGTAACTATACCTCAGGGTCTGCAGCAGTTCAAGAAGACAACTCACCACCTCCTTTTGAAGGGCAACTAAGGATGGGCAATAAATGCTGGCCTAACCAGCGACACACACATCCTGTAAATGAATATAAATAAACAAGACGTTCAGTGGGACTAATTGGAGAGCTCTTTCTCAAAGCCAGGACAGACACGATGGGCCAAATGGCTTCCTGATGATTCTATATTTTTAAGGTTAGTTTCTCTTAAATTGTTGTGCATCCTATCCAATACTGCAAAGAAGCATCACCAAACTGCATCAAGGCAACACAATACAACGTAATAACGTTCTCCAGGCAACAATCCATGTGGGCCTTCCAAATGTGATTTCTGATGTGAGGGCCAGACCACCTCGGAACTAGGTTGAAAGTATACAAACTCACTTCACAGTTCTTAGAGGCAGAAGATCCCCCACAAGAACACCCCAACCAACCCAGTATTTTATTTTGCTTTCCTAGTTGCTCTGAGACACAGTTTGAGTGGCGGAGTGGCCAATGGGCTTACGAGGTTATCTCTTGGGTCATTAGTCAATAATAGTCAACAACATACAGGCCAGATCAAGTTGACATGTTACCTTCATGGTAACAAGAGAAACCGTTCAGGTAATGCCATTTGGCCCCTCGGAGATGGTGCCGCTACGTGGAAGCTTCCTTTATGAGGAACAATTGATATAGGTTGTTCCCCTCTAATGTAGTAAATGTGGTCTTGAAGTGAGGATGGGGAATAGACAATGGATAAATTCATACCCATCATTCCAGCCGGCTCAGGAGCTGCGCTTCTTCCACAAAAACTAGAAGCACCATTAGAATTTCTATTCTGTCCTTCTGAGCGCAATAAATGATTCAGCAGCCGGAAGGAAGGAAGTTCAACGAAATGGACTTGGAACGACAAAGCGAATGCATCAGTGAAAATGCAAATTAAGGAATTCAGTGAACAAAAATTAACGCTATCTTTCTAATTATGGACTGGTACTTAGCTTTCAGAACCTTAGTCTGACTAATGAGACAAGCCGCACACTGCTCCAGCTATTTCAAACAGACAACAAGATTAACTGCGAGGCAATGGTGAGAAAAGCAGGGAAAACGGCAGGAGGGCAATTCAACTATTCATTCTAGGCTTAATAAGACTCGTGGTAGGCACCAAGACTGCTGCCAATAATCTGTTTCCCTTTGTCTTCACAAATTGTGGCATTCCAAATATTGATCCTTCCAAGGCACCTGCAGGGCACCTTGGCATCACTCACATGAAAAAAGCCTCTATATTGCAGGCTTGGCAACTCAGGAAAATCAGAGAGATCCTAAAATGACAACTTTCATTTAAATGCCACTTTTAGCATATTAAAATGCCCAAGGTTCTTCAAAGGATCATTATCAGACAAAAATTTATATGCAACCAAATAAAGACATATTGACATGGTGGCTAAAAGCTTGGTCAAATAAGTAGGTATTAATGGACATCTTAAAAGAGGCGAAAGGCAGGGAGGTTTAAGGATGGAATTCATGAATGTAGGACCTGGAAAAATTCAGGGCAAAATAGAAATACCAAATATCACTCAACTAGTTGCATTGCAAGCTCAGCCTTAATCTTTTATCAGCTAGAATTATTCCCTTCTTGCACAAAGCTAGCTAAAAGTGGGAGGGAGGCAAACCTTTTGTAGTGTCGCTTATGTAAAAATGTGGTAGCTTTTTCTTGCTTAACCTGAAAACGTATTACCAAGGTGTAGGATATTGAAAATTGTATTATGCATTTTGACCACTTGAGGCAACGATATATGCATATCCCAACAATGCAAGTCTGTGAGGAAGCGATAATAAATGGTCCCAGTTTAGCAGATTTCCCCGTTCTAATTCTAAATGTCTCTGGCTGAATGTACAACTGTTTGTCCCTGGCACTTTACTCAAGGACAAGGGGAAGACTGGCAGATGGGTGATTCACCACAGGGCTCGAGGTTTCATTTTCCAAACCAGATGCATGGATTCTACCTGTGTGACATTTATCAGTTTTACATTGCACGAGCGAATTGCTGCCAATGTGCATGTGTTTGAGAGGCTTCCTGACCATGTAGCAAAATACATTACAGCTGTCAAACCCAGTGACTGAATCTCAGAGGATGACACTGGTAGGCGACTGGGTCAGACCCCCACCCAGTCTGGGATTAACAATGTCTGTCTCTAGCTAACTGGAGCATTTGTCTGCACAGCAGCAGCAGAACATCGCATGGCGAGCTAATCAGAGTTAAGCTCTATCACTACCTAACAGCAGCCCAGGGAGCAAGCATATATACCAGCAGGATTAATATCCTGATAGGACAACGCTGATGTATAATGTGTCTAATACTGTGGATTGAGATTTTTGACACGTAGGCGAGTTAATGTAGAGAGACGAATCTCCCGGGAGTTTGTTCTTTCTCTGCTGGATAAAAAACATAATATGTCTTTCTGTGCCTGCTGCAAGATAGTTGCATGATTATTTTCATTCACTCACTAAATTAAACTGGCACTTTCATTTTTGATTTCTTTAAGCTGGTACACCTCATACAAAAAATGTAATTGAATCTAAAAGTGCAGTGAAGATGAGACTATTAAGCTAAAAGCCAACGGTGGAGCAGATAGATTTCCCACATCAGAATAATTGACTATTAGTCAATGATAAAATTACATTTTAATAATGGTCCAATGGCGATAGGTGTGTTTATATAGTGAAACATTAGGCATACTTAAAAGCCTCAACTAAATGATTTTACCTCTGATGATCATTTTTACAAATGATTTGATTGACAATTTCTACTGGTCAATAGCAAATAGTTTGACAGTTAATTTTAAGACAAATGAGCTGAATTTGTCCTAAATGCAAATAGATAGAAAATAAAATGGAATATTTTGATTGAAATATTTTTTCTTATCTTTACATGAAGCTGGCATCATACATTTCTTGAGTTGAGCACAGGAATACATAGACACTCGTAATCCTAGCCCATTCCATAACATACTGATTGTTTTATTGTTTTTAGAAAAGGGAGACTTTCATTTATATAGCACCTTTCACAACCATATGAGATCCCAAAGCACTGTCAGCCTGTGAGGTTCTTGGGACTAGATTCAGGCAGAGATGGGCCAGAATTAAATGTGTATGAGTAGCATGGCTCCAAGATTAAACAGTTTCTTCACACTGTCTTTCTGCTTGCAGACTCCTTCTGCTGTTACAGTTCTATGTGGTAAATTCAACTGAACAATTTAGACAACATTGCACTTTTCAGAGCACGACGATTATACATAGGAGGTCTTGGGCGCAGTTGTTAACATCCCTACCTCTGAGTCAAAAGCTCCAGGTTCTCATGAGGAAAATAGCCCAGATTAGGGACAGCAAAGGCATTTTAGTAGCAGAGCGGGACAAGGTCAATGAGGCACTTGAGACATTTTGCTGGGGGCTGTACACCTCCACACCCCCAATAGGGGACTTGAGGATAAAGCAGTTCCTCAATGGACTGGACATGCCAGTCGTGGGGGAAGATAGGAGACAGGGCCTGGAAGCACTGCCAGAACTGGGAAAGGTCATGGAGAGTATCAGCTCCATGCAGGCAGGGAAGGCGCCAGGACCGGACAGTTTCCTGGCAGACTTCTACAAAAGATTCACGACAGCACTGGCCTCGCATGCAGGAGATGTTCACGGATTCACTGGCGAGGGACACCCTGCCACCTGTGCTAGTACAAGCCTTAATCTTGCTGATACTTAAGGAAGACAAAGTCCCAACAAAATGTGGTTGCTACTGACCCATCTCGTTGATAAACGCAGACGTGAAAATACTGGTCAAGATCCTAGACAAAAGGCTGGAGGACTGCGTACCAGAGGTGGAAGCAGAAGACCAGACGGGCTTTGTCAAGATTAGACAGCTAACATTGAATATCGCGCCTGCTGAACGTGACCCCACCCGGGGAGAGAACACCTGAGGTGATCGTCTCCCTCGACCCAGAAAAGGACTTCGACAGAATAGAATGGAAGTACCTCATAGAGGTGCTGCAATGGTTCAGGCTTGGAGGAGGGTTTAATAATAAAAATGATAATAATCTTTATTGTCCCAAGCAGACTTACATTAACACTGCAATGAAATTACTGTGAAAAACCCCTCGCAGCAACATTCCGGCGATTGTCCAGAGGGAGAATTCAGAATGTCCAAATTACCCAGCAACATGTCTTTTGGGACTTGTGGGAGGAAACGGAGCACCCGGAACAACCCCACGCAGACACTGGGAGAATGTGCAGATTCCACACAGGCAGTGACCCAAGTCGGAATCGAACCTGGGACCCTGGAGCTGTGAAGCAACAAAGCTAACCACTGTGCTACCGTGCCGCTTGTTTCACCGCCTCGATGAAACTCCTGAATAATGCCCCACAGCAAGCATACAAACAAATACCACCATCTCTATGTACTTCCAGTTGCACAGAGGCGTAAGGCAGGGATGCCCATTATCACCGCTGCTGTTTACCCTGGCGATCAAACCGCTGATGACTGCGCTTAGGGTAGTAAAGAACTGGAAAGAGATCTGGAGAGGAGGTGGAGAGCGCAGAGTATCGCTCTAAGCAGATAACCTGCTCCTCTACATCTCGGACCCGCAAAACAGCATGGAAGGAGTCAGAGCGCTCTTGAGAGAGTTTGGAGCCTTCTCATGCTACAAACTGAACCTGAGAGGTCTTCTCAGTGAACCGCAAGGGGGAGGGGCAGAGTTGGAGGGGTTAATCTTTAAACAGGCCCAACACAAATTCTGCTACTTGGGGATCCAAATCGCTCATGACTGGTCAGGGATCCACAAGTAGAACCTGAACACCCTGACGGAGGAAGTTAAAAAGGACCTGCAGAGATGGAACATACCCCCATCTCCCTGGCAGGTGGCATGCAGATAAACAAGATGAACAAACTGCCCAGGTTCCTCTTCCTGCTTAGATCCATCCCAACCTACATCTCCAAAGCCTTTTTCAATTCACTAGACAAACGGATTATACCGTTTGTGTGGGGAGGAAAGAACGCAAGGATCCCAAAGACAGTACTGCAGAGAAAGAGATCCATGAGGGGCTAGCCCTTCCAAACCTACAATATTACCACTGGGCAGCTACCGTAGAGAGGGTAAAGGGGTGGATAAAAAGCCTGAAGCTGAGTGGTTGCACTTCAAGGAGGGCTTCTGCAGAGGGACCTCCCTCTGGACCATGGCCACGGCGGCACTTCCATCCCCACTTAATAAATATTTAATGAGCCCAGTGGTGGTAGCAACACACCGAGCTGTCCAGCAAAGCCCCCATCTGCACCAACCACATGCTGGTGACCATGGACGCCTCCTTCAAAAGGTGGAGACAGGAGGGGGGGGGACGCTGACAGTTAGGGACTTTTACATCAACAACAGGTTAACAACGCTCGAGTAACTGACAGAAAACTTACAGCTGACGGAGGGGGGGGAATGAATTTAGGCACCTACAACTCAAAAACTTCTGATGAGAAGAAACAAGGACGTACTCGCGACCACCATGACATTTACTGCTAGAGAACCGGCTGGCCGTGGACATCTTAGGAAAATGGAACTGTAGTGACATGTACGGACAACTGCTAGGGGAGGGCCAACAGCCAACTGGATGAAACAAGGGAGATGTATGTCCAGGGACGACACTGACTTCCCATCACAGTTGTCACCAACACCCTCCACCATCCCAGAGACACTTGGTTGGGCACTGAAGTGATGAGGTTGCAGGGGTACCATCTGGTGCACACCACACACAAGCTGCGGTACATCAGGTGGAGTTCGGAACTCCTGAGGGGCCAGACGGTTGGAGGGCGGCCCAACTCCGGGGACTAGCTGCCATGCAGACGGGCCTCAGACTTCTGGAAAGGATGGTCCCATTTATAGTGGGGATGCAGACATAGAGCCAGGGACTATATGAGGGCTGTCAGCAACAATCCAGAGCTTACAGGTGGAGTTGGAGGAGTCCAAACATGTGCAGGAGCGGTGTCGACGATGAGTGCCACCCTGGCCAACACCAAATGGGCGATGTCCATGGTGGAGGCTTTGTGGCAAAGGTATTTGCCATGGTTCAGGATGCTCAAAGCCTGGGGCACTCTGTGCGGACAGTGGCCAAGGCATAGGACAGGACTACCCTGTCAGAGGCAGCTATGTACCAGGGCCACATGGACATTGCAGCGGCGCTCCAGAGCTTGGCCCAGTCACAATCTGTTACAACTGAGGGCATCATCGGAATTGCTTGGACACAGGAATTGTGCTGACCGGGCATATAGGGCCTCTGTGATGGCCTGGATGCACCTGTGCACCAGGTCTGCAAGATCCCAGGCTTGGTGCCTGAAAGGGTTTCGTGGCATAAACGTTCAGGGTGACCGTCCACTTGATAGCCACCGGGAGCGGGTGTCCTCCCCCATACCCCTGCCATTCCAGGTGCACCAAGGTGTGGCAAATATGCTGTACAATCCCTCTGCTCAGCTGGAGTCTTCAATTAGCATGCCCAGTCTGTCAGGTCCTCAAATGACAGGCACTCAAATAGTGCCTCCTTCCCTCCTCCTCCTTGACCTGTTGGGTGGCCGGGTCTCCATCCTCACTGGCTGCCTCCTGTTCCTCTGGGGCAGATTCCTCAGCTGCAGAATCCTCCTCGAGCAGCTCTTGCTTGTAGAACCTCAGCACATCCCCCAGGGCTGCGGTGGCTCGGATGAAGGCCAACATTCCTGGCTGGATTCCAAATCTATTGTCTGTAGGGGATGAAAAGCAGACAGGTTAGCATTAAGCATACCTCGCGCTCCACCAGGTACAATGGGCTACAGATTGGCCCCGGCATACACTGCAGCCCCTGCCCTCTCATGGTTCCCTCCTCCCCATCTCCTCCGCCACCTCACACCCGCCTCCAACCATTGCCCCTGGCACTCTGCCCTCCGGACTGTACCCCTGGCCCCGTTGGTGCCCAGCATCACAGGGGCTTCTGGCCCTTGCATCCGTGTCTGCCGGTAGAAGCACCGGTAACTAGTACGATCCGTGTCAGTGGTATGCTCTGCGGTCTCCATCGGGCGCCCTACTGTAGGAGATACTGTGGATGCCTCCTTGGGTGGGCCCCACCAGCTGGTTGAGCCTGGTTGTGGGGGTGGAGGGGGTGTGGAGTGCAGAGTGGTGGGCTGGGGGCACCCATATGGCCGGTGCCACTCTGCGCAACCACAGGCCACGGTGAGCAGTCAGTGCGGTGCGCAGCAAGATGGCTGCCTTGCAGGCTGCAGCAAAGGGCATCCATGCTTTGAAACCCTGATCCCTGGGGAGTCACTCCAACTCCCTGGCCCATGCCCTGGTCAGTCCCCGCTACTCCCTCCTTCTCCCAGTCAGCCATGCCAGCGGCAGAACAGGTAGCCCACGGTCACACCTCTACGAACTTTTCCTACCTCCTCTCTCTCTCTCTTTCTCACTCTCAGTAGCTGTGGCGCCTGATTCCCGATTTTTAAAACCACAAGTGAAACCTGCCGTCGGTAATTCCCCCTGGCTGAGGCGGGGCATTGCGGAGGCCCCGGAGAATACCGGGTTGGGCCAATTAATGATATGCCAACCGCATTTACTGTACATGCGGAGTACAATGCATTGACGCCACTGTCAAGAAACGGGAGCATGGCATTCCATCGTGTGCCCGGCACCTGCCACAATTTACGCCTCATGCGTGATTATCCGCCCAATCGCGTTTCACCATTCCGGCGTCACTGGACCGAAAATCCCATGTGTAATAATTTGTGGACCTCACATAGCAGTGATATTTGATCCCTTTGTGCCGATCACAACAAATGGCTGGATGTCGTAAGGGGTAGTTTGCTTTCTAATATACCCATCACATTTCAGAAAAGTATTACCTGCTGGTTTTACTGGTGTGGCTCTGAATTTCATTTCTTGTTCTGCATTTACTCTCGTTTGATCCTTCTGTTCTTGATTTGCACACATGTTGATTTGCTCAGAAAGAGGTGTTTGCATGGGATGTGCAAGGATGATGAAGGGTGTTCAGTAGTCGAATGAGGAATATCTCTGTATTTGGGAAGAAATTGATGCAACTCTTGCTTCCATTACTTGCTCTCAGTGCACTACTTTCTTCAAGGTAAGCATAAATTTCTCAACTTCTTCATTTTCTCTTGGTCAATGGGGTGTGATTCTTCGATGATTGAAACCTAGATCATAATTAGATAGCCACTGAATTTCATTATTGGAGTTACTGGAGTCCATTGCCACTTCTCACCCACTTGAGGGATTCCAAACATGTTGAAAATCCACTCGAAATTTAGAATGGCTGCTTTCATTGACACAACTATTTCCACGACTGGAATCTCCTGTGGTTATCGGTGAGAACAAGCAGATGTTCACGAGTGAGCAAGTCTGCAAAATCAACGCTCACTTCAACCCTTTGCCCTGGAGGTAATTCAGATCACTTGACAGAATTACAAAGAATTGACATTGAGGCTGCCTGACGTGGCAAACACTGATTGATTTATGTTCTACCATGCGGTGAATTCCTGAAAATATACCTTTTCTCTCAGGGGTTATTTGGTTTTGGCAATTCCCGAGTGACCTTCCTGTGCTATATCGATAACACGTTCCCTTAATGACTGGGGAATGTCAATGCAAATGTTGCATAACACAAAATCTGGAGTGCTTATAACAATGAGCTTATTTCGAACATTGTGATGACCTTGTAGTGTGTGAATGGTTTTCTTTTTGTGGACACTCTTTCGATCACATCTTTACAATTTTGTGTTTTGTTGCTGCTTTGATGTCAGCTACATTTAGAAACTTTGGCACCACATTTAGCCGTACATGGTTAAGGTATTGTTCAGCATTCCTTATCTCACGATGCATTGAATTGACGTTAGGGAAGCAATGTTGTGAAAGATAGTGTGCTAGGTTGAACTAGCCCGGCTGATACTCCACCAGAATCACTCAGCTCCTGACCTCATTGCAGCCTTGGTTCAAACATGGACAAAAAAGCTGAATGCCAGAGGTGAGGTGAGAGTGACTGCCCTGGACATCAAGGCAGCATTTGACCAGTGTGGCATCAAGGAGCCCTAGCTAAACTGGAGTCAATGGGAATCAGGGGAAAACTCTCCGGTGGCTGGAGTCATAGCTGGCACAAAGGAAAATGATTGTGGTGGTTGGAAGTAAATCATCTCAGCACCAGGATATCACTGCAGGGGTTTCTCAGGGTAGTATCCTGGGCCCAAACATCTTCAACTGCTTCATCAATGACCTCCCGCCCATCATAAGGTCAGAAGTGGGGATGTTTGCGGATGACTGCACAATGTTCAGCACTGTTCGCGACTCCTCAGATAATGAAGCAGTCCATGTCCAAATGCAGCAAGACCTGGACAATATCCAGGCTTGGGCTGACAAGTGACAAAGTACATTCATGCCACACAAGTGCCAGGCAATGACCATCTCCTACAAGAGAAGATCAAATTACCATCCCTTAACATTCAATGGCATTACCGTCGCTGCATCCGCCAAAATCAACATCCTGCAGGGTTACCATTAATCAGAAACTGAACTGGACTAGCCACATTAATACTGTGGCTACCAGGGCAGGTCAAAAGCTAGGATCCCTATGGCGAGGAACTCACCACCTGACCCCCCCAAAGCCTGTCTACCATCTACAAGACGCAAGTCAGTTGTGCAATGGAATACTCTCCACTAGCCTGGATGAGTGCAGCTCCAACAACACTCAAGAAGCTTGACATCATCCAGGAGAAAGCAGCTCTCTTGATTGCTCCTTCTTCCACAAGCGTTCAAGCTCTCCACCAACAACGAGCATTGGCAGCTGTGTGTACCATCTACAAGATACACTTCATTAATTCACCAAGGTTCCTTAGACAGCACCTACCAAACCCACAACCACTACAGTCTAGAAGGACAAGAGCAGCAGATATCTGGGAACCCAACCACCTTGAGTTTCCCCATCAAATCACTCACCACCCCAACTTGGAAAAATGTTGCTGTTCCTTCACTGTCGCTGGGGCAAAGTCCTGGAATCCCAAACAGCACAGTGGATGCACCTGCACCTCAAGGATTACAGCAGTACAAGTAGGCAACTCACCTCCACTTTCTGAAAGACAACTAGGAATGGCCAACAAATTTTGGCCTAACCAGCGATGCCCACATCCCATAAATTAGTATAAAAATTCTCCCAGCCCTGGGCCCAGCCGGAGGATCCCCGCGAACGGGCCATGCAGCCCCGACACCGGCATGCAATTCTCTGCAGAGCGTGGTTAGCATGGCACCGGTCGCGGGCCGCTCTACGCGGCCGGCCCGCCAATTCTCCGGCCCGGATAGGCTGAGCGGCCGTAAGAATATAACAGAGTCCCGCCGGCGTCATTCTAACCTGCTCTGGGCCAGCGGGACCTCGGCGTTGAAGGGCCGAGTGGGGGCCTGTTAAAGGGGGGGGGGGGGAGAGGGGTGGTCCGACCCCGGGGGGGTGGGGCCTTCAATGTGGCCTGGCCCGCGATCGGGGCCCACCCATCGGCGGGCCAGCTTCTGTGGCTAGGGGCCTCCTTTCCTACATGCCGGCCCCTGTAGTCCTGCACCATCTTGCGTCGGGGCCGGCTAGTTAAAGGAGGCCACTGCGCATGCGCGCGTTGGTGCCGGCGCCATTGCGCATGTGTGCGTTGGCGCCAGGGCAACTGCACATGCGCGGATCCCGCGGCGCACAGTTCGCGCAGGGATCGGCAGCTGGTGCGGCACGAACCGCTCCAGCGCCGTGCTGGCCCCCTGTAGAGGCCAGAATTAGTCCTGGGAGTGGCCTGTTCACGTTGTTGTAAAAACGCGACACCGTTTACAACGGCATGGACACTCTGCCGCGGGATTGGAGAATCACGCCCTATATGAATTGGGAGCAGGAGGAGGTTCCTCCATTCAATAAGATCATGATTGATTTGATTGCGGCCTCAACTACACATTTGCCGATTGGCAACAGGCTTTAACTCGCTTGTCAATCAATAATCTAAATACAGCTGCCTTAAAAATAATTCATCCTGCCTCTAATGCTCTCTGGAGAGGAGTTCCAAAGATTCACAACCATTGGAATAAAAGCATTTCTTCTCATCTTTGCCTTAAATGGGATACCTCTTATTATTAAACTGTGCCCCTTAATTTGAGTCTCTCCCACAGGGGAAGCATTCGTTCAGCATGCACCCTCTCAATTCCCCTCAGAATCTTATATGTTTCAATAAAGATTACCTCTCATTCTTTGAAACACCAATGGATGCAGGTGCAGCCTGTCCAACCCTTTCTCCAAAGGTAATCCCCTCCATCCTAGGTAAACCTTCTCTGAACTCCTTCCAAAGGTGCATACTGCTCCATTCACTCACCACACTTTGGCAAATCCCACCACAAGTCAGTACTCCTACCTCCGGCTTACAAACAGTAACTCAAGCGTGCTGAGCCAGTCAGGAAAACAATGCAGTGCTGGTCCGAGGTATCTGAGAACATCCTCCGCGAATGCTTGAGTCCGTGGACTGATCCATATTCACGGCCGCGCCAGCTAACCTGGACAAGTACGCAGCCACCATCACAGATTTTATCAGTAAGTGTGTCGAGGACTGTATACCAAATAAGACAATACGGGTATTCCCCAATCGGAAACCCTGGCTCAACCAAAGGGTTCATTCCCCGCTGAAGTCTCGGATGGAGGCGCTCAAGTCTGACCACCCTGACCTATATAAGTACTCTAGGTAAGACGTACAGAATGCCACCTTGAATGCCAAAAGATAATACCTCATCAAACTAGAATCCCAGGCCAACGACACAAACCCACAACATCTATGGCAGGGCTTACATGAGACCACAGAGCCACAAAGCAAGGCCAGGCGGCATCTCTGGGGCTGAAGCATCCCTCCCCGATGAACTGAACACGTTCTATGCCCGCTTTGAGCAGTGAGGCAATGTATCAGTGTCGCCCGCCCCAACAGCCCTGGACCCACCCATACCCACTATTACAGCCTCAGAGGTAAGAGCTGCCTTCTTGAAAGTGAACCTGCAGAAAGCGACGGGCCCGATGGAGTCCCTGGGCAAGCACTCAGAGTCTGAGCAGACCAGCTGGTGAGTGTATTCACAAATATCTTCAACACCTCACTCCTCCGCTCCGAGGTCCCCACCTCCTTCAAGAAGACTACCATTATACCAGGACCAGAGAAGAACAAGGTAGCCTGCTTCAAAGACTACTGAAAGGTAGCCCTGATGTCTGTTATCATGAAATGCTGAGAGCGGCTAGTCATGAGACGGATCACTGCCAGCCTCCCAGACGGTCTCGATCCACTGCAGTTTGCCTCTCACCACAATATGTCCACAGCAGATGCTATCTCCCTGGCTCTGCAATCAACACTCAAACACCTCAACAACAGGACACCTATGTGAGACTGCTGTTCATAGACTACAGCTCTGCCTTCAACACCATTATCCCGACGAGACTTATAACCAAGCCCTGCAATCTTGGACTTGACTGTGCAGCTGGATCCTTGACTTCCTCACCAACAGGCCGTAATCTGTCAGGATAGGCAACAGCACCTCCTCCACAATAGTCCTCAACACTGGGGCCCCGCAAGGATGTGTGTTCAGTCCTCTACTGTACTCCCTATACACACACGCCAGTGTGGCAAGATTTAATTCCAACACAATCTATAAGTTTGCGGATGATGCGACCGTGGTGGTCGTATCTCAAACAATGATGAATCAGACTACAGAAGGGAGATAGATCACTTGGTTGCTCGGTGTACCGAAAACAACCTCTCTCTAAATGTCGGAAAGACCAAGGAACTGATCATCGACTTCAAGAAGTATAGTACGACACACATCTCTATCTGCATCATTGGCTCCAAAGTGGAGATGGTCAATAGCTTTGAGTTCCTGGGGGTCACCATCACCAACAGTCTGTCCTGGTCCACTCACGTTGATGCAACAGTCAAGAAAGCCCAACAACGTCTCTACTTAGTTGAAATTTGGCATGTCTACATCGACTCTCACAAACTTCTATAGATGTGCCATAGAGAGCATCCTATCCGGCTGCATCACAGCTGGGAATGGTAACATCGTAAGATCGTAAGAAACTGCAGAGTGTGTTGAACTCAGCCCAATGCACTACACAAGCTTGCCACCCTCACATTGATTCTGTATACACCTCCGCTGCCTCAGGAAGGCAAGCAGCATTGCCAGATACCCACCCAGGTTTTGCCTTCTTCCAGATCCTTCCATCAGGCAGAAAGTACAGAAGTCTGAAGATCTGCACATCCAGACATAGGAACAGCTTCTTCCCCACAGCTACTAGACTCCTCAATGACTCTCACTCAGACTGATCTGTTCCCTGTAAGAACATTATTCACAATGCCCTATGCTGCTCTTGCTCATGTATTGCTTTGTTTGGCCCCTTGATCTGCAATCTAAGCAATCACTGTTTGTCGATGTACCATTTGTCAATGTACTCTCTCGATTATTCTTTTTTGTCTACGATGTACATACTATGTATGTTCACTTGGTCGCAGAAAAAAACTTTTCACTGCACTTCAGTACATGTGACAATAAATCAAATCAAATCAAATCAATGTATTCTTTCTTAAATTCAGAGGTCAAACATGTACACAGTACTCTAGATGTGGTCTCTCCAAATTCCTGTACAACTATCGCAAACTATCTCTACTTATATATTCTATTTCCCTTGCAAAAAGCACTGGCATTTCATTGGTCTTTCTAATCACTTGCTGCACCTGGATACTAACTTTTCCCCATTCATATACCAGGACACCCATAAAGGGTCATCTGGACTCGAAACAGCAGCTCTTTTCTCTCCCTACAGATGCTGCCAGATCTGCTGAGATTTTCCAGCAATATCTCTTTTGGTACCACAACACCAGATCCCTTTGTACCTCTGAGATCTCGAATCTCTCTCCTTTTAAATAATATGCTGCTTTTCTATTCTTCCTACCCAAGTGGACAAATTCACATTGAAAATGAAAAATGAAAATTGCTTATTGTCTGAAGTAGGCTTCAAATGAAGTTACTGTGAAAAGCCCCTGGTCGCCACATTCCGGCACCTGTGCGGGGAGGCTGGTAAGGGAATTGAACTGTGCTGCTGGCCTGCCTTGGTCTGCTTTCAAAGCCAGCGATTTAGCCCTGTGCTAAACCAGCCCTTAAACCATTTTCCCACAGTGAAAAAATGAAATGAAATGAAAATTGCTTATTGTCACGAGTAGGCTTCATTGAAGTTACTGTGAAAAGCCCTAGTTGCCACATTCCAGCGCCTGTCCAGGGAGGCTGGTACGGGAATCAAACCGTGCTGCTGGCCTGCTTGGTCTGCTTTAAAAGCCAGTGATTTAGCCCAGTGAGCTAAACCAGCCCCTGTATTCTTCATCTACCAAAGTGACTGATCTATGTCCTTTGGCAAGCTACTTATTTCCCCTACACGATTCACTTTCCTACCTATCTTCGTGTAATTAGCAAATTCAGCAACGTTACATCTGATCGCTTCATCTAAGTCATTGATAGAAATTGTAAATAGCTGAGGCCCCAGCACTGATCCCTGTGACACTCCATTCGTCACATCTTGCTAAACAGAAAGTGACCCGTTTCTGCCTACTCGCTGATTTCTATTACTTAACCAATCACCTATCCATGTGAATATGTTACCCCTACTCCATCAGCTCTTATTTTGTATTAACATTTAATATATCACCATGTCAAATGCCTTCTTGAAATCTAAGTACACCACATCCAAATACACCACACCTTAAGTACACAAAGGTTCCTTTTGTCCAGGTTGCTGGTTAGTTCCTCAAAGAACTCGAATAAATTAGTCAAACATGGTTTCCTTTTCACAAAACCTAGTTGACTTTGCTTGGTGGTATTGAGATTTTCTAAGTGCTTCACCAGAACTTCTTTAATCATAGATTCCAGAAATTTTCCTACAACAAATGTTGAGCTAACTGGCCTGTAGTTTCTTGCTTTCTGTCTCCTTACTTTCTTAAATAGAAGGTGTCACATTTTCTATTTTGCAATCTGATGGGACATTTCCAGAATCTGGGGAGTTTTGGAAAATAAAAGCTTAACGTATAAGTATTACCTTCTTGTGGATCACTGCTATATCTGGACTATGTAACCCTCTAATGAGGTTTTGAAGCCCACAATCCACTGATTCCATGGCATTTGTAGATTTCCTGATGAAAAAGAAACAGTGCTGGGGCTGATAAGGTTGATTATTTCTCAACCATACTTGTTGCCAATTTGTCGTACGTTTTCTTTATCTTGGGCCTATGCTGCGGTGACATGCCAGGTTCTATGTGTGTGGTAAGTTTCATTCACGGTCCTTTAAAATGTCTGCTCCATATTTCTAGTTTGCAGCTTCTACTGCTGCTTTGCTTACTTATCTCCGAGTCTACGTCCAGGCTTAATCAATCAAGCATCGTGAGCATCAATAGTAAATTGACTTACATAATCAAGCAGAAATTAATTAAACGCTACACAGCTCACTAACAATCATTGTGCACTCCCATCCTGTCTGCTGTCACATAGAATCCAGGGGTATTAAACATTCTTTGACCCATATTAGCCTTAGTGTAGCACCCGCTTTAATTTTCACCCTTCCTGATAGGCAAACCCCCTCAAAGTACTGGCAACTTTCTAAAGATATTTGGCCACCAAATGGTTTGGACCATTTTCTGCTATGAGGGGGAGGTCAGATATTTACATGGCCTGCCATTATCCGATTAATGAAACAAATCAAAGATCCTATCAGAATGTTGAGAATGGGGGTTAGTGCTTCAAATTTAATCAAATCTATCTTAAACTTAAATGCTATATGTTAAGTGTTAATGTGGGGCAGCGTACAGTACTACCCACAGGATGATGGAAAGAGTCACATGACCTCAGTATACTTAGAGTTACAAATTAGACAGAGATCTGTGTAGAAGCCAGTATGGAGTTAGTTCCTAGCTTGGACTTTAACCTATATATATGTAGATAGTTATGTGTTATCAAGAAGCACTTAATGTTTAACCATACAAGACTCAGAACCTCTTTGTGAAAGATCTAGTAAGCATACAACATACAACAGTTTTCAACCCTCACACACATTATATTTCCGAACCACGTACTCCATCTATCTCACGGCCAACTGTCTAAGGCTAATTCAGACTGTTTGCAACCTTGGTGTCATATTTGATCCTGAAAGGGGCAGCAAGGTGGTGGATTGGTTAGCGCTGTTGCCTCACGACGCCGAGGTCCCAGGTTTGATCCCCGATCTGGGTCACTGTCCATGTGGAGTTTGAAAATTCTCCCCGTGTTTGCGTGGGTTTCGTCCCCACAACCCAAAGATGTGCAGGGTAGGTGGATTGGCCACGCTAAATTGCCCCTGAATTGGAAAAAAATTAATTGGTACTCTAAATTTAAAAAATAAAAATATTTGATCCTGAGATGAACTTCCAACCACCTGTCTGCACCATTACTAAAACTGCCTATTTCCATCTCCATAGCATCACCCATCTCCACCGTTGGCTCTGTTCTTCCGCTGTTGAAACGCTCATTCATACCTTTAGTCTTTTACCTCTAGCGACTGGTATCTCTAGTCTTAACTATTCTTTTTTTAAATTATAAATTTAGAGTACCTGATGAGACCATCAATTCACGAGACACATGCTTTAAGATATGAGCAGTGGTTTTAATCTACTTACAACAGAGCCAGCCTGTAACACGATGAACCCTGGATGAACTGGTCGGCTGGCTCTGGGCATCGATCTTTATACAGCAGACAAGGGGAGGAGCCATGGGCGGAGCCAAGGGTGGAGCCCTGTACAAACTCCTATGCATTCCCAGTGCTACTCCCCCTAGTGATCGGGCAACACAACTGCGCTTACAATAATATGGTATCATATATATTACAGTGTAAATTACATTCACCACATTCACCCCCTACAAATAAATCAAGTCCGGCGGGGGTGGTGGTTCACAAATTCAGTCTGTCCGGTGGTCGAGTCGCCCGCTGTAATCTGTGGAGCACCGGGTCTGCAGCCTCTTGTGGTGGCTGGATGGGTGTTGTGGGTTGGGGTACGATGGCGGACTCTGGGGGCGATTGTGTCCGAGCTCCATACCCGTCTGGTTCGACTGGGGACTGGGGGCGCTGGGAGCTAGCCGTTGTAGGTGCGCGAAACAATTGTAGCGAGCTAGTGGGCTCAGGAGCGCGAGGGGGCGGCTGGGTGGGGTGTAGAGTGAGGGGTACCTCTGCAGTGATAGTGGGGGTGCTGGATCCTGTGGGTGCTAGGTCCCGGAGGGATACGGTGTCCTGACGGCCATCAGTGAACTCTACGAAGGCGTACTGGGGGTTTGAGTGAAGCAGGCGCACCTTCTCTACAAGGGGGTCAGTTTTGTGCTCCCTGACGTGTTTCCTGAGGAGTACAGGGCCCGGTGTCTTCAGCCATGCCGGGAGAGAGACCACCGTGGTAGTGCCCCTGGAAAAACTAAAGAGCCGCTCGTGAGGGGTCTGGTTGGTCGCGGCACATAAGAGGGACCTAATAGCGTGGAGTACGTCTGGGAGGACTTCCTGCCAATGGGAGACTGGGAGATTCCTGGACCGGAGGGTCAGTAGGACGGTCTTCCAGACCGTCACATTCTCCCTCTCCACCTGTCCGTTCCCCCTGGGGTTGTAGCTGGTAGTCCTGCTCGAGGCGATGCCCTTGTCGAGCAGGTACTGACTCAGCTCGTCGCTCATGAAGGACGAACCCCGGTCGCTGTGTACGTAGCTGGGGAAACCAAACAGGGTGAAGATACTATGCAGGGCCCTAATGACTGTGTGGGAGGTCATATCAGGGCACGGGATAGCAAAGGGGAAGCGGAAAAACTCGTCTATAATGTTTAGGAATAAAACGGTCCTGTTAGTTGAGGGGAGTGGCCTTTGAAATCAATCGCGAGGCGTTCAAAGGGCCTAGAAGCCTTGACCAGATGGGCCCCGTCTGGTCTATAGAAGTGTGGTTTGCACTCCGCACAGATCGGGCAGTCTCTGGTGACAGCTTTTACCTCCTCAGTGGAGAAAGGCAAATTTCGGGCTTTGATGTAATGGGCGAGCCGGGTGACCCCTGGGTGGCAGAGGTCGTTGTGGATGACTTTTAGGCGGTCGCTCTGTGCGCCGGCGCACGTCCCGCGGGATAGGGCATCTGGGGGCTCATTGAGCTTCCCCGGTCGATACTTAATATCGTAGCTATAGGTGGAGAGTTCGATCCTCCACCGCAGATTTTTATCATTTTTAATTTTGCCCCTTTGCGAGTTGTCAAACATGAAGGCAACCGATCTTTGGTCGGTGATGAGGGTGAACCTCCTACCTGCGATGTAGTGCCTCCAGTGACGAATAGCTTCCACAATGGCTTGTGCTTCCTTTTCAACTGCCGAGTGTTGGAGTTCTGAAGCAGAGAGGGTTCGGGAGAAGAATGCGACTGGTCTCCCTGCCTGATTTAATGTGGCTGCAAGAGCTACCTCTGAGGCGTCGTTCTCAACCTGAAAGGGGGTGGATACATCCACCGCCCGCATGGCCGCTTTGGCGATGTCCTCCTTGATGCAGTTGAAGGCCTGGCGCGCCTCAGCTGACAGGGGAAATAATGTGGCCTTAAAGAGTGGGCGGGCTTTGTCCGCATATTGAGGGACCCACTGGGCATAGTAGGAAAAGAATCCCAAGCACCGTTTGAGGGCCTTGGGACAATGAGGGAGAGGGAGTTCTAAGAGCATACGGTCCGGGTTGGGGCCCAGGACTCCGTTTTCCATGACATAGCCGAGGATGGCTAGTCTGGTTGTGCGGAAAACGCATTTCTCCTTGTTATATTTTAGATTTAGTTTCTGAGCCGTCTGGAGAAAACGGTAGAGGTTGGCGTTGTGGTCCTGCTGGTCATAGCCGCAGATGGTAATGTTATCCAAGTACGGGAACGTGGCCCGCAGCCCGTACTGGTCCACCATTCGGTCCATTGCTCGTTGGAACACCGAAACCCCATTTGTGACGCCGAAGGGAACCCGGAGGAAATGGAAGAGGCGGCCATCGGCCTCGAATGCCATGTAGTGGTGGTCCTCCGGGCGGATTGGGAGCTGGTGGTATGCAGACTTAGATCCACCGTGGAAAAAGTCCGATACTGGGCGATCTGGTTAACCATGTCTGCAATCCTGGGGAGGGGGTACGCGTCGATGAGCGTAAACCTATTAATGGTCTGACTATAGTCTACGACCATGCGGAATTTTTCCCCTGTCTTGACGACCACCACCTGAGCTCTCCAGGGGCTGTTGCTGGCCTCTATGATCCCCTCACTGAGGAGCCTTCAGACCTCCAATCAGATGAACACCCTATTCTGCAGGCTGTACTGCCTGCTGCGAGTGGCTACGGGTTTACAGTCCGGGGTGAGGTTGGCAAAGAGAGGAGGGGGGGAGATTCGCAACATGGCTAGGCTGCAGATAGTGAGTGGGGGTAGGGGTCCGCCGAAACTGACGGTCAGACTCTTGAGATTACACTGGAAATCAAGGCCTAATAAGAGCGGGGCGCAGAGTTCAGGCAGGACGTAGAGCTGGAATTTGGCATAGCTAGCACCTTGGATTGTGAGCGTTGCAGCGGTGCACCCTTGGATCTGGACAGAGTGGGAGCCCGAAGTGAGGGAGATAGTTTGCCGTGCAGGGAAAATGGGGAGCGAACAGCGTCTTACCAGATCTGGGTGTACGAAGCTCTCAGTGCTCCCGGAGTCGAAAAGGCACGGCGTGCTGTACCCGTTGATTTGGACCGTCGCCATCGAGTTGCGGAGATGCTTCAGGCGCGATTGGTCCAGTGTGACTGCGCTCAGTTGCGGGTAGTCGGCGGCTCGATCAGCTGTGCTGGAGTGGCCCCGTGATGACTACCCTCTGAGTTCATAGTCGTCGAAGTGAGTTTCAGAGTTTGAAGGGGATGGATCCCAAGATGGCCGCCCCCATGAGTCGCACATGGCCGGCCGCATGGAGGAGGATTGCCAAGATGGCCACCCCATGAGTTGCACATGTCGTGTGGGGGCGGAGTCGGCATACAGGCTGCAGCATTTCGGGGCCTGCGGGCCTGTGAATTCAGGGAACGAGTGCTTTGAGCCGTGGGAGGGTTAGAGGCTGGGGCGGAACGAGTGCTTTGAGCCATGGGAGGGTTAGAGGTTGCGGCTTTCTTCGCCAGCCACACTCTGGCATAGTGTCCTTTTCACCTGCAGCTGCTGCAGGTCGCATTGCGGGCCGGGCAGTGCTGCCGCGAGTGCTGATTCTGGCCGCAAAAGTGGCAGGGCGGCCGCGCGGCGCAGGCCTGGGGGAGTCGCTGGTCGGGGGCCCATGACGGGGTCACGGGGTCCGCGGGGAACGGGGTGAGGCTGCGGAAGGAGACCTCCATAGTTGTTGCAAGTTCAACAGTCGCTTCAAGATTTAGGGCCCCCTTTTCCAGCAGTTGCTGGCGCACGTAATTCGATCTAAGGCTCGCAACAAAGGCATCGCATACAGCAAGTTCTCTTTGTTCTGCCGCGGTTACCGCCTGGTAATTACAGTCACTAGATAAAGTTTTTAGCTCTCTCAGGAATTCTGTTTGTGATTCCGTAGCCGCTGGCGGCGAGTAGTAAACATGTGTCGTGCATAGACCTCACTAACAGGCCGCACAAACATTTTGTTGAATAGCGCTGGGCCTTCAGTATAGGAGCCGGTAATTTAGTTGAGTAGAAATTCTGTGGCTCACCCTCGCATGCAGTAGACTCAGTTTCTGCTCCTCCGTTGTTTCTCATTGGCTCCGGTGTTTTAAAGCCAGGTAAGCTTTAAAACACCGGAGCCAATGAGAAAATTTTTTTTTGCCTCTGCATCCTGTGGGTCGAGTTCCAGTCGCTCAGGCTTGAGGGCTGATTCCATGATTGATCCTGACTGTTACTTAAGTAGATTAAATTGATGAGACCATCAATTCATGAGACACATGCTTTAAGATATGAACAGTGGTTTTAATCTACTTACAACAGAGCCAGCCTGTAACACGATGAACCCTGGATGAACTGGTAGGCTGGCTCTGGGCATCGATCTTCATACTGCAGTCCAGGGGGAGGAGCCAGGGGTGGAGCCCTGTACAAACTCCTATGCATTCCCAGTGCTACTCCCCCTAGTGGTCGGGCAACGCAACTGCGCTTACAATAATATGGTATCATATATATTACAGTGTGAACTAAATTCACCACTGTACCCAATTATTTTTTTCCAATTAAGGGGAAATTTAGCATGTTCAATCCACCTACCTTGCACATTTTCTGGGTTGTGGGGGTGAAACCCACACAAACACAGGGAGAGTGTGCAAACTCCACACAGACAGTGATCCAGAGCCGGGATCGAACCTGGGACCTTGGTGCTGTGAGACTGACTGCTACCACTGTGCCACCGTGCTGCCCTAAGTCTTAACTATTCTAATGAATATCAGCCCTACCTCCCACATTCTATCACATGATCTTCAGGTCATCAAGACTCTGCTGCTCGTCCCAAATACCTTCACCAATCAGCCTGTGTATGCTGGTCAATGCTGACTCCTAGTTAAACAATTCTAACATTCTCACCTTTATTTTCAAGTCCCTCCATGGCCTTGTCCCTCTCCATCTCTGTAACCTTCCTTTACGACATTCCTTTAAACCTATTAAGCTATCGGTCACCGGTCCTAATATTTCCTTCTGTGGCTCGGTCTGATATGTTGTCAGATTGTGCTCCCCTGATGAACCATGGGATGTTTTACTATGTTGAAGGCTCTGTACAAATTCAAATTGTTGTTGTTGTTGAGAAACATTTCCATAGCGATGGATGTTCTTACATTTACCCAGAGTAGTGAACTGAATATAGTTAACAGAAAAAACAAACAAATAAATCACAATCCAGCAGAAACCAGAGGGAGAAAGATTGCATCTTAATGTATATTAATGGGCTGTACTGATCGAAGGTCGGATCATTAAAGAGTGTATGAAGTAGAACAGGTATGCATCTCATGGGGCTTATCGTAATTGTGGGATTTCTAACTTAATGAGGTGCAGTTGTCACAGCCAACTATCCAATTTATTTGCTATTTAGCAAAATTTTGGAACAATTCTTTATGTAGCTCGTATGAAAAGTGTACGGTGAATCTATCAGGCGAGAATGATAAACAATCTGTGATGTACATTAGATCATCAAGATCTGTGATTACTCTGAAGGACCCTTTGACAATACCTGTGGGGAGCAAGTCACTAGACTCACCATGTGCCTCTCCACTGAAGATAGAACATAGAAAATCATTAGTTCTTTAACAATTCGATCAGCTACACAGCCCACCTCGGCTGGACACAATCCAATTGTAACAATTGTTGGTTTCCAGGCAGAATGGGGCTTCGTGGTCAACTCATAAACAGATAATGGCCGCCTCATGATATTTTCCAGACCCCCTTATCAACTCTCCTTGGGTCCTCTTGATATGTCACAAATTGAGACTCTCTTATTTAAATCTTGTTACGGATTGGTGCTACAGTCAGCATTCATCAGAAGCAGCTGCCGGGGCTGCTGATAAGGGAGATCCTGAAGAATAAACTATTTCTGTGTAGGTCTGCAGGAACTAGCAAGGTTTAACAAATGTGGCCAAGTCAGTTTGCTAAAACGCCATGATGCTCACCACCTGCTAAAATTCATTTTGAATTAGGATTTAGGATTCTACTTTGTTAGTGTGTACCGAAAAAATAATATCTATTCAAAATTGTATGCATCCGACACATATATATATATATTGCAGGTGGGTTTGCTCTGAGCCCACACTAACAGTACCAAAGGTCCTATTGCAGGGAGAGTAGGGAATGCCTGTGATGTCACTAGGAGGCCGCTAAGAATGCTGTCAGGGTCTCAGGGGATAGGCTGTTGTGGCGGGGGGGTGGGGGGGGGGGGGGGGGGGGGAGGGAGGGGGAGGGAGGGGGAGGGCGGGCGGGATTTGGGTGGTATTGAAGGGAGGTCTGAATGTCACTGGGCCTTAAGGGGAGGAGCTCCAGGTTAGAAGGGAATTTCTGATGGAGGCGCCCTGACCCCTTCTTGCCCGAGATGCAACTCTCCTTATTTCTGTGTTTCCCCATCCCAGACCAAGCTGTCAGCTATCTGCCAGTCCAATGAGACTGGCTGGGAAGCAGCCCTTAAGTGACCATTAAGTGGCCACTTGAGAACCTCAGTTGGGCAAGAGTGGGCTTTCCCTCCAAAGCCCTACCCACCCCATTGTATAATCGCTATCAGGTTGGGTTGGGCAGGAATCCGGGGGGAATCCCATCTATGAAATTTCCCATTCCGCAGAACCTGCTAGGGAAGCATAAAATTCAGTTCTGTGTCTCCAGCTAATGCAAGGTGGCCATACAAAATGGTCACCGAAATCCATCTGCACCTGTGTAGAAAATCAATGATGTTATTTGCAGGAGACACAGGACCAGTTGGCTCTTATCTAAGGTCTGATGTAATTCTGACTTTCTAGGGCCTGCAGAAGGCATATGGGGGGGTTCTCCGAGCGCCACGCCGGGCTGGAGAATCGGAGCAACCGCACCATTACGTCCCGACGCCAGCGGGTGATTCTCCGAGATGCGGAGAATCGGCGCTATTTGCACCGGCGCGGCGCTGGCCGCAGGCCGCTGGAATCGGCGGGGCCGCCGATTCTCCGGCCAGATGGGCCGAGCGGCCGCTCCGACACGACAGAGTCCCGCCGGCGCCGTTCACCCCTTGTCACTGCCGGCGGGAACTCTGCGGGAACGCTGGGGGGTTGGCGAGGGGGGGACTCCCTCACCGGGGGGAGGGGGCCTCCAATGGTGTCTGGCCCGCGATCAGGGCCCGCCAATTGGCGGGCCAGCCTCTCCCTCCCTGGGCCTACTTTATGGCACGGCCGGCCCCTGAACACCAACCCCATGTTGGGTCAGGGCCGGCACGCGGACGAAGTTCCCTGTGCATGTGCAGGTTGGCGCGGCCCAACTGCCCCGTTGGGGCCAGAATAGGTCATGCCCCGGCCCTGTTCACGCCATCGTGAAACATGATGGCGTTCACGACGCCACAAACACTTGGCCACCATATCGGAGAATCGCCCCCCTAGTCCGGTTTAAGAGCAAGAGGCTCCAGAGTGTGAGGTTCAAAAACTGCAGGAAGGCCCCGCCCAAATGCCCACCCGTCATGGAGCGCATTTACTGGGTGGACGCCTTCAGCATCCGAATTAGAAGATGAAGCTCTGGAACTGAAAACATGGGATGGAGGTTGTAGTTCAGAATTACCAACATCAGGTATCAGAAACCTTCCCTCTCTCCTTTCCCATCCCGTTCCCTGGCTCCCTCCTTCCCCTCCGTCCCATCGACTCAGAGCAGGTGAGGCTTTTTTGATCACCGTCTTTAATGCTGTTCGATAAGCATCTCTGCTCCTTGCCCCTCCCTATTCTATCCCCCGCAATGACGTCGCAGAATAAAATCGGACAACTGCGCAAGCTCAGCATTGGCAGAAAACACAACCTTCACAATATCGTGGCATCCCAAAGCAATTCATTGTTAATGAAACACTTCGATCTGTAATCACCATTGCAAATTAGGCAAATGTGGCAGCCAATAAGTGAGCAGCTGGGCAGTTTAAGAACCAGGTAGTAAATGACCAAATAATCTATGTTCTATTGGTGCTAATTGAGAGATAACTGTTGGCCAGGAGAACTCACCCACTCTCCTTCACATCAAGCAATCTGCTATATCCACCTGTGCAGGCAGATGGAAAAATAGCTTAACATCTCAGTGCATCTAAGTGTCAGTGATAGCTCTGTTGGTAGCATTCTCGCCTCCAGTAAAAGCAAGTCCAGCCTGTCCAACTTTTCCTCAGAAAACAAAATTCTCATTCAAGGTATCAATCTAGTGAATAGCATCCACGATCACACCTGATAGTTAAACATACACATCTCAGCTCCTCTGCAATGCCGTGTTGACGAAGCACTGGCATGTTGGAGATCAGGGCTGTAGTGATCTGTACATCTGTACATACATCTGCACATACACAAGAGACTGCAGCACAGATGTAACAGCCACAGCATCACTAGAGGGCAGCATCAGAGACGGGTATAAAGGGTCCAGCCCAAGGGAGGATCTGCCTCTTTCAGAAGCACAGGGTTAGTGAGCAGCAGCAGACAGAGACAGCTCAGCATAGGCAGTTTACCTTAGCTTCACTGGTCATACCTCTTGACTGTATTATATCTAGTTAAGCTCTGGAAACAGAACAAACCCACTGAATAAAGTATTTGTGTTAACTGCAAGTCTACAATCTTTATTCAGACTTGGAGAATAAGATATGGTACCAGAAGTGATTTCAGAAAGCTAGCTAGACACCAGCAAGAGAAGAAAAACTTAAACCGGATTTTCAACTGTGGAAGACTTTGCAGCAAATGGGTCCTCGACGACTAACTGATTCAATGGAACTTGTTGGAACTCCATGGCAGCTGGAAACAACCGGTAATTTAAGTTATAACTGGAATCATTTATAACTGGAATGATTTAAGCACTGCCTCTGATGCAACAAAAATAGGCCTACTACTCTCAACAGGAGGGCATGAAGCGAAAGAAATCTATAATTGCTTTAATTACTTAGAAGGTGAGGACAACACCAAAGTAGAAGTAATACTCAAAAAATTTGCTGAACGCTGTAACAGTCAGTCCGGTGAGATGCTGGAAAGATTTAACTCTTGTCAGAGAAACGGAGGGCCCATCTCTGATTTTATTACAAATCTTACGTTAATACCACACGGCTGTGATTATGCTGATTTCAGAGACACTGTGATAATGCATCAATTAATTTCTAGACTATCTAACAAAAATTTGAGGGAAGAACTTTCACAAAATAACTATCTAGCTCGCGAAATCGCTATACAAAAATGCCTTGCTTATGAACAAAAACAAAATCAATACTTTGAGTCTCCACAAACATAAAAAACAAAATCAGTAAAAATGGCACGACCACTCACCACGAGGCGGAGGGACGGTTGAATTGGAGGAAGACGGAGGTTCTGAGCAGCAACCATCTTGAGAAAGGTGGCGCACATGCGCAGTTGCGAAAAGAGCACACAGTACAGGAAACTCGGAGTGCGCATGGGAAATCGAGTCCTACGCATGGCGTCACGTGTGTCATGATGTCAGAGGACTAGGGCCACGCCCACTTAAAAGGGAAATGCACGAAAATGAACAAAAAAAAATTTTAAACTGCAAAACCCAATTTTCTTGCCTTAAAAGACAGAACAATGCCCGAACTTAAACCAGCATTTAAAAATAACTTTCAAAATACCCTGGAACAAGCAGTTAGCACTGCCCTAGAAGATGATATTGTCCTTGTAGACTACGACTCAGATGAAGAATTCATCTTGGGAGATGGCTACCCCAGTACCAAATCCGATCCGCAACTCGCGGTGTTGTACCGTGAAGACCCCGAAGATGAGTTCTTCGGATTGGGGAATCTTCAGCCTAGAATACATGACATCCCGACTCGTGAGTGCAGGATTATGCTACGGCCTGATGCCAAGAAACAGAGAGTGGCCCACGCACCATGAAGGGTCCCAGCCTCCACACAAGAAGATGATTTGTTCATTGAACATGAAGAGAACGATCACAACTCCAAAACAAAAAGCAATGATTTGTTTATCGAACAATACACACAATATTGCTCAGACATGGCTGAGTTATTCGGAGATCCCGATCGCAGCATCAGCAACACGGTCGAAAAGCTCAACACGACTCCTGAAATGAAAAAAAATGAAAATCGCTTATTGTCACGAGTAGGCTTCAATGAAGTTACTGTGAAAAGCCCCTAGTCGCCACATTCTGGCGCCTGTCCGGGGAGGCTGGTACGGGAATCGAACCGTGCTGTTGGCCTGCTTAGTCTGCTTTAAAAGCCAGCGATTTAGCCGAGTGAGCTAAACCAGCCCCTAAACCACTCCACCTTCTCATGGTAGATGAATCCAATACCATGGTGCCATGGCAGATTGTCTATAAATTGAATGATAGCAATACCCAAGACGAAGACGACGCCACACAGAGAGCACAGAACGACTCAGTTGAGAGAGCACAGATGAACTCTACAGCGAGAACATTGCACGACTCCACAGATATAGTGATGACAGACTCCAGAGAGAGAGCGATGACAAACTCCACAGAGAGAGCGATGAAGGACTCCACAGAGAGAGTGATGCAAGCCTCCACAGACAGCTTGGTGACAGACTCAAAAATGGAAGCAAGCGAACACTCATAGCGAACGCCATGCATGACCAAGACTATGAAGATCTATCAAGCTTATTTGAGCCACCAGAAGAAGACACTGAATGTCTACCCACTGTATGTGAGACAAGTGACAAAGAAACCACAATTCCCATACAGGATTTGCAGGATCACAGCGAGACTGACATATCGCAGCTCATCTGCACAGAAGCACTCAACAATCGGGGGACAGCTACTCATGAGTCCAACGAAAACAACAAAAACAGAAACGACAGCAATGAAACAACGACCTGTACAACATGGTACAACTCTGCACATGAAGGACAATGCCACAGCACACTGCAAAACAATGACAAGACTACAAACATGCCATGGCATGATAAAGAATCTCACAAATTCACATCTGCTCCAGAACAAACAAGCAAAACAGCTTTCACGAACGATGACATACAGAATCAATACCACAAACAGAGGAAAAAGTCGAGGTCAGACAACGGTGCAACACAGAATCGCTACGCACAATCAAATGGAACAGGGGAAAAAGGTGTCCACATCATTAAACGACTCATCAGCAAAGCAGCCGAGTCACGTTCTGACATCAACCTAGCTCTGTTATCGTACCGAGCAACCCCAGTTAGCTCAGGACTGTTGCCAGCGCAAATGCTCTTCGGCAGAGACATCCGGACAACCCTCCCGGCAATGCAATTCCGAGATGCCGGCAACACACTGGTTCTCGACAAAATGCGGACACTCCGCTCCAAACAAAAACAATACTATGATCAATATGCAATCCCACTCAAGCCACTGACAATAGGTGACATCGTCAGAATCAGGGACCCAGAAAGATAGTCTGAGCTAGCCACGGTGATCAGGCAGGAGGCACCGCGGTCCTACATTGTCAAATCGTCTGCGGGAGTACTTTTTCGCCATAACCGCCGGGATCTATTACAGATTCGACCAACAACGCCAATATTTCCCACACTGGACTTGACTGAGTCCATTTGTCCACTGGACGATCCTCGCCACACAACGCCAGACAGTACTCTTGATGACATCAAACCATCATCTCTACTACCACGTTAAGATGCTCCAGCAGAGGCCGTAAGGCACCCGAACGGCTGCATTTGTAACGACACTGCAACACACGCACAAGACGAATATGGACATTTCTCATG
The DNA here is from genome assembly GCF_902713615.1 of Scyliorhinus canicula. Taxonomy (NCBI): domain Eukaryota; kingdom Metazoa; phylum Chordata; class Chondrichthyes; order Carcharhiniformes; family Scyliorhinidae; genus Scyliorhinus; species Scyliorhinus canicula. The sequence continues at coordinate 152,017,890 of NC_052146.1, forward strand.
ATCGACTCATAACACAGTTAATTGTTTCTGTATTACTTTTATCATTTTCACAGTGTGCAGATTTGCATATTCTCACCACTTGTTATGTACAGTTTTCTTGAGGCCAGTCTAGAAAACATGTCAAATTAAATGGGGGGGGGGGGGGGATTGTAATGATCTGTACATCTGTACATACATCTGCACATACACCAGGGACTACAGACAGATGTAACAGCCACAGCATCACTAGAGGGCAGCATCAGAGATGGGTATAAAGGGTCCAGCCTAAGGGAGGATCCGCCTCTTTCAGAAGCACAGGGTTAGTGAGCAACAGCAGACAGAGACAGCTCAGCATAGGCAGTTTACCTTAGCTTCACTGGTCATACCTCTTGACTGTATTATATCTAGTTAAGCTCTGGAAACAGAACAAACCCACTGAATAAAGTATTTGTGTTAACTGGAAGTCTACAATCTTTATTCAGACTTAGAGAATAACATAAGGGCTGCAACCTCTGGCAGAGTGCCAATTGCATCAGATTGTCACTCCACTCGTAGTTCCTTGCCAGGACGTCCAGGTGCTCCTATCTTATCTTCTGACTTAGGCCGTGCGAGATCTATGAAGAGCAGCAGGTTCACTGTCCAGAGCTACACTGTCAGAGCTATGGAGGACATGCAGTGTAGCTGCCATAAAGCAGATACATTTAAAAGAAGCCAAGGGAGATAAGATTATGAGATAAGTAGTGTAGCCCTGGTCTAAATCCCAGTGGGAAATATGGCCAAATGAAAAGGGACACTATAGCCTGACAGGTATTTGCAAACGCATTAGCAAAGTGAAGACACCCAAAGCCTGATGGTTAAAAAGGCTCTTCTAACTCTGTATCAGCAGATGCAGCATAAACAGTGGGGGTCTGCAATGAAGAACAGGATGTGCTGCCAGGGAGTGAGTACAGGAGCTGATTGGACAATGACTGTTGCTATACCTTGGATAGACAGTGATTGAAACAGACCCCTGTGTATCGTGCTCCTGAGAAGCAATATGACCCCTGAGTAAGTCACGACTCTTTGAGCATTCATGACCAGAAAAGACGCTGATTGATTACTGCTGCCGTGTGAGCACGTGACTGGGAGCATGAGACCAGGAGAGACAAAGAGATTTTATCAGCGATACCTTGATTGCGGAAGGAAGAAGCCTCAAGCATCCAGCTTGAAGAGGATTCCAATCCCCGCTTGTGCCTGGCCAGTGCGATGGGGTAGTGACATCCTCCACATGTCCACTACCAGAAATTATATAAGCATTAACAATTTAACCTATGCTTGTCAATGTACAGTGGTTGCAAAGGAAGGCAAAATCATTTATGTACTTTCCATGCAGTGTAAAAAAGATCCTTTCTTATAGTAGTGATAAGCACTGGGATTTTATGTTGTGTTCACTAAAGAAGTAATTTGATTCAAAGTTAAAGTTGTGTTTATCAATTGACTGGAGCGATGTTCCTGGTCAACAGTAGGGTGTGTCGAAGCGGGGTGGGAGGCCAGTGGGAGTGGGAATGTGGCCAATGTCATATCAATACAGTTTGTCTTTTTGATGGTCAATCTCATTGTATCAGCCAACACAGTAGGGGTTACCCACTAGGATGATTGTAAGTGAACCTAACCTTGCCCTCACCTGATATCTACATGCGTGCTGTTCTGGAAAATACAGAATGTGTCATTTGAAACATAGAGGTCTGACAATATCTGGTCTGGGAGAGTGCAGGGAAAGATCCCACAAGAGGTTGGTGGCAGCTGAAAAGAGCAGAAACTGTGGCCAGCTCTTCTGTCAAAAATGCAGTCAATTTCAATCTGTCAGAATTGTTATTACAACCTGCAGCAGGAGAAAGGGAAAAAGAAAAAAGAGAGTTTGCATAGATTTCTTTGTGCAGTTGAAATATTGTAATGGACTGCCCCTTTAAGCCCCGTAGTCCTTTCCCGATCGGAGGTCCCGATCTCTCCCGCCAAAAATCACTAAGCGCGGGCTTCCCTTGCTCCTCCCACTCTCCCCACGCGCGTGGCAGAAACAGAGAGCAGCAGAAGAGGAGAGCAGCAGAACGCGAGGCAAGAACAGCTGACGGCCCGGGGGAGCTCTGCTCCCCCCAAGGAGGTGGAAGGCTCAAAGAAACGGCAGCAAACAAGTAAGAAAGATTTAAGGGACTGCTTTTCTGGAGGTGGAGAGATTGTAGACTGCTTAATTAAAATGGATCCTGAAAGAGTAGACAAGGTATTGAATGGGGAGCACAAACTTGATGGGAGAGTTATTGATCCCAAGAAAGCTCATGCTATGAAGGGCAAGGTTGAAATACAATTGGCCCAATCTAAGGAAGTGTACCACCAGCAGCAACCAGCAGCAATGGAGAGGACAGAACACAGAAAACAGAGAGAGAGAGAAACAGCAACAAGAGAGAAGGGGAGGAGAACTAAAAGAGAGAGAGAGAGAGAGAAACAGCAACAGGAGAGAAGGGGAGGAGAACTAAAAGAGAGAGAGAGAGAGTCTGAAGGTCCCTACAACAAACCAGCAGCATCCAGAATCACTAATCGTTTTTCCTTTCTGTAAAGAAAATGTTTGCAACTTATAAAAAAAAGTATGATAATAATAAAATAATTTAACCTGAAAAAGTGGTTATTAGCTTACTTCACTTCCTTAGCAATGCAGGACCCAGGACATCGATGCTACTAAGGGGTAAGTAGGTAAAATTCTTCGGTGAAGGTATGGGTTATACCGGGGAATAACTTAGAAATATAGTTTGACCTGAATGGCACCCACAGAAGCCTGCATCGGAGTCAGGGAGTGAGAATCCCTGTTCACCATTTGGAATATCGGCCCTTTTTGGTATAGGGGGAATTCTAAGACAGAGTGGTGGATTTACAAAAACATGGCGCCCAACGTGGGGCTGAAGCCCATAATTACGCCCAGCCTGTTTTTTTTGCTTTCTCCATGGCATCCAGCGTGGAGGCCTAGAATATTAGAAGTTTCTAGGTAAAGCAAGGCCTAGAATATTAGAAGTTTCTAGGTAAACAGAATGGGGGTTAGAGTAGGGGCTAGAATATTAGAAGTTTCTAGTTCCCAAGAAACGGTTGGAATATTAGAAGTTTCTAACCGGCTCAAAGGCTAGAATATTAGAAGTTTCTGGTCTATGTGTGAGTCAGACTTTACCTGCTGAGTTTAGTCTGGAAAGGATATTCTGTGGATCGAGGGGACTGAAACTCAGGTTGGGTGTGAATCAGCAGACTAGAAGATGCTGACCCTGAGTGAAAGTCTGCAAGACATCTTGGTGACAGCACTAAAAATCTTGCATCCATTACTGGTAAAAGGAGGCCAAAAAATAAATCATCCTTAGAGTAAGGCAGATTGTGCGGAAAATTTTCTGGAAAATGGGGACGCCTAGAATTCAGAGACCAATAACCAATCGACCCTTAACTAAAACAGGAAGATAGTGCCTTAGTCAGCCTTGGATAGGGCCCAGAAAGGGTACTTATCCTTAATTTCAGATTGCAACTGAAAGGGACAACCAGGAACAGAACTTGAATTCCGTAAAATGGCAATGAGAATAATCCTCTTGCTCTGAAACATGGTCAAGAGAGTTGAAACAATGAAACAAGAGTAGAAAAGCTTAACAGAGGCAAAAAAACTCCTGCAGAAGTGAAACTTAACCGCATGGAGGGGTCTCAAAATTTTGTTAAGAATAACTAAAACCCTACAGAGTAGAGATCCAAGATCTGAGTGGATGAATGTGTGTGTGTATGTCTAATAAGGAATTGTGAATTTCCTTTAATGTTTGTATTTTTTTAAAAAAGTTGTATTTTGTAAAGCCGATTTTCACATAAATTGGAAGTTATAAACAGCAGACAGCAGTCAGCTGCTTTGCAGACTTTGAAATTGCTGCGTTGAAATTGAAACTGCATGGCTCCGCAGGGTCCTAGTGCCTGGTGATCACACAATGTCATCACACAAAGTCATATGCAGAAATAATGATGTTTAGAATGCTAAATACCTTGAAGAAGGAGCTTTAGAAAATAAAGATATTAAAACCAATTGATAATACAGAGTAAATTTGGGTGAAGCTACCCACTGAGACTGCAGGGAAAATAATCTGTGAAGCTGTAAAATGTAAAGACAAGATTGTTCAGATTCTGGGTACACATACTGTTGAATTAGAGAAGCATGGTATCTGGAGCAAAATAAATTGTATCACAATTTCTCACTGAGGGGTGCAATGATAGAAGGAGGAGGCTTAACAGGCCTTAATTGTATGATGTACATCAATGATAAGGAAAACAAACCAGTTCAAAAAGAAATGGTGGCAAAAGAAATCCGGAAGTCCTGGAGAGGGCATTTCTGGGTTAATCAAATGAAAACAGAAGGTAAAAATTAAAGAATAGGGCCCTCTCCACCCTTGATCTGTTCATTTGATTTTCAGATGGAAAAAATAAATAACGAACCAGTTCACAAGAAGGAAGAGAACTACACTCCAGAGACGAATCTTTTAGACAGGATTGGGGGGAAACTAATGATACGATTGGCTACATATTTGAGGGAATTAAATGACAGAACCCGGAGGAAAACTTTACGGGTTAGAAACAAATCAAAATATCAAATTATAACTGGACAGTGAAACCTCCGGTCAGACATCTCTAACTGGACATTAGCTGATGGGTGATCTGCGGTCTCCATGGAGTATGTACTATGCGGTGGAATTATTAAGGGTCTCGGCAGATAGCAGCGACTGACGAGGAACCCCAATATGATAAATGACAATAGTTTAAGAATTTTTGTAGCTTGATACCACGGCGGGAAAATTGTTACCAATGCAGCAAAACAATATTGCATTGAAGAGCTGTAATCGTTATTAAAAAAAAAAAAAAAAAATTTCATGTAAATTGATAGGGACTGTTATATATATATGATAAGGGGGGTATGTGTGTCGTTAAAGAACTTGATCCGCATTTCTAAACAGTGTTAATGTTTTAATAGAGGGGTAGTTTAGTGTGTTTTCTTGATTTAACTATATAGTATATTACAAATAATATTGATGTTGTTTGTATGCCATATTTAGTATGTAATAATTATTGTTCCCAAAGCCAAGAAGGAATGTTTCGATATTGATATTAAATTTTGTTAACAGTTGAAAATATGTAAAGTTGTAGCACACAGTCTATTTGTGTGGTTAGGTAATGAGTAATGTGTTAAGATAAGACTTAAAATTTTTACTATGTATTTAACAATAGGGAGAATTTGTTTGAAAAAGAGACAGTTCAATGTGGTTTTGCAAATGCTGTAATGAAAAATATACCCTTTGTCAGAAAGATATTCTCTCATGTAAACCAGAGGTTGGCAGACTTACATGATTCACGACAATGTTAGACATTAATGGGGAAGTTAGGAATACAAGCAGGATCAATTGAACATTTTAAATAAATGAAACAAGGGGATCAGTGGGTGGTACATGATATAATTACCCCATTCCAATCAGAAATGGAAAACAATTTGGACGACGGAAAAATGGGACACGTAACAGCCAGTGATGGACAAAAGATCTGTTTGGTTACTGATGAACTGAGTTGTGTGCTGGTTCTAAGGGACATGAGGAAGCTTATACGGTGCTGCTATCCCAAGGAAGTAAAATGCTTTGGAGGTAGTGGAACACACGGAAAGCTATTGTGTTACCTTCCTGAGCGGCTATGGCTATGGTTCACGGTAATTGGACTGGAACGGAAAACAAGACTCTTATTGACACTGTTCTGTGATATGCATACAAATGACAAAGATCAGGGATGTATGTTAGTACAATTGGATGGGGGGACAATAAACCAAATTATAGTAATGTTTCAAATGTCAAGACGGGGTGTTCTGGAAAATACAGAATGTGTCATTTGAAACATAGAGGTCTGCCAATATCTGGTCTGGGAGAGTGCAGGGAAAGATCCCACAAGAGGTTGGTGGCAGCTGAAAAGAGCAGAAACTGTGGCCAGCTCTTCTGTCAAAAATGCAGTCAATTTCAGTCTGTCAGAATTGTTATTACAACCTGCAGCAGGAGAAAGGGAAAAAGAAAAAAGAGAGTTTGCATAGATTTCTTTGTGCAGTTGAAATATTGTAATGGACTGCCCCTTTAAGCCCCGTAGTCCTTTCCCTATCGGAGGTCCCGATCTCTCCCGCCAAAAATCGCTCCTCCCACTCTCCCCACGCGCGTGGCAGAAACAGAGAGCAGCAGAAGAGGAGAGCAGCAGAACGCGAGGCAAGAACAGCTGACGGCCCGGGGGAGCTCTGCTCCCCCCAAGGAGGTGGAAGGCTCAAAGAAACGGCAGCAAGAATGAGGAGGATGAGAAGGAAGATGTTTGTTGGTGGACTCAGCTGGGAAACAAGTAAGAAAGATTTAAGGGACTGCTTTTCTGGAGGTGGAGAGATTGTAGACTGCTTAATTAAAATGGATCCTGAAAGAGTAGACAGGGTATTGAATGGGGAGCACAAACTTGATGGGAGAGTTATTGATCCCAAGAAAGCTCATGCTATGAAGGGCAAGGTTGAAATAAAATTGGCCCAATCTAAGGAAGTGTACCACCAGCAGCAACCAGCAGCAATGGAGAGGACAGAAAACAGAGAGAGAGAGAAACAGCAACAAGAGAGAAGGGGAGGAGAACTAACAGAGAGAGAGAGAGAGAGAAACAGCAACAGGAGAGAAGGGGAGGAGAACTAAAAGAGAGAGAGAGAGAGTCTGAAGGTCCCTACAACAAACCAGCAGCATCCAGAATCACTAATCGTTTTTCCTTTCTGTAAAGAAAGTGTTTGCAACTTATAAAAAAAAGTATGATAATAATAAAATAATTTAACCTGAAAAAGTGGTTATTAGCTTACTTCACTTCCTTAGCAATGCAGGACCCAGGACATCGATGCTACTAAGGGGTAAGTAGGTAAAATTCTTCGGTGAAGGTATGGGTTATACCGGGGAATAACTTAGAAATATAGTTTGACCTGAATGGCACCCACAGAAGCCTGCATCGGAGTCAGGGAGTGAGAATCCCTGTTCACCATTTGGAATATCGGCCCTTTTTGGTATAGGGGGAATTCTAAGACAGAGTGGTGGATTTACAAAAACAGTGCTTCATAGTGTGGCAAAATAGCCAATGGCCTGAATCTTAGACCCAAAAAAGAATTGGACATTTCAAATTAGGAAGTGGAAATTTTAAATTAAAACCACAGACAGGCCTGATGGGAAGTCAAACAGCCAACTCAAATATACTGGACAGAGACAGACAGTCAGGACCAGTCTGGGCATATCCTGTAAACAGGGGATCAGAAGATAGTCGGCCCCATTCAAATGTATTGATTGGTGTGGATTGCCCAGATGAAGCCAGACTTTCTGGCACCGAGATTTCCTACCTTTCCTTTATATGGAATAAGGTTACGTTGCAGATAATGCACCTGGGGAGTGTTCCTGATGTCCTGCAGAGTTGCAATCGGCAAACCCATTGGGTGTTGCAATTCTCACCCAGTGACCTCATTAGCTGAGGGCCAGAGAAATCTCTGGAAGGACTGAAGAGGGGTATTGGAAGACACCCAGGAACCCTCCCCAGCGAAGACGCAATGCAGAGGGAACGGAGAAGACTTGATGACGGACCAAAGAATGGATGGAAAAGGCATGGAGACAAGGGCCTTGAGCCGACTGAGGCTCAGAGGATTGGTCTGCAGTTTGATCAAGTTCATCAGCACGGGTAGTATTGGAATCTTGGGCAGATAATATTTGGGATAATTTGGGGAGAATAACTTTTATTGTGAATGTGAACAAATTTGAGTTGAATCACGAGCCTGCGTTTGTCCTTTGTTCATCTCGCAAATAAGGGCACTGTGTATAACATTTTATCAATAAACTGGTTGAAGTGTCCGATAATTTACAGACAACAATAGCAATGGACAGCAATTGGAATTTTGAAACTGTCACAGGCCCGGCAGGATCAGTAAGTATTGTTCAGGACAGGACAGGAAGTCAGAGTAATGTTTCCAAGCCTAGGTCAGATGGTCCCTAAACCATCCGACAATATTCTGTTGTGTGCCATTGTGAGCACTCCACAGCATCAGTCGACATGGGTATGAGGAACCCTCATTTAATGCCCAACAAAAATTGTGTCTATCAACACTTGCGTACTAAACCAAAAGTGTCTGGTCTGGCATCTCTAAGCATGGTCGAATTATGCTAATCAGTGTTCAGGACCAAAATTGTATGCGAAATCCAGACTTTCAAAAAGACATGCCTCATGAGAATTGTAGTCATTAAGTGCTAATTTCACCATTTAGCAAAATAACCCCCAGGGACTCTTATTGGATACACCCACCCTGTTTGAAGCCACATTTTCTGTGCATGGAAGAGGAGCTTTCACAATGAGACACATACCCTGGAATGTTGAGCTGATGTAGGTTGGCATAAACTCGAAATGAACGTCACGCAGGAAGGATAGGGCAATGGTATTTTAGCTGGAAGGTGGGAAGACTCCAGCAACCTAATTTGGAAATTTCCCATGGCCTTCTCAGGGCTGTGCGTTGTGTTGATGAGCACCACTATCTCAAATAACTTGCATAGACAAGTGGCATTTGTCTGGACTTTGAGCCAGAAGCACTTTCTCTGCTGGAAGGGAGCTATTTTGAGGATGGGAAACCACATAGGCCCAGGTTTCTTAATTGGCTGACATTTTTAACTCAGAGCTCTTTAAATATTTTTATTGATGCATACAAAGCTGGCTTGCAATGCAGACCAAGACCAGCAGCGCGGGTTCAATTCCCGTTCCAGCCTCCTCGAACAGGTGCCGGAATGTGGCGACTAGTGGCTTTTCACAGTAACTTAATTGAAGCCTACTTGTGACAATAAGTGATTATTATTATTGTTAATATTTTTATTATTATTATTATTATTATTATGAGGCTGAGGTAAGAGTAGGTGGGGTTTACTGAGCAACTTATTGGGCCTGGAGCAAATGCTCCCACTCCTCAAGGCCCTCAAGAAGTACTGAAAAGACACTTAGGGATTCTCCGCAACGGCCGACGCCGGTATGAAACCCAGACTGTTTCACGGCGGCGTCAGAGGCCGCTCCTTACCCCCTATACTCCCCCCCCCCCCCCCCCGGGGGGTTAGGAGCGGCTCTGCGGGGAACTCGGCCGCCGGGCCTTGACGCTGGCGTCAAGGCGGTGCGCCAATAATGACGCGGCCGGTGGCGCCAAAGTGACGTCAGCCGCGCATGAGCAGGTTGGCCGGGGCCAACTCCCGCATGTGCGGTTGCCGTCTTCCCCTCCACTGCCCTGCAAGGCGTGGCGGCTTGATCTTGCGGGGCGGCGGAGGGGAAAGAGTGCGTCTCTTAGAGACGCCGGCCCGATGATCGGTGGGCACCGATCGCGGGCCAGTCCCCTCCTGAGCACGGCCGTGGTGCTCAATCCCCTCTCCGCCCCCCACAGTCCCCAAACTTACCTTTCGCACGATGTTCACGCCGGCAATGACTAGGTGTGGTTGCCGCCAGAGTGAACAGGTCGGGAACGTCAGGCCGCTCGGCCCATCCGGGCCGGAGAATCGCCGGTCACCGTGAAAAACGGTGACCCGCGATTCTCCGAGCGGCGTGTCGCAAAACGCGACACGCCATTTTGGGGTGGTGGGAGAATTGCGGGGGGTGCCAGAGCGGCCCTCCTGCAATTCTCCCACCCAGCCTGGGGAGCGGAGAATTGCGCCCAAACTCTTTGGGCGAGATTCTCCGCACTCCCGACGGTGCGGAGAATAGCGTGGCTCGTAAAATTTTACGGCCACGCTGTTCCTACGCCCTCCCGCTATTCTCCCCCCCCCCACGCCCAACTCCCGACACGAATCGCTGCCGCCGTTTTTTTACGGCCGGCAGCGATTCACAGCTGATAGATGGGCCGAGTTCCCAGCCCTTTACGGCTGTTTTTACGAACGGCAAACACACCTGGTCTGGCCGTTCGTAAAAACGGCCGTAAACACTCGCATTTTATAACCATGGCACCGATTGGCACGGCGGTACCACGGCCGTGCCAAGGGTGCCATGGGCCTGCGATCGGTGCCCACCGATCGCGGGCCCGATGCCCGCACACTATTTGTCCTTCCGCCGCCCCGCAGTATCCATTCGCGGGGCGGCTGAGGGGCATCCCGGCCCGCGCATGCGCGGGTTTCGCGCAAATACGCGATGACGTCATCCACGCATGCGCGGGTTGGAGTCTTCCAATCCGCGCATGCGCGGCTGACGTCATATGACGCGTCAGCCGGCGCTAACTCGGGCAAGCGGGCTTAACGAAATTCGTTAAGCCCGTGATGCCGGAGCTTACGGCGTCGGGCTGCTAGCCCCGACCGGGGACCAGAATCGGTTCCCGGTCGGGAAGGGGGGGGCTGGCGTCAAACCCTCCCGGATTTGACGCCAGCCTTACGATTTCTCCCCATATGGGAGAATCTCACCCTTTGAATTCTGCCCTTCACACCTCCTTCACATACCTGAGACGCGATTCTCCGATATCATGCCGGTTGGGGGAATAGCGGGCCGCGCCGTTTTTTCACGCGACGCCGGTCCGACGCGCTCCCGCTATTCTCCCAACTGGCCAAATTTGTCTCATCGTGTTTCGCGCGCAAAAACACGGAGAATCGCCCGATGCAGTCAAAATGGCGATTCTCCGGCACCCCCGCTATTCTCTGGCCCGAATGGGCCGAAGTCCCGACGTAGTGATGCCAGGTCACGCCGTCGCCGTCCACACCTGCTTTTTTAAGTCGCCAGCCAGTCGTGCTGGCTGACGAGGAGTGAGGAGGTGAGCGGACCGTCCCGGAGTCTCCGCAAACTGGGGAAGGCATCCCCGAGAACGCAGCGGCCAGTGGGAGGGGGGAGGGGGGGAGAAGTGGGAGGGGGTGGGAGAGGGAGAAGTGGGAGGGGGGGAGAGCTAGTAGTGGGGGGGAAAGAGAGGGAGAAGTGGGAGGGGGAAAGAGAGGGAGAAGTGGGAGGGGGGAGAGCGAGTAGGGGGGAGAGAGAGGGAGAAGTGGGAGGGGGAGAGAGAGGGAGAAGTGGGAGGGGGAGAGGGAGAAGTGGGAGGGGGGAGAGAGGGATAAGTGGGGGGGAGAGGGAGAAGTGGGGGGGGGAGCGAATAGTGGGCGGGGGGGAGAGGGAGTGAGTGGAGTGAGTCGTCCACCCCCGGATGCAACATGTCAGCCGCCCTGCCATGGCAGAACGGTCACGAGGGCACGGCCGCTGGTTCCCCTGTGGCTGATGGCCACAGCCCACTGATGCACCGGTGAGGAGGACGTGTTGTTAACTGCCCGTTGGACGCAGAAAGTGACCAGGGGTTAGGCTGGCCACGTGTCAGCAGCGCGACCAGGCCACCGGGATACACAGGTATCCCGTGGCAGACGGCTGCCGAGGTGTCGAATAACCTCCGTCTAACATGTCGTTTCTCTGCCCCCCACCAACCTTCTGTAGGTGACGATAATGTATTCGAACCGAACAGCTATGTTCAGCGCAGTGGTTGGGGCCGCAGCACTGCAGTTGGACATCCAGCAGCATCCACAGCCACATCCCACAGTGGATGCAGGGGCAGCTGCAGCAGCAGAGGGAATGGCCGCGGAGTGGCCCGTCGTCGAGCAGGAGGAGGAGGAGGGGACATTGATGGTGGAGTCAGGGCGCCAAAGGCGACGACCAAGGCCTAGGGTGTACCGTGACCGGATCTCTTTCAAGACAATGCCGGACATCACCTGCAGGAGGAGACTCTGGTTGAGCAGAGAGACGGTCACACATATCTGTCACCTCGTGGCGCACCTCGCCCCACGTGGAACAGGAGGAGGACACGCGATCCCGGTTGCCGTCAAGGTGACGGCGGCACTTAACCTTTATGCTACCGGCTCCTTCCAGTCCGAGCGGGGACCTATCCAGGATCTCGCAGTCATCGGTGCACAGGTGCATCCGGGATGTGACCGATGCCCTGTATGCCATCGCTGATCGCTACATCACCTTTCCCGAGGACAGAGCAAATCAAGAAGCACGAGCCCATGGATTTGCCAACGTGGCCGGGATGTCAATGGTCCAGGGGGTCATTGATTGTGTTCACGCCCCTATGCTCCCGCCTGCAGGCAACAGGGAAGTGTTCACAAACAGGAGGGGGACAAACTCCATGAACATCCAGGTGGTATGCGACCCCCACATGAAGATCATACACGTGTGCGCAACGTTCCCTGGAAGTGTGCATGATGCGTACATTCTTGCACAGTCATTCATCCCTGCTATGTTTGAGGCACGGCCCCCCCCCCCCCCCCCCGGCTGAGGGGCTGGTTGCTGGGCAACAGGGGTTATCCACTGAGGTCTTGGCTGATGACGCCCATACGGAGGCCTCAGACCAACACGGAGACCCTTTACAATGAGGCCCATGCAGCAACCAGGGGTTGTGGTGGAGCGCTGCTTTGGTCTGTTGAAAATGCGATTCAGGTGCCTGGACTGCTCCGGAGGGGCCCTGCAGTACCAGGCCGACAGGGTCGCTTGCATGGTCATGGTCTGCTGTGCGCTGCACAACATCGCAATGCAGAGGGTAGATGCCCTGGTGGAGGAGTCGGGGGGAGAAGCCACTGGCAGTGGTGCCAACACGGAGACAGAGGAGGAGGAGGAGGAAGAGGTGGTGGTGTGTCGGGCGCAGCACACAGACACGACCCGGGTGCCGGGTCCAGGAGGCTGCACGACGGCACCGGTGAGGACAGCGGGCACGCGACGCCTTGGTGGCAGCAAGATTCACGTGCCATGTGCGATCGCACCGCTGAACACTACCACCTGCATCGCCAGTCGTGCAGACGGTCAGCACACAACTCTCACCACCACCACCACCCCTCCTCCCCGCACCCCCTCTCTGTGTACACTGCTCCACTTCGAGATCACCCTTACCACTGCGGCACAACGGTATGGCATGACATTGATGGCTGTGTCAGAGGGTGTGATCAGTGCCATGTGGAATGATGATAGCCTGCTCTGCGATGAGCTGTGAGCTCAGAATCGTTAGACAAAGTCTGACTCATGGCAATAGCTGAACCATCCATCTCGCTGGTTGCTGAGCTCATCAGGGACACTCCATCACGTGCCCGCGTGGGGTAGCTGTGGGAGGGGGGGGGGGGGGGGGGGAAGGGACTGCACACCCGGCACTGAAGTTTCACCGTTCATCAACTCCAGAAACACTCAGTCACCATCACGATCCCCGTGGCAACGGAAAACTCACACTTACACATTAAGTGCAACAATGCGTTTAATGGTGAATATTATGTACAGATGCCCTAGCCCCTACAACTAAACTGTGCCCTTCACCCGTGCCAACTTACTATGTGTCCCTCTTCTTTGCCTTACGGACCCTACCACTACGTCTAAGTGAATCCCCAGATGGTACAGCCGGAGTGGAGGCGGACTGCTGAGAATCACTCCCTGCAACATGTCTCCTCGTCGGCACTCGTTTCCTGGGGCGACCCGGCCTTGATTGGCCAGGCTGCTCCGCGGGCGTTTCGGATGACGTGGTGCCACCCTGCTCTACCCTCACTGTGGGACGGAGGTGCGAACAGGGAGGTGCCCCACCAACACATGGCGCTGCCAGTCCTGGAAGCCTACAACCTTATCGACCAGGGTCCAAAGGTTCACTGAGACGGACTCCAGGGAGTGAGACATTCTCGCCAGGGACTGTGCGACCTCAACCTGCGAGTGCGCGACGCCATCCAGCACGTGTGTCAGGCGGTCGATGCTCTCCGCGACTGACTGCTGGGACTGTGCCATGGCCTGCTGGGACTGTGCCATGGCCTGCTGGAACTGTGCCATGGCGTGCTGGGACTGGGCCATGGCCTGGTGAGACTCGGCCAGGGCCTGTAGCACGCCAGCAATGTTGTTTTGGCTCTGGCGCATTGTGCCTGTGAGAGGGCAGCCCTGTCCAGGGCCAAGGATTACGCTTGCACATTAAGCCCAACGCCTTGCAGAACCTGACCCATGGCCGAAACCGTTTCACCCATTGCCTCGACCGCAGACACCACCCGTGCGGTGTCGGCCTGGGTGGCTGCCATGAGCGGCACCACTCCCTGCTCCTGGATGCAGTTTGACTCCTCTAACTGCGTCTGCAGCTGCTGGAAGATGGCCCTCATCCCGTAATTGTGTCCCTGGGTTTCAAAATGCATCAGCTGTCCACGTGGGTCGAGTAAATCCAGGAACCTGGGAAATGTCTGGAAGCCAGCTGAATGCTGGGCCTGGGCTGCCCTCCGACAGTCCAGCCCCTCGTCTGCTCCAGCCTCCACCTGCTGTACCAGCTCAGCTGTGTGGTGCACACCAGACCGTGACCCAGGAGCCTCATCACTTAATTGGCCAACCGAGGTGAGTGTTTCTAGGATGGTGGATGGTGTGGGAGACAGCAGTGCCGCAAGCTCTAGATCCTCGTCTGTCATAAAACCAGCAGTGTCCTCGTCCCAGTCATATCCCAGCGCAGGCTGCACGCGGCCCATGTCTGGTTGTGTGTCAGGTGACTCTGTTGACTGCGACGACGTCCTCTGTGCATCCTGCTCGACGGTCCCGGGTTGGGAGGATGGCAGTCCTGGCTGACCTCCTGCCACCCTCTGGCTTGCGACCTGGGTGCGGTGGTCGTGGCAGATGGGCGCCTGTGTGTGGCAGCAGACGGTCCTGGACGTTCGTCAGCACGCCCTAGGGAACAGAATAATACGGGGTTAGTTAGACACGCTCGGCCGGGCGTAGGATGGTCCAGTGGGTCGAGAGTGAGGGGACAGAGGATGGGGTGTCCAGTGGGTAGAGTGTGAGGGGACAGAGGATGGGGGGTCCAGTGGGTAGAGTGTGAGTGGACAGCGGATGGGGGATCCAGTTTTTAGAGTGTGAGGGGACAGAGGATGGGGGGTCCAGTGGGTAGAGTGTGAGGGGACAGAGGATGGGGGGTCCAGTGGGCTGAGTGTGAGGGGAGAGAGGATTGGGGGTCCAGTGGGCTGAGTGTGAGGGGACAGAGGATGGGCTGGGGGGGGGGGGGGGGGGGGGGTTGTCATGCAGGGTTGTCTCACTTGGTTCTGCACCTCCAGCCTCGCATTGCGCGACCTCCCGGGTGCCAGAGCCCCCGGCAAAGGTCCAGTGCCCTCTGCTCGAACACTGTCAGGGGGTGCAGAATGGGTGAACCCCCTCCGGTCCGGTTGCGCTCCCGGTTGTTGTGAGCAGTCTTGTCCTGTTGGGGGAGGGGGGCATAGATAGATCATCACAATTCGGCAGGGATCATCAGGGCGTTCAGATATTGGCACAGGGTGGGGGGAAAGTTGCAGCTACACCATGGCATCTCTCCAGGGGGTCGCAGTGCTCATGTGGGTCTGTGACAACTTTGTTAAACACCCTCCACTCACTCTCGCCCCCCCTCCCCCTCAGGCACGAGGGGGAGGTGGGTGATGAGGGACATGGGGGTGGGGGATTGTTGTGACCCTCTTGGCACTTACCCTGGCAGCCCTGGTGAGGTCGTGGAGCTTCTTCCGGCACTGCTCCCCAGACCGAGGGGTCTGCCCCACAACACTGACTGCCGTGCCCACCTCACGCCAGGCCCGTCACACGGTGCTGGAAGGGTGGCGATGCCCTCATCTTGGGCAGATGATTCCCCTCCGTTGCTCCACCTCATCGAGGAGGGTCTCGAGGTCAGTCTCACCAAACCTCGGGGCGGACCTCCGTGGTTCCGACATTTTCACTCCCTCCCTTGTTGTCGTTGCTCGCGCAATTCGGGCATCATCTGGCGTCATTCGGGCGTCGCGGGCTTCAAACGTCATCTCCCACGTGTTTCCCGCGGCCCCGCTCCTAGCCCATTTCTGGGGCCAGAATCGATCGGGAACGAGGCCGTTTCGCCTTCCCGATGCTGCGCAGCATCGGAGAATCGCGCCCCTGGTTTCCTGAGTCTGGGGAAACCCACCGACCGACATGAGTTAAACACAGAAGGACGGTTAAAATGAGGGTAGTCAGCCTTATTATGATGTTTAAATGTCTAAGCCACCTTGTCTAAGTGGATTGGTTGCTCACCCCTTGTCCTACTTCAGTTGAAACTGATGGGTGCGTTTGAGGATAACTGACTATCTGTTTCAGATTTTTAATGCTTTAACCTCCCATCTGACCCCAACCCACCCATTTTGCGGGGAAGGCGGGGGGGGTTAAAATTCTCCTTCTTTGTAACCTTCAGCTCTGACACACAGAGACAACAATCTCCAAACTAATCTTGCTCATAATATTACCCATTACCGGCTAATCTTTAAGTGAAACAGAAACTTGCAAGGAGTGTTGCTATGGGAACACCAGCGTCTCTAAGCTTCTTTCTTTCCTGTGATAATATCTGAATCAAGAACCGTACAAATAAATCCTGGTTTTCAATTTTCAATTTGCTTTGCAGCTCTTAACTGTGTAATTGTTCTCTATTCTGAAATGCCAACAGTGGGTTTTCTTAGAACCCAGTGATGCTGTACGTTATGGGAAGTGCTGAAAATTACAGAGTAAAAACAACCTGGAGGGTGTGAACTTAGACTGTCACTCAGATTTAGATGAAACATAGGCATTGATCTGATTGGCCTTGAATTTCCTTATCAATTTGAGGATAATTTCAGAGCATAATCAGCTCAGATAAATATTTTAACAGAAAATTAAGATGGAAACTATTATCGTTAGCTTTCTACCCCCACCCCCCCCGTAAATCGTTGACATTTGTGGCACAGGAGTCCACTCAGCCCACTTTGTCTAAGTCATTCATCGTCTCCCACTGTTATTAGCCCCATTGAAGTTGCTAACTTTTCGATAGATATTTGAATTTCCAGTGGCTCACTGGAAGGACCATATGACAAGGTTTAAAATTTTAAAACTTTTACTGTAGTAAACCAACTAAAAACAACTTTGGCTTTCCATTATTCAGGAGGCAAGTTATACTCAAAACTACAGAAAGGTTTCCCCATTTAACTGATAAACTGACTGGAGTATAATTCCTCCAGCATTATACTGTACTCCATCGTGTTATTCCCCAGAAACCAGGCCGAAATGATTCTTGATTCCTGTTGGTTTGTCTTCCTCCCTTCTCCATTCCAACTGGATAACTCTTAATCCCAGAACTGATTCACACAGCAAGGGCTAATGGGAGATTATTCCCTCTAACCATGACTTCCAGCCTCATTTATATCCTCACGAACCCAAGCTCTTCAATTTGAGTACAAGCTCTGACCTGTATTTCATGTGGTGACAGACAGAGTCAGCATTTGCCTCTGTTCTCTGGGATTCTGTCCCAGTTGGTTTAGAAGTTGTTAGACTACCCACCCCTCACCCTCATCCTCCCTCTTTCCGATGCAAGCTATGCTGCTACTCATCCTCAATGCTCCCGCATAAACCATGCCATCTCCAAAGCCACTTTCCAAGTATCCACCATGGGCAGACTGCTGAAGATAAAAACAATGAACATATTAAATTCTAGTACATCTCTCTCTCACAGACACTTGACAATGAAAATGAACTTCCATTTATTCACTCCATTCAAATGTTTTACATTTTAAATATTTTAAATAGTGGTTAATCTCTTATAAAAACAAGTTTATATTCAAATCCCACTTCTAAAACAGCTAATCCTTTAATAGACTCTTTAACTGACAATCAAACTGTAGACTCAGAACTCCCTGCTGAGATAATTATAGTTTTTGACACTCAGCCAAGTTTTCAAAATGATATAATGATTGATGTTGGTGAAATGACAATATAGAACTTGATTGAAACTATACAACCAGTTATTCTTTCTTTTTCCAACAATGCCTCTTAATCAAGACAGTCAAGCAGAGGGTTTTTTTCCCACTCTCATTGATAGCTGCTGCCTGTTTGTGCCATATTTAAAGAACAATGGTTTCAAAAATCTTCTGATGACATCCCTTCAACAGACCTTATTCTCCCTTCAAGGGTGTTTATCTATACTCCATCAACTCATGGCGAGCACCCCATGAGTTAACACCCTTGAAATGGCTAAAATGAGCATGCTTGAATTCCGCATTAAATTCAAATGGTCCTGCTGAGTTCAGGATTCCCTCCCCGTCCCTTCCCCCGTGACATAATTGTGTAAATGGGGGCGGGGCATCCACACCTGAGTCAAGCACGCCACTTTTCGAGGTTCACAAAGTCGTTCCAACGACGCAACAAATCTAGCACTCATAGTATATTCACCATTAGCACAGCTGCTGTGGCCATTGTTTCTCAGTATGAATGTCTTGCGCCTTTTTCCCAGTGAATCAAGCTTGGTGTCCCTTTAACCTAGAACAACCAAACCACCCAAACTTTGTCAGGCAGAATTTAGAACAGGTCGGATGACCCCCATTCGTTTCTCCATTTTACCCGAAATTAAAATGACAACCCAAACAATAAAATCTTACAAATTTCTTGTTTGTAACATAGCCTTTCATCCTATCATAGCCCTTCTATTTTGTTTTTCCCCATTACAAGCCTCTCTTTCCCCTTTCTCTGCCTCTGTGTCTGTCTAAGGCCCGCATTGTCTGGTGGTGTGAGCTGTCAATGGGGCTTCCCGTTGTTTGCAACCTCACTGCTGCAAACTCATAGCGGGGGTTCTCTTTCGGACCATCCCGCCGGTGGAAACAGCTGGCGAATCTCGCTCCTTAACTCCGACTTTTCCCTCTTCACAGTGCTGCCTGATCTGCCGAGTATATCTGGCATTTTCTGTTTTTATTTCAGATTTCCAGATTCTGCAGTGTTTTACTTCTGTGTCGGTAATTGACTCGCTACCATCGTCATCCAGGAAACTCATCCAAAAGCAGATCTTTGCTTCTTCCAATTGGAATTCCATTTGTCTCTCTTATCTTGTTCATCATCATTGTTTTCTATTTCTCTGCCCGTGTTTGACATTCCCTTTTGTCTTTCCTCAAATATCCTTACCCTGTTTTGATTAAAAACTCTTTACCTCTCCAGTTCTGATGGAAGATCTTTGACTCAGTAAAGATTAACTTTATTTCACTCTCCATGGATGCGGCCCAGCTTGTTGAGTATTTCCAACATTTTCAATATCCCACATCCAGATTACTTCTAGAACATAGAACATAGAACAGTACAGCACACAACAGGCCCTTCGGCCCTCGATGTTGTGCCGAGCAATGATCACCCTACTCAAACCCACGTATCCACCCTATACCCGTAACCCAACAACTCCCCCCCTTAACCTTACTATTAGGACACTACGGGCAATTTAGCATGGCCAATCCACCTAACCCGCACATCTTTGGACTGTGGTAGGAAACCGGAGCACCCGGAGGAAACCCACGTACACACAGGGAGGACGTGCAGACTCCACACAGACAGTGACCCAGCCGGGAATCGAACCTGGGACCCTGGAGCTGTGAAGCATTTATGCTAACCACCATGCTACCGTGCTGCCCATTTACATTTACATTTTTCAGATTAGATGGTGGGGAGAGCGGGAGATGGTTCGTTCAAATGGCGAAATGGCTAGCGTGCAGAATTCTGGCAGCAGTGTGGGTTCGTTCCCCATACTGGCTGCGATAGTTCATGGAAACCTGCCTTCTTACCTTGACCCACCCTCAATGTGGAGTGGTGCCCCTCCAGCTATATAACCATTTGTCCCACCATGATGGAGAAATGTATCTATGGTTCTTTGTGCACTAGAACCGCTTAAGGATATATTGGCACTCTCAAAACCCTGACACATTCAGGGAATTAAAAAGAACTTTGCAATTACTTCATATCTAATCCATGTTGTAACTAACTTGGAGCTTTTGCTTCCAAGTAAACAAACTTCAAAAACTTTTATTGATCTATTTTCTCTTGGTTTCCCCAAAGCTTCCACCTGATTTGGAAACGTAGCTAAACATTGGCACCGAGAATCATTGCTACAACTAATTGAGGCTCTGCAGTGTAAGTGGCTACTCAGAACTTTGTGTCCCATCCCATGTATTATTCACAAATCTTGCCAAGCTCCATCATATAAAATACAAGATTCTCATTCTCGTCTTCAGAATTTTCTCTGCCCTTACCCAGCCTGTCTGGGCCATAGTTTCAACCCAGAAGTAGCATCATAGAATTACACAATGATACAGCTCAAAAGGAGATCCTTTGACCCAACTCTGCATACACTGTCCACTCTTGTGATTCTGCATGACTTCTTGTTCTCTGTTCCCTCAACTCCACTATTCAGACAACAACAAAATCACTACCTCTGGAACGATTAACACAGAGAATGTCTCAAGGCAATTCTTGCAAGACAGGATATGACCATTGAAAAGAGAATAGACACTGCACATTGGAGGAGAAATTTAGGAAGGGAAACTATCAAAAAGGTGGGTTTTAAGAAAAGTTTTGAAAGTGAAGAAAGCAGTGAAGAAACAAATTGATTTCGGGCAGTGTTGTAATTTGCCTTTAAGGGATATCAGCATGACTAGAAAGAAAATGTGTAGTGTGATCCAGTCTCAGTTTCAATTTTACTTTGAGTAGAGTGCACATGCACAGCTCTGATGCTTGCAAACTTTATACCTATGTTACAACGTATTTTCACGTGGCTAGTCTTAATAAATTAACCCACAATGTGTTTCCCAATCTCTTGTGAAAGAGTTGTGCCTTGTGTCTAAGCTCAAGGACTTATATCATTATTAGAACATAATAGGAGTTCCAAAGAGTGATTAACAGGTGACAGAAGTTTATGCCACAATTATGTGGTTGAATCTCTACAGTGCAGAAGGAGGCATTTGGCCCCTCAAGTCTGCACCAACCCTCTTAAAGAGCATCCTACCTAAGCCCATACCCCCTCCCTATCCCCATAATCCCACTTAACCTTTGTACGCAAATAGACAGTTTAGCATGGCCAATTCACCTAACCTGCACATCTTTGGACTGTGGGAAGAAACCCAAGCAGACACAAAGAGAATGTGCAAACTGCACACAGACAGTCACTCAAGATTGGAATCGAACCCTAGGTCCCTGGAGCTGTGAGGAGGCAGCGCTAGCCACTGTTTCACTCTGCCACCAAGGTAAATGGGTTTGGGGAGGTAGGGGGAGCATGGACTGTGGAATGCATGAGACAGAATCAAATATTTGAAGGGTTTGAGTAGTGATATATGACTGAAGGAGATGGCAGAGAGTCAGAAAAGGCCCTGGAACAATTTAAAGGTGAGAATGAGCACATTGAATTATGTTTTGGGGAACTGGGAATCAAATGATAATATGGGTGATGGCGCAGAGAGATATAGCAGCTGCATTTTAAATCAATTTAAGCTCATTGAGAGTGCAGGATGGAAGACAAGTGAGACAGACATCAGCAAAATTGAGTCTATTGATGAGAAAGAGAATGGATAAAGGTTTCAGCAGCAGAGGTGCTGAATTAAGGCATGCAATGTCGATAAAATCTGAGAAGGTTGGCTGACCTGACTATCTTCAAAAGCTGCTGACTCTGCATTAATCTCCAATTTAAACTGGACAGATTGATAAATTCCTTTGGAAAAAGCGACTGGGACCGGGCAGGCTTAAATAATTGTAACATTTTTAAAAAGCTTACAGTTAAGCATATTTGGCAGAAAAAAAATCCTAATTGATGTTTACATTGGAATTGAATGACTTGATCCCTCTCTAGGACACCAGGGACAGCAAGAAGTTAGAACAGTGGACCAAATGAAATTACAACATTATTTGTATTTGTGAGGTTTCCACCAAATGTACCTTGACAGATTCAAATAAGTCAATGTGAGGCTGAAACAGAAACAAACATTCTTCATTATGTCACGTTGGCATGATTGTGCGCATTTAAACTTAGAATAGAAATGACCAATCTAAAAGAAATTTAAAAAGTGGAATTTTAATAATAAAATTAACTAATGCTAGCCACTCGTTTTGGAGTTATTTATATATTTTTTATAAATTTAAAGTACCCAATTCATTTTTCTTACAATTAAGGGCAGCTTAGCGTGGCCAATCCACCTAGCCTGGACATCTCTATGTTGTGGGGGTGAGACCCACGCAGATACAGGAAGAATGTGCAAATTCCACTCGGGGCCTAGATCGAACCGGGTCCTTGGAGCCATGAGGCAGTAGTGCTAACCACTGTGCCACTGTACTGCCCACTCGTATTGGAGTTATGCTGGCATTCCTGATCCCAGGCAGTTATTAGACAGGCCATTAAAGACATCATTTAAAAATTAAAGGTTGGCTTCATGAGCAACATGAGACCTTCAGACCTGAGGGAGCTGTGTGAATTGATGCGTTTGATAGCTTCACAGCTCGCTCACCAGTGTCTAACGGTTAATAAAATAATATGATTTGATACTATTTGTGGACGTTTTAAAGGTTGCTCTGCAACTACTGCAGCTGACTCCTTGAAATGGTCTTGCAACATGTGATTAAATTCCATTCAGCTATCTTCACATCCAGATAATTCCACACATTTCAAACAGGTGGGAAGCTAAATATAACCAGTCCAACTGCCTGATCTTTACTGACTAATTTTTATGTGACAGATGGGTGTACATGAAGTGTGTTTACTGACTTGGTTGAACTTGTTTGATGATCTATACTAACTGAGGTTTCCATGTTTAGCATTCGGTTAGAGGTGCCTGTACCAGCAATGGAATAATGGAAGAATAATAGCACATACAATTTATCCCTTCATTAGCAATGTTGTTCTTGAAATCTTAATCAGAAGAAAGTTTCCTTCAGCTTGTTAATCATCCAAGTCTTGTCAGCCCATACTTTCTCCATCTTTTATGAATGTTGATTCTGAATAAATCTATAGTCGAAATATGATTGTTAATGGACCAAAGCCTTCGCTGATCCCATCCATTTGCAGTGCACTAAATAATTTCTCGATGACGAACCTAGGTTGTTGAATCAGTACGAATGGCATCTGACTCTTCAATGGCAGTTGGGAAACAAAGAGTGAAGTTATTTGCTTGCACAAGGAATATTCAGACATAGAATTCCTCAGCAGGCTCTCTGATTGCCGTCGAGACTGAATTTTATTTAAATGGGATCAGTATTTGAAACAGAAGAATATGAAAGATGATGGGGGGGGGGGGGGAAGGCAAATGGAGCAGATTGTTCCAGTAGACAAGTTAGGACCAGCAGAGGACAAGTAAAACTAAACAATTAAAGTGGTTGAACTCTTTCAGGACTTCAATATCTTTGATTCATCGTATTGTGCAGAGCAGCACTGGCCAAAACCCTTTCCCTTGCACTGGAATGTAGAATTCCACTTGAATCACCTCCAGTTGACTCCCATAATACAAGTTTCTCGTTAACAAGCCAGTTCCTGTAATACAGGCTCCACTGCACACAATAATTTCCCATTCAATCTCATTTTCAGAACCTTATAACTCATTGTGTCACGCCTGACCAATTGGGAATCCTATTGCAGGAGTTATTAATATTATGATTGCATATAGAATGCAGAGAATGTGCTCCGAACGACTGGCACCAGAACATTGCCACCAATTTATTGCCTTGCCAAAATGTTTTGTTTAAAGGTAATCTCTTATGAAAAAACTGCAAAGTTGTGTATTCTTTAACCAGAGTCATATTACATAAATGTAGAACCTTTGGAGTATCATTTTTGCAAGCGACCTATCAAAAATAATCCAATGCAGTTCGTATGTGTTATGTGTGAGTGCAAAATATACTTCAAAGTCAGGTTTAATGCTTCCCACCTTTTTAGATAAATGCTCCATTACAAATCACATTTCAATATTCTTATATCACTGTTGTTTGTGGGAGCTCATTGCGGTCAGATTGCCACATTTTCTATGTTTCAGTGGCAATTACACTCAGAAACTGTAATTCTTTGGCTGTAATAACTTTTGGGATATCCTGCGGTCATGCAAAATGCTGTATAAATACAAGTTATTTTTTACGAAAGCACAAAGTCCTGCACCCTGATATGCTTTACGTGTTAGCGTAGGTTTGTATATCTGTTTTTCCTCTGCCTGTCACCAGCACAAATTATGTCACACTAATCATCAAAGGTCAAGTGGGTAATTTCTGTTTGCTGATCTGTTTCAATTGCAGCAGTAAATTACGATCTGAACAAGCAGTCAATGTTACTTTAATGACCAGGCCGTAACAGGGCATGTAATTACCATATGCAAGAACGTAAGATTTTTTTTAGAAATGGGAAAATGCTTTTGACACCAATAAGCTCATCAGTGTAAATTACTCCAATAACCTTTTCATTATATCCCTCAACTCTTTCTCCACTCTCTCCTGAAATACATGTAATTGCCCTTGAGTCGATTTGTGCTGTCTCTTTCACTCATTCCCCTGGTAACTGTATTCACATTTTTTATCTACCTTTGGGTGAAAATGTTCCTTCGTACTCCTCACTGCCTAATTCTTAAATCATTTGCATTTATCAAATAGCTTCCATGACCTCAAGATGTCCCAAAGCACCCAAACAGCAAATAGCATGTTTTGAATACCATCCACGGTTAGCTCAGTTGGCTGGATATCTGGTTCGTAATCTGGGACAACACTAACAACATGGGTTCAATTCCCATACTGGCTGAGGTTATTCATGAAAACCCCACCTTCTCAAACTTGCCCCTCGCCTGAGGTGTGATGCCCTTTAGATTAAAACACCACCAGCCTATGGTCCTCTGAGACTGTGGTGACATTTACATTACTTTACCTTGTACATATACAATAATGGAGACGAGAACTGAACACAGTCTCCATCTGCAGCAACTCTGGCCAAGGACATGCCCAGTAACCCAGGCAGCAGAGTGTAAAGGAGAAAGTATTGTTAAATGCTGGCAAAGCATAACCAGCATTAACAGGTTAAGATGATTAAGCTATTATGTACAGAAACTGTGAATTATGCAGGCCATGCTTGAGAAGCCACTTTTCCCTTCAATGGCCATTCAATGTCCAAGGAAAAACACAAATGTCCCTGACCACCATCGGTGTGCACAGTGGCAATCTAAATCATTTAAATCAGAGTTGAACATTTGTATTCAATTGGAGCTCGCCTGCATTTCAGAAAGTTACCCTGAACCTTTTGAAGGGGAGCTATGGCTAAACTGTATTAAATGGTGAATGTGTCTCCAAATGTCTTTCAGAAAGGGAAAGAGAGTGGCAAACATGTCTTTCAGAAAGGGAAAGAGAATGGCAAACCAGAGGCAAGGCTTTGGTGTTCTCAAAGGCCTTAACCCAAGAGATGGAATGGAGGATAAAGTATTTACTAAACATATATGTTATACATAAGATGTGTAAACGTACGTTACAAAACGTTTTGAATTTACTATAACAGTAAGTGTAATGGAATTTAGCTTTTCTCCATGCAGAGTGCCCTAATCTGAGGTGCCTCACATTAATTTCAATATTCTTGATAATATGTTCCCTGTTAGGGTGTGGTGTTCTACACAATTTCCACCCCCTTGCTATACTATGGCTAAAAGACCTTAGCCAGCAACTTTTCCCCACCGTACCTCTGTAGCAGCTGTCTGGAGCTTCATTTTATTCCTCAGCATGTAGTCCTTGAATGTACCAATCTGCAACATTGGGCCAAGGACAACGCTTAGCACTATAAGACCAGCAGGTTTCAGGCAGACCCAAGAACGACTTTCAACGAGTTGATGGTCTTTCCCCCAGGAACAGCCCATAGGTCACAGAGTCATGAGTTGCGGAACTGTTTAGGGTGACCTTTGACAAAAATCGTTGCACCTCTGCAAAGGCACCTTCGAGAAGGATGTGGGCCATAGTCGCTTCTGCACTGTAGCCACCTCAAGGGGAAAGTGCATAAGACTCTTGGAGTGTAAGAAGGATCTGACAGGGAGGGCCTTTATTATAACCAGCCAAGATGCAACCTGGAACTTTTTTGAAAGTGCTGGTGATGAGACAGACTGCTAAATGGTTTTGACAGTCTTCTCAGAGAATCATTGGAGGGCTTCAGGGGTATTATCGACAGACCACTGCCTGATGACTTTGTGGTCAAATGTGTACTCCTGTGTAGGATTTTCCATAAGTGACAGGTAGTATGGCATGCTCCAACTACTTGCAGCGCTCTGCGGCAACAAGGCTAGACCCATCCTTTTCAACACTGGGGACAGATAGAACCTCAGCAGGTAGACACTTAGTGTTTGTGTACCAGGAGTCCATGCACAACTTGATGCATCTGCACATAAAAGCGTCCTTCAGGATGAGAATGATGTTGAGAGCATTGTTTTCCCAAAAAGAGGGAAAATATGATGAATCTACAGGAAGCCAAATCTTCATCCAGGCAGATAATTTGAATGGAATGGGAGCAGTTATCCACTTTGATGAATCACTCCAAGAAGCGTGTTCCTAAGGATCTACCTGCAAAATGTTAAAGGATCTCACACAAATGGCCAAAATAAGTGCATGTACCTTTGAATGCCATTTCCTAACCATCGTATCGTCAACCTCACACATGGCTCAATGCACAACACTATCAAAAGCAATCTCCAGCAATCAAGACACATGCAAAGCACTCAGATGCTCCACCTAACCCTAATATTTACCAATGCTGCAAAACTCACACTGATAGGTCACAGATTCCACATACCCCCAGCTATTCAGCTATGGCAGGCACATTCACTCTCACTCTTTTCTCTCTCTTGCAGGTCAAGATGGTAAATCACAAGAAACAGCATCAGAGAACATGGTGAGGACAGGCATTGCTAATTGCATAACTTTGGTTAAATATATACAGGTCGATTTATCAGCTGCTTGAGATTTGTTTTACTTGTTCATGGGATGTAGACATCAATGACTAGATAGAATTTATTGTCCATTCCTAACTGCCCTTGAGAAGGTGGTGGTGACCTGCCTTCTTAAACTGCTGCTGTCCCTGTGTTTCAGGGACACTCACTTGAGCACATCTAAGGAGTCACTTACTAACACAGGGTTAGATTGAAAATAAGATCTATTTTCTATTATATATTCCATGACTCACACTGCGAATAAACCCATAACAAGTGTTACAATCCCTGCGAAGACTGATAATTTTTGAAAGTAATGAATTTCTCAATGACCAACAGAAATAACCAGATTTTAAGTCTTTCACTGTAACAGATGAACTAAAATCAACATGTGCTAAACCATTACTTAACAAGCAACTGATGCACCAAACTAAAGAGAAAGGTATTTTCACATTAACTAACATAGCCAAAATCAGCTTTATGTTGAGCTGCTTGCAGAAAAATACTTTTCATTGTACCTCGGTACACGTGACAATAAACAAGTCCAAATCCAAATCCAGATTTTTATTTTAAGCCATGCTTCCAGCAAGGTAAAATTCGAAGTTTCCCCAGCTTTTCTTCCAATGGGCTCGTGTGGGATCTATTTTCTAATAAGAAACGGGGTCCGGTGGTAGGTTGAGATTGAATTTATTGCAAAACTTGGTTAGTACAGTTTCAAATTTAAACAAGAGAAACAAATGGCCCAGGAGGACAAAAGAAAGAGAACAATGGAAAGAGAGCAAAGAAGAGAAAGAGTACCATGTGCACAAATAGATTTATACCTGTATGTTTGAGCAATCAATAACTACTGAAACGAGGATGTAGTCCGATTTGAAGGCTTTAATCAACAAGATGTTTACCCAGCAGCTCGAGTACAGAAAGAGGCTGGCTGCTGGGAAACATGGGTTCTTATACTCCGCCTCACTGGGAGGAGCTACCTTACATTCTGACCAATGAAATGCAAACACTTGGGCAGCGAGCCTTCTCCACCAATGGTAGCTCACACTCCCAGGTACCGTACTACCTCTAGTCATACTACCACATTCACCCCCTGTTGAGAAAGGAACCGGGGCAGGGGGGAAACTGCTCGTGCGTCCAGCCATGACTGGCAGTCCATACTGGTAGTATGACTAGTGATATGGTACTGCACCCCTCTCGAACGGCGGCTGCCCACTGGCCCGTAACTATGTACAGAGTCAGGAATTGTGGTATATACATGGTGCAATGGCCCGTAACTATTTACAGAGACAGAAAAAATATCCATTAATAGTTCACATCGACTCGATCAGACGATGGGGAACCTTGGACATCCTCTGCGACCGACGGAGCTTCGGCGGAGATGTTGATGGAGGTGCGGACATCCATGACTCCGGGAGCGATGATCTGGTCCTTTTGGAGGTTTCAACACCCCTAGACGGCACTGGTGAGGGCCGGGCCGGTGGGGGCGGGGGGGGGGGAGAGGGGGTGGGGGTTCTAGTCCTCCAGGCGGTGCAGGTGAGGGGGTTGGCGGGCCAGGGAGGGTGGCGCCTGGAGGGTGCAGTTACGGTTGGGGGTGTCCCGCCATAGCCTGTGGGGAAAAGGGTTGTCCAGGGAAGGGGGCTACGGTGAGAGGTGCCGGCGGGGGGGTGGGTGGGCTGGTGACGAGGGTGATGGAGGGGATCCGGCGGGCGCCAGGTCCCGTAGAGAGACAGTGTCTTGTCGGCCGTCGGGGTACTCCACATACGCATATTGCGGGTTCGCGTGGAGCAGCTGGACCCTCTCGACCAACGAGTCTGATTTGTGCGTCCGCACGTGTTTCCGGAGCAGGAGGGGCCCGGAGACTGCCAGCCAGGTCGGGAGCGAGGTCCCTGAGGAAGACTTCCTAGGGAAGACAAGGAGACTTTCGTGAGATGTTTGATTAGTAGAAGTGCAGAGTAGAGACCGGATGGCATGGAGGGTTTCTGGGAGGACCTCCTGCCAGCGGGAGATTGGGAGATTTCTGGACCGTGGGGCCAGTTGGACGGTTTTCCAGACCGTACCGTTCTCCCTCTCGACCTGTCCGTTACCACAGGGGTTATAATTGGTCGTCCTGCTTGAGGCAATGCCCTTGCTGAGCAGGAATTGACGCAGTTCGTCGCTCATAAAGGAGGACCCCCTATCACTGTGTATGTCGGCGGGGAATCCGAACAGGGAGAAGATGGTGTGTAGGGCTTTTATGATGGTGGTTGTGGTCATGTCAGGGCAGGGGATGGCGAACGGGAAGCGAGAGTACTCGTCAATCATGTTGAGGAAGTACGTGTTGCGGTTGGTAGAGGGGAGGGGACCTTTGAAGTCCATGCTGAGGCGTTCAAAGGGACGGGAAACCTTTATCAGATGCGCTTTTTCGGGGCGGTAGAAGTGCGGCTTGCACTCCGCGCAGATGTGGCAGTTTCTGGTTATTGTCCTGACCTCCTCGATGGAGTAGGGCAGGTTGCGGGTCTTCACGAAATGGAAGAAGCGAGTGACCCCAGGGTGGCAGAGGTCCTCGTGGAGGGCTCGGAGGCGGTCGACTTGTGCGTTGGCACAGGTGCCGCGGGATAAGGCATCAGGAGGCTCGTTTAGCTTCCCAGGACGATACAAGATGTCATAGTTGGATAACTCGATTCTCTACCGCAAGATCTTGTGGTTTTTTATCTTTCCCCGCTGTGCATTGTCGAACATGAAGGCCACTGACCGTTGGTCTGTGAGGAAGGTAAACCTCCTGCCGGCCAGGTAATGCCTCCAATGTCGCACAGCTTCTACTATCGCCTGTGTTTCCTTCTCGACCGAGGAGTGGTGGATTTCGGAAGCGTGGAGGGTGCGCGAGAAGAAGGCCACGGGCCTGCCCGCTTGGTTGAGGGTGGTTGCCAGAGCTACGTCAGATGCGTCGCTCTCAACCTGGAAGGGGAGGGACGCATCGATGGCGCGCATTGTGGCCTTTGCGATATCCACTTTGATGCGGCTGAAGGCCTGGCGGGCCTCCGTCGACAAGGGGAAAGTGATAGTTTGTATGAGGGGACGGGCTTTGTCGGCGTAATTGGGGACCCACTGAGCGTAGTAAGAGAACAATCCGAGGCAGCGCATCAGGGCATGGAGCAGTAAGGGAGGGGGAGCTCCATCAGGGGGCGCATGCGTTCCGGGTCGGGGCCTATCACTCCATTTCGCACTACGTAGCCGAGGATGGCCAGGCAGTCGGTGCTGAACACGCATTTTGCTTTTGTTATAGGCCAAATTCAGGAGTTTTGTGGTGTGGAGGAATTTGCGGAGGTTAGTGTCATGGTCCTGCTGATCATGGCCGCAGATGGTGACATTATCGAGACACGGGAAAGTTGCCCGTAAACCGTATCGGTCGCCCATTCGGTCCATCTCTCGGTGGAAGACCAAGACCCCGTTTGTGAGACCGAAAGAAACCTTTAAAAAGTGACATAGACATCCGTCAGCCTCGAACGTAGTGTACTTGCAATCGCTCGCGCGGATGGGGAGCTGGTGGTAGGCAGACTTCAGGTCCACCGTGGAGAAGACCTTGTGCTGCGCGATCCTGTTGACCAGGTCGGATATACGGGAGAGAGGGTACGCATCTAGTTGCGTAAACCTGTTGATGGTCTGACTGTAGTCTATGACCATCCTATTCTTTTCCCCGGACTTTACCACCAGAACTTGTGCTTGCCAGGGGCTGTTGCTAGCCTCGATAACCCCTTCCTTCAGAAGTCGCTGGACCTTGGACCTGATGAAGACCCGGTCCTGGGCACTGTATCATCTGCTCATGGTGGCGACAGGTTTGCAATCCGGGGTGAGGTTTTCAAACAGGGATGGGGGATCGACTTTGAGGATCGTGAGGCTGCAGACAGTGAGGGGAGGTATAGGGCCACCGAATTTAAATGTTAGACTCTGGAGGTTACACTGGAAGTCTGACCCCAGGAATATGGCCGTGCAGAGGTGGGGGAGGACGTAGAGCCCGTAATTTTTAAACTCCCTGCCCTGGACTGTGAGGTTCGCTACACAATATCCCTTTAGCTCAACCGAATGGGAGCCAGAGGCCAGGGAGATTTCTTTGATTGACGGGATGGACAGGAAGAGAACAGCGTCTTACTGTGTCAGGGTGTATGAAACTCTCCGTGCTCCCAGAGTCCAGCAGACAGGACGTTTCGTGCCCGTTGATCAGGACCTTTGTCGCCGCCGTAGAGAGGGTGCGGGGTCGAGACTGGTCCAAGGTGACTGATGCGAGTCAGGGCAGAAGATCGGAGTCATCATCGGGCAGTGCATAGTCACCCGCTCCGGGGTCCTCGGAGCCGGTCCAAGATGGCAGCGCCCATTGGTCGCACATGGCGGGGGATGGACAAAATGGCGGCGCCCGTCCCCCGCACGTGACATCGAAAGCACAAGATGGCGGCGCCCGGAGGCCACACGTGGCGTTGGGGGAGGGGGACGGAGAAGTTCACGGGCCGCATGGGGCCTTCGGAGAGAGACGGGGTGATGTCCTGCAGTCGCTGCCCCGGACCACAGCGACCGCCTTGGCTTGGCAGACCGACATAAAATGGCCCTTCTTACCGCAGCACCTTGCACTTTGCCGATCGGGCTGGGCAACGCTGTCGGAGGTGTTTTGCCCGTTCACAAAAATAGTAACGGGGACCAGCGGGGTTTTCAGGGCGTCTTGCAGCACAGGCCTGAGGCGATTCAGAGTCTGTAGGGGAATTTGAATTCCATGCTGCCCAGTTGTCCGCCACGCGGTCGGGGCCGTATGATCGGACGTTTCTGTACGCAACATCTAGAGAGTTCGCGAGGGCCCTTGCCTCCATGAGGCTTTGAATTTCCTTTTCTAAAAGTCTCTGGCGGATCTGTGGGGACTGCATACCTGCAACAAAAGCGTCTCGGATTAAGAGTTCAGTGTGCTCATTAGCAGAAACTTGCGGGCAGCTGCAGTTCCTCCCCAGTACAAGGAGCGCACGGTAAAAATCGTCTAACGATTCAGCAGGGGTCTGCTGCCTCATAGCCAGCAAGTGCCGAGCATAAACTTGATTCACCGGTCGGATGTAGTGTCCTTTTAGCAGTTCCATGGCGGAGTCATAGTCGGACCTGTCTTCGATGACTGTATAGATATCGGGACCTACGCACGAGTGCAGGATGTGCAGCTTCTGCTCCCTCGGTACGTTTTCTGCCATGCTGAGGTAGCTATTGAAACAAGCTAGCCAATGCTTGAATGTGGCTGCTGCGTTAGCTGCTTGGGGGCAGAGTCGTAGACACTCCGGCTTGATGTGGAGCTCCATCCTTTAAAAATCTTGTTGATTATATTGATGCGCAATCAATAACTACTGAAACGTGGATTGAAGGCTTTAATCAACAAGATGTTTCCCCAGCAGCACGAGTACAGAAAGAGGCTGGCTGCTGGGAAACACATGTTCTTATATTCCGACTCACTGGGCGGAGCTACCTTACATTCCGACCAATGAAATGCAAACACTTGGGCCAATGAGCAGCGAGCCTTCTCCACCAATGGTAGCTCACACTCCCAGGTACCGTAGTACCTCTCGTCATACTACCACAATGTTTTTGGTACCGCCCCTTCCTTTCTCCTATTGGCTGACAAATTCTGAATTCTGACTTCTGATTGGTGCTCCATACCAGCATGCACAATTGTATCTAACTTACTGGCTGCACTTGCATTGTTGCATTGTCACATTTGTGGCTGGATTCTGAAAAGCTGATGTGTTCCCACAGTGCATTTTCCCACAGACTCAATATTTTAAATTGAGTTTTATTATTTCCCCACAGCTCTCTTCCCTCTGTCATGCCAGTTTGAGTCTTCCAGCATCCTTTCAAAATTGTTCCACTTTGCCTTTTTAGTATGCACGAACTAACTTCCAGCAGTGAGGCTCGCTTTGATGACTGCTTGTGCCTTGAATCCTTCAAGTCTTGATAAACAGAAAACAAATTCTCACCAACATCCTGATTGGTTTTCTTACAAAACTGTATTTTCCTTGTTCCTTCACAGCATCAGCTACTTCTGTCTCTCTAACCATGTCACAGTTGCCTCTGTGTCCAAAAAAGCAGCTGTCCCTGCTTTGTGGCAAGTTGTGAAAATTGTTCAACAGGTTTCAGTTGCAGATCATACGGGCAGTGTTAGTATGTCCATCATCCCTCATTCAGAATGTTCTGGGTCACCCTAAATTAAAGGAGACATTTGAAAATGTAGCCATCTTGTAAGTCTTGCAGGTAAAAACTGACTCTAGTCTCTTCCTTCACAAACTGGCTATCAGGTATATAAGGTGTGACTTAACAGAACTGAAACAGAGGCTGTACCAGGGTGACAACCAGGTGGCAATGCCAGGGTGCCCAGGTGGTATTTTGCTTCTACCACGGAGCAAAATATCTCAACAGGATCTGTTGTTTTCACTTGGACGATGTTTAATCGATGCACATTGAGTTCCTCCTTAGAGCTCATCTCCAATTGGTACAGTTGCTGCATGGATTGCTGCTGCTCCTAATTTTATTTACATCGCTGCGCTCCTTTTTGCTCTACACCATGCTTGGATGTGACCTCATCGACTGCAACTAAAATACACAACTCACGGCAAGGGCAATTCTCCTGGGGATGATCCCCTCTGCAACAATCACAATCCTCTTCAACTTGAGGTTGGCAACCTAATCGGCTCCCTGTCCTCTGATTTCAGCCCTGTGCCCAGGATGGGTTTCCCGCTGTGCCTGTTAATCCTGCTGCTAATCTCACAGCCATATCGCCACAAACTAAATATACTTCCCCTTCAGCCACATGGTGGAGTTCGCTGGGACCCTTTTCAGCACACTCCAACAGTGTTTCCATGGTATCGGTAAAAAGATTCTTTTGAATATTGGGATTCTGGATCCCACAAGCCAACCGATCGCAAAGCATGTCATTAAGTGTGGTTCCAAACTCGCAGTACTCAGCGAGTTGTCGAAGTTTGGTGATGAAGACCGAGATCGACTCCTCAGGGTACCAGAGTTATATTTATATAACGATTGACTGAGAGCCGTGGGTTAAAATTCTCCTTCATCAGTTTGACCAACTGGTCGAAGGATTGGAGTCAGGTGCCCCAGGGGACGTCAGGTTCTTTATCAAGTTGTAGGTTTGAGGCCCACAGACTGTCAGAAGGATCACCTTCCATTTATCTTCACCAATGACCTCATTTGCAGTGAAGAAGTAACAGAGTTGTTCTGTATACTGACTCCAATCCTCAGTCCCCGGTCAAATGGTTCCAATTTACCGATGATAGGCATTTTGAGTCACTTTTGTTTTTGATGAATTGCGGCTCCTGACTATCAATGAGCTTTTGTAGGACTTTTGCCTTCTTGGGGGCCTTTTCTTTCCCCCTCATTAATCCAGCACTTCATTGCGGACGAAGCTTTTACCTCGTCGCCAAGTGGTGACTTGAGATGGATTCGCTGGATGCGTATGATGTAAACGAAAAGGGGGTTATCAAGGAAGAAAGAAGGCAATCACAATATTAGCATGGAGTAACTATGTACAAGTGTTCACTCCACAGCTCTGGGGTTTACTCAGTGTCCCCAGCCCCTCCAATCCCCAGCCCAGCCCTGGCACATTAAGGTTTGTGCACTCCCATGTGATTAGCTCATACCCTATCACATTCATCCGAGCCCACCCCCTTAACGGGTCTACAATGCTCTTATGAGTGTTTTTCGAATTTACTGGTGGAAATGGTCCAATGTCAACAGTTTTGTGGGTAAAAAGATGTTGAATGCAAGTTAACGAAGGTTAACGATGACCACAGAGATTCCTACAGGGCTGATAGCTCCAGGTGCATGATAATAATAATAATAACCTTTTATTGTCATAAGTATGAAGTTACTGTGAAAAGCCCCTAGTTGCCACATTCCTGCGCCTTTTCTCGTAAGCTGGTACGGGAATTGAACCCGCGCTGCTGGCCTTGTTCTGCATCACAAACTAGCTGTCTAGTTCATTGCATTGGTCATCTAAACAAATGTCTAGATATTAACTTGGGAGATCATGGGTACTTTTCCCTTGCTGCTTGGCAGAATTACCCACACATGCAGAATATTTATATTCAACTTTATTTTAATTCATTTATGTGGGCGTCGTTGGTTAGGCCAACATCTATTGCCCATCCTTAGTTGCCCTTCAGAAGGTGGTGGTGAGTTGCCTTCTTTAACCGCTGCAGTCCCTGAGGTGCAGGTACAGCCACAGTGCTGTTAGCGAGTGAGTTCCAGGATGTTGCTCCAGCGACAATGAAGGATCAGCGATATATTTCCAAGTCAGGACGGTGAGTGACGTGGATTGGTAACAGCCAGGTGGCGGAGCTTCCATGTACCTGCTGCTCTTGTCATTCTAGATGGTAATGTTTTTGGGTTTGGAAGGTGCTGTCTAAGGAACCTTGGTGAGTTACTGCAGTGCTTCTAGTAAATGATACACACGGCTGCCACTGCTGGTCGGTGGTGGAGGATTTGGATGTTTGTGGAGTAGTAATAGCACTTAGAGTGCTTCTTTTTCATTCATTCATGGGGTATTGCTGAAATTTATTGCTCATCCCTAGTTACCCTTGAGAAGGTGGTGGTGAGCTGCCTTCTTGAACCGCTGCAATACATGTTGTGTAGGTGCACCCACAGTGGCTGTTACAGAGGGAATTCCAGGATTTTGACTTAGTGACAGCAAACGAATAGTGACATATTTGCAAGTCAGGATATTTTGTGGTTTAGAGTGAAACTCCCAAGTGATGGTATTCCCATGAATCTGCTGCCCTTGTCTCTCTAGTTGGTAGCAGCCGTAAGTTTCAAAAGTGCTGCCTAAGGAGCCTTGGGAGCCTTGGTGAGTTGCTGCAGTGCATCTTGAAGACAGTACACATGGCTGCTACTGTGCATTGGTGGTGGAGGGAGTACCAATCAAATGGACAGCTTTGTCCTGGATGGTGCCGATCTTCTTGAGTGTTGTTGGAGCTGCAGTCATCCAGATAAGCGGAGAGTATTCCATCACACTCCTGACTTGTGCCTCGCGGATGGCGAACAGGCTTTGGAAGTCAGGAGGTGAGTTATTATCCGCAGGATAATAATAATAATATAATAATAGCTTATTGTCACAAGTAGGCTTCAATGATGTTACTGTGAAAAGCCCCTAGTCGCCACATTCTGGCGCCTGTTCGAGGAGGCCTGTACGGGAACTGAACCCGCGCTGATGGCCTTGTTCTGCATTACAAGCCATTACAAGCTAGCCCACAGTACTAAACCAGCCCCAAGCTTGATTCCTCACCTCTGACCTGTTCTTGTAGCCATAATATTATTATGGATAGTCCAGTTAAGTTTTTCATCAATGGTAACCCTTAGGATTTCGATTGTGGGGGATTCAATGTCAATTCATTGAACAAACAACAAAAAGGCAATGAACTTTCAAGATTATTTGAGTATGGATGTCAGCAGACCCCGAAATAAGATTATGGAAGTTCAAGGCTGTGATGGAAATCCAGGCTGTTCTATCGCAGTAGAGGTTAGAGTCAGGAGCAGAGTCATGCCACTACTTCCTCATCCTCACCTTTGACACCTCGTCCCACAAGCTGTCAGATTGCTGGTGCTCTGCTCCGAGTGTGGCAGAACAGGGTTCCCACACACTAAACTGTCCTCTGCTACCTACATCGCAAATCCAGGAAATGGGGTTCATTAACACAAACGGGCTCCATTCTAACATTTTCTGTTCACTTCCAAATCCCATGAATCGCATGCAAAACACTTGGATGAATTTCAGAAATTCATGCTTCCACTAGCCTCCTATAGGATTCTCACGTCACTGCTCCCAACTAGTTAACCAGAAAATAAGGATACAACTCAATGGTAGGTCACAGGAAAAAACAGATCTATACAGCCACAAATATCTTCTCCATTTTCTGTCTAAATTTATATGGTCAGATTTTTAATCCCGAGGCATGTCGCGCAAGTCGGGAACTTTCCTGGCTAATTATGGCCGGAATTCTTCGCCCCCGCGCGGCATCGGGAAGGCCGTCGTGAACTCGGCCGAGTTTCACAACGGCCTCGGAGGCCGCTCCTCGCACCCTATTCACACACACACACACACACACCCCCCCCCCCCCCCCAGGGGGCTAGGAGCGGCGCTCCGAAAATCTCTTGCGTCAAGGCGGCGCGCCGAGAATGATGCAACGGCGGCGCCTAAGTGACGTCAGCCGCGCATGCGCAAGTTGGCTGGCTCCAACCCGCGCATGCGCGGCTGACGTCACGAAGGCTCCAACCCGCGGTTGCCGTCTTCCCCTCCACTGCCCGCAAGACGTGGCGGCTTGACCTTGCTGGGCGGCAGAGGGGAAAGAGTGCGTCGCTAGGAGATGCCGGTCCGATGATCGGTGGGCACCGATCGCGGGCCAGTCCCCTCCCGAGCACGGCCGTGGTGCTCACTCCCCTCTCCGCCCCCCACAAGCCACAAATGAAGAATTGGCGCCATGTTCATGACGGCATCGACCAGGTGTGGTTGCCGCCGGCATGAACAGGTCAGGAACGTCAGACTGCTCGGCCCATCCAGACCGGAGAATCGGCGGTTGCCATGAAAAATGGCGAGCGGTGATTCTGCGAGTGGGGGTGGGAGAATCGCGGGAGGTGCCAGGGCGGCGTGTCGTGAGTCGCCCGGCCCTCCCGCGATTCTCCCACCCGGCATGGGGAGCGGAGATCTTTGCTCTGGATGGGTTTGGGGTGGGGTAGGGGTGATGGGTGCAGTTGCAGGATGGAGTCAGGCCACAAATCAGAATTCCCCCGGACACAGATCAGAGGTGGCCACAGGGGCTGTTGAATGCCAAGGTAAACTGTTTAGATGGCCACCTCAGTTCCCTAGGACTTCATTCCGGTTGTTTCCTTAAATATTGGGCCCTCTACTCCTCTCACACCCCCATGAGCCTTTAGAGTCCTCATGCCAACTTATTGCCATTTCACGCCAACTCATACCTCCCACCCACCACCCTTTATAATTTCGCCTTCCAGCCAACTCAGCATGTATCCACCAGACCTCAGGAGTCATGTTGAGAATAAATTAAATAAAGACATGAATATATTTTCCTGGCTTCACTATATGAACAGAAACACTCCCGTCCATGAAAGCCTAGTCAGAACTTGAAGTACATTCAATCGCTTAATCCATTATAAAGACTAACAAACAAACATGTGCAGCAGAATTCTCCTAGTCTCTCTGAGACTAAGTGTTGACTCCAGGGCAGGATTCCCGGAGTTCTACAACAGCAAAACTGCACCTGGACCAATTCAATGACTGTTGAAGAACTAGCACCAACGCCATGTGGAACGCAATCGATTTCAATGGGAAACAGTGTGGGAATTGCCCGATTCATGATTGACATTTAGGAGGCTGACAAGCTGCAGCCGCAAATACACACTTCACTCCCCACGCGCACCATCCCAGCCAACAAGATGGCAGCGAGGAGAGTGGCACCCTGTTTCACGGTCACCGGGTCGAGACCACGCTTGATGCTGTGGTCTCGGCCCGGGAAGGAGGCTGCCAGCCACCGCCATTCACCATGCCTGGGCGCAGGTGAGAAAGGCTGTAAGCGCCATGAGCAACACCGTCCGGACCGGCCAGCAGTGCCGTAAGAAACTGCACAACCTCCTCAGTGCGGCCAGGGTGAGTAGGCAGGTCTGTGCCCTTGACTCTAACCCCCATCCCTCACACCCGTAACTTTAGTTCCCCTCCCCATCCAGAGAGTGGTTGAACCTCCATGCTGCATCACATTTCAGCACCCATGCCGGCCGCCATGGCCATGCACCTGCGCACTGAGCTCTGAGATCACAGACAGATTCTCACTCGGTGCCTGGAAGAACTCCGTTGCGTAGAAGTTCAAGGTGGTTATCATCTTGATGGCCACCAGGAGCGGGTTTCCTCCCCAATTCCCCCGCGGTACCAGATTGCAGATATGGCGCACTGTCCCCCTGCTCAGCCGGAATACTCGACAGCTTGCCCAGTCCGGCATGTCCTCGAATGACAGACGCTGTTGGTACACTCAAGGCCTCATGAGGTTTTTCACCTCCTCCCCCTCCTCCTCAGCCTGTTGGACGGCCAGCTCTCCATCCTAACCGGCTGCCTCCTGTTCCTCTGGGGCAGACTCCACTGTTGCACGCTCGGCTGCTGTATATTCCGCTGCTGAAGCTTCCTCTTCCTCAAGCAGCGCCCGCTCGTACAGTGGCAGGGCATCTCCCAGGGCTGCGGCGACAAGGAGGAAGGCCACCATTGCTGGCTGAATTCCAATATCCATTGTCTGCAGGGAGGAAAGGCCAACATGTTAGCATGGTACATACCCCTGTGCCCAACCAGGTCCACTGGGCTATACGATGACACTGTGGAATCATGTCCCCCTCCCCTCCCATCCCCAAACCCCTGGCCCTGTTGGTGCATGGGGAGCCTCTGGCCCTGGCGCCCGCCCTTGATGCCAGGTGTGATGCCCCGCCAGAGGGCGTTGTCCCTTTGGGGGGGGGGGGGGTTGGACTGGCGTTGGGTGGATTGGAGGGTGGGTTGCAGGGAAGGTCAGATGTGGGCACCCATATGGCTGGTGACACTTTGCAGACTCAGGGGCCAGAGTGGAGGTCAGGATGGGTACCTTGCAGGTTGCGGCAATGGCGGTCTGTGCCCGGGCACTGCGCCAGTCCCATTGGGGGTCACCCTGTCATAAATCCGTCGCGCCATCAGCACCCCCCCCCCCAACCACCCAGTGTCAGGACTGACAGCCCACGGTCGTGCCACTCAGTGTCCAACCTCCTCTATCTCTCTCACCAGCCACGGTGCCTGTTTCTCAACTTTTAAAAGCTCCGGGAAATCCCCCCAGTGGAGGTGGAAAATCACAGGGGGCCCGGAGAATACCGGGTCAGGCCCACTCATGATATGCAACGGCGTTTACAGTACCTGCGGAGTGGAACGCATTGACACCACTGTCGAAGCACCAGAGTGTTTGGATTTGTCGTGAATCCAGCACCCGCCACAATTTCAGCATCAGAACCAATTCTCCGTCTAATCAAGTTTCCCAATTTCAATGTCAGCCGACGGAGAACCCGCTGGTATTCTTAACACCACAACAAAGACAGCTCATAATTTAATAATCTCTTTGAGCTGTGAATCGAACTGTGAATCAAACTGTGAAGTTAGGATCTTCTGCTTAGATAATTATAGGTTATGGAAAGCAGCCAAGCATTAATAATGACTTAATTTTAGCCTTTCTGAAAATGTCAACAAACAGTTAATGAAACTGTAAGAACTTGTTTTAACTCTCATTTACCAGGCGGTCTTCTTCACAGATTGTCATTTTACTTCTCACTGACTGCCTCATTTTATTTTTTAAAGAACTGGGGTCTTCAATAATTTCACAGCTTGACAGTTGCACAAACCTGGTCGGAGAATCCCGCCCCGCCACTCTGACGCCAGCTGCCGAATTCCCCGCCGTCGGTTTTCGGCTGGGGGCAGGGATCACGCAGCACTGGTCGAGGGCTATTGGTAGCGGCCCCCCGGCGATTCTCCGGGTCCCGATGGGCCAAGCGGCCACCCGTTTTCGGCCAGTCCCGCCGGCATGAAATAGACATGGTCCATCACGGCGGGACCTGGCTTGGAGGGCGGCTAGCGGAGTCCTTGGAGGGGCACATGGGGATCCGTGCCCCCACGGTGGCCTGGCCCGCGATCGGGGCCCCACAGATCTGCGGGCGGGCCTGTGCCATGGGGGCACTCTTTCCCTCCGCGCCGGCCTCTTTAAGACTCTGCCATGGAGAAGAAACCCCCTGCGCATGCGCAGGAAACCACCGCGGTTCTGCGCATGCACCAACTCGCGCCGGCCTACGGCGGCCCTTCGCCGCCGGTTGGCGCGCGCCAACCCCGCCGGCGCCAGCCTAGCCACCAGAAGTGTGGAGGATTCCACAACTTCCAGGTGACTCGACACCGGAGTGGTTTGCGCCGCTCTTGGCGCTGGCGTCGGGCTGTCCCGGCAATTGCGGGACAATCCCAGCCCTGGTGTCTGGTCCCCAGAAATCATGACGCCTGCACTATTGATACGGCCCTTGGAACAGTGGAAATGGGGCATGTTGAACTACGCACTGAATTTGAATAGCCCTGCTGAGTACGAATCTCCCTTTTATGGGAATCACACCTGCTCCTCTTCTCCGACTGGGGAAAATGGGATATGTGAAAATGAGGGCAGATTCCTGAATTTGGGTTTCTTCCAACATTTCTAAAGATCCATAGTGGGCAGCATGGTAGCACAAGTGGCTAGCACAGTGGCTTCACAGCGCCAGGGTCACAGGTTCAATTCCCCTCTGGGTCACTGTCTATGCGGAGTCTGCACGTTCTCCCCGTGTCTGCTTGGATTTGCTCCGGGTGCTCCGGTTTCCACCCACATTCCAAAGACGTGCAGGTTAAGTGGATTGGCTATGCTAAATTGCCCTTAATGCCCAAAGAGGTTTGGAAGAGTTGTTGGGTAATGGGGATACGGTGGAAGTAAGGGCTTAAGTGGGTCGGTACAGACTCGATGGGCCGAATGGTCTCCTTCTGCACTTTATGTTCTATGAGTGTCCATGACTGCAAAAATCCAGCCGATTGTGAGTAAACCATAGTAAAGGCAGGAAAACTGTGCTAGAACCGATGGGATTTTTCATATAAAATAAACATATGCATCCTGTTCTTGCTGAATGTTGGAAACAAAAGTGTGCCAAATTGGGCCAACTCTGCTTGTGTTCAAGTGGAGTCAAAGTGGCTGCAGTGCTACAAATGCATCATTTGCCATCCCACTTCTGACACATTATGGGCGGCACGGTAGCACAGTGGTTAGCACTGTGGCTTCACAGGGTCCCAGTTCGATTCCTGGTTCGGGTCACTGTCTGTGCAGAGTCTGTATGTTCTCCCCAGTGTCTGCATGGGTTTCCTACGGGTCATCCGGTTTCCTCCCACCAATCCCAAAAGACGTGCTTGTTAGGTAATTTGGACAGTCTGAATTTTCCCTCAGTGTAGCTGAACAGGCGCCAGAGTGTGGCGACTAGGGGATTTTCACTGTAGCTTCATTGCAGTGTTAATGTAAGCCTACTTGTGACACAAATAAAGATTATTATATTTTCAAATATATTTATTCTGATTAGGCTGAATTGGAGCCTATTTCAGTCACACAAGCATACAAAAATGAACCGATAAACGACACCTGGATTATAAAGATTAGATTCTTCAAATCTGCAGGGTGGGTGGTGGAAAAGACTTGCCATTTTAATACTTGCTGTTATTGGTACAGTATCTCTCTGAATAGCTGACAAAAACTGTTGGAAATTAATTTCAACGTTTTGTGGAAGAAAATGGAGAACAAACCTTTGTGAATGTGACCTTCAGTATGACATTAGTGTAAAATTATATCCAACCTATTTTCAGACAGCACTATTAATTGCTACTATTCTGGGAAAAATCAATTCTTTTAAGCATAAATTCCACAAAATACTAGAGGGGCCAATGAAAAAAAGAAAGGCATAAGTTGAGTTGCTCTTCTGAAATCTGTGTCCTTTTGTAATATATGGAAAGCCCTGAAGGAAATACTGCTGTGGAATCACATTATCCCCCAATTAGAATTCCACTCATGGAGGAGTCATCACTGTACGACCATCTGCTAATGATTCAATCACTAAATATTGAGAAGATGGAACAAGAATGACACAGGCAGATGCAAATGGTCATTACGAGGATGTCAATAAAAGTGTTTTATTACCTCTATTGAAAATAGTAAAATGTAATTTAACTGCGCGTCACCAACTCCTCAATAATGCTCTCGTGATTCCTGAGGAAAATAAAGATGCTTGGGAATGTTTGGACTTTACTAAGTTTGGTGAGCTATTTGGTGTTGGGAGAAAAAGTTGTGGAGCCTAACGGCATCCAAAGGGAACATTTCTGGACAAGCCTGTCATTCAGGGAAGGAGATAGCAGTTCACAAAGATGAGATGGATGCCCCAGGCTACCTATTACTTAATTGATTTATTCTCAGTTGAAGTAAGAAGCATGGTGATTAAATGTTACAAAATACCAGTATTGTCTAAATATTGGAGGCAAAAAGAAAAGGTAAGGCTTGTGGGGAGAGTGCAGGACAGTGGGACTAATTTTGTTCCAACAAAACACTGACATGATACATAGAACAGTACAGCACAGAACAGGCCCTTCGGCCCTCAATGTTGTGCCGAGCCATGATCACCCTACTCAAACCCACGTATCCACCCTGTACCCGTAACCCAACAACCCCCCCCTTAACCTTACTTTTATTAGGACACTACGGGCAATTTAGCATGGCCAATCCACCTAACCTGCACATCTTTGGACTGTGGGAGGAAACCGGAGCACACGGAGGAAACCCACGCACACAGGGGGAGGACGTGCAGACTCCACACAGACAGTGACCCAGCCGGGAATCGAACCTGGGACCCTGGAGCTGTGAAGCATTTATGCTAACCACCATGCTACCCTGCTGCCCCTGATATTATGCTGCCCCTGATATTATGATTTTACATTTCCTACAACATTTCTGGGGACAAAGCCTAAGGCCAAGGTTGCATGTTTGTTGGATCTGGGCACAAGGGAAATTACATTAAATAGTTGCGGTTTCACCTGTCTGTACTGGGTTTCCAATAGGTCCTGGCCCCTATCTGCTTATAAACTTAAGTTCCAGCTGTATTCAGGCCCAAGTCTATCTTTTTAATAGTCCTTAGAATTTAAAATTTCAGTTTCCTCAATAATATCCATTCTCACTGAATAGGTTTTACTGTAAACAAACACTATAGGAACTGGAGACTGAA
Organism: Scyliorhinus canicula; assembly: GCF_902713615.1. Taxonomy (NCBI): domain Eukaryota; kingdom Metazoa; phylum Chordata; class Chondrichthyes; order Carcharhiniformes; family Scyliorhinidae; genus Scyliorhinus; species Scyliorhinus canicula. Next base: position 152,061,416 of record NC_052146.1, read on the forward strand.
GTGATGTGTTACAAAATGATCAATCAGCAAGGGAATCTTTATATCACTGCTAAGGTAATCAGGAAATAACTAATCAATCACAATGCAGAAAAAATATAATGGCTGAGCACATTTACCAGAGTGGAAAAAGATAATTGACTTTGTGGAACAGCACATGGACATAACCATGATTATATTAATGAGATAATTATATTGAACTTTCAGTGTTTGTGCCAATGAAGGTGAAGGGTTAAATTGTTGGAACTTGATCATAGGGGCTGGTTTAGCACAGTGGGCTAAACAGCTGACTTGTAATGCAGAACAACATCAGTAACGCGGGTTCCATTTCCGTACCGGCCTCCCCGAATAGGCACCAGAATGTGGCAACTAGGGGCTTTTCACAGTAACTTCATTGAAGCCTTCTTGTGACAATAAGCAATTATTATTATTATATTTACAATACAAAAGTCAGGAGTGTTTTATCCAAATGCAGATTAATAATTCTTCGTTTTTCCAAAAATGAGTCTTAACACCTGCCTTCAAAGGTCAACACCGACTATTCCCAGTGGACATCACTTATGCTCGTGAGTCTCTGAATGAGAGCACCAAATTAAAGACGATAGGAGAGTAAAAGAGAGAGTTTAAGTTAAAAGGAGAAAGATAAAGATGGTTAGGAAGAGAGAGAAAGGGAGAAATGAAAGCAGGAATAAAGAAAATGAAGAAATAAAGAACTTGGATTTAAATGGTACCTGAATGACCTAAATTGCTTTCAAGCTAATTAAATCCTTCTAATATCTAATTATTGTTGTAATGCAGGAAACATGGAAGCCTATTTGTGCACAGAAAGGTCCAGTAAACAGCAACATAATCATTCCCCAGTCATCTGTTTGGATGAAGGATGAGTATTGAATAGGATAGCCAGGAGGACAACTCTGTTCTTCCAATGTCCCAGAGCAATATTTGGAAGTGCAGCATGACAGATCGCCCGAGTGTCAATATTTACTCTTGTCTAATATGACTAAAACGGATTATTGTATCTGCTCATGACCACATTGGCAAGGATTTTCCTCCCCACTCCCGGTTTTCCGGCGGTGGACGTGGCTCGCCATTGACCGGCAGCAGGATACCTTGGTCCTGCCGAAGTCAATGGCCATTTGTAATTCTCGCCAGCCATGCCGCCGGGAACCCGTCACGGGAGGGGTTCGCTTTCGGCAGGACCAGAAGATATTATTGGCGGGAAGGGCCAGAATATCCCGCCCTTTGGGCTTGTGAAATTTTGTTGTGTGCAAACTACTTGTTTTTTTCCTATATTACACCAGTAACTACACTTGCAAGGTACTTAATTGGCTGTAAAATGCTTTGGGACATCCTGAGGTATTGAACGGTGCTAAATAAATATCAATTGTTCCTTTTCCTTTTTTATTCTGCCTGAAATTGCCACTCCTTGGTAGATTCCTTCACCTTTTGAAGCATGGGCAGTCCAATGTCTTTTCCAAAAGCACATGCTTACTGCTTTTTATCCTTCTAATTTGTTTCTGTTAAGGTGTAGACTGTTGTGAACATTGAGACTTGTCCCCCTTAACTCTCCAATCCATTCTCAATCCCAGAATGTCACTGTGCCACAATGCACATGTGATCCTCCAGATCCCTGAGCAAGCTACCAACTTTGACAATGAAACAAGCAAGGAATATATAGTATGGTCAACCATCTTTGATTGAATTGAAGAAAAAGGCATTTTATGTTTTAAATCGGGAGAATGTTGAGGAGGGACTGACATTTAACAGGAATCAATTTGATGTTGACCTGACGAGATGCGGGAAGATTACATTACGTGTTCTTTTTACAATGCTTGGTTCACACTGAAGATAGATTATTAGGTTTCTGAAACAAATTATGCTCATGAATTTGTTTTCTTCTGTAGCTTCTCATCGGATTGAATCATAATGACTTATTTTAGTAATGACTGACAAATCAATTATACCTGAAGTCATCGTCATTTTCCTCTTTCCTGATTGAACCATTTTGGATTTGGATTGGATTTGTTTATTGTCACGTGTACCGAGGTACAGTGTAAAGTATTTTTCTGCGAGCAGCTCAACAGATTACTAAGTACATGAAAAGAATAGGAAATAAAAGATAATACATAATAGGACAACACAAGGTACACAATGTAACTACATAAGCACCAGCATCGGGTGAAGCATACAGGCGTGTAGTGTTAATGAGGTCAGTCCATAAGAGGATCGTTTAAGAGTCTTAGAATTAAATTTTAAAACATTAGATTGATTATAAGATAAATAAAAAGATGATCTGTTCGGGAGAGCTCGCAGAGAGTAGCCTCGCTCCGGCGTCATCTTGCTTGTCTGGAGCAAGGTAAGGCTCTAAATATGGAACCTTTAAGTTCAATTCGGAAAAACAGCAGCCCATTATCATACTCTCAATAAACAACACACCATAAAACATGGACCACGCATTCCACTCAGCAGCGCTACCGATGCAATGGAGTCCCAGTGTCCTCAATATGGCTCACCAACCTCCACTCACCTTAGGTGCGCCAGGCTGGTAAGGCCAGCATGCTATGCCATGTCTGCACTGAAGCATGCACGGTGGGCAGATCAGTGTCACAGCATTCGGCACTGATTTGTCATCTGACCTGTCAATTGAGCCCTCTCACATGTCCTGTAAACATTTGCAGCTGCACATTTTGCACAAGGGGTGGAGGGGCCACTAGACTAATTAAAGTCTTCAGTGTGAGACTTTTAGATGAGGAGCATTTGAGGTTCTTTCACTGCAACAGAGTTGGTGGAAGTACTGCCTGTTGCACTGTTGGAGGGGTTCTGCAAAGTAGGAAGGGACGGGTACTTAACATTTCCACAAGGTTCAGTGCAGTTTGAAACCTGTGAGCAGAACGCCTGCTGGCAATAATGGGGGCTACAGTAACAGCATGACAGGGTGATATGGATAGGCAGCGTAGAGAGGAATCTACACGGTGAAGGAAAATTAGGGCTGTCAATAGAAACTTTGACCCAACAATAGTATGTATGGCACAATTCCCCTGCTTCCACCTCAGTCAGAGAAGTTCCTGAGGTGGTAATGGTTCACCAAGGAGGCTGTCACTGAACATTTTGACCTCCTCCAACTATCCTGCCACTGTAAAGAAGAGTAACAATGGCATGCCAGTGGCTATGAAGATCACCGTCACCCTCAAATTCAACATCTCAGGAACTTTCCAGGCTGGTACTATTGTCAACAGCTCCAGGTCAGCATTGCATCACTGCATCCGGGTGGTATCAGAGGCCTTTTAGCAAAGGTGAAGGGAACTTTGTTGACTGCTCTCAAACCAAAGAGCTAGGAGGAGTGGGGGTGAGGCTTTGTCATGGTAGCAGGATTCTCAATGGCACAGGATGTCATTGACTGCATACTCTGGGTCCTGGGACTCAACTGGGAAATATAACAGCGCCACAAAGGAAACCAATTTCTTGACGTACAATGCCGACTATCCTGGCAACAATCACAATATTTCAAACTGTGCCAGTCAGCTGGTCCCGGTCAGAAGCAGAGGCTGGCTGTGTGATGACAAGAGGTTCATGCACAGGTGGCTCAAGACTTCCCTTCAGCACCCAATCATGACAGCAAGCTTACAATGAGAGCCATGCTGCCACCAGGAATGTCATGGAACAAACCATTTGTTTCTCTAAAACAATGGGTCCACTGCCTATACCCCTCAGGAGGTTGGGGGGAGGGATAGCCTTACAATGCCCAACAAAATGTGCCTCTGAATTTGTAAGGATCTGCTCCATTCTATGCAACCTGGCCTTCACCACACCTATATGAGGAACTCAAGTCAACAAATGAGAGGAAGAGCAGGAGGAAGAGAAGGAGGAGACATCGGGGGCCCAATCACTTTGCACTGGCTGTCTGTGAAATATTTAATTGGACTTTGGTTCCGCTAAAATCAGCCCCACATCACTGCAGCTCCAAGTTTTGCATCTTCCCATCTCTATACTATGGATCACAGAATCCTTTTGGTCAGAATCCTGATATAAAAAACATCCAGAATCATTTTGTAATAACTTTATCCAACAACACTTCCAATAATGCATGCAAAACTGAACTATTTGCTCTTGTGCATTCTCTTCCTGCCTGTCTTTAGGGAACCGTTGCCAGGTTTTCAATGGCTGAAGCATGGTTGTAGGAAGACTGCTAACTTTTACTGGAGGAGAGTGAAGATGGCCTTGCAGATTGGCCTCAAGCAGCCCTGGGCATTCAGGGCCCAACTTTGGATTGCGCCACTTCAATATGAGCATATGAGCAGCAGAAGCCTAGTTTGGTTGCCTGAGAGGCTACAGCAAGGATGCTGGCAAGAGTGGCAGTAGTGGAAGCACAAAAGCTGTCATACTTATCAACTGAGTCTTCTGCAGGAGATCCCAACCATGACCTCGTCCACCAGTGAACCTTTGTTAAAATTAATTTATGGGATGTGGCTGGGCCAGTATTTATTGTCCATCCCGAATAGCCTTGAGAAGGTGGTAGTGTGATGAATGTAGGAATTTCAAACATATTGTATTATAAGTATTTGGTGAAGTAAAGGTTACAAACCTGGGTTAGAGTGTGTTTGGCTGCTGAAATCATGTTTTAAAAGGTTCTTAGGTTGAAAGACAACAACGTTTTTGGGAGCCTGAGATGCAGTTAACCATCGTAAAAAGTTTGGGCTAATGCAAGTTTGTTTTAATTAAGGGGATTCCCTGAGGAGGTAATTAGTTTTTCAGCTTGGTGAAATCATGTCATTGATGGGTGGAGCTAAGGCATCATGCTTTGGGAGAAGGCAGTTTCAGTTCAGTTCAGTTCTGAATGAAGCTGGGACCGCAAGTCACGTTTTGCTCTCTGCAGTTTAGTTACAAAGTGATTAACAGACTTTACAGCAATGCAGATTTGTCTGAGGATAAGAGGGAGCTGAAGCAAACCAGTTGAAACAGATTTTGAAGACATACACCAGAATTCCTGCATGGGTCTGACAGGAGTCAGATATTTTTTGTAAAGCAGTGCCAAAAGATCTGTTTCTCAAAGAATACCACTGTAAAGCAAGTATTCTTCTATTTTAAGGTGGATTGAGAGCTGAGATGGTTTTTTTTCACTGAAGCTTAAGTGGGAATAAAGATACCAATTAAGGGTATTGTGTTCACTGTATTGAGTAGTGTAGTCTAAGGCGTACTTTTAAGCTATTTTCCAGTGTGACGTTAAAGATTCCAACACTGTGTTACCATAAAGTTTGCATTAATATACCATATCTCTATTTCTTTGCAAAATCACTGCTGGAGAGAAGTACCTTTCCCTCACAGTCTTACAAAATTGAAAAAAAATATTGGGGTTTCTGTCCAGTATTCTCGTCACTGTCAGGGATGTCTGGGATTGTAATAGCGGTGAGTTGTCTTCTTGGACTGCTGCAGTCACTGAGGTGTAGGTATACCCACAATGCTGTTAGGGAGGGAATTCCAGGATTTTGACTCAGCAACAGTGAAGGAATGCCGATATATTTACAAGCCAGGATGGTGAATGACTTGGAGAGGGACCTCTAGGTGGTGGGGTTCCTAGGTGTCTGCTGCCCTTGTCCTTTTCTATGGTAATGATCATGAGTTTGGAAGGGGCTGCGAAGGAACCGTAGTCAGTTGTTGCAGTGCATCTTGTAGATGGTGCACACTGCTGCCGCTGTGTGTAAGTAATGAAGGGAGAGTATGTTTGTGAATGGCATACCAATCAAGTGGGTTGTTTTGTCCTGGATGGTGTCGAGAATCTTCAATGCTGTTAGAGGTGTACTTATCCAGGCAAGTGGGGAGTATTCAATCACACACCTGACTTGGGCCTCGTGGACGGCTTTTGGGGTTCAGGAGTGAATTACTCATCATAGGATTCCTAGGCTTTGACCTTGTAGCCACAGGAGCCCCGAAAGATGTGCTTGTTAGGTGAATTGGGCATTCTGAATTCTCCCTCATTGTACCCGAACAGGGGCCGGAATGTGGCGACTTGGGGATTTTCACAGTAACTTCATTGCAGTGTTAATGTAAGTCTACTTGTGACAATAATAAAGATTATTATTGTTTATATGGCTAGTCCAGTTCAGTTTCTGGTCAATGGTAACCCCCAGAATATTGATTGTGATAGTGATATCAGTGATAGTAACGCCATTGAATGTCAAGGGGCAATGGTTAGATTCTCTCTTGTTGGAAATGGACATTGCCTGACGTGTGGGGCATGAATGTTACTTCCCACATGTCAGCCCAAGCTTGGATATTGCCCGGGTCTTGCTGCATTTGTACATGGACTGCTTCATCATCTCTGGAGTCGCGAATGGTGCTGAACATTGTGTGGTGATCAGCGAACCCCCCGCCATTTTTGGTACATGTACCACTGATGCATGCACTGTCCTTTTCCCTGACCTGGCTGTTGCCCACACATGCCCAGTGATGCACCAAATGCAAAATCCACTACTAAACCGTCTGAACCTTCTTGAAGAAACTTGAAATCATAATTGACTGTCCACTGTCACTTGATCATTTATGAATCCAGCCTCTACTCAGAATAAACGGACACTGATTGTAAAATGGGGCCTAACAGGAAACAAACATTGAGAAACAAAAAGAGTCTTTGAAGCGGGTCAAGTGAAGATTTTATTATTGCTTTTCCAGATTAAAAAATC